>NW_025111050.1:0-621437 GCF_015476425.1 Leptopilina heterotoma | reverse complement strand
TCTTCTGACTATTTTAACTATCGATTTTTGTTGAAATACTTTGTCAGATAAGTAAAACCTAAAAATTTTATTAGACCGCGGGACAAGACCACTGGGCCTCAAAAAATTATTTTTTCTGGAAAAAACCAATTTTTTAAGTTTGAAAAAATTCACAATTTTTTCCTTGACTATTTTTAACTATCGATTTTTGTTGAAATACTTTTGTCACATTAGTATAAAACTAAAAATAATTATTAGACCGCGGAACACAGGATCATTGGGCCTTAAAAAATGATTTTTTCGGGAAAAACCCAATTTTTTTAATTTTGAAAAAATTCACAATTTCTTCCTTGACTATTTTTAACTATCGATTTTTGTTGAAATACTTTTTTCAGATTAGTATAAAACTAAAAATAATTATATAGACCACGGGACAAGATCATTGGGCCTTAAAAAATGATTTTTTCGGGAAAAACCCAAGTTTTTAATTTTGAAAAAATTCACAATTCTTCCTTGACTATTTTTAACTATCGATTTTTGTTGAAATACTTTTTTCAGATTAGTATAAAACTAAAAATAATTATTAGACCACGGGACAAGATCATTGGGCCTTAAAAAATGATTTTTTCGGGAAAAACCCAATTTTTAATTTTGAAAAAATTCACAATTTCTTCCTTGACTATTTTAACTATCGATTTTTGTTGAAATACTTTTGTCAGATTAGTATAAACCTTAAAAATTTTATTAGACCGCGGGACAAGACCACTGGGCCTCAAAAAATTATTTTTTCTGGAAAAAACCAATTTTTTAAGTTTGAAAAAATTCACAATTTTTTCCTTGACTATTTTTAACTATCGATTTTTGTTGAAATACTTTTGTCACATTAGTATAAAACTAAAAATAATTATTAGACCGCGGAACACAGGATCATTGGGCCTTAAAAAATGATTTTTTCGGGAAAAACCCAATTTTTTAATTTTGAAAAAATTCACAATTTCTTCCTTGACTATTTTTAACTATCGATTTTTGTTGAAATACTTTTGTTAGATTAGTATAAACCTTAAAAATTTTATTAAACCGCGGGACAAGACCATTGGGCCTTAAAAAATGATTTTTTCTGGAAAAAACCAATTTTTTAATTTTGAAAAAATTCACAATTTCTTCCTTGACTATTTTTAACTATCGATTTTTGTTGAAATACTTTTGTTAGATTAGTATAAACCTTAAAAATTTTATTAAACCGCAACAAGACTATTGGGCCTTAAAAAATGATTTTTTCTGGAAAAAACCAATTTTTTAATTTTGAAAAAATTCACAATTTCTTCCTTGACTATTTTTAACTATCGATTTTTGTTGAAATACTTTTGTCACATTAGTATATACCTAAAAAATTTTATTAGACCGCGGGACAAGACCATTGGGCCTTAAAAAATGATTTTTTCTGGAAAAACCCAATTTTTTAAGTTTGAAAAAATTCACAATTTTTTCCTTGACTATTTTTAACTATCGATTTTTGTTGAAATACTTTTGTCACATTAGTATAAAACTAAAAATAATTATTAGACCGCGGGACAAGATCATTGGGACTTAAAAAATGATTTTTTCGGGAAACTCAAATTTTTTAATTTTGAAAAAATTCACAATTTCTTCCTTGACTATTTTTAACTATCGATTTTTGTTGAAATACTTTTGTCAGATTAGTATATACCTAAAAATTTTATTAGACCGCGGGACAAGACCATTGGGTCTTAAAAAATGATTTTTTCTGGAAAAACCCAAACTTTTAATTTTAAAAAAATTCACATCTTCTTCCTTGACTATTTTTAACTATCGATTTTTGTTGAAATACTTTTGTCTGATTAGTATAAACCTTAAAAATTTTAATAGACCGCGGGACAAGACCAATGGGCCTTAAAAAATGATTTTTTCTGGAAAAACCCAATTTTTTAAGTTTGAAAAAATTCACAATTTTTTCCTTGACTATTTTTAACTATCGATTTTTGTTGAAATACTTTTGTCACATTAGTATAAAACTAAAAATAATTATTAGACCGCGGGACAAGATCATTGGGACTTAAAAAATGATTTTTTCGGGAAAACTCAAATTTTTTAATTTTGAAAAAATTCACAATTTCTTCCTTGACTATTTTTAACTATCGATTTTGTTGAAATACTTTTGTTAGATTAGTATAAACCTTAAAAATTTTATTAAACCGCAACAAGACTATTGGGCCTTAAAAAATGATTTTTTCTGGAAAAAACCAATTTTTTAATTTTGAAAAAATTCACAATTTCTTCCTTGACTATTTTTAACTATCGATTTTTGTTGAAATACTTTTGTCACATTAGTATATACCTAAAAAATTTTATTAGACCGCGGGACAAGACCATTGGGCCTTAAAAAATGATTTTTTCTGGAAAAACCCATTTTTTTAAGTTTGAAAAAATTCACAATTTTTTCCTTGACTATTTTTAACTATCGATTTTTGTTGAAATACTTTTCTCAGATTAGTATAAAACTAAAAATAATTATTAGACCGCGGGACAAGATCATTGGGCTTAAAAAAATGATTTTTTCGGGAAAAACCCAATTTTTTAATTTTGAAAAAATTCACAATTTCTTCCTTGACTATTTTTAACTATCGATTTTTGTTGAAATACTTTTGTCAGATTAGTATAAACCTTAAAAATTTTATTAGACCGCGGGACAAGACCACTGGGCCTCAAAAAATTATTTTTTCTGGAAAAAACCAATTTTTTAAGTTTGAAAAAATTCACAATTTTTTCCTTGACTATTTTTAACTATCGATTTTTGTTGAAATACTTTTGTCACATTAGTATAAAACTAAAAATAATTATTAGACCGCGGAACACAGGATCATTGGGCCTTAAAAAATGATTTTTTCGGGAAAAACCCAATTTTTTAATTTTGAAAAAATTCACAATTTCTTCCTTGACTATTTTTAACTATCGATTTTTGTTGAAATACTTTTGTTAGATTAGTATAAACCTTAAAAATTTTATTAAACCGCGAAACAAGACCATTGGGCCTTAAAAAATGATTTTTTCTGGAAAAAACCAATTTTTTAATTTTGAAAAAATTCACAATTTCTTCCTTGACTATTTTTAACTATCGATTTTTGTTGAAATACTTTTGTTAGATTAGTATAAACCTTAAAAATTTTATTAAACCGCGGGACAAGACTATTGGGCCTTAAAAAATGATTTTTTCTGGAAAAAACCAATTTTTTAATTTTGAAAAAATTCACAATTTCTTCCTTGACTATTTTTAACTATCGATTTTTGTTGAAATTCTTTTGTCACATTAGTATATACCTAAAAAATTTTATAAGACCGCGGGACAAGACCATTGGGCCTTAAAAAATGATTTTTTCTGGAAAAACCCAATTTTTTAAGTTTGAAAAAATTCACAATTTTTTCCTTGACTATTTTTAACTATCGATTTTTGTTGAAATACTTTTGTCACATTAGTATAAAACTAAAAATAATTATTAGACCGCGGGACAAGACCACTGGGCCTCAAAAAATTATTTTTTCTGGAAAAAACCAATTTTTTAATTTTGAAAAAATTCACATTTTCTTCCTTGACTATTTTTAACTATCGATTTTGATGAAATACTTTTTTCAGATTAGTATATACCTAAAAAATTTTATTAGACCGCGGGACAAGACCATTGGGTCTTAAAAAATGATTTTTTCTGGAAAAAACCAATTTCTTAATTTGAAAAAATTCACAATTTCTTCCTTGACTATTTTTAACTATTGATTTTTGTTGAAATACTTTTGTCAGATTAGTATAAACCTTAAAAATTTTATTAGACCGCGGGACAAGACCACTGGGCCTCAAAAAATTATTTTTTCTGGAAAAAACCAAATTTTTAATTTTGAAAAAAATTCACATTTTCTTCCTTGACTATTTTTAATTATCGATTTTTGATGAAATACTTTTTCAGATTAGTCGCAAACTAAAAATAATTATTAGACCGCGGGACAAGAGCAATGGGCCTTGAAGAATGATTTTTTCTGGAAAAAACCAATTTTTGAAATTTTGAAAAAATTCACAATTTCTTCCTTGACTATTTTTAACTATCAATTTTTGTTGAAATACTTTTTTCAGATTAGTATAAAACTAAAAATAATTATTAGACCGCGGGACAAGATCATTGGGCCTTAAAAAATGATTTTTTCGGGAAAACCCCAATTTTTTAATTTTGAAAAAATTCACAATTTCTTCCTTGACTATTTTTAACTATCAATTTTTGTTGAAATACTTTTTTCAGATTAGTATAAAACTAAAAATAATTATTAGACCGCAAGACAAGATCATTGGGCCTTAAAAAATGATTTTTTCGGGAAAAACCCAATTTCTTAATTTTGAAAAAATTCACAATTTCTTCCTTGACTATTTTTAACTATCGATTTTTGTTGAAATACTTTTTTCAGATTAGTATAAAACTAAAAATAATTATTAGACCGCGGGACAAGACCACTGGGCCTCAAAAAATTATTTTTTCTGGAAAAAACCAATTTTTTAAGTTTGAAAAAATTCACAATTTTTTCCTTGACTATTTTTAACTATCGATTTTTGTTGAAATACTTTTGTCACATTAGTATAAAACTAAAAATAATTATTAGACCGCGGAACACAGGATCATTGGGCCTTAAAAAATGATTTTTTCGGGAAAAACCCAATTTTTTAATTTTGAAAAAATTCACAATTTCTTCCTTGACTATTTTTAACTATCGATTTTTGTTGAAATACTTTTTTCAGATTAGTATAAAACTAAAATAATTATTAGACCGCGGGACAAGATCATTGGGCCTTAAAAAATGATTTTTTCGGGAAAAACCCAATTTTTTAATTTTGAAAAAATTCACAATTTCTTCCTTGACTATTTTTAACTATCGATTTTTGTTGAAATACTTTTGTCAGATAAGTATAAACCTTAAAAATTTTATTAGACCGCGGGACAAGACCACTGGGCCTCAAAAAATTATTTTTTCTGGAAAAAACCAATTTTTTAAGTTTGAAAAAATTCACAATTTTTTCCTTGACTATTTTTAACTATCGATTTTTGTTGAAATACTTTTGTCACATTAGTATAAAACTAAAAATAATTATTAGACCGCGGAACACAGGATCATTGGGCCTTAAAAAATGATTTTTTCGGGAAAAACCCAATTTTTTTAATTTTGAAAAAATTCACAATTTCTTCCTTGACTATTTTTAACTATCGATTTTTGTTGAAATACTTTTTTCAGATTAGTATAAAACTAAAAATAATTATTAGACCACGGGACAAGATCATTGGGCCTTAAAAAATGATTTTTTCGGGAAAAACCCAAGTTTTTAATTTTGAAAAAATTCACAATTTCTTCCTTGACTATTTTTAACTATCGATTTTTGTTGAAATACTTTTTTCAGATTAGTATAAAACTAAAAATAATTATTAGACCACGGGACAAGATCATTGGGCCTTAAAAAATGATTTTTTCGGGAAAAACCCAATTTTTTAATTTTGAAAAAATTCACAATTTCTTCCTTGACTATTTTTAACTATCGATTTTTGTTGAAATACTTTTGTCAGATTAGTATAAACCTTAAAAATTTTATTAGACCGCGGGACAAGACCACTGGGCCTCAAAAAATTATTTTTTCTGGAAAAAACCAATTTTTTAAGTTTGAAAAAATTCACAATTTTTTCCTTGACTATTTTTAACTATCGATTTTTGTTGAAATACTTTTGTCACATTAGTATAAAACTAAAAATAATTATTAGACCGCGGAACACAGGATCATTGGGCCTTAAAAAATGATTTTTTCGGGAAAAACCCAATTTTTTAATTTTGAAAAAATTCACAATTTCTTCCTTGAGTATTTTTAACTATCGATTTTTGTTGAAATACTTTTGTTAGATTAGTATAAACCTTAAAAATTTTATTAAACCGCGGGACAAGACCATTGGGCCTTAAAAAATGATTTTTTCTGGAAAAAACCAATTTTTTAATTTTGAAAAAATTCACAATTTCTTCCTTGACTATTTTTAACTATCGATTTTTGTTGAAATACTTTTGTTAGATTAGTATAAACCTTAAAAATTTTATTAAACCGCAACAAGACTATTGGGCCTTAAAAAATGATTTTTTCTGGAAAAAACCAATTTTTTAATTTTGAAAAAATTCACAATTTCTTCCTTGACTATTTTTAACTATCGATTTTTGTTGAAATACTTTTGTCACATTAGTATATACCTAAAAAATTTTATTAGACCGCGGGACAAGACCATTGGGCCTTAAAAAATGATTTTTTCTGGAAAAACCCAATTTTTTAAGTTTGAAAAAATTCACAATTTTTTCCTTGACTATTTTTAACTATCGATTTTTGTTGAAATACTTTTGTCACATTAGTATAAAACTAAAAATAATTATTAGACCGCGGGACAAGATCATTGGGACTTAAAAAATGATTTTTTCGGGAAAACTCAAATTTTTTAATTTTGAAAAAATTCACAATTTCTTCCTTGACTATTTTTAACTATCGATTTTTGTTGAAATACTTTTGTCAGATTAGTATATACCTAAAAAATTTTATTAGACCGCGGGACAAGACCATTGGGTCTTAAAAAATGATTTTTTCTGGAAAAACCCAAACTTTTAATTTTAAAAAAATTCACATCTTCTTCCTTGACTATTTTTAACTATCGATTTTTGTTGAAATACTTTTGTCTGATTAGTATAAACCTTAAAAATTTTAATAGACCGCGGGACAAGACCAATGGGCCTTAAAAAATGATTTTTTCTGGAAAAACCCAATTTTTTAAGTTTGAAAAAATTCAGAATTTTTTCCTTGACTATTTTTAACTATCGATTTTTGTTGAAATACTTTTGTCACATTAGTATAAAACTAAAAATAATTATTAGACCGCGGGACAAGATCATTGGGACTTAAAAAATGATTTTTTCGGGAAAACTCAAATTTTTTAATTTTGAAAAAATTCACAATTTCTTCCTTGACTATTTTTAACTATCGATTTTTGTTGAAATACTTTTGTTAGATTAGTATAAACCTTAAAAATTTTATTAAACCGCAACAAGACTATTGGGCCTTAAAAAATGATTTTTTCTGGAAAAAACCAATTTTTTAATTTTGAAAAAATTCACAATTTCTTCCTTGACTATTTTTAACTATCGATTTTTGTTGAAATACTTTTGTCACATTAGTATATACCTAAAAAATTTTATTAGACCGCGGGACAAGACCATTGGGCCTTAAAAAATGATTTTTTCTGGAAAAACCCATTTTTTTAAGTTTGAAAAAATTCACAATTTTTTCCTTGACTATTTTTAACTATCGATTTTTGTTGAAATACTTTTGTCACATTAGTATAAAACTAAAAATAATTATTAGACCGCGGGACAAGATCATTGGGACTTAAAAAATGATTTTTTCGGGAAAACTCAAATTTTTTAATTTTGAAAAAATTCACAATTTCTTCCTTGACTATTTTTAACTATCGATTTTTGTTGAAATACTTTTGTCAGATTAGTATATACCTAAAAAATTTTATTAGACCGCGGGACAAGACCATTGGGTCTTAAAAAATGATTTTTTCTGGAAAAACCCAAACTTTTAATTTTAAAAAAATTCACATTTTCTTCCTTGACTTTTTATAACTATCGATTTGTGGTTTGCTTTATTTCTTGTTAATATTTTTTTAATTAATATTTAAACTTTTTTTTTTAATATAGGCAATAATATATTGTTATTTATTACTATTATTATTTTTATTAACTTATTGTAATGACATTTTTTCTGAATACAAATAAAATAAAAATCATATAAATATTAATAAATAATAATTTTAATTTTTTTTAAATTATATGTGATTATTATGCTTTTTCTGTATTTATTTTATTATTTTTCTCTGCAGCAGAAATGAAAATCCTTTGAGAATTTTTTTTATTGATTTGTATTCAATTGTTTTTAATGTATAACCTTTGAAGAATATACATTCTGTTAGAGCCGTTTGCTTTTCTCAGCTATGGTTTTCTTTTGTTTCATTGCCAACATAAAATTTTGAAAAAATAAGTGGGTGCTGATAACTGGGTGCCAGCTTCAGCTTCATCTTGCAAGTTCAACTTTAGATGGAAAAGGGTTAAAGGAAAATAGTAGAAATCAACACCGTTTACCAGAAAATGCTATTGCAAATTTATTAAGTAAATAACGAAATTAAAATTTTTAAATTTAACAGAAAGAACTAGAAATTTATGTATTAATTTAAGCTTTAATAATTTTCATTGCTTTTTTCTAAATATTTAAAAGTAAGGGAAGTGTTCCGGTTGTGGGCACCCTTTTGTTTTTGCCTCATAACATTTGTCCATGTGCATATTATACAAATATATGTGTACGAATTTAAAGCTAGAGGTCTAAGGTGACTGTCAGTGAAGGAATTAAATTGATTCCTTTAAATAAAAAAGTTTTATTAGAAATTTAGTGAAATGGGAATTTTTTGACAAAAAAAATTTTGTACCCGGTTGTGGGCACCCTTGAAAAATCCGCTAAAAATGGAAAAATATTAAAGGAAACCAACACAAATAAAGAAGAAATGAAAGTTTCTTTATTTTAAGAGAATTTGCTGGGATAAAGAACAAAAATGATGACACGTTTTCACACTATATGCTCATCGCTAACAAAAGCATAATGCTTGCATGTGAAGTAGCTAGTACGCATAACATAACGCACTTCGAATGCACTGAACGACTATATTCATCGCATTTAATGGAGTTTGCGGCTGTCACTTTCCTTGGCAGAAAGTTTAGATAGATGAGACAGTAGTCCTCATCATTGTCAGATGGTAGAGCCTCCTTAACATAAAGGTGCCCACAACCGGGAATGACAGTCATTTTTTAAAAAGACCAATACATTTTGTGATGCAGGATTTTGGTTAAACACGAAGGTAAATCACAAAATATAATGACAACACTGCAAAAAAAATTAAACCCTTTTTTTCTGAACGAATCTACACCCATATGTTGCTCTTCGAAAACAATACAAAATTACTTTTTTATTTATTTAATGCAAATTTTCTTTATTATGCTCACAGCTATTACACAAATGCATATATTTGTTTCGTTATCAATACGAAAAGTCCGTATTGTCAACGAACACGACTTGCAATACTTAGATCAGTAAAGTCTGCTTGCCGTCGAAGTTTACGTAGGGGTGCCCACAACCGGAGGGTGCCCACAACCGGCGCACTTCCCCTAATTAAAAAATGATAATTGTACAATAAACGCTTTCAATGCAATAAGTCGCTCGACGCTAGAATGAACGAGCCAGCTTCAGGCGGGCGATTTATCGAAATTAAAATATTAAAAATAAATTATAAAGTAATAAAACATTTCAATTGTAGAATATGTGCAAGGATATGCAAGGAAAATGCATTGGCAGCTCTCAAGAGAAAGCGACATTAAAGTTAGTTTGCGGGATAAGATCAAGGAATTAAAGAAAAGAGGAAAACCCAACAAATAAGTTTATAATACTTTTACACATAAAAAGTTTTTATGAAACGAATAGTACAATTGATCCCTGTAAGAAAAATTTTTGTACTGTGGAAGGCGAAAAAGTCCAGAAACGATATTTAAAGGCTAGTATGGTCGACTTGCATAAAAAATTCTGTGCAGAAAGTTCATTTGCAATCAGTTATACCACATTTTCTAGATATCGTCCAATTTACTGCATAGCACCAAAAGTAACAGAAAGAGACACAACTGCCTGTGTTAATCATGAGAACTTTTTATTTCTGGTTAAAACTCTTCATGGAAAAAAATCTTGGAAGAAAATTCAACTCATCAAGTTGTAAAAAGTTTAACTTGTCAAAGGTTTCTGAAAAGTGTCTTTCTAGACAATGTGAAGATTGTAAAAATAAGGAGTTGGCATATCATTTAGAAAATATTGTCACTGAAGAACAATTACATATTACAAATGGGTGTCGAAAAAAGAACAACGCCAAAGTGAAAAAACTAAAAAAACAATTGTTGTTCAATTGACAAAGAAAGAAATGTTTTCTTGCAAAATAAGTGAAATTTTAATTTTATTTAAAAGTGAACTACAGTCGATTTTAAAGCACGAATTTAACATACTCCATCAGTACAACGTCTCGGAAAATTTAAAAAACAATTTAAAGGATAATGAGTGCTTCATTTTAGTAGATTTCAGCGAAAACTATTCTTGTAAATACGGAACAGAAGTACAATCTGTACACTTTGGCGCTAACAGACAACAATTAACAATTCACACTGGAAAAATTTGGACAACAAGATTTGACACGGGATTTGCTACAGTTTCTGAATCGTTGAGGCACGATGCTGCTGCTGCTGTGATGGCTCATCTTCAAAATATTGTAGATTTTTACTTGCCACAACTGGATAATGTAAAAACATTACACTTCATGAGTGATGGCCCGACAACTCAGTATAAAAATCGGACAATGTTTTACCTTATCACGCAACTCCTTCCAAAGTGTTATTCGCAAATAAAAAGAATAACTTACAATTTTAGTGAATCCGGGCACGGCAAAGGACCTGCCGATGGCATAGGGGCTGCATTGAAACGTATCTGTGATGATGAAATATTGTACGGACGAGATATTACTGATTTAAATTCATTTTTACCTGCTGTTACGAAAAAAGCTAAGAAAATTCACGTTTCATCTGTCTCCTTAGGAAGGATCGAAGAGATTGATAAAATATTAAAGGATGTAGAGCTTCAAACGTTTGTAGGTACCAGAAAAATTCATCAGTATACTTGGTCAGAAGAAACACGAGAAGTGATTTATTTCAATTCATTAAGTTGTTTGAATTGCACACCAGGGACAATTTGTAAGCATTTTTCCGAAGGCCAATTAAAATATGAAAGCGAGAACCCAAATTCGACAATAAAACGAAAAAAAGAAAAAGTTTCCAAGAGCACTGGAAACAAATCTAAGGTTATCTCATCGAAAACCAAGAGAAGTTTACAAGCTGAACATGAAAACTCAAAAGACATGAAAGATCAATCGAATACTTCGGGTTTAAGAAGAAGCTTAAGGTTTTTATTTTGAACCAACATTTTTATAAATATTATAATTATTTATAATCTCAATAATAAACACTTTAAATTATTTCAGGTTGACCAGAAAATAAAATTTTTCATTTTGGATTTTCTTTTCTACATCGAAATATTAAAAATTAAATAACTGTTTTATAACGTATATTAAATGTTAAATATTTATTAAATGTTGAAATAATTAATATTTATTAAAAATTAATTTGAAGAATAATTTAATTGTAAAAAATGTTAAAGATTGTCGAATTCTATTTAAATGTCGAGTGACACTTAACATTATAATCAAATGTCGGTGACGAATTAATAAAGGAATATTAAATTTAAATATATTATTTTACTACTTATTTATTAATCTTGAGAAGCAAATTTAATATTAACTATGCATAGTCAGTTGAAAAGAATGTTATAATAAGGAATTTAAATATTATAATTCAATGCATAAAGTGGTCAGCTCCGTGGCAGCCAATTTTCGAAAATTTGTTATAATTTTTTTATAATTATACCTGTAGTAAAACCGTTCAAATTACAACTATATTATGCCTTAATGATGAGGAAAAGTGATATTTAACATTAAAAAAACAAAAAATTTTTTCTTTTAAAACTTATATTGAAATTGCACAGTTACGTGCAAATCATCTATATATTTATTTATATATATATATATATATAACTAAATTTTTTTCGGTATATGTTTTGAAAGATGGTAAAATTTTAAAAAGAATAAGACCTTAAAGAAGTCATTTGGTCAATATTTTTTTACCCAGTTGTGAGATGGGTTTTATTTTTCACCCGTAAATTGTAAACGGGTAAACGAAATTGTAAATAAAATACAGCGTTCGAAAGGTAACAGAAATATCTACTAGCGTCATATTCCTCGCTCGCTAACGCTCACTCGGAAGATATTTTACTTATTTTTTTCTACTTACATAAATAGTTTTTAAGGTAAAAATTTTGTTTAAAAAATTTTTAACGTCAAAAACTCTCTTGATTAAGATAATTTTGTTGACAAAATCTTTAACTTTAAAAACGATCCTTATACCTCATACAGTAAGCATGCAGGCTAATTGTTTATAACATTTTTACACCAATAGGTCTTTTCTAAAAATTATGTAATATATGTTTTCGTAGTGGTTTTTAGCGTAGAATCAAATAGAGCTATAAGTTTTTTATAAAAATCGATTTTTCTTTATTTGTTTATAAAAAAAATGGTTAAAAAACATTTTTTTAACATTCAACGACAAAAATTATTATTAGATCCCATGCCAGGATTCCAATAGTTACTTTTATTATATCTGCATTTCTTTGCCTATAGGCATCAATGGGTTAATGTAAAAAATCTTTTCCAATCTTTTCTTTTTTTATTTTTTCACTGAAGACCATCAAAATAAAAAATTAGAAATACAAGCCTGGATAAAGTGTGGAGGAAAAGATTTTTTACAATAAAAAAGGAAAATAATGTTTATAAAAAAGTTAAAAATATATAGTTAAACTGTTTATAATAATAATATATACGTATATAATTAATAAATGTATTAGAGGCGAGCAGTAAAGGTTATATCATCTTTTAAAATACACTGATATAGGCGCTGCTTAGTTAGCGCAACGCACAAAAACTCGTAGCGCAAACTTAAAAAATTTTTTCTCAAAAACATCAAAAAGCACTTCTTTAAAAATTTAACCACTTATTAAGGAAGGTTTACATTTTGAGAAAATAATTTTTTTAGGAAACTCCATGATGTCCTTAGCATATTTTTTTAACAATAGAAAATTATTGTTTAAACAAATTATAGAAAATTTAATTTTTCTTAATTTTTTTTTAATATTATAAAAAATTGACATTTATTTATTTATTTTCAGTTTCCGATTTTTCAAATCTAAATATCTTGCAAAAATTTTTTTTTTTTGCAAAAGTGTTTGGCACAGTTATTTAGCACCCCAAATACTACAAAATTACAAACTTTAAGAAAAATCGGTGATCCACCATTTACTTTTCGTATGGAACTGTCCTTGATATAAAAATTTTAATTTGTAGTATCAAATAAATAGTTATTTGTAGCAAATTCGAATTATTTAAGTCAAATTAATGGAATAATTGGATCTAATAAATATTGCTTTAAATCAATTAGGAAAATTACTTGATTCAGTAATGCATGGATTTTAATTCAAATAAATATTTATTTGCATCAATAAAATAATTTTTTTTAAATACACTCGACTCTCGGATCTTTTGCACTTATGGGACCAAATCCTCTCATATCTTTTACCAAAACAAATGCAATGGTAATGCAAAACAATACAATATACATAACCAAATATATAAATTAATGACAGTATTTATGTTTTAGTTTTAATATTTACATTTATAGTAATTAAACTTTTAATGTAATTTTAATCACATAATGGATAGAGGTGTGCAAAAACTCGAATAGCATGGTCGAGCTCGAGCCGGGCTCGATACTCGAGACAGGCTCGAGTTTTAGTTACTCAAAAATATTTGAGTGCTCGAAAAATTCAAGTGCTCAAAATTATTTTAGGTTTAATACTGCACGTGTCGGATGGAATTTGGTTCAAGTTCGGATTGATTCTGCTCAGCTCTGCTAGAAAAACGAAAAGCTTGAAATACTCGATCGAGCTTTTTGCACAACTCTAATAATGGAGAAGCTGCTATAATTCACTTTAGATAACCTAAGTTATCGTGAAATAAATATTTTGTCACTCTGATAGTCATTTATTTATTTAATGTAAAAGGTAAAAGGTGCGGGAGAAAAATTGCAAAAGAATCGAGAGTGTAAAAGATCTGAATGCAAAAGATCCGAGAGTCGAGTGTAACTAAATATTTAATGGGACATTCCGCACGTCAACACGGACAGAGCTCTAAACAAAAATTGCTTTGATAGATTTAAACGTTCTAGGGCTTAAAAAATTTCTACATTCATGTACTTTAAGATGGCGATGGGCATTTTTTTGCAAATTTTCATTTCCGATGCCAATAGAGCTGTCAAAAGTCAAATGGTCCAAAAATCTCAAAATACTTTTATGAATTAAAAGCAAAAAACGAGGTAAACTATTCTGTAACTCATTCTTTAACAGTTTTTTAAGATTCCCGAATATAAATCTAAAGTTTTTTTTTAAATCTAAAATGTCGGATCCAATATGGCGGACAAAATTCAAATTTTATCAGATTCGATTAAAACTTGTTACTCGGTGGTTTTTAGGGTCGCTGATTACGAATCTACACTACATGTCAAAATTGAGAGACCATCCATTTTTAGGTGATTGAAAAACATTTTAAAACATAAAATGTATGGAAACTCAAATATTTTGCTTTTTATTTTTTGAAAGATGATAAAATTTTGAAAAGAACAAGATCTTTTAGAAGTCATTTGGCCCATATTTTATTTAGATATTTTTAAAAAATCGTCATTTTCAATGTCTTACAAAAATTTGAATAACTTTTAAAATAATAAACGCTTTTTAATGATCTTAAGCTTATTTTAAAGGTCATTTGCTACACTATAAGAATTACTGATAAGCATTAACGTGTAATTTTTTTCTTAGAAAATGCAGGCCGTCAAACTTAGACCAAAAAAATTCAAAAAATTTGGAACAATTTTTCTGTACTAAAAACTACTTTAGAAAATACATAAAACATTAGGGTCATTTGGGGTAAATGTAAACAGTATTTTATTTTGACAATTGGCAAGGCCATAGTGTAAGTTATTTTTTAATGCAAAAAAGATTGAAAATCAAAATTTTACAGTTTCAGTATTTTGTCTCGCATTTGCATAAAAATAAATTTAAAAATCAAACAAAAATATGTAATTCTTTCTTATTAATGCCCTAACAAAAATTGACTTTGATTTTCGTCAATTTAGTTAATAAATAATTAAGTGTTTACATTTACCCCGAGAATTCAAAAACTCGGGGTAAATGTAAACACAACTTGAACTACATTTTAAAAGAAAATAATTGAATAAATTTGCTTCTATTTCACAATTTCATTAATTTGGAAATGTAAAATTACATAGAAAAGGAAATTAGGTCCTCTTTGAAAAAAAAATTTTTTTTTTTTAAATTTGATCAATTTTGAAAAATATTTTTAGGTTCATCCGCCATTTTGAAAATTAAAAATTTGACTTTAAATTCGTATTCAGCGATCTCAAAAACCCCCTAGTAGCCAGATTCAAGCAAATTTGATCAATTTTTAAAAATATTATTTTTAGGTTCATCCGCCATATTGGATCCACCATTTTGAAATTTAAAAATTCGATTTTAGATTCTTATTCAGCAACCTTATTTCAACCTTATTTCTTATTTCAGCAGCCTAAACTTCTTTTTACCAAGTTGAATGAAAATCTATTAAAATTTGTTCAAGTTATTCAAGTTTTTACATTACTAGTTTTGTAATGGTTAATTGTTTATTTTATATGATACATTATAAGACAACTGGTTGATTTACTATACATCTACGAAGAATTTTTATCAGCTCTGTCCGTGTTGACGTAGAATTTCCCTTATTTATATCAAATATGCAATTATTTTTCATAATTAATTATTTTAATTTAGACCAATATCTCTTTAATTGCGTCAAATAATTATTTATGTAGTCCTTATACCAAATTTATAATAAATAAATTAATTACGTAAAAGGATTAGCACGCTAAAAAAATTATCTCATTCAAATAATTTTTTTTATCTATATATTTATTTGATTCAAATAACTTGAATTATGCGAATATACGAAACTTTTTTTTAGAAAATGCAGGTTGGCAAACTGAGACCAAAAGAATTAAAAAAATTGAAACAATATTATAAACCCCTTCGCTGTTTGAAAAAATAATCATATGATTGGCGTTATAGTGATAGAACACTACTGCGTATGCGTTATAGTGATAGAACACTACTGCGCATGCGTAATATTGACAGAACACTACTGTGCATGCCTGACATTGACAGAACACTATTGCACATGCCTGACATTGGTAGAACACTACTGCGCATGTCTGACATTGACAGAACACTACTGCGCATGCTTGATACTAATAAGAACACTACTGCGCATGCGTTATAGTAATAGAACACTACTGTGCATGCGTGATTCTGATAGAACACTACTGCGCATGCGAAACATTGTCCGAACACTACTGTGCATGAGTAATATTGACAGAACACTACTGCGCATGCCTGATATTCATAGAACACTACTGAGCATTCGTGTATGTATGTACAATGAGTATATGTATATACGATACTATGAATAAATGATAAAAGTCGAACGACCGAACGATGAAGTACGGAAGTACACGAACGACGGACGACAAAACGACAACGAATATGTTAATATTATAGGAGATTATTATATACTAAATAATAATATTTATTCGCCAAAATATGACTATCAAATAAACACAATTTAATAGATTCAACAAGAGCATTAAAATTGATTTCTTCTGAATCAATTGACTTTTTTCAACTTGACATGCCCAAAAATACTAGAAAAAATATCAAAACAACATTTAAATAGTATGCCTGCAAAGTCGTATTTTTTATGCCGCCCAGATAGGTGTCGACACCGTCTCACAACTGTTACGAGCACAAATGTAAATTACTCGCGCAAACGCGACTACTGCTCGGTGATTCGTTGAGTTCAGAATTTGGTCAAATCCTTGATAGGAACCGGGAAATTTCAAATAATAAACGTGAATATTCCGTTAAAACGGAGGGAAAAAGCTCACAAGTAGAATAAGCCATTCAATAATTAATAAAATTAATTATTGAAGGAAATCAGTCTTCTTGAGAGTAAACCCAAATATTTATTTACTAAAAGTTCAAGAATACAAGTTATGACTAAGGAAGCTTAGAAGCAACCTTTCTAGTCAATAGTCAACTTAAAATCTTCTCTGTAGTTACAGTCCAGCGGACTTGTTCTCCGCTGTTAGTCCATGTTGGAGGAAATGCGCATGTTCTAAATGACGCGCATCCCCCACTATACAGTAGTATAGTATAGTATAGTAGTATCCCCACTATATAGTAGATACATTTATGCACTTCACTAATACTAATACCGACTCATACGTCATACTTGTCGATGTTGATACATACACATTCATCATAACATTATGATTCCAATAATTATCACATGATAATTATTTCAATATATATATACACATGCATACATTCTAATAATAATATTTATATTTATAATAATTATATTTACACCTGTACATGACACATACGTGTTACAAATATAGTAAATATTATATAGAATTATACATAGTTAATGGTCATGATAGTTATAACAAATTAATTGTTTAACTATAAAGCTTGAATGTAGTTTATTTACAAGTCTTAATTCATTATCAATTATATTATAATAATTGATTAGATGTTAGATTGATAGAAATAATCTAATATGCAAATTACAATTATTTATAAAAGTAGTGGAATAATTAACATTTCTAAAAAGTATTGAAAACTGGGTTTTTCCAGTACGTGATTTTATCCTGAGAAAAAGGATAAAATGTACGTTGGTCAACCGATGTGTTTTATGGTTTTACCTCCAAAGAGGGTCTACTTGAGAATTGAAAGACAGTTTTTTATGACATCTTTGGGGTTATCTCTCTTAGTTTATGGTTGACAATTGTGTTTGAGTTTTAAGGGTATATTGTCTTCAGAGTGACAATACACAAACTCATATTGCTGGAAATGTGTTTAAACCTTACTATTTTTTGTAGCGATATTTTCAAAGACACTGTGTCTGCGAAACATATGTATTTCATCTTTTGTTATATTTCGGCTATTGATAGAGAGATATTTGAAGAATACAATATTTTAGGAACATATTTACTAAATCGAACGCAGAAAGTTCTTCTCAATCTATGGACAGGATATTATTTTTTAAAATATAAAATTAATATTATATTTTCCCGCGACTTTTAATCGCATTTCGATTAATATCGAATCACGATTCGAGCGAGATAATAGTCGCTCGTTACACCTTCCCCCTTAATAAAAAAGAATAATTGATTATTCGAAAATATGATAATAATAATTATGCTTAAAGTGATAAAATATCTATCTTATTTTATTTTTTTTTTGTTTTATTTTTATTTATTTATTTATTTATTTTTTATTTATTTATTTATTTCTTTTTTTTTTATTTTTTTTTTATTTATTTATTTTTTTTTATTTATTTATTTATTTATTTTACTTATATATATTTATATATTTAAAGAAAAAGAAATTTACGCAATTTATTACCGCGAATTGCGCAACCAGTAAAGCTTATGCAAATGAGCCTTAAGGTTTTTGATTCGTTGTGAACCGGGCTTGAGCGGTTCGGTTATGAAGTTGTCTATCTCTTGACTGAATATGTAGTTCACGTTTGTCAATGTTTACATACGTAAATTGTTTGTTTATGAAAAATAATTGGAAATATAATAATAATTAATTTATAAGGAGTTAGATGTGCAAAGTTTGGAAGAAAAAATAGAGCAAGTCCAAGTTGCTCTTTACACACTCCCTCCCCAAAAAGGAATTACGAATTAATTATTTTGACAATATATTATTCACAAAAATGAGAAAACAAATTTTTGGTAACTATTTCCGAGTTTAAAAAACAATTAAAACTGTATTTGTTTGATTATTATATCAATCTATGAAAGGTAAGATTTATATAATTTACTTTATCTCAAAATAATTTGAGTGTTTGTGGTCAAAGGAGGTTAGTATGTACAACTTTAGTTTTACCTCTTTTCATTTCGAGTTCAACGTTACTATTATCAAAACCTTAAATGACTTTAAATGGACCGGCATAATTCGCGTCTAATTTTTTCTTTACATGTAGCTTGTTTTTCAGATAATTTATCACCTAATGTTTTTACAAATAAATGATAAGTGAGTGGAACTTCCTGCTTTGAAAATTCAGAGGGGATGCGAGCCCTTTTTACCGAAAATGAGTTCGTGAGGTGTGAAACCTGTCGCTTCGTATTGTGCAATATTATAGGAAAACATTGCATAAGGTAACTATCTGTCCAAATTTGTTTTCTGACAATAATTTTTAAGATATTGTACTAAAACATGATGGTTCCTTTCTAGAGATCCTAGAGACTGCGCATGGAATGCTGTGGAACAATTTTCTTAATTTTTAAAATTTTACAAAATTCAGGATGAATTATTTTTGGACAGCCGAAACGAACAATAAATCGTTAAGACAAGGCTGAATTGATGATTGGACTGAAGGCCATGCAATTGAAAAGGGGTCTCGAAATTAGTTTTTCTGATTTAAGAGAAAAAAAAAATTTTTTTTTTTTGTCTTTTAATTTAAATACCAAATTTTTTTTTTTTATATAAATTTACTTTTAAATCTTTTCCGCCCTCGAGAATTTTCGTGCTTGTTTCGCTATTAACAAAATCTTCATCACTTGAAATTCGTCGTTATCTGTGAAGTCGTAATCCTCGTGTACGGCTGCACTCGCACCATGACCTGATGCAGACAACAATCTGCCATCAATGTCATTAAAATTGTGCAATTCTCGTGATTCTGAGGAGAAAGTACGTTATCACCAAAGACATCACAATCTTGAGAATTGCGTCTCCGTCCAAGTCGTTCTTGACCGTCAGGAGAAAGGGTAACTTCTGTTCTCTGACTCAGTCCGAGTACATACGCCCCGACAACCTCGTCATTAGCGAGAACATTAGTTGAGGAGGTACACAAGTTCTGTCTGTGCACCAACCTCGTCATTCGAGGAGACACACAAGTTCTGTCTGTGTGCCCATCTCGAACCAAACCAGGCTCAGAGAATGTATCTGAGACAAGGTCAATACAGGGTACATGCTGCGTTTCGAGCCTTCTTTATTCAAAGATACCCTCTCCACATGCACCCCCGGTTTGAGTGACAGGGATACCCCCAAGGAGTCCGGTCTTCACAATTAACATTTTGGTCATTAATATGTGACCTTTTCCTAACAAATTTTCTTTTGTCATTTCATTCTCTAGAATATGGAAGCAGTCAGTGTCGATCTCGTTATTATTTTCTGTACTTTGGGAGGTTAGGTTAGGATGCACAGGTGACAAGGTCACCTCGTGCACCGGGTTTGAATTTAATTCCAAAGGATCTACTTAGTCATTCATTCATTCATAAGTACAGAATTATCGATTGTCGACACTTCCTCCTCTGGCACATCCCAAGGATTACGTGACAAGGCATTCGTAATTTGAACACCTTTTTTATAAACAATTAAAAGTTGAAATTTACTCAACTGTGCACGCCATCGTAAAATTCTCGAGTTAGGTTTTTTTTTCATGTTCTGAAGCCATATAAAAAGTTTATGGTCAGTTTCGATTTTACATGAGCGACCAAACAAATGGGGTCTAAAATTCTCTACAGAAAAAGCATAGCGAGAACTTTGCCATTAAAATTTTGGCTTAAAACGCCTACAATGCCATATTGAGAAACGTCAGTGGATAAAATAAGATCCTTAGAAAAGTCAGGATATTAAAGCAAGGGTTCAGTACACAAAATGTCCCTTAATTTATTAAAAGCGTAGTAATGAGCTTCTTTAAAACCTGTTTTAAAAAACATTGAACGAATATGAACTATCAAATATTGGGATTTATTCAGCAATTGCTTGAAGAGCCCTAATATCATACGGCTTCTCGAAATTAACTCTTTGGGTTGAATTTGAATTGCAAAGGTTTGACTCTATATTCCGAGTTTTTGTTTCGTTTCTTTTATCTAAATTGCGGACGAAATTAGCAATTTCAATAATATCGTCCTCTTTAAACTTTGAAAAAATATCCTTAGATTGAGAAGGACCCTTTGACATAACAGAATTTGTTTTGTTATTATGAGTTCCAATACTGTCGATACTTAAAATAGAATCACGTTCATCAACATTATCATTATCTGAAATTTCAGCATCATACGTGCCGTCATCGATCACATTTTGATTTATGGGACTTTCCTCCCAACCTTTGTTATTTCCCATTTTGAAAAATTTGAAAATTATAAATTCAACAAAATTAAACTCAATTTGATAAATATTAGACAAATTTTTAAATTATTTTTAAAAATCAATTTGATTAATACAAATTCAAAAATTCATGAATTCGACAAAATTAAACTGGATTTGATAAATATTAGACAAATATTTAAAAATTATTATAAAAATCAATTTGATTAATATAAATTCAAATAATTCAAAATACTGTTTAACAATAAAAATGTCAATTAAATTAGATAATTCTATTATTATTAATACTTCTAATAAGCAAGAAAATTTATAAATTGAGTTAAAATTCGAAATAAATTATGTGATCGAATTTAGGCATTACAGTAAAACTTATAATTAATCAAACCTTTATTCCAGACCTTTATTCCACTGTTGAGGAATATTGTAGCACAACACTAATAAAATTTTTATTTTCGGAAATGACCTTTTTTTCTCTTTGAGAATTCACTCCCGCACAACACAACACAGGTTAAGCAGGTCAGGAACATGTAGATTGATCACCGCCAAGGAAGAAGAATCTCAGGATTTCTGAAGAATCGTTTTGTTGAATCCAGCAGCAATATTTTTTTTTTAGTGAAAGATTTGATATGGTTAAATATTTGTTTTTTCTATTTAATAATTACACCTTATTTATCAATTAACTGTATTTAATAGTGTAATTAATAGTTCATAAATAAAATAAACCATAAAATTGTCTATCTAGGAGCACTTTTATTCAGATATTAAAATAGAAATTCACTGATTATATGTCATTCTCCTTTTTGTGTAAAGAAAACAAAACAATAAATTTCAAAAATGAAAATTTAAATTTATAAAATTTCCAAATGTTTACAAGTTTATCGCAAACAAACACTTTAAAGGTCTTTAATGAAAAGAAGATTGTCAGCACTTGTTCGCAATAACTGAGTTCAAAAATGTCACTTCAAGATGCACTTTTAATTTTAAAGTTTCCGCAATCACATTAAATTTTGAATTTCCGTACCAAATCCCGGGCACGAGCCCCCAATTTATGTTACGAGCACAAATGTAAATTACTCGCGCAAACGCGACTACTGCTCGGTGATTCGTTGAGTTCAGAATTTGGTCAAATCCTTGATAGGAACCGGGAAATTTCAAATAATAAACGTGAATATTCCGTTAAAACGGAGGGAAAAAGCTCACAAGTAGAATAAGCCATTCAATAATTAATAAAATTAATTATTGAAGGAAATCAGTCTTCTTGAGAGTAAACCCAAATATTTATTTACTAAAAGTTCAAGAATACAAGTTATGACTAAGGAAGCTTAGAAGCAACCTTTCTAGTCAATAGTCAACTTAAAATCTTCTCTGTAGTTACAGTCCAGCGGACTTGTTCTCCGCTGTTAGTCCATGTTGGAGGAAATGCGCATGTTCTAAATGACGCGCATCCCCCACTATACAGTAGTATAGTATAGTATAGTAGTATCCCCACTATATAGTAGATACATTTATGCACTTCACTAATACTAATACCGACTCATACGTCATACTTGTCGATGTTGATACATACACATTCATCATAACATTATGATTCCAATAATTATCACATGATAATTATTTCAATATATATATATACACATGCATACATTCTAATAATAATATTTATATTTATAATAATTATATTTACACCTGTACATGACACATACGTGTTACAAATATAGTAAATATTATATAGAATTATACATAGTTAATGGTCATGATAGTTATAACAAATTAATTGTTTAACTATAAAGCTTGAATGTAGTTTATTTACAAGTCTTAATTCATTATCAATTATATTATAATAATTGATTAGATGTTAGATTGATAGAAATAATCTAATATGCAAATTACAATTATTTATAAAAGTAGTGGAATAATTAACATTTCTAAAAAGTATTGAAAACTGGGTTTTTCCAGTACGTGATTTTATCCTGAGAAAAAGGATAAAATGTACGTTGGTCAACCGATGTGTTTTATGGTTTTACCTCCAAAGAGGGTCTACTTGAGAATTGAAAGACAGTTTTTTATGACATCTTTGGGGTTATCTCTCTTAGTTTATGGTTGACAATTGTGTTTGAGTTTTAAGGGTATATTGTCTTCAGAGTGACAATACACAAACTCATATTGCTGGAAATGTGTTTAAACCTTACTATTTTTTGTAGCGATATTTTCAAAGACACTGTGTCTGCGAAACATATGTATTTCATCTTTTGTTATATTTCGGCTATTGATAGAGAGATATTTGAAGAATACAATATTTTAGGAACATATTTACTAAATCGAACGCAGAAAGTTCTTCTCAATCTATGGACAGGATATTATTTTTTAAAATATAAAATTAATATTATATTTTCCCGCGACTTTTAATCGCATTTCGATTAATATCGAATCACGATTCGAGCGAGATAATAGTCGCTCGTTACACAACTGGAGATATGCTGTGTCTCACACCCAGAAATTGGCGCTATTTTGAAAAAGGAAAATTAAATTATTTTCAACCGTAGATTCAAGAAGACTAGAGACAGGAGGTAAAACTTCGGTAGTGGGGGTATGGCAATGCTGAGTCGCTCAGCTGATGTATGGTCAGGCGTTTACTTTCAAAAAAAGTTTTCGCCGCAGTAGACCAGATGGACTTCTGCGCAATCAAACACACGTAAACACGGGAAAATGTATTCTATACAAATACAATATGAAATATAAGTGTTTATATTTTCAAACATCTTACAGTTATTAAAAAAACGTTTTAAGTTGAGTCTCCAATGTGAGAGAAGGTGCGCATCGATGTTCATAGCTATAGATATACCACAGCATACTTTAGTATACCTATAGCTATGAACATCGATGCGCACCTTGTCTTATTGGAGACTCAACTTTAGTATACCTATAGCTATGAACATCGATGCGCACCTTGTCTAATTGGAGACTCAACTTTAAAAACAAAAAAATGTGTAAACTGTAGCATGAAGTGTATTAAAAGTTAACAAAAAGTAATAGTCATAGTGTTGTGTTTATCTTTCTTCTTGTTACAACTTTTCACACAGCACGTTTTCGGAATTTTTAACTATTTGAATAACACTTAATTTAATAATCACTCACATTATTTCTATATATATCCGTTATGACACACATTGTCAATTGTGTCTCGATTGCACTGATTGCACTTTAAAGTTAACCTCAAATTAAAATCATATCATACACATATGAGGCATTATTTCTCAAACGTCCCAGCCCAAAAAAAAAGTCTTGTGATTGGCTTTGTTACGGTCTAATTTATAAAATAGACACAGTTTACTTTTTATCACTTCTGAGAGTGACAATTTATTATAATACTCAATATTACACTTTAAAGGCAGGAATAAGACTGAGTTGCAAATACGTTTTGCAGCTCATGTTGAATATGAAACAATTCAGGTGGGGATATATATTTTTGCTGACTATAACAGCTTCATATTTTGGGAAATTGTTATCCTATATGAAAGTAATAAATTTGCAAAATATTAGTTCTTTTAAAAAAAATTCTAGAAAGTAGTGGGGGTTGAAGTTTTGACATTTTCAGTAACACTGTGATTTTCAAAACCATATAACTTTTATAATACTTTACCGATTTTAATGTTTCTATAATGCATTCAAAGCATTTTTCATGTACTTTCTAAAAATTTTACAAAAAAATTTTTAAAAAAATTCTAACCCTCTTTTTTTAAAAAATAAAGTTTATTTTTTAATTTTGACCCAAATGGGTATTTTTAAAAAAATTTTTTTTATTTTTATTTGAAAGCTGACATTTTTTCAAAAAAAAACATATATGTTTCATAGTGGGATGGCCATAAGTTTAGAAGATATTTAAAAACAAACTAAGCGGCGCGCCCGCGTCGCTGTACGTTACGCTGTCGCTGCGCCGTTGAACGACACAAATATTACTGTTTCCTCTTCATCTGCTTCAGTAAAAGCTCTCTGCATTCTACAGGGTTGACACTGTCATAAAAATAATGCCTGCATTACTGTTACTAAAAAAAATTTTAAATAATTAATTTTGAAAACAGAAGGGTAAAGCTTAAAAAAATTTTTGACTGAACAATTTTGAATAAATAATAAAATTATAATTATAAAGAAAATTATTTTTAATAAATAAATTAATTTTGAAAAAGAAAGCTTAATGCTTGAAAATCAAATACTTTTCTGATTCAATCGAAATAAAGATTTATATGTATACGTAATTTTGAAAAGCCTGCGTTCGTATTATTGTTAACTTGGGTGTAAAGTTAAAAGAGTTTTTTTTAATTTAATTGACGAGATAGTACATAATTTTTTTCATTTTTTACTCGGTTTTTGTTGTTGAGAAACTCGTGGTGTAATTTTTTTTACTTTTTTAGGAAAATTATCAAATTCCTTGTATAGTTTGAGCATTATCAAATTTGTTCTTTAATATTTTTTGCTGTCTCAAAGTAGATGTCTTTGCCACTGTAAAATGTTTGGGTTTCTTTACAATATTTTTGCGTCTAGTCAAAAAGAACTTTTGCAGTCAAAATTCGATTATTTGGAGAATATTGTAGACTATGGAATTTTTAAATTTGATAATTTTCCTAAAAAAAGTAAAAAGAATTACTCCAGGAGTTTCTAAAAAAGCCGAGTAAAAAATAAAAAAAAATGATTTATTATCTCGTCAATTAAATTTATAATTATAATTTTATTATTTATTCAAAATTGTTCAGTCAAAAATTTTTTTAAGCTTTACCCTTCTGTTTTCAAAATTAATTATTTAAAATTTTTTTTAGTAACAGTAATGCAGGCATTATTTTTATGACAGTGTCAACCCTGTAGAATGCAGAGAGCTTTTACTGAAGCAGATGAAGAGGAAACAGTAATATTTGTGTCGTTCAACGGCGCAGCGACAGCGTAACGTACAGCGACGCGGGCGCGCCGCTTAGTTTGTTTTTAAATATCTTCTAAACTTATGGCCATCCCACTATGAAACATATATGTTTTTTTTTGAAAAAATGTCAGCTTTCAAAAAAAAATAAAAAATTTTTTTTTAAAAATACCCATTTGGGTCAAAATTAAAAAATAAACTTTATTTTTTAAAAAAAGAGGGTTAGAATTTTTTTAAAAATTTTTTTGTAAAATTTTTAGAAAGTACATGAAAAATGCTTTGAATGCATTATAGAAACATTAAAATCGGTAAAGTATTATAAAAGTT
The DNA here is from genome assembly GCF_015476425.1 of Leptopilina heterotoma. Classification (NCBI taxonomy): domain Eukaryota; kingdom Metazoa; phylum Arthropoda; class Insecta; order Hymenoptera; family Figitidae; genus Leptopilina; species Leptopilina heterotoma. Next base: position 595,122 of record NW_025111050.1, on the reverse strand, counting down.
ATATGGTTTTGAAAATCACAGTGTTACTGAAAATGTCAAAACTTCAACCAACACTACTTTCTAGATTTTTTTTTTAAAAGAACTAATATTTTGCAAATTTATTACTTTCATATAGGATAACAATTTCCCAAAATATGAAGCCAATCCCAAGACTTTTTTTGGGCTGGGACGTTTGAGAAATAATGCCTCATATGTAAAACATATGGTATACAAGAATTTGAATGTGTGAGTGATGTGCAGAAGCACCGCGCCGGCGACTTTTCGAAACGAAAAACGCCTGGTTAAAGAAAGGTTCTTGACTAATCCTCACTACCGAAGTTTCACCTCCTGTCTCTAGCCTTCTTGCGTAGATTGGAACAATAATGCAATATTGCATCACAAAATATAAGGAAAACACTAAAAGAAAATGCATTACATTTACCTTTTCCAATTAATTAACTTGGAAAAAAAGTACTTTGCATTTATTGAAAAAACGCTTTTAGTCGATTATCACTCACAGTGTTGGTATTTAACAAAAACAGTTTATATATCTAGAAAATATATAAAACATGATATGGTGTAGATTTATCAAAAAAATTTAATGAAAAAATATGTTTGAACTTTAAAAATTATTTTTTCTTTTAATAAGATTATTTGAAATTATTTCAACAACCCAATGGATTATATATACAAATGCTTAGAAATTCTGAAAATAATAATTATTAGCATAAATTTATATTATCATGCAAGAAGAATATGTGAATTGTTGGACTATTAATCGAAATGTCGAAGGGTTATAAGTGAGAAGAATAACCACCATCATTATTTGTTAATTTGTACAACTGATTGAAACTATCACTGAATATAACTAAATACCATTATTATTATAGTCCTTTTTTTTACTACATTCTTTTTTTGTTTTCTATTTTCTTAAATTAATAAAAATCCTCCAAAATTTTAAGATTTTATATATATATATATTATATAAGCTTGTTTCAAGATTGCTAAAAAATTGGTGCAATTAAGGTATACAGAATTTATAACAAAATTTAATCTTTTTAAGATAAAATGTTTTTAATAAATATGTGTTTATCTTTAGAATAATGTTAGAAACTTTTATAATAATAACAATAATAATTACAATATTATAACATTTAAAAGTCAAATTTTAAAAAAAATTAAAATTATTACAATGATTCCAATATAATATTAGAGTAGAACGAGATGAAAAAGCTACATATTTACACTTGACGCTAAAAAAACTGCATTTAAAATATTTTTCTTATACTTATAATGAAAATTGAATTTTTAAATTTTTTAAAAATAAATTTTTAAGGACTTTTTCAGAAAATTTTAATTGTCTGATGGCGTTCGGGTGAACCTGATACTACATAAAAATCTGAATAAAATTCTCTATTCTTCAGGACTGTGTAGGTCTGAGTCCTTGCCAGAACTCATGAGATTTTCAGATAATTTATTAGACTTCTTTAATTTTAAAGAAATGAATTTTCAATGATTTTGTCCCAAAATTTTGATTGTCTGATGGCGTTTGGGCGACGGTGCTATTACAAAAAAATTGATAGAAAATACTTTATTCTTTAGAACTGTGTAATACTCAGTCCCTACTAAAACTTAGGTGATTTTTAGATGATAAGAATTCTTTATTTTAGAAGAAATAAATTTCTAATTATTTTTTCACATAAATTTGATTGTCTGATGGCGATCGGGTGAACCTGCTACTACTTAACAATGTTAAAAAAAATTCTCTATTCTTCTTAACTGTGTAGGGTTCAGTCCCTACTAGAACTGAGGTGATTTTCAGATGATTAGAATTCTTAAATTTTGAAAAAATAAATTTTTATTGCATTTTCCCCAAAATTTTTATTGTCTGATGGCGTTTGGGCGACGGTGCTACTACAAAAAAATTGATAGAAAATTCTCCATTCTTCAGGACTCTGTAGGGCTCAGTGCCTACTAAAACTCAGGTGATTTTTAGATGATAAGAATTCTTTAATTCAGAAGAAATAAATATTTTGATTGTCTGATGGCGTTCTGGTGGACCTGTTACTTCTTAAAAATGTAAATAAAATTCTTTATTCTTTAGGACTGTGTAGGTCTCAGTCTTTACTAGAAATCAGGTGATTTTCAGATAATTAGAATTCTTTAATTTTGAAAAAATAAATTTTTATTGAATTTTTCTCAAAATTTTGATTGTTTTTAAATTTTGATTCGGGCGAGGGTGCTACTACTAAAAAATTGATAGAAAATTCTCTATTCTTTAGAACTGTGTAATGCTCAGTCCTTACTAAAACTTAGGTGATTTTTAGATGATAAGAATTCTTTAATTCAGAAGAAATAAATTTTTAATGAATTTTTCCCAAAATTTTGATTGTCTGATGGCGTTCTGGTGGACCTGCTACTTCTTAAAAATGTAAATAAAATTCTTTATTCTTTAGGACTGTGTAGGTCTCAGTCTTAACTAGAAATTAGGTGATTTTCAGATAATTAGAATTCTTTAATTTTGAAAAAATGAATTTTTATTGAATTTTTCTCAAAATTTTGATTGTCTGATGGCATTCGGTCGAGGGTGCTACTACTAAAACAAGTTGTTCATTTCATGACCATTTAGCTTCCTCAATGTATAAAAATTGCGGTTTTGCAAACTTTTGAAAAACTATGTACAAAAGGGTTCGTCCAGAAGATTTGTTAAAAATAAAATTATATAAAGCATTTATAATTTATAAGTTGTTATATAAATTTTTGATGTTTTATTTGGTTTAGGCTGGGTTGACCAAAAAGCAATATTAATAGTTTTTAATTAGACTTTATTAAGACACGATGTTCACAAAGGAAGCGTCTACGGAAGAGAGAGCGAGTCTCGGCGTTCCGCTCTCGCGCAAGCGTAATACACAAGTAGTGGTAATGTTGGAGTCAAATGAGTGTAAAGGAGCGCTAAATTCAAATACTTAACACTCCCTCCCGAGGTTGACTCCTTATAAAATAATAATAATAATAATAATACTGACAAATTAATTTAACCTAGGACATAAATCTAATTTTGAATTTTAAAATAAACTTCTATTTTCTTTTTAATTTGTTTGATTTGTCCTCGTTTTGCATCTCCTTTTGGTTATTTGTCTCGGTTCGATTGGTTTCTGAAAACTAAAAAGAGTAGATAAAATAAATTATTACAGTCGAATTTGATTTAAAACAATACTCAGAAACAAACAGTCATTCAAAAATCGTAATTTAGTATCTTATTTCGTAAATTATTGTGATTTTCATAAGAAAGGGGTTTTGTCATTATGTCAGCCCATTGATTTTTCGTGGAAACCCATTCAATTTTAACTCGATCTAATTTAGTACACTCTTTCACGTAGTCTTCATGTATTCCTACCATGTGCCGTAGCTTGTTTCCGCCACTCGTTTAGTTTCGTGTAGTTTCGTTTAGTTTCGTGTAGCTGGTAGAAGACTTTTTCCCGTTATTTGCATTACAGACTTATTGATGGCAATTATCTCTTGACACGCTTGGCTCATTGCTACATATTCTGCCTGACATGTAGACAACGCAACGTACGTTTGTTTGTTTGCTCTCCACGAAATCGTGTCTCCAAACAGTCGTATCACGAAGCCACATGTGGAAATGGATGATTTGCAGTCCGCAAAACTCGCATCTGAGTAGGCCAATAAGTCGTTTCGTCGCCCTTGATATCTCAGACCCATTGACTTCGTTCCTTTGATGTAACTAAATACCCTTTTTACCATGTTCCATTCGTTTTCGGTAGGGTTTATTTGATGTCTACTCAGGACGTTTACTGTGTAGGCAATGTCTGGACGTGTGGCTCCTGATAAATATAATAAGCTGCCAATTGCTTCTCTGTAAGGAATATTTAAATCACTGTCGTCTAAACTGTCGTTTTCGTCTTCACGTTGTCTACGTTCGTAATTAGAGACTTGTCGTGTTATCATTGGAGTATTTTTAGGAAATTCCTTTTCGAAGCCAAATTTTTCCACGATTTTTTCAACATATTTTTCTTGCGTTATCGACATAACTCTCGTTTCTCTATTACGTTCGATTTGCATTCCTAAATAGTTCTTTGGTTCACCAAGGTCAGTTATTTCAAACGATTTCATCATTTTTGTTTTAATTTTTAATAATCTTTTGCTGTCGTTGCTGGCCAGTAACATGTCATCTACATATTTTAACAGAATTACTAACGAATTTTCTGAACTCCAAGTGAAAAGACAGGGATCGTAATCGCTACTTTTTAAACCTAGAGAATTCGCAACTTCCGTGAATTTTTTGTTCCATCGTTTAGGACTGATTCTCAATCCATACATAGATTTTTGGATTTTACATACTTTAGACTGTCGTAATTCATCCAAAATTTCCATTCCATCTGGAATTTCCATATACACTTCGTCTTCAATCGTTCCATTTAGAAAATCAGTTTTTACGTCTAGTTGACTGGCTTCCAGATCATAATAGTTTATCATCGCCAGTACTGTTCTGACTAGTGTTAGTCTCGAAACTGGTGCATACGTTTCTTTTAAATCATAGGAGTTACTGTCTTTGAATCCTCGAATTACCAATCTTGCTTTAAATTTTGTTACTCCGGAACTGTCGTTTTTTCGTTTGAAAATCCATCTTGAGTCAATGATATTCGGCCTTCTATTATTTTTCCCGCTTTTCGGACGATCTACTAATGACCACACTTGATTTTTATCCATGGAATTTAATTCTTCTTCTATGGCTTTTATCCATTCGTTTTTATTTTCTGATTCCATGACTTCTTTGAACGTTAGAGGGTCATTGTTGATTTCTGCATGAAGACAGTATAATACTTCGTCATTAATTTTATTTTTTGTTTGCAGAAATTCTTCTTCTATGTTCGGAAATTCGTATTCCTTTATTTGCTGTTTGCTTTCTGTAAATTTTGCAAAACTCGTGTCTGCTACTTTTCAGCTTCGAGTCTCATAGGGTTCTCGAATTAATGTTTCCGTCGTTTTTTGCTCTTTTCTTATTGAGTTGCTTTCTTCTTCCTCCATTTCTAATGGTCGTTTTTTAGGTCTACCTCTTTTTTTATCGGTTCTCCCTCCGTTTCTGTGACCGAACTGTCTTTGTTTTCTGTCTCTGTTTTGTCCTCGTTCTTTTCGTTTATTGTTAATATTGTTTCAGTCGTTGGCCAATTTTTAATTGACTCTTTCTGGTATCTATCCCCATACACGAGTTTTTCGTTAAATCTAACGTTTCTGGACTCAAAGAATTTTCCTGATTCTGGATTTAGAAATATATATCCGGAAGGAGTGTAATCGACTAAGATTCCTTGTACTGCTCGTGCTGAAAACTTGGACTCTGGTTTTCTTGGTATTGACCAGTATGCCAGGCAACCAAAACGTTTTATTTGGTTTATGTCGAATTTGTAGTCAGGCGCGAATAATTCCAGAGGAGATTTAAAATTGTTTGCTTTATGGGGAGTACGATTGTACACGTATACAGCCGCTCCCAGTGCTAAGTCCCACATATTTGCTGGGATTTTAGAATCAAACATAATGGACCTTATTTTCTTTTGTAATGTTTGATTAAATCTTTCTGCAGTTCCATTATGTTGTGGAGTATCAGGGCATGCTAACTGTCTTTCTATCCCTTCGCGTTTCAGGATTACACTCGTATACCCTCCTGTGTATTCCGTTCCTTGGTCGGATCTTAGATAACAAATTTTTTCGTTTTTACCTAATAGATTTCTGGCGCTTTTAATGAATCTTTCTAGACAGTGACCTGTCTCGTCTTTTGTTTTCATTGGGTAGGCAAGTGTCAATCGTGAGTAATCATCAATAAATACGGAAATATAATTATAGGATTGAGGATAGGCAGGAGGAGATATTTTACCCATAATGTCAGAATGTATTAATTGTAACGGTCGTGTCGATCTGTTTCGTTTATTTTTAAATGGTAATTTCTTTAATTTAGTTAATGCACAAACTTCACAATCTAAAATACTGTCGTCAAAGTTTACAGACTGCAATTCTTTATTATTTTGCCAAATATTTTGTAATTTTTTTAGGTATGATAACGACGCGTGTCCCATTCTAGCATGCCATAACATAGCCTTATTGTTCTTAGAACAATTATTGCATGTATTACTTAAAAGTGGATTATCATCGAATATATCAATCATCGGTAGTTCGTCTATATTTGTAATTTTTCTTGTAGCAAGTAATGTATCGAATTCAGAAAATGTGTAATTGTTTATCGATTTTTGAGTATTTTCTATATCGGATATTTTATCTGATTTATTAATCGCGCTTTCGTTTTCAACTTTTTCGTTTAAATCTGAATTTTCGTTTGTTAAAATTAATTTTTCTTTGTTATTAGATTCTATTGTCGTCTCTGTTAACTCTTTCGTTTTATCGTCCTTGTCTTCGTTTATTTCTTCAGAAATAATTTCTGTATCTAAAGCTACTGCGTTCGTTAAGGTATTGTTATTGTTTTTATTATTCGTGGTGATTGTTGATTCTATTTTCCAATAAGGTTTTTCGTATGTACCTGAGATAAGAATCTCTTTCGTTTTCGGATTGTATATTTCAACACTTTTATTGTCTAGATGGGTTGACAATCCTGCTTCGGCGAAATGTCGTAATGATATTAGATTTTCTGACAGTGATTTTGAGTAAATTGTTCTATTTAAATTTACCATTTCTCTGCTTTTTGTTTTTAAAGTCACTGTCCCTATCCCGTCTGCTGTTAAATCAGCTTTGCTATCTTTGTTTGCGCACTTTATAACACTCGTTTTCGTTTTCTCAAAAGGGTTTAAGATTTGTTTAATATTTGTGAGGTGCTCTGTTGCACCTGAGTCTATTATAAAAGATACTTTACGCTTACCTGTGCTTTCCTTTTGATGAGAGTTGACAAAGTGGATTTTCGGGATGTCTGTCGTTACTGTCTGTGTTTGTCTTGGTCGAGGTTGTTGGTTGTCTTTAGTAAATTTAAATCTGTTCACATTCTGGTAATTATTATTTCGTAAATGATATGGTTTGTTATTATCGTTTCGTTTAAATTGAAGGTTTTTATGTCCGCGGTTATTTACAACTTTGAAGGAACGCTTGCTTCTTGCTTGTAATTGATTTTCATATTTATTATTTTTATTAAACTGTCGTTTACCTTTATTTTGTCCTTTTGTTAGTCTCGCCAATCGTTGTGGACATTCGAATCCTTTGTGTGTTGTGAATTGGTTGCATTCATAGCACTTTTTCACTCCTTGTCCCTTTCGGGGACACTCGTTTTTAAGGTGGCCGTTGTCATCACATTCGTAGCATCTGTCGTTTATCCACTTATTTTGTCTATTGGTGTTGGCGAATGAGACTGAAGCTACAGTGTTCCCTTTTGAAGTCGGATGATCGTTTGTAGCAGCTTAAGTTCGATTTGCTTCTGCCTGTATTAAAAACATTTTTAGAGAATCAAAAGTTAAACTTTTTCCCGTCTGGTTCTTTGTAATAAATTCGACTGATTGTATTTCTGGAACTTGTACCATTATCGCATTATACAATGCGTCGCGTTTTTCATCTTCGGATAGTGGATTTGATCCAGAAATACTCTCATAATCGTTTACTATGTCTTCGAAACGGTCTAGAAATTGTATTGCTGTTTCACGGTTTATTTCGTATTGCAAAGAATACAGTTGTTTTCGAGCAATGACACTTGTTACGTTAATTTCGCTTTGTTTCAATTCTTTGAGTTTTTTCAAAACTTCGATTGGATCTTTAATTTGTAATATTTTTGTTTGATATACTTTTTCTACCCGATTTAAGATTATGTCGCGTACTTTAAATTTATGCTTTTCTAGTGAATTTTCATTTAAACCTTCCGGTGGTTTTATTGTTTTATTTATAACATAAAGTAAGTCAACTGTTCTTAGTTCTGAAGTCAAAAACTCAAAGAAGTGTTCAAATTTAACTTTTGATTCCAATTTATAATCATGTTTTATCATACTTTCCTTCCCGATAAATTCTATTTTGATTGCTTGTTTTAGTTGGTTTGCAATGTTATCGGTGTTATTGATTTGATTTTCCGTACTCGTAGCCGATTTTACGGAATTTGATTTTAAAACTAGTTCGTCTATTTTTTCAGTCGTATTTTGTTTTTCTTGTATTTTTTCTCTAATCGAATTAATTGTTTTAACTAAGGGAATTTTATCTTTAATTATCGGATTAGAAGGAATAGTTATTATTGATTCTATTTTTGGTTTGTTTACCTTTTCGTCTTGCAGTTCTCGTTGCTTCAACCAAAACTTAAAATTTTCTTGCATTTTTAAATGTAAGGATAAAGTTTTATCCATCATATCTTCGACCTTTTGAAATTTTTTGTTTAATCTATCTTCTATTTCTAGAAGACCAGAATTCGTACTGTCGTTGTCATTTAATTGTCGTTTGTTCCCACTTATTTTTGCACAGCCATTGTCATGTTGTTTACTTTCAGTTTCAATCGGATTTTTCGTATCGTTCCTGACTTGATCTTCGTTAATTCCGGAACCTCCTGCTGTTTTCGGTGTCACACCTACCACAGAAATTTATCGTAAATATAATTTGTGTTGTCGACAACAACTGTTATTAACTCGTTAACTTTTCGTTATTATCAGATCAAGTGTAAACAAAATTTTACTCAATTTTCATTTATATGAACTTACCTGTACATACAAATAAATTTATGTTACCTTCAGAAACGCTGTTAATTTCACTGCTCAAAGCCTTGAGGTCGTTTCTAGTAAGATCAGGTTCTGATTTGTCGTACATTTCTTCGTCATTATCTGTTGAATTATTCGTTTTTTGATCTTCAGTATTATGGCATCCTTCTAGGTCTTTTTCGTGGAGTAAGTTTTCGCTAGCACTGTTGACGTCGCCGCTGTCTGGATTCGGTTTCATGAAAGCTTGTTCAATTAAAGTCTTAAGAACTTCCCAGTCGTCTTCCAGTTGTTTTTTGCCTTTTAATAAAAATTCAGTTTTAATTAACATTTAATTTATTATTAGAATTAGCTTTCACCTGCTCCTAGATTGATCGGACCGAACACAAGTCAGATCAATCTGGAACTGTTCGCTTTGTTACACTCGTTACTTCCGGGTGCTTCAAGAGCGAGACTAGTTGCTTCTGATTTTCAAGAGTGAACACAACTCTATCTGACCAGGAGCAACCCAGACGAACGGATTCGTGTGAACTTTTCTGATTTAGTATCGAAACTGTCGTCTCTGATTCCTCGTGATTGCTTAGCGTATTTCTTTATCGACGTTAGTAAAATTAAATACACGTGTGAAATAGTTATATAACTTTTAAAGTAAATTTTTATTTGCGCTTTTATTTACTTTCTTGACAGTCGTTACTCTTCGTTTAATATAATTGATCAATTAATTTACTTACTTATTGATACCTTTCCCCCGGGCTCAAATCTTACTTCGAGATAATCTTTGGTCATTCCGATAAATACATCCTCGTTTCCAGCAGGTTCCAATTCCAGCGCTTTTCTGCATTTCTGTACGACATCCTCGATTTTATCCATTTCGATTAATACAATAGAGATTGTTTTTGTTTTTAAATTCTGCTTCTTCAAATAATCACTCTCGGAAGAAAACACTGAGCGTCACTCTTGCACGTATAACGTCGCACACTTTCGTTGAAAAAGTCAGTCTTTTATATCCTTAATTTTTCACTAAAAACCGCAACCGATCACTCGCAGTGAATGCGCGCTGGGCCCATAACCTTTTGATGTTTTATTTGGTTTAGGCTGGGTTGACCAAAAAGCAATATTAATAGTTTTTAATTAGACTTTATTAAGACACGATGTTCACAAAGGAAGCGTCTACGGAAGAGAGAGCGAGTCTCGGCGTTCCGCTCTCGCGCAAGCGTAATACACAAGTAGTGGTAATGTTGGAGTCAAATGAGTGTAAAGGAGCGCTAAATTCAAATACTTAACATAAATATTTGGTGAAATTTACACTTTCATTTGGCAATTGCTTCTTTTTTATGATAGAATAATCATTTCAAAATATTAATATTAAATAAATTATGAAAAAAATACAAAATTTGAATTTTTTTTTAAAAAGAAAAATATTTATTAATTTGATAAAATTTGATAAAATATATACTTTGTATACATCAATCGATTCGTTTTCTTGTCAGGAATGTAATTTTGAGAAAAATTAATGAAAATATTAACAAATAAAAAAATTATTTCAAAAAATACCAAAAAAAATTTTTCTGAATTTTAAAAAAATTGTATAAAAAAAATTTTTGTAGATATTTTTGAAAATCCTTGTGTCAGATTTTAGGTATTAATGACTGCAATAAACCTGCAAAATTTTAGGACAATCCATCAAAATTTGTCTGAGATAATTTGTACACAATTTTTGTGACACACACATACACACACATACATCTGGACATTTGCTCATAATTGAATATACATATGTTTTAGATGAAAATGAGTCCATATAACCTTCTTTTGAAAAATTGAAAATCGTCACCAATGCAAAGCTTCCTCATGAGGAAGCAAAATTGATAGAAAATTCTCCATTCTTTAGGACTGTGTAGGGCTCAGACCCTACTAGAACTCAGATGATTGTTGGATAATTAGAATTCTTTAATTTTGAAGAAATGAATTTTTAATGATTTTGTCTCAAAAATTTTGATTGTCTGATGGCGTTCGGGCGAGGGTGCTACTACTAAAAAATTAGTAGAAAATTTCCTATTCTTTAGATCTGTGTAATTCTCATTCCGTACTAGAACTTACACTACCGTCCGTGAGTATCAGGACGCCCCTTTTTTCATGAGTGGAAAAATGCTTAAAACGTAGAAAATAAGAATGACAAAAATTTTTCATATTTTTTTCCTGAAAGCTAATGGAATTATGAAAAGACTGACACTTGATTGAAGAATTTTCGTTGACTATTCTGTCAGATACAGAAAAAATACTTATACCACAATACAATTAATTAATTTAGACTCTACATTGAATAGAGATTGAAACAAGACCAAGAACGCTAAAAAAGTTAATCAGTTTTCGAGAAATTAAAAAATTACGAAAAGCATGCAAAATCCAGTATTTTTTCTGTATCTGACAGAATAGTCAACGAAAATTCTTTGATCAGGTGTCAGTCTTTTTATAATTTCATTAGCTTTCAGGAAAAAAATACGAAAAATATTTGTCATTCTTATTTTCTACGTTTTAAGCATTTTTCCACTCATGAAAAAAGGGGCGTCCTGATTCTCACGGACGGTAGTGTGGGTGCTCTTTTGATGATAAGAATTCTTTATTTTAGAAGAAATAAATTTTTAATGAATTTTTCCTAAAATTTTGATTATCTGATGGCGTTTGGGTACCCCTGCTACTACTTCAAAATGTAAATAAATATCTCTATTCTTTAGGACTGTGTAGGACTCAGTCCCTACTAAAAATCAGGTGATTTTTAGACAATTAGAATTCTTTAATTTTGAAAAAATAAATTTTTATTGCATTTTCCCCAAAATTTTGATTGTCTGATGGCGTTCGGGCGAGGGTGCTACTACTTAAAAATGTACATAAAATTCTCCATTCTTTAGGACTGTGAAGGGCTCAGTCCCTACTAGGAATCATGTGATTTTTAGATAATTTGAATTCTTAAATTTTGAAGAAATAAATTTTCAATGAATTTTTCTAAAAATTCTGATTGTCTGATGGCGTTCGGGTGGACCTGCTACTATTTAAAAATGTAATTAAAATTTTCTATTCTTCTAAACTGTGTAGGGCTCAGTCCCTACTAGAAATCAGGTGATTTTCAAATAATTTGAATTCTTTAATTTTGAAGAAATGAATTTTTAATGATTTTGTTCAAAAATTTTGATTGTCTGATGGCGTTCGGGCGAGGGTGCTACCACTAAAAAATTGATAGAGAATTCTTTATTCTTTAAATCTGTGTAATACTCAGTCCCTTCTAGAACTTAGGTGATTTTCAGATAATGAGAATTCTTAAATTTTGAAGAAATAAATTTTTAATGACTTTTTTTCAAAATGTTGATTGTCTGATGGCGTTCCGTCAAGGGTGCTATTACTAAAAAATTGATAACAAATTCTCTATTATTCAAGATTGTATAGGGCTTACTCCCTACTAGAAATCAGGTGATTTTCAGATAATTAGAATTCTTATATTGTGAAGAAATAAATTATTAATGAAATTTTTAAAAAATTTTGATTGTCTGATGGCGTTCGGGTGGACCTGCTACTACTTAAAAATGTAAATAAAATTCTCTATTCTTTAGGAGTGTGTAGGGCTCAGTCCCTACTAGAAATCAGGTGATTTTCAGATAATTACATTTCTGAAATTTTGAAGAAGTAAATTTTTAATGAATTTTTCACAAAATTTCAAAATGGCGGAAGCCATTATGGCGACTATAATTAAAAAAAGACTCACAAATGAAACATAGTGCTCCAACTTTTTCAAGTCACTGCAATCGGCTGAGCCACGTTAGTCGGGGGTTCTTGTGGTCTCTGATTACGAATATAATGTCAGTTTTCAAAAATTCAAAATGGTGGATCCAATATGGCGAAACAGTTTTGTAAAAATTTATTAGATCCACTTGTAACTCTCTACTCGGGGGTTTTTGGAGTCGCCGATTACGAATATGATGTCAGTTTTCCAAATTTTTAAATGGCGGACCAGTTTTGTAAAAATTTATTTCATTCACTTGAAACTCTCTACTCAGGGGGTTTTCGGATGCGTTGATTGCGAATATGATGTCAGTTTTTGAAAATTTAACCTTTAAAGCGCATCCTAGGTGTGCGACATCTATATTTAATATGGATTTTTTTTCTAATATCTCGTTTAAATTTGTAAAAATTGAACGTGTATCGCTATTGGACGGTACATTTTGTACTTAACTTCATTTATTGTGAGTGACATTAATCTCCCTAGTGTCTTTGTGTATTTGATAACTTTATGAAGTTGACGGCGAAAAATTTATATGGGGCTGACGCCCAGTTTTCGGTTTAGGGTAATTGAGCCTCCCATTTCAATAACTCGATCTGCGCTCGGACGATCAGAATGAAGGTTGTCAAAGGCTTTAAAATATGACAAAAATTAAAAGTTAAAATAAAAATTTTTAAAAACACTATCTTATAGAGCATGAAAATACACATCTTTTTTCTCTTGGGAATTTTTTTGTAAAGTAAATATTGTAGTCACTAGAGACAAAAAACAAGAAAATTTTCATTACTCAATTTCATTGATTTTTAAAACATAAATAGTCATAAGTTGGACAAATATTAACGGATTTTTACAAAAATTGGTATGCATGCATATTATGGTCTGCTAAAGACGATAAGATGATAAAAATATTAAAAATGACACTTGGTTAAGTAATATTTAATTATAAATCAATGAGTGTCGGTAATGACAGTTTCCTTTTTTCGTCGACAAAAAGACTGCACGGAATTTTCGAATTGAACAAACTTCCAGTGAGAAATTTGTTCATTAGGAATCAAAGAAGTTTTTTGGAAAGTTTTGTGCAAATTGATGGAAAATTATCGAAAATATATTACAAAAGAAAAAGAAAAAAAATTAGAAAAACATAGCCATTAGAAAAATATTTCTCTAGTCACGACTTTCAGATGTTTTCATATATTGTACAATACAATATATTACATAAAAACACCTGATCTAATGGCTATGTTTTTCTAATTTTTTTCTTTTTCTTTTGTAATATATTTTCGATAATTTTCCATCAATTTGCACCAAACTTTCCAAAAAACTTCTTTGATTCCTAATGAACAAATTTCTCACTGGAAGTTTGTTCAATTCGAAAATTCCGTGCAGTCTTTTTGTCGACGAAAAAAGGAAACTGTCATTACCGACACTCATTGATTTATAATTAAATATTACTTAACCAAGTGTCATTTTTAATATTTTTATCATCTTATCGTCTTTAGCAGACCATAATACGCATGCATACTAATTTTTGTAAAAATCCGTTAATATTTGTCCAACTTATGACTATTTATGTTTTAAAAATCAATGAAATTGAGTAATGAAAATTTTCTTGTTTTTTGTCTCTAGTGACTACAATATTTACTTTACAAAAAAATTCCCAAGAGAAAAAAGATGCGTATTTTCATGCTCTATAAGATAGTGTTTTTAAAAAATTTTTATTTTAACTTTTAATTTTTGTCATATTTTGGAGCATTTGACAACCTTCATACTGATCGTCCGAGCGCAGATCGAGTTATTGAATTGGGAGGCTTAATTTCAGTAGTTAAAGAAATTTTTTTTAGTTATTAAGATTAAATAAATCATTATGAATCCTATTTTTCTTTAAAATAGATGCACAGAGCTACATAAGATAATTTGTTGAAAAGATAATTTAAAATGTCGCATCCAGGCGATTAGAGAGAATCGCGAGGACAGCCTTCGATTAAGGAAGGAAGAAGCATTGTGTCTTGAAAAGATACAACTGGAGGTCACAAGGATTAGTAACTCTTGTGACATCAGGAAGAATGTAAATAGGACAGTTAAGGACGGACTGAAAGTTATTCAGGTTCTGCTGGAAGAAGCAAAGACGAAGCACGCGGAAGCTGACGAAGCGGATATGCACCTCGGATGTACTATCGGCATGGCAGAAGGTAACCGTGAGGACAGAAAGAAGAGGCGAGAGCGTCGCTACAAACGACAGTTAAGGCGTGCAATCATAGACGCGCCGAAGAGAAGACGTAGTTCCGGAAGTCCAGAGGGGACTCAAGATGCAACTACGAAAAAGAAAAAGGAGGAAGCACCTTCAAAGAATGTGGACAAGAGTGCGGAGGATAAACTGAAGCCAGAATGTCAAAAAATGGAGCAAAAGACAGCGAGGGGATCGACAATGGTCATCCGAGTGGCTCAAGGTCGGACGTTTGCCGACGTTTTGGGTAAGCTTCGTAAGGAGGTTGATCCGGACGTTAGCCACACAAAGGTCGTCTTTGCAAAGGTTACAAAAAGAGGAGACCTCTTAATTAAAATCAGAGGCGACTCTAATAAAGAGGCCTTCACCGCGGAGGTTTCCAAAGCGGTGGAAGGCATGGGAGATCCGCGACTTGTATTGCCTTACCCAAGTAGAAGAAGTCCAACGAGTGTTAGAAAAAAGCCAGGAAGCAGGAAGGTGACGGTCCTTGGGCCAAAATCGGCAAGGGGTGAAGCTCGCGGTTATAGTCACCGACCCAGAGGAAGCGAAAAGGCTGCAAGAAGTGGGACGCATAAAGATTGGCTTTATGTCGTGCCCAATTAGGAAGAGAGTAATGATCACTAGGTGTCATAGATGCCTAGACTATGGCCATATAGGAAAAGAATGTAAAGCGACGGACAGATTGACTGCGTGCTTCAAGTGCGGAGAAGTCGATTATAAGTTCGCAAACTGTAAAAGAGGCCCAAACTGCTTTTTGTGCGCTGAAAAGTTTGGCAATAAGGTGTCAACCACCCATATTGCAGGCAGCGGAGGATGCAGAGTCTTCAGGACGGCCCTTGAGGAGGCGAAGAAGACTCTCGCAAGGACCAAAAGTAAATAAGAATTATTAAAAGGAGCGAATAACTTTAAATAATTTGTTTTATTTATTTAAATTACTTTTTTGGGTTTTTACTGTCCTTTAACATTTTTATTCTTCTCCCTTTTATATATTTGTTTATTTATTTGTGTTTTTATTTAACTTGTCCAGGCAGGAGAAAAAAAAATGTCCCATCCAATATGACAAGCGCGAATTTAAAAACTCTTCGAATTTGCTCAAAACTCGTCACTCGGGGGTTTTTGAGGTCACTGATTACAAATTCCGTGTTATTTTTTCAAAATTTAAATGACAGTTTCAATATAGCAAAATTGTTTAAAAATTATCATGATTGACCTAAAACTTTTTACTTGTGGGTTTTCAAAGTCACTGATTACACATCTTATGTTAGTTTTCTAAAGTTCAAGATGGCGGATCCAATATCGCAGATGACTTTTATAAAACTTAATTTTATCACCCTGAAACTTCTTACTTGAGGGTTTTCTTGGTCGCTGATTTGGAAACTGACATTATATTCGTAATCAGCGAACCCGAAAACCCCGTAGTGACGAGTTTCAAGTGAAATAGACGACATAAACCATTTTCAACCGCCATTTGGAATTTTTTTTTAAATGACGTCAGATTCGCAATTAGCGACCACGAAAACACCCAAGTAAGAAATTTAAGGGTAATTAGATAATTTTTTAAAAATTAATCGCCATATTGGATCCGCCATCTTAAAGTTTAAAAAACTGACATAGGATTCGTAATCAGCGACCTTGATTACCCACAAGTAAAAAGTTTTAAGTCAATTGGAATCCCTTAAACCCCAAGAGGCGAGTTTTTAGCAAATTCGAAGAGTTTTTAAATTTGCGCCCAACATATTGGATCCGTCATTTTAAATTTTCGAAAACTGACATCCTATTCGTTAAAAGCGCCCCCAAAAAACTCCCCAGTAGAGAGTTCCAGGTGAATCCAATACATTTTTACAAAACTGGTCGGCCATATTGGATCCAACATTTTGAATTTTCAACAACTTTCATTATATTCGAAATCAGCGACCCCAAGAACCCCCGAGTAACAAGTCAACAAGCATTGAAATTCAACTGTGACGACTCGATTCTGGCTTCGCGCGGCAGCGAATGAGAGAAAACAGGGACGAATTTTTGCTGGTGAATAATAAATAATGATGTTTAACGAGTAATATAAAGAAACTCAAAAGTTCATCGTTCCCCCGCATGAATTCGTTCCTATTTTCTCTCTCATTCGCTGCCGCGCGAAGCCAGAATCGAGTCGTCACAGTTAAATTTCAATGCACCAATCGGTCGAAACACGGCTTCACATTCTTAATGATATATCAAAGACGGATTAACCTTTTTAGGGTTCCGTACCCGGTAGGAACCCTATTAAAAGTTTTCCGCGAAAAACATCAAATTTTGTCCGTTTTTCGCAAAAAAAGGCATGTACCCCCTTCCCTAGCGCTCACAGTTTTTTACCTAGAAAGATGAAAATTAGTATGCATATGAGGCATTTTACGTGAAATGTCCTAAGTTGAAATTTCAACTTCTTGAAAAAATTGAAACTCAGGGAATTTGTTGTTCTATCAAGTAGAAATGTACCCCAAAAAATATTTTTGATTTTTTCGAATGGTCATTTTCCGGAACCATTTTAACCCTTTAACACCCGAGATAAACATAGAAAAGATATAAACCAATGAGATGCCATTCCAAAGGTTTTCGGGGGTGCTAATTACGAATTTGATGTCAAATTGACATTTTGACAGTTGACAGTTGTCAAAACAACTGTCAACTTTTGTAAAACTGATTTATTTTTTATGAAAAAGACTTTAAAAGGGTTTTCGGAGTCGCTGATTACGAATTTGATGTAAAATTGACAATTTGACAGTTGTCAGCTGTCAAACCAACACGGAGAAAAAAGGATACTTAAATTTACCCTGAGGATTGTAAAACTTGACAAATTTTCAGTGTCAACTATAGGACAACACTCTGTTGTTTATAAATTACTATTTATATAGTGTAAAATAAACGTAATTAGTTTTACACTCCAGGAATGTGTAGTACTTTATTTTGTCTGTTTAATTAGATTTTTAAAAATAAACTTTTATTTGTAAAAAATTTATTTAAACAATTAAAAATATTTAACTAAGATAATAAAAATTTTAAATCGCAGAACATTTTTGATTTTTTTAAGTAGTTTTTAACTTTTCAGTCAATAAAAGAGTTTCAGAATTCATTTAGTCTTTTTAGTAATAATTCTTAAAAAAAAATTTTTGTTGAAAAGAAAAATAATTAAAATATTGAACATTTTAATTAATTTAAATTTTGTTTCAGTAGAGATTATTATTTTATAACATCCACAGAAATAAATCACAAATAAACAATAACCCATATTTCAAGCTTCACAGTGCAAAATAAGTTCAAAAAAGGGGAATAGGGGAATTTTTTATTCAAAATAGGGGAAAAAAAGGGGAAAATCTAAACATATTTTTTAGTTCAATTTGGACTCTTATTTTATAAAACCGCTTTAAAAATAACTATAATTTAAAATTAATTTAGTTTATAACATTTATTAAACATTAATTTATAAAATTTATCACATTATATAATTCCTAAATTGTGCGATACTTTTATTTTGTTTTCTATTTTTCTATTTCTATTATTTGTTTTGTGTTTTCTACATTTTATTTATTGCTTTCATAGCAAATCTAAATATTTTAATCCCTAATATTAAAAATACCGAATAATTTTCCCGAATTGGTACGTACTGGGTAAGGCTTTCTGAAGTGTACCAATGGTTTTTGAAGCCTGTTCTTAATGAAATAATTTAATTTTCTTTACAGCATTTTATTCTAGGTAGAATTTGAAAGTATTACCAAAAAAAAATTTTAGGTCCCATATTTAATTTACAAATTACAACTATTTTTGTTACGCGCTGTAACAAAGACATGGCGCGTGCAGTTTCGTGGGCGGTCGCACTGTCGCGTTAAATGCGTTGAATTGGTTTCAATTTGTTAGTTATTAGGGGTCAATTTTGAAAATGTTAATTAAAATAAAATGCGGACCTTAAAATTTTTTTTGGTAATAGTTCCACATTTTACGTAGAATAAAATGCTGTAAAGAGAATTTAATTATCTCATTAAGAACATGCTTAAATTTTCATTTGTTTATAAAAATTTATTATTATTTAAACAAATTACATGAAAATTTAAAACTAGAATTGGAGTTTTAAAAAGAAAGATTTTTTAAGTAAGTGGTTAAAATTTTATCAAATTCTGTCGATTAGTTTTCATTAAGTAATTAATTTTTTTCGAAAAATGTATTAACAAATTCAATTGTTAATAACTTTTTAGAAAACAATTTTTTTTGAAACTATTTTCAGCTATTGTTTTTATCATTATTTACTTTTAAAATATAGTGTTTGAATGAAATTAAAATACCCTTTGATAATGATAATCATGAGTACTCTTCAAAAAGCCTTTCCCTACTGTTTTACCGAATGCACTTCTCCCGAATTCATATCCCCGAAAAAAAACATTTTATCCATTTTTTCCGAAAAAAGTTGTTTTAAAATTTTTGAAAAAAAATTGTTTTTCAAAATAAATTGAATTTTTGTTGTGCTTTAGCACTTTTTAAACACAATTGAGGGTTCCATCAAAGAACCGGTTATAAGTTTTTTAAGCTCGAAATCATTGCCCTGTAAATAAAAAATTAATCTGTTTTTAATCCTCATTTTTTGAGAAACATTTGAGTAATCTTTATACCAATATAAAATGTTTTCAAGAAATTAAAATTTTAAATCCTTTTTTTATTTAGAGGTCGAAAATTTTGAGTCACAAAAACTTATAACCGGTTCTTTGATAGGGACCCTCAATTTGTTATCTTTGAACATTAATTTTGTGCTGTTTTAATATACTTTTCATCAAAATGTATTCGGTGAAAAATATGTTTAGGTAAATTCTGGTGAATGGTCGGATATCATTTTAAGAAATGTAATATTTTTTATAGCTTCACTTAATAAATATTTTAATCAAAATTTATAAATTAATAAATTATCGACATTGAAAATATCAATATATTCAAAATAAGTAAAATTTCAACTAGACTTTATTTGTTTCAAAAAAACTTTATTTTGTTTAAATAAAAGTTTTATTTATGTTGAATAAAATTTTTCTTTAAAACAACTAAATAACCTAGATGGCTCTGAGACAAATAACTGAAATAAAATATATTTTATATCAAAAAAATTTTTCTCTTGCTATACAACACAAAATAGGGGAAAGATTTATGAAGAAGATTAGAATGACTAAATAAATTTTTAACATTCGAAATTTCCCAGTAAGAAACGAAAAATTGAAAAGTATTAAAAAGATTCTATTCTTTTGAATGCCATTTCTGTCCAATACTTTTCTATCCAGTGAGAGCAATATAAATAGTAACGATATCAATCCTCTTGAATACCCAGTAAGAAAGCAAAGATTAAGAAGCATTAAAAAAATTCTATCCTTTTGAATACCATTTCTGCCCTATGCTTCTGAATTCCGCAACAGTAGTATAATAATATAATACTAATATTGTTGACATATAGAATGTTCAATTACTTTTAAATAACTGCACTCATGAATTTATTTGCTATTTTAAAAAGGAATAATTATTAAATTATCAGTTAAGAGGGTTAAAAGTGTTTAAAGGTCTCTGAAATTTTTAGGTTATGATTTATTGTCTAACAGAATAACGGCCCTGACTCGTTTAAATGACGTTAAATTGGTAAACAATCAATTTTTCAGCAAGTTTTTCTTTGAACACAAACACTTTTTACAAAATCTGCCACTGTATGTATCTTATAAATTACAAAAATCCAGAAGATTGCTTGAATGCATGCAGAAACGCGGTTCCAATGAAAAATTGAAAAGTGATATAATGACAGGCTTTAATAATTTCGGATGGGATTGGAAAGCATTCAGAAAAAAATTTTGTCTTTGTTAAAAATTACAAAAAGAATTGAATAGCATTCATTTTTAGACAAAACGTGGTCCAATCATGGTATAGAAAAGTATTGGACAGAAATGGCATTCAAAAGTATTGGATAATTTCTACTACACCATACAGAGTTTGAATTATTTCAATCCTTTTCAATTTTTCGTTTCTTACTGGGTTAACACTCCAGTTTTCTCCGTCAACTGTCAACATTTGTAAAACTGATTTATTTTTTTTAAGAAGACTCCGTAAAGGGTTTTCGGGGTCGCTGATTACGAATTTGATGTCAATTTGACAGTTGACAGCTGTCAAACCAACTGTCAACTTTTGTAAAACTGGTTTACTTTTTATAAAAAAGACTCCAAAATAGTTTTCGAGGTTGCTGATTACGAATTTGACGTCAAATTAACAATTTGACAATTGACAGCTGTCAAAACAACTGTCAATTTTTAAACGAAGTAGTTTTGTTTATGCAAAAGTGTCTATAAAATCAGCAAAAATTATACAAGTTATAATTATTACAAGAGTTGTGTTAAAATAGGGCTACAGGCGAAGATTCACCAAAAAAATCTAACGCATCTTTATCGGAACCTCGAAGGTGATGTGGAATACTGTTCACAAACGAAATTATTATTTTTTTCTTTGTTATTATGCTAGTATTGTCTGCGTATTGTCAATTGGATATCAAACTCGTAATCCCTAAAAACCTTTTTCCGTCACTTTTATTAAAGAAAAAACAATCTTATAAAAGCTGACAGTTGGTTTAACAGCTGTCAACTGTCAAATTGTCAATCTGACATCAAATTCGTAATCAGCGACCCCGAAAACTCTTTTGGAATCTTTTTTATACAAAATAAATCTGTTTTACAAAAGTGGACAGTTGTTTTGACAGCTGTCAACTGTCAAAATGTCAATCTGACATCAAATTCGTAATCAGCGACCTCGAAAACTCTTTTGAAGTCTTTTTTATACAAAATAAATCTGTTTTACAAAAGTTGACAGTTGTTTTGACAGCTGTCAATTGTCAAAATGTAAATTTGACATCAAATTCGTAATCAGCAAACCCCGAAAACCCTTTACGGAGTCTTTTTTATACAAAATAATTCAGTAATGCAAAAGTTGACAGTTCTTCTGACAGCTGTCAAAATGTCAATTTGACATCAAATTCGTAATCAGCGACCCCGAAAACCTTAAGGAACTTTTTCTTTCTTTTTTAGTTTTTTAATGTTCGGATAATGTAAGACAATTTTGCTTCGAAGTGTGCGCCATCTTGAATACGCCATTTTTTATTTTTTGCGAATTTTTTCAAAATAGCGACGATATTTGAATTGAGGGGTTCAAAACACTTCACATAGTGAGCTTCAAAAAATTTTTTGACTTCAGCGTCTGTACATGAGCTAACTGACTTTTTTAAACAATTTTTCCGATTTGCATAAACATTTTATTATTTTTTTATATTAAAAAAAAATTTTTATTGTTTACTTTAATTTTTTTTGGATACCTAGACCGATTCTGATAAAATCAAGTCCAACCTGGTTGAAAAATATTAATATTTAAAAAAGTTACAGTATGGTTTTATTGTAAGTGGAACATATAGGTCTCGCAGGCGTTAAAGGGTTAATAGAGTTCCTACCGGGTACGGAACCCTAAAAAAAGGTTAATCCGTCTTTGATATATCATTAAAAATGTGAAGCCGTGTTTCGACCGATTGATGCATTGAAATTTAACTGTGACGACTCGATTCTGGCTTCGCGCGGCAGCGAATGAGAGAGAAAAAAGGAACGAATTCATGCGGGGGAACGATGAACTTTTGAGTTTCTTTATATTACTCGTTAAACATCATTATTTATTATTCTCCAGCAAAAATTCGTCCCTGTTTTCTCTCATTCGCTGCCGCGCGAAGCCAGAATCGAGTCGTCACAGTTGAATTTCAATGCTTGTTGACTTGTTACTCGGGGGTCCCGGTTGCACTGAGCCGCGTGGAAACCTGCGTGAGGCGAGGTTAAATAAAATTGAATTTTAGTACCATTTTTAACCCTTGAACAAAAAATTGAGGTGATTAGGCACCCCAAGCGAAGTTCAAAGTATGTTCACGAATTAACACAGAAAAGTCGTAATTTCCAGAAAAATCCCTCTCTATATATATTTTTTGTGCGCTTTTTTGACAAAAAATCAATATTCCGACTCCATTATCTCCGACATTTTTGCATATGCGATTTTGCTAGCAAAGAATTTTTTTCTTGCCTTTGCATCAGCTACAACTTTGCTGTTGACATCTTTTTGCCAAACCCTGAACTTTTCGAGTTATTTTCAAAAATCTAATTTTTATTACATTCTCATCACATGAGAAAGTATTAGTTTTGGTCGAAAATTGACTTTTGCTAATTTCATGAAATCTCGACGTTTTGGGGTCCCCTGAACCCGAAAAACATGGTCTGGCGAGTACGTCTGTCTGTCTGTATGTATGTATGTATGTATGTATGTATGTATGTATGTATGTATGTATGTATGTATGTATGTCCGTCTGTAGACCAACATGTTGTTCCCACGATAACTCTTTAAAAGCTTATCGGATCGTTTTTAAATTCAACACACTTAAAGTTGGTGTAAAAATGAAGGCTAAGTTCGTTAACCAGCCATTTTCGTTGAAAACTACAAAAACTACACTAGTTTCAAAATTTTGAAAATTCAATTTTTTTACATTTTAAAGCTATTAAC
Organism: Leptopilina heterotoma; assembly: GCF_015476425.1. Lineage (NCBI taxonomy): Eukaryota > Metazoa > Arthropoda > Insecta > Hymenoptera > Figitidae > Leptopilina > Leptopilina heterotoma. Next base: position 571,904 of record NW_025111050.1, on the reverse strand, counting down.
TTTATATTCTTTTAGATTAGGAAAATACAAACAACTTTTCTTTATAACATTTTTTCATAAAAACTCAATTTTCGAAGTTATAGTCTCTTAAATGGTCAAAAAAACTAAAAAAATCCAAAAATAATACTGAAAATCGAATTTTTGAAAGGAATAAAAGTCAGTTAATTGATTTTGACATATTCTCACCCTAAAATACTCGAAAAACATACTTATACACAAAAAAGTCGTAATTTGCAGGAAAATCTCTCTATATATATATTTTTTGTGCGCTTTTTTGACAAAAAATCAATATTCCGACTCCATTATCTCCGACATTTTTGCATATGCGATTTTTCTAGCACAGACTTTTTTTCTCGCCTTTGCATGAGATACAACTTTGCTGTTGACATCTTTTTGCCAAACCCTGAATTTTTCGAGTTATTTTAAAAAACTAATTTTTATTACATTCTCATCACATGAGAAAGTATTAGTTTTGGTCGAAAATTGACTTTCGCTAATTTCTTGAAATCTCGACTTTTTGGGGTCCCCTGAACCCGAAAAACATGGTCTAGCGAGTACGTCTGTCTGTCTGTATGTATGTATGTGTCGTAGGCAAATAGAAAAATCCGGCATTTAGCTTAATGCCTAGGCATTTGGCTAAATGCCGGCAAGCAGATAAAGGAATCGTGAAAAATGGTTATTTTTCTATTAGCCTGAAATCAATTAGTCATTTAGCTTATTGACTAAGCGTTAAGGAAATTGCCTAAGTAGCACCCGGCAAATAGAAAAATAAGAATATCTGCATGTGTCACTCAACAGATATATTTAAAAAAATATGTCAAAAATTAATTAACACACTGAAAAAAAAGTGCTGTTGAATCAAATATCTCCATGCTATTGAATTCCCCGTCATTGATTCAATGACACATTTATTAATCGAAAAGTATATTGCTTAAAATGAAAAAATGAAACTGTTTAAATTAAAAGTACGGTACTGTAGAATTAATGATATTGTGCAAATTGTTTCTATAGTTCATCTGTACATAGCAACAGAATAATTTATTGCTTCTTTGACATTATTCATTTGAAGCATCTAATAGATAAATTTGAAGAAAATGCATGTAAATTTAAATCAAATGAAAAATTGTTTGCTCTAAAGAAGCGCGCTCTGAAAACGAAAGCATATGCTTTCGTTTCAATGAGTGGTGCTATTGCGGACTGCCTATAGCATATGCTATAAAAATAAGAACACTATGTTTTGAGACATTGACAGGTACTAAATTTATTGAAATACTTACCCACATATATTTATGTTTATTAAACCTGTCGTTTTTGAGATTCCAATATAAAAAAGTATTATTTAAATTCTTTTAATTAATTAATGACTAGTTAAATATAAATTCCCTATATAAATTCCCTTATATACGCGAAAAATCTCGAGCACGGTATTTAACCATAAAGTAAGTGCCCAACGTTGAGAAGCGGATGTATTACATTGCAGCGCGGCGGTTCTCGTCTATCACGGAAGTTAAGCGTCGTTGGTCGCGGTTACTAAATGGATGGGTGACCGCTTGGGAATAGCCGTATTTTTCTGACTAAAAAAGATAAGTGTGTTTGAATGTGTATGTGTGTGTGTGTTTAGCCGTTGGAAAAAATGAAAATAATAATAAAGATGTATATGTTAGTGTGAAAAATTGAAAAAAAGATGTGTATAAAAAGTGTTGTGTTAAAGGTGTGAGAATTAATTATAGTATATAAAAAACATGTGAACAAAAATTCCCTTTTTTCAATTTATCGTTGGTATATATTTAACCACATAAAAGAATTGAATTAACAGTATGGTGTTATTCAATTGATAGCAACAACTAAAAAAATTAAGAGTACAAATTTTTGAATCATAAAAATGATGCTTTTAAATTTAAAAGTTATAGTCATTGACTCAAAAGCATATACTGTTAAATTAAAAAATGTTGTTTATTGATTCAAAAGGATTCACCTTCGAATTAACATAGTATGCTGTCAATTTGAGAAATATGCTTTTGTTTCAAAGAAAGTGATACTATCGAATCATTAGAATCGGTGCTTTCAAAACAACAGCATATACGTTAGGCAGCCCGTTATGACACTATTCAATGAATCAAACCCATATGTCATTGATTCAACAGCATTTTTTTCTCCGTGCACAAATATTTCATTATCAATAATAAAAATAAAGTATTTATAGTAAAATGATTGAAATAAATTAAAAAATATAATTCACAAAATAAAATTACTTAGCAGTTTTCGAAAGTGTATATTTTAAATTTTCAATTCGAAACATAAAAACTGATTTACAAATAAGCACTCGAATCTATCCCACGATTAATATTACATTATATTGGAAATCAAAACGTCTAAGTAATTTTATTTTGTGAATTATATTTTTTATTTTATTCTAATGTTTTAACTAAATATTTTATTATTATTATTAGTTAGTTTTTATTAAAATTGTCAATACTATTTATATTACTATATTAATAAGTACTATACAATATAACTATGCTCATATTATTAAATAATATTTGTGATTAACAAATAATATTAATTATTATCATTACTATTATTGTTGTTCATACTATTTAATTATTACAAACATCTTTATTATTTACGTATTATTATTATTATTATTATTGATAATGAAATATTTGTGTTAATTAATTTTTGACATATTTTTTAAATATATCTGTTGAGTGAAACATGCAGATATTCTTATTTTTCTATTTGCCGGGTGCTACCTAGGCAATTTCCTCAACGCCTAGTCCATAAGCTAAATGACTAATTGATTTCAGGCTAATAGAAAAATAACCATTTTTCACGATTCATTTATCTACTTGCCGGCATTTAGCCCAATGCCTAGGCATTAAGCTAAATGCCGGATTTTTCTATTTGCCTACGACATATGTATGTATGTATGTGAGGCATTCCATTTCAAAACGACCCCCTTCGTAAACAATTGCCAATGTAAGACTATTTTTAAATAAGTATTTCTTCCATTCTGTAGAACCAAATTACTTTTTATATTAGTGATTTCGAAAGTAAAATTTCTGATCTTTCTGATAATAAAAATATATTTTTTTAAATAATTTAATTTAAATAGAAAATTGAGTTTAAAAGTTAAACTTTGAAAAATCTCAAAACACGTTACCTCCGATTTTAATAAAATTCATATCAAACGAAAGCTTGAATATTCTTCTTTTTATTTATCAAACGATAATAATGGACATTTTAGTAAATTTTAATTAATTAAATAAATTTTACAGACATTTAGAAGGTTATTATGCATAAATTGAGAAAAACAAATGCCGCCCTATACTTAATAAATGGTTCTCTCAATATAACCTTCGAAATGTTTGTAAAATTTAATTATTTTCTCAAAATCCACTGAAATGTCCATTATTAAGGCTTGATAAATAAAAAGTAGAATATTCAAGCTTTCGTTTGATATGAATTTTATTAAAATCGGAGACGTGTTTTGAGATTTTTCAAAGTTTATCTTTTAAACTCAATTTTCTATTTAAATTAAATTATTAAAAAAAATATATTTTTTTATTATCAGAAAGTTCAGAAATTTTACTTTCGAAATCACTAATATAAAAAGTAATTTGGTTCTACAGAATGAAAGAAATATTCATTTAAAAATTGTCTTACATTGGCAATTGTTTACGAAGGAGGTCGTTTTGAAATGGAATGCCTCATGTATGTCCGTCTGTAGACCAAAATGTTGTTCCCACGATAACTCTTTAAAAACTTATCGAATTGTTTTTAAATTCAACACACTTAAAGTTGGTGTAAAAATGAAGGCTAAGTTCGTTAACCAGCCATTTTCGTTGAAAACTACAAAAACTACACTAGTTTCAAAATTTTAAAAATTCAATTTTTTCACATTTTAAAGCTATTGTTACGTCTCAGAAGGAGACCAGTACTAGTATGTCAAGTTTTTGCCTGATTTATTTACAAAGCGGAAAGCTTTGAACTAAGGGAACAGGCTAAGAAAACAAACGATTAGGTTAAAGATAATTTGTCCTCTTATTTTATCACACAATACACAGGTTCTCGAAGAAATTGGCAGGTGAGTAGTTTTCCCAAAACTCGGTATAACTCCACTGAAAGCAGAATTATACCTTAGTATACTAAATTCAAGAATCTTTAAAATAAGAGAATAATTTGGTTTATATTTACCAAGATTAAATTCCTTGAATAATTTAAACTCTTTAAAGAAGTAGATAGTTGATCACTAATTGGTTGGCAATTAGTAGGCTCTTGGTTGGCAATTGATTTGGTACTTGATTGGCAATCGATTGGTACTTCTTTGGCAATAGATTTGTATCTGGTTGACAATTGATTGGTACTTCTTTGGCACAAGATAGGTGAATGGTTGGCAATAGATTGGTATCTGGTTGAAAATTTATTGGTACTTCTTTGGCACAAGATTGGCGAACGGTTGGCAAAAGGTTGTCCCACGGTTGGCACACAATTATTTGATTGTTTGTCAAGAGTTTTATATAATTGAAATAGTTAAATGGATACTTGACAGTATTTTACAAAGATTTAAAATATAGTGGAGAACGAAGATTAAACCGAGTACTAACTTCGGAATAATTACTAATCAGTAAGATTGAAATACTAGATGAGACCGAAGATACAAAATATATGCAGGAAAATTAACTACAACTGAAGACACAATTGAAACGCAGGAAAATTAACTACTGATCACTCTCCAAAAATGCAGGTCTTTTATAGTCGTGTTTTTACAAATTTTTTAGGTGGGAAGCCAGGCCTAGCCAGGCCGTAGGGGATCGATAACATCATATAGGTATACTTTCATTGTTTCTTAGCCGGCTCCTTATGATTCGACACCCGTGACATGTGTGACATATCTTCTTTTCTTTTAATTTTGGACAATTTCTTAATTATAATTTTCACCATATTTTATATTATTTATAACAAGTTACGGGCACGTGACACCTCCCCCCTTTAAAATTCGGAAAATAGAAAATGAAATTGATAATTTTCCGAATTCAGTTTTGGTATCATAGTAATAGTTTAGAATTAAAAATTTTTAGGGAGATGTCATTGCACTGATTTAATCAATTCCATAACCCACACATTTAATGAAAGGTCAAACATTTGATGTCCCGGTAAGAAGCGTAGAATTGAAAAGAATTCAAAAGTTGTATTCTTCTTAATAGGCGAATTTACCTCGGAGCTCTATTCCACGGGAACCACCAAAATTTCAAAAAAATCTATTATTCTGAATTGACTTCACAAAAATATGAAACGCGCATTCAAAAGAATCAGAATCTACATCAAATCAGTAGAAATTTCTATTTCACTGAATTGACTCACTACCACTCAAGATTCCACTAGAAAGTGAGGTTAGGTTTCAAAACTTGACGTTAAACATTGAACACATGAAAATTCCTTTCAGTAAGAGCATTTTATATTTTATCGTAAGCACTTTGCGTTTTTTAACTATATTTTCACTAATTTTAATATTAACTTTTAATAGTTTAGCACTGAAATTACAATGAAATTCACAGGACGCGAAACATAACTGTCACTGTGTTTTATTTTAAGACAATAACTATAGAGGAGCTCCTACAGACAATTGGAAAGATTAGGCTTTTCCAAATTGTTTGTCAAAAGTTGTATTCCTTTTAATGCGCTTCTGAAATTCGAAGCAGTTTATTAAAAAGAATAAACATTTCATATTTACTCGTCGAACATTCTATTCTTTTGAATTGACTACCTTGAATAGTTAGAAGTCAATCCAGTTAATTCAAAAGAATAGAACTCCATATTTTTTTCAAGAACTTTTAATACCATAAAACTTTGCGCATTAAGAAAAATAGAAAATTTGGATTCTTTTCTATCTGCACATCGACGTGAGCAATAAAGAAAACATTGATTTTTCTAAAATTTTGATGGTTCCCGTGGAATAGAGCTTCGAGGTAAATTCGCGTATTCAGAATAATTCAAAATTCTCGTTTTCAAGCATATTTTCTGAAAATTGAATTCTTTTCTATTCTACGCTTCTTACCAGGGTTACAAATAATTTTGAAGTTTAGAATTTTACATACATTTAAAATTTTAATTTTAAAATCACACATACATTTTGTTGTTATTTAAGATTTGTTAATATAAATACATTTTTAGGTTAGAAATGTTAATTTGAAATCTCTCTCATACATTGATAGTTTTTAAAAGGTTACACACATTTTGATATTAGAGATGGTTACATTAAAAGTTATTTTGAAATTACATACAATTTGAGGTTAGAAATTTTAGTTTTAAATACATTAAAAGTTATTTTAAAATTAGAAATGTTAATACCACACATATAATATCCCTGTAAAAAAAAGTATTGAGAGGTACGGGATTCCGTATTGCAAGTGCCAACCTGCCAATGCGGTATTCGCGAATTACCGCATTGGGTGTCCTGGTGAATACGGAAATCAAGGGGTCCCAATGCGGTGCAAGTTTTAAGCTTTAAAAAAAACGAAAATACGTGACAGGAGGAAATAATTAGTGTCAGTGCAGAAATATGCGAGTTAAAGGAATGAGAAAATAATAATAGTGAGTGTAAAAATGAAACTTTAAAAAAAAAAGGTAATTTGAACTGTCAAATATGAGTCCAATGCGGCGTAGGCTGCTTTCAATGCGGTACACAATCGGTACATAGTGCAAGTCGACAGTAGAGAGCAGAAGCAAGCAGAGCGAATCGAGCGAACACAGTGGCCCAGCTGACATATGATTTGCATTACATTACTTTCCAATTTTTTATTTTATAACCACGTTTCTGCATGAATCTAAACAATATTTTCGATTATTGTAATTTAGAAGATGCTTACCAATTGTACGTTGGCAGATTTAGTGAAAAGTGTCTGTGTACGGAGACAAATGTGTTAGAAAATGTTTGTTTACCTATTTCACGCCATTCAAACCAGTCAAAGTTGCTTTTGCTGTGGCGCATTGAAATCAGCCTATGCCGCATTGGGCCCATATTTGACAGTTCAACTTACCTTTTTTTCTTAAAATTTCATTTTCACACTCACTATTATTATTTTCTCATTCCTTTAACTCGCATATTTCTCCACTGACACTAATTATTTCCTCCTGTCACGTATTTTCGTTTTTTTAAAGCTTAAAACTGGCACCGCATTGGGACCCCTTGATTTCCGTATTCACCACGACACCCAATGCGGTAATTCGCGAATACCGCATTGGCAGGTTGGCACTCGCAATGCGGAATCCCGTACCTCCCAATACTTTTTTTTACAGGGATGATAGTCAAAATATTTAAGGAATAGACATAGATATATAATTAGGTAGATATACTACTAATTCAAATAGTATAAATAGTAATATATATAGTGAATATATTGATATATCAATCAAATAGGCAAATAGTTAGCAATTGAATAGTATTGAAAAATAGTTAATATATTGATTGAATAATTTATAGTTTAAATAGTAGTTAATAGTAATTAATATATCAAATAAACAGTTATTGAAGTAGTTACAAATAGTCAGGATAAATTACAATAATAAATTATGTCAATTAGATAGTCACTCAAATAGTAAAAGGTTATGCATAAAATAGTATAGAAGGTTACAATAGTGCATAATATTTTAATAGATAGTTATTTAAATGATCAAAAGTTTATGCATATAATATTCAAAGCAAATTGCAAAAATTACAATAATTATACATATTTGTTAGAATATAATTACTATAGTTATGTATACTCATAGATAGTCAACATTTTATAAATTAACATGTTGATAGTAGAAAATGCAGAAATCTTTCATATAAGTTGAATTTAATAAATGCTTTGCTACCCTTCCCCCTTACAAAAGAATACAAAATAAAATTTGAGTATTCTTCCTGCAGGTAAAAGATTTGTGCATGTTAAGATCGAAACTTAGCGCGTCGCATAAGCCTAATTTATCTGTTTAGTAATTAAACATCCGTAAGGTATGGTTGATCGTGGCGTGTGGCCAAAGATGTACCTGGCGCAAAATACAATGTATTGTTTGTTTCCCTTTTTTGTATTATTCAGAAATAATTTTGCTTATATAATTTAATTTTTTCTTCATTTTCCACATTAGTAGGTTGAAATGTCTCGCAAAATTCATAACGATTTTTTAATCTTTTTAACATTAAATTTGAGGCGTCCTTTTTTGATTCTCTGTTTGTGTGAAATTTTTTACTTATTACTTTTAATATGTCGGAATTTACAAGGATTTTACAAACTGTTTGCACAAACGGAGAATAAGGCAAATTTCGCAAATATTTATGTTTATGCACATTTCTGACAAAATATTCAGGTTTCGATAAGCGGTAGTCGTTGCAAATATTTTCTAATTGTATAATTGAACATGTTATCGGATTGACAGGCTCCATTGAGCTATACAACAGAAAAAATAGGAAAAAATATTTGCAAAATTTCGAAAATATTTTAAGACAATTTTGGGGAAAAAACACTAATTCGATTTAATTTACAAAAAGAAATTGATGACCCTCTTTTTAATTTAATGCAAATTTTACGAGAGAAAAAAAAGTTGTTTTTAGACAAAATTTACGAATTTTAGAAAATTACAGGTAAAACTTGATTTTTGTTTGAAGCAGCACCTTACAGGTGGTGAAAATTTCTATGTTTGAGGAGTCTTATCTCTGTTTTCTCAAAATATATAAGGGATGTATATTGCACTATGCATGCCATTTTCAAAAAAAAATTTGTTAGACAAGGTTGTCTTATTTTCTTTCCAAAATGGAACGTAAAAAAAATCCTTCTTACAGAGCTGTTGATTGGATTGACAATGAAATTGTGCCTAGTGTTTATAATGTTGATAAAATGTGTATTAGAATGAAGTGTGAAATTTTACTACTAAATGTTCAATTACAAGAAATTTAAAAGATGTGGAAATAAGTGATGTTTCTCTAGACAAAAAGAGAGAATTGTATCCAACGTGGAAAGACTGTTCAAAACGAGCTTCAGAAGCTTTGAGTAACCGGACAAGATATATGCGTATTTTTTTTAAAACAAAGTGTTTTTTTTAGAAGGGAATTATAGATTTGATGAAAAGTTCTAAAATAGTTTTTATGATAACGGATTTAATGATAAAAGGTTATTCAACATATGATCCTGTGGATCAACTCGCAAATTTAAAAGTGAGGGAAGAGGCAGTTAATTTTATGAAAGGTAAGTTTATTTGATTTTGAAATTAAAATTAATATTAAAGATGTTAGTATAGTATTAGAAATTATAGTGTTTTTATTTAAGAATCTAAGCAATTGCTTCTTTAAATAAGAAAATTAAGAATTTTATATATAAATTGTGAGAAAAAAGAAAAATTTAATTTGACTTTGCAGTTTGCATTATAATTCTACCAAATTGATAAGTTATTTTGTGAATTGTTATTTAATTATTTATTATTTATGTGTTGTTTATTTATTGTTTTATATCAAGACGAAATTTTTATTTATGGTATTTTATGGCTATATTTTTTATTTATTACTCTTTCTCTCTTTTTTTAAAGGTACAGATAAAATTGTTATGTTAAAATACATGTAACAATATTTTAAAGAATATATTGGAATCTTGCGCATGCGCATGATTACACTTTTGAAAAGCGAAATTTAAAAGAATTATGAAATTTTCTGCATATAAATAAATGAATATATTAAAAATTATATAAATATTCCTAATATATACAAATGAAGGAATAAAGAAAATGGATTTTATTTTATTCGAAATTTGTTTTGTAAACTTGTTTGTGATAAGTTTAAAATAAGGTTAGGATGTTGATGACATATGTTTACTAGTCAGTATTGCCACTCTAAGGTTATGAAATTCATACAATGCAAATATGCTTTGAAATTAGTCTAATTATTCGACTTAGTTTAAAGTTGACTTCATACAATCGACTCAAGAAGACTATATACAGGAGGAACAACTCGAGTATTTCCGATGGTCCCGATTTTAACGTACGACTGGGCGTACTACCCCGAGGCGCACTAGTCTTCTGCACATCCCAACACATGCATAACTGTGTATATTTTATATATATTCCATCTGACAGCTGTAACAGCTGCAAGTTTTTATTATCTCCTCCATATTGAATAATAAGTGTAAATATTAAGTGAACTTAATATTTTTAATACAAAAATTTCTAAAAAAGTGAGAAGTGTATTTAACACTAGTGTTTTTAATTATGACCATAACCATAACCTCCAAAAGAGGAATTTTTCCAACTAAACTAACTTAACTTAAATTTTAAAAGGGATTTATAAATTATAAAAACTAATGAAGATGAAATCAAGCACAAATATTTCTGAAGATACAAACTCTACATATTTTCAAAGGGTGAAACCATTTTATTTCGCCTAATGTATTTTTGATCTTTATAAAAAATTTCAATATTTCGGGAAAATATTCTTATATGTTTTGGGATTACGAAATGCACAATGATTTGTAAAAAATAATTTCATTTCATATAAAAAAAGATATTATAAATTGAGAGTACATGAAAAAAGGTTACATTGACAGGCATTACAAAATATTTAAAAAAGGAGTAATCTCTTTAAGAAATATAAAAAAAGCGATTGATATTATTTTTAAAGACTTAATTTGTGATTTAAACTTGATAAAAGTATCAAATAATTTATAATAAACTGTAAAATATGTTATTTAAGTTTCTGTATGAAATGTCAAAAATCGATCATATTTAACAATTTTTTTTGACAAAGTAATTTAATTTTCGTAAATCAGAATTATTTAAATAATAAGTATTTTAAATACACTTTATTATTATTTAAATACTTTTTTGATTATCAACTGAGAAATATAAAAAAATTTACCTTAAAAATGAACCATTTTTCATTTTATCGGGATTTTGAATGTTTGTAACTTCGTTGGAGAAAACCCGATTTATGCCAAATTTTTTGAGCATGTTGATTGAAGCAATATCTTCCTGCTACTAAAATTTCGCGATGGGTTTTGCACTAGTTTTCAAAAGAAATTGATTTTAAAAAATTGTTTATTTTGAAGGTTACAGACAAGTATTATAACTAACTTGAAGTTGGTTTGCTACTTGCAATAAAAGTCAAATTCAAAATAAAACGATTTTTTTAAAGTCAGTTTAAAACAAACCAACTTCAAGTCAGCTATAATACTTGTCATTAACCTTCAAAATAAACAATTTTTTAAAATCAATTTCTTTTGAAAACTAGTGCAAAACCCATCGCGAAATTTTAGTAGCAGGAAGATATTGCTTCAATCTACGTGCTCCAAAAATTTGGCATAAATCGGTTTTTCTCCAACGAAGTTACAAACATTCAAAATCCCGATAAAATGAAGAATGGTTCATTTTTAAGGTAAATTTTTTTATATTTCTCAGTTGATAATCAAAAAAGTATTTAAATAATAATAAAGTGTATTTAAAATACTATCGTTCGTTATTAATGAAAATAATGTCTCGTCTGTTGCGGCATCGTAAAGTTTGTTTGCGAATCCTTCATATAGTAGTTGGTATTTGTTAAAGTGGCAAATTTCTTTTGGTAAACCCAGTAAGAAACGAAAAATTGAAAAGGATTGAAATAATTCAAACTCTGTATGGTGTAGTAGAAATTATCCAATACTTTTGAATGCCATTTCTGTCCAATACTTTTTTATACCATGATAGGACCACGTTTCGTCTAAAAATGAATGCTATTCAATTCTTTTTGTAATTTTTAACAAAGACAAAATTTTTTTCTGAATGCTTTCCAATCCCATCCGAAATTATTACAGCCTGTCATTATATCACTTTTCAATTTTTCATTGGAACCGCGTTTCTGCATGCATTCAAGCAATCTTCTGGATTTTTGTAATTTATAAGATACATACAGTGGCAGATTTTGTAAAAAGTGTTTGTGTTCAAAGAAAAACTTGCTGAAAAATTGATTGTTTACCAATTTAACGTCATTTAAACGAGTCAGGGCCGTTATTCTGTTAGACAATAAATCATAACCTAAAAATTTCAGAGACCTTTAAACACTTTTAACCTTCTTAACTGATAATTTAATAATTATTCCTTTTTAAAATAGCAAATAAATTCATGAGTGCAGTTATTTGAAAGTAATTGAACATTCTATATGTCAACAATATTAGTATTATATTATTATACTACTGTTGCGGAATTCAGAAGCATAGGGCAGAAATGGTATTCAAAAGGATAGAATTTTTTTAATGCTTCTTAATCTTTGCTTTCTTACTGGGTATTCAAGAGGATTGATATCGTTACTATTTATATTGCTCTCACTGGATAGAAAAGTATTGGACAGAAATGGCATTCAAAAGAATAGAATCTTTTTAATACTTTTCAATTTTTCGTTTCTTACTGGGAAGGTTCTCAGAAAGAATATCCTCCACCCATTTCGTCAACACAAGTGCTTTTTGATAAGAGGCATACTGTTCCTGAATTTAGACGAACACTATTTGATGGTAAATCTACTATTGCTGTTTGTTCAGTTAATGTAATTTTTATTATATCTTGAACTATTACGTTTTTCCAACTACCGTAAGGATCCGAATATTTAACTCCAGAACAACTTCCGTCTGCTTCTATATCACCTGCTAAGGTTAAACCATGTGAACTAGTCTGGTTTACTGATAGTTTACTTATCACTAAATTATCATCAACCTTATAAGTTCCAGTAGAATGAATTCCCTTACATACATCATAAGATATTTTCCTTAAATATTCTCCATGACCATTTAAAACGATTGAATTGTGTGAATGCATGCCACAATGATATATAGTACGTTTAATTTCTACCTTGCATTGTATTACCTTAGTAGTAGTTATTTCACTAAATTGTATTAATTGAATATATGTTTCTTTAGATTTTAATTTGATCTCAGGGATATCACAGTCACCTACTTCAAAATGAAATAGTTGTGATATTAAGTCGGTTTGAAGCACAATCGTATCCAATAATTGCTTGTACCGTTGTTATAGGAAAGAAGATCCCCGTTATGAATAACATAAAGGTTAGGATGCTTGCCATGATGTTTTCTTTCGAAAATTCTTAAACAAAAAGAATGAAAAATATATCAATACTTTAGTAGATAACCTTTTTTATTAATTGTATAATCCTGCTTCACGAGCTTCTTTGTAATCTATAAATCCGTTTTGCAAATTAATTAATTCTGAATCCTGTTCACTAATAACATAAAAAGGGCCCACATAGCACGATATTTTGCGGGAAGCTAACGGGAAACTAACCATGTTAGCTTCTATAGCTAACATGGTTAGCTTCCCGTTAGCTTCCCTTGGCCTATAAATGTCCTACGCTTTTTAGTTTTCCGTGTTAGCTTGCAGAAAGTTATCTAAGAAACTTTTCTGAAAACAACCCAGATAACAATCGTGTCGCACGTTTCTCGCACCACATGAGATTCGCACTAGTGATAGCATTTTGCGTGCAATTTAGCAGTCACCTGTGATGCAGTCACAGGTGCGAGTAATATGAGTCGCACCCAAGCATCACCGTATGCTTGTCGCACACTGTATTGCACGATGTGTTCGCACAAGGCAGTCATCAGTGATCGGTATATAAGTGCGAGTCATATGAGTAGTATATATGCGGATTATGACAAAATATTTTTAAATCTTATTTGAAAAATCGCTTTGAGTTCGTGTATAAAAATTAAAATTGAAATTTTTTAGACCTTAAAAATTTGGGAAAATAGTTTTTAAATTTTTTAATGTTCAAAAAATAAAAAATTTACTTTAAAATCAAAAAGTCAAAATTTAATAAAGTTTACCAAAATCCTTTTTTTGAAATAAATTTTTTTAATCATGTAGAATAATAATTTATTCGCGAGCCTTTTAACTTTTTCCTCACTTTTTAAATTAAAATTAGCAATTTTAAAAATAATACAACGTACAAAATTTTAAATCAAATTTATTTTCATAAAAATAAAATATGAATTGGAATAGGCAGTTTTAATATTATTATAACTATAATAATCATATATGAGGCATTCCATGTCAAGTGATCCAGGTGGAGAAAAATTTTTCTCCAATCGTAGCAAAACTTGGGGCTTTTGTAGTACTAATAGATAGTAATTTTTCGTGAAAATATTTTTTTACCTAGTCCAATATTTTCCGAGGGGGAGGGGGTTAAATTTTTGGGTTTTTCAGTACAATGCTTATTTCGATAATTTTTTACTCTTAAACTATTAAACATAAAAATTTGGCAAGGTACATTTTGGAAAGGTTTTTTCATGCTCTTTCGATTGAAAATAAGCATTTGAAAAAAAAATTTTTTTTTGACCCAAAAAAATCAAAATTAAAAATAAATTTTAATTTTTTGGAAAAAAGGTCCCATTTTTTTTTTTTTTTTTAAACGAAAGCTGAGGTTTTTTCCTAAAAGGACATATAAATGAAAAAGTGGGACAAGAATGTTTAAACATTGAAAAAATGAATTTTCTCGTAAACAGAGCTAAAAACCGGGTTTAGAGAGTAGAAACCTCTGTTTTTCAATGTTTAAACATTCTTGTCCCACTTTTTCATTTATATGTCCTTTTAGGAAAAAACCTCAGCTTTCGTTTAAAAAAAAAAAAAAAAAAAAAATGGGACCTTTTTTCCAAAAAATTAAAATTTATTTTTAATTTTGATTTTTTTGGGTCAAAAAAAAATTTTTTTTTAAATGCTTATTTTCAATCGAAAGAGCATGAAAAAACCTTTCCAAAATGTACCTTGCCAAATTTTTATGTTTAATACACTGAGAAAAAAAAGGGCGCGTTGCAGCACATTTTCGATTCATGTTGCGCGACTCAACCCTGTGTTCTGCTAGACACTTTTCTGGGGCGTGCAGCGGACCCCTGAGTCGAGGCGAGCTGTATTTGAAGCGTATTACACGCTCTTTGGGGCGTGCTGCACGCCCCAGAAAGTGTGTAGAAGAATTCAGGGTTGAGTCGCGCAACATGAATCGAAAATGTGCTGTAACGCGCCCTCTTTTTTCTCAGTGTAGTTTAAGAGTAAAAAATTATCGAAATAAGCATTACACCGTAAGACACCTGGATCACTTGACATGGAATGCCTCATATTCTGATACAGGGAATTCAAGGAAAAGTCAAGGATCTTTATTAAAAGTAGTGAAAACAAAATTTTAGAATTAATAAGAAAATTCTGAATTTTTGTGTCTTTTTTGTTTGCCTCATAAACTATGAAATTACCACAAATTATAATACAAAACCTTCAATTTTTTCAATTTCTGGCAATAATTTCTTTTTAAATAACTGAATTTTTCAAAAAGTATCATAAACTTTTGACTTATGAATTATTAAATGAATGATTTTACCTAAATAATTCAAAAATAATTTTAAGAGTTGCGTTTACAATTTTCATTAATAATTCAACTTTAAAAGGTTTTAATTTGAAATTTTATAAAATTTTAATTTTAAATGAATTTATAATTAGAAATTTTAAAGAACTTAAATTTTTGAAAAATTTTAATAATTCATTTTATAGAAGAATTTTAGTTAAAAACACTAAAAAAATATTGAATTTTGAAGAAGTTACGAATGATTACAGAAATTCTATTATGTACTGTCAAAAGTAAGAAAATTCTTATCACAAAATTCAATTATGTTTAAAATTGGAAAAAAATCTCTTTAAAATGCCAATTTTATTATTTTATTTTATTTTTATAAATAATAAAATTCTTCTTCAACATTTAATTATTTTATAAGAATTAAATTTTAAGAAACATTTAATTATTCAATAAATAATTTACTGTTGTAATTAAATAATTGAATTTTTGTAGAATTTTCTTATAAGAATTGATTTAAAAATGTATTTAAGTTAAAATTTTAGATAATAATTGAATATAAAAATAATTTTGAAGAAGTTACAATAACAATATTCTTATAATATAAAATAATTATTTTATCTTTCGAACATCTTTAATTATTATAAAAAATAAAGAAATCGATTGCTCCATGTCTTCGACTGCACGGAAAAAAAGTTCACGAATCTCTCGTGAACTAGTATATCACTTTTGGATGGGACACAAAATTCTTGAAAATCATCAAACACAGTTCGTCAAAATTTCATCAACTCCTTCACTAGAAACATAGTACGGTTTCCGAACTTTTCGTCAAAGTTAACGAAAAATTCGTGAACTTTTAAAAAATGCTAAAAACAAGAAAAAATAATTTCCAGACACTACTTTTTTATAGTATTTCACTTAATTTGATAACTTGACGCCTATACGCACCCAACTACACAGAATACACAATTAGCTTTGATTAGCTTTGTCTGCTGTAAAACTCAGGACCGTGCAAAGTAGAAAAAGACCCTTGTCGTAACCTTTAATTTATTTTATGAATTATTTGTTTCACAAAAGAAAATACCACACAAAAATATTCACTAAATAATAAAAAACACTGTTTCTAAATAATAACTTTCATCAAAGAATTTGCCCGAATGTAAACACCGATGACACCGACTGAATAATAATGAATGCTTGATCAGCCATATTTGATGCGCATTACGAACTGCGCATACTACTGAAACTCGCGAGTTCACGATTTTTTCGTGAACTTGTACCTCTACTTTTGACGAACTACTCATCCTTAACACAGTTCATCAAAAATTTATTAACTTTGTTTCAGTTTTTCGTTGACGTTCGCCATTTCTAATCAAAAGTGAATGAAAATTTTGAAATTTTGTGTCCCATCCGAAAGTAAACTTTTTTTTCCGTGTGGGAGCAATCGATATCTTCATGTTTTATAACAATATTTTTAAAGTTATTTAATTTTAAAAAGGTTGGAATTTGAAATTTTTGAAAAACATAATTCCTATGGAAAAATAATAATAATTATTAAATATTTATTTTAAAAAGAAGTTATTGATGTTTTTAAATAATTTCACAATTTAAGAAATTCGTAAATAAATAAAAAGAATAAAAAAACATAAAGAATAAAAGAACATTTTTTTGAATAAAATTTCTTCCTTTATTTTCTAAAAATTTTCATTTTTAATTAAAATTTGTAATTAACAAATAGAATTTATTAACATTTTTTCCCTTCAATTTTAAAAAACTTTGATTTTTATTAAAACAACTGTAATTAAGAAATAGAAATGATGAAAATTATTTCCTTACCGAAATTGAAATTTTTTTACAAAAATATTAAGAAACGGGAATATGTAATGTTTTTTTCCAAAATAAAAGAATGAGTTTGTGAACAACATTGTTATTGAAAAATAAAAATTATGTATAAAATTTCTAACTCATAATTTTTTAAAAACTTTCTATTTTTTATAAATAAAGAAGAGAAAAATTTGCGTAATTTAGATTAGTAAAACGAAGTTTGCTATAGAAAAAAAATATAATAAACAAAAATTTAGTTAAGATGTAGTTTTTGTTTAAAGTAAATTCATGATCTTGCCCTATTGAAAATCCCAATATGGGAAACCACATGGGAAACCACATGGGATCCTATGTCAAAAACCATGTAAAACCCTACTTCCATGAAGGAAACCACGTGGTTTACCATGTGGTTTCCCATGTCAAACCATATGGGAAATTGAGACAGGATTTTAGTTAGGAATAGACATGGGAAATTTGAACAGTTCATCTATGCATAAAACCATATCAAATCCCACATGTTTTTCCCATGTCAAATCCTAAACCGAATCCCATGTGAGAAACAATATCATTTATTTATAATTATTTTCCCAAGTCAATCCCCAAGTGAAAAACAGTATCATTTATTTATAATGATTTTCCCATGTCAAATCCTAAACCAAATCCCATGTGAAAAACATTATCCGCCTTATTGAATATCCCTACATGGGAATCCACTTGGAATTTTACAAGGGATTTCACATAGGATTTTATATGGGAATTGACATAGGAT
Source organism: Leptopilina heterotoma (assembly GCF_015476425.1). Classification (NCBI taxonomy): domain Eukaryota; kingdom Metazoa; phylum Arthropoda; class Insecta; order Hymenoptera; family Figitidae; genus Leptopilina; species Leptopilina heterotoma. Next base: position 553,971 of record NW_025111050.1, on the reverse strand, counting down.
TTCATGCAAGATTTCACCTAGGATTTAATATGAGATATGACATAGTATTTTATTAAAGATCCAATGAAGAAATTTTCAAAGGATTAAAAATTATTTAATAAAAAATTAAATAATAAATAGTATTAGTGTTACAAGTCATCAAAAAAGTAAAAAAACGATCATTTGAAACACGTCCTCTCTGCTACAGGTTCTCAGCTTTTATATACTTCCAGAATCGTCTCAACAGCGAGAGAAGTCACTTTCGCCACCTAGCGGTGAAAGTATAGGAGCGACAGTAATCTTTAACATTACTAAGGAAACCATGTGGAATACCACATAGGATTCCATGTGGTTTCCTACGTGGGGATTTACATGGGATTTTACTTAGGGATTCATTTGGGAATTTATTTCTACTTAAATACGATCCCTACGTGGGGATTTACATGGGATTTTACTTAGGAATTTAAGTAGAAATAAATTCCCAAATGAATCCCTAAGTAAAATCCCATGTAAATCCCCATGTAGGAAACCACATGGAATCCTACGTGGTATTCCACATGGTTTCCTTAGTAATGATAAAGATTACTGTCGCTCCTATACTTTCACCGCTAGGTGGCGAAAGTGAGTTCTCTCGCTGTTGAGACGATTCTGGAAGTATATAAAAGCTGAGAACCTGTAGCAGAGAGGACGTGTTTCAAATGATCGTTTTTTTACTTTTTTGATGACTTGTAACACTAATACTATTTATTATTTAATTTTTTATTAAATAATTTTTAATCCTTTGAAAATTTCTTCATTGGATCTTTAATAAAATACTATGTCATATCTCATATTAAATCCTAGGTGAAATCTTGCATGAAATCCTATGTCAATTCCCATATAAAATCCTATGTGAAATCCCTTGTAAAATTCCAAGTGGATTCCCATGTAGGGATATTCAATAAGGCGGATAATGTTTTTCACATGGGATTTGGTTTAGGATTTGACATGGGAAAATCATTATAAATAAATGATACTGTTTTTCACTTGGGGATTGACTTGGGAAAATAATTATAAATAAATGATATTGTTTCTCACATGGGATTCGGTTTAGGATTTGACATGGGAAAAACATGTGGGATTTGATATGGTTTTATGCATAGATGAACTGTTCAAATTTCCCATGTCTATTCCTAACTAAAATCCTGTCTCAATTTCCCATATGGTTTGACATGGGAAACCACATGGTAAACCACGTGGTATCCTTCATGGAAGTAGGGTTTTACATGGTTTTTGACATAGGATCCCATGTGGTTTCCCATGTGGTTTCCCATATGGGGATTTTCAATAGGGTGGTGAATAAAGCGAACGAAAGCTTATAAATAAATTATTTTCATTTACTAAGATCATGAATTTACTTTAAACAAAAATTACATCTTAACTAAGTATATTTTCCATTTGTTAATCATCGATTTTTGAAAATTTTCGAATATCTATTATTAATTTATATGAATCATGAAAAAATACCTGCACATTTTCGATTTGTCAAACAATATTTTTTAAAGAAAAAGAAAAAAAAGCATACATAAAAACTAACTTCAAACTGCAGACAGAATTAATGAAAGAATATGAAGATTAATTGTATAGTTAATTTAATTGGTCAGATTAATTTTACGAGGCTTTTAAACGCATTTAAACAGGAGTTAATTTATATTTATTATAGTATAATATAATTTATTGTGAATGAGGATTAGGGTGTTCCAAAAATACATAGGAAAAAAATAAAATCGGAATTTTAATGCTCTCACCCCCTAGGAATGTTCTATATGGAGAAAAAAATACCCCTATTTTTTTTAAATAAAAAAATATTTAGAGATCGCTCAAAGCGCTGGAAGTTTCCCATGAAAAATGCATGGAGAAAAAACACTTTTTCGTAGAATTGGTATAGAATCCTTGAAAATCAATATTTTTCATTCAGCAAACTCTGTTTCTCTATTCAGAAGACTTCAAAGAATAGTGCTAAATTGTTTATTTAATAATTTTTTAAATTAACTATTTTTTATAATGCCTCAAAAAAACCCCATAAATTTCAAAATTACAAAAAAACCATTAAAAAATATTTTTTACTATTTTTATTAAAGTGTTTTCCTAGATTTTTAATAAGTAGCACAAATATTGATTTTTAAACATTATTCCATGTAATTGCTAATTTGTTTAAACAAATTATTATTGTTTATTTACAACTTTTTATCTAATTGAGCTAAAAAGTTTCGATTTTTTCTCAATTTTGCAACTTTTCAGGCCGAATGTAACCAGTCACTATCAACTGACTAAGAATATTAATTTTACCAATTGTTTAAACAAATTACTATTGTTTAATTTTATCCTTTTATCAAATTGAGCTACAGAGTCGCAATTTTTTCTCAATTTTGTATTTTTCCAAGCCAAGTGTAACTAAAGTTAATAACAACAATCTAAGGATTACAATTTTACCAATTGTTTAAACAAATTGTTATTTTAAATTTGAAGCTATCGCAGTAGTAATTTCAATGACGTAAATAAACATTTTTGTACTTATCATTTTTATAATAATAAATTTATTGTTCACAATTTTTACTCGAAAATTAAGTCTTACATTAATTATTACCTCACAAAAAAAATAAAATGTACAATTAAAAAAAAGTTGCAACTCTGTAGCTCATTTTGATAAAAAGATAAAATTAATCAATAGTAATTTGTTTAAACAATTGGTAAAATTAATATTCTTAGTTAGTTGATAGTGCCTGGTTACATTCGGCCTGAAAAGTTGCAAAATTGAGAAAAAGTCGAAACTCTTTAGCTCAATTTGATAAAAAGTTGTAAATAAACAATAATAATTTGTTTAAACAAATTAGCAATTACATGGAATAATGTTTAAAAATCAATATTTGTGTTATTTATTCATAATCTAGGAAAAAACTTTGATAAAAATAATAAAAAATATTTTTTAACGATTTTTTTGTCATTTGGAAATTTATGGGGTTTTTTTGGGGTACTACAAAAAAAAGTTAATTTAATAAATGATTAAATATATAATTTATCCCTATTCTTTGAAGTCTTCTGAAGAGAAACAGAGTTTACTGAATGAAAAATATTGATTTTCAAGGATTCTATTCCAATTCTACGAAAAAGTGTTTTTACACTTTTTAATTTTTTTTTTTTTTTTTTTTTTTTTTTTTTTTTTTTTTTTTTTTTTTTTTTTTACACTTTTTTTTAACTTTGAGCGCTTTGAGCGACCTCTAAATATTTTTTTATTTTCAAAAAAAAATAGGGGTATTTTTTTTCTCCATATAGAACAATCCTAGGGGGTGAGAGCATTAAAATTCCGATTTTACTTTTTTTGGACCACCCTAATGAGGATTTACGGGCAATAAGGGGACGGTTTTTAAAAATTTTTTAAAATTTTTAAAACTGAAAGGACTACTTAACAAAATTGTATAATCATTTAATTATTTGAATAATAATTTTTAATAATTAAAATAATTCAGGATTATTGTGTATAAAAATTTGTAGTCATACGGCACTGGAATTGATATAGTAGATTAGGAAAGTTTTCATCCAGCCATCAGTGGCCGTGCGGTTTAAATGCGTTTCATTGTAGTCTTCCGGTATGCGTCGGGGCGGGGGAACGTGAGTTCGATCCCACTTGCGAGCGGATATTTTTCATTTTAAGCGTTATATAAAATAATAAAATTACTATTTAATCTGTATAAATTATAAGTGTTGTAAATAAACACTTGTGAACATGTTTGTAAATAATATTAAAAATCTGTTAAAAAATGTACTACATTAACACAAATTATCTTTTTTTACTAAAATTATTTTTTAATATTACTATTTTTAATGAGATTTATATTGTCAGTAATTTATTTTTGATATGAAAATAATATAATTATTCAAATAGTAACTTATTGTCCTTAAATATATAAATACACATATATGAATAAAAAATAATAAGAATAATATTTATTATTATAATGATTAACAATTCATATATATTTATATATTATATTGAATGAACGCGAGATTAGCTACTCGCTGTAATATTTCTACATGCGAGTCATATGCGACCATCATGACGTGCGATTCATATGCGACGCATACGAGGACGCATCTGTGTGGTCCTGTGATAGCACGCGGTGCGAATTATTTCGCACGCATGCGAGCACTGTGTCTGGCACAGTGCTCGCACTTTGCTATCTGGGAAGTAGAGAAAAGTTCTTTAAAACTAACTTCTAATGCTTACAGATACTTACCAGAGATAGTTTTAAAGAACTTTTCTCTACTTGTTTTCAGAAAAGTTTCTTAGATAACTTTCTGCAAGCTAACACGGAAAACTAAAAAGCGTAGGACATTTATAGGCCAAGGGAAGCTAACGGGAAGCTAACCATGTTAGCTATAGAAGCTAACATGGTTAGTTTCCCGTTAGCTTCCCGCAAAATATGGTGCTATGTGGGGGGTCATTATTTCATTTAATTTTAAAAAGACTATTCCTTCTGATTCAATATACATATTGTTTATACTATGCCCATCTGATACATACTGATTCGAAATCGCAATTGATAAGTATTTTTTTGTTTACATAACTATGTGTAATATTGTATTTTAATTGAAATAATTCTTCTTCTTGAATAAGAAGTAATGATGTTACTGAGATTTCTGAAGGCAATTTAAAAAATTTAGACTATAAAATATTTTGTATAACTTTTAAAAAAATGATTTTTTTAAAAATTAATATTCAGTATATTGACATTTCTCACAAGCGCAGTTTTAATCTCCTCAGTTAGTATATAAAGAAACTCAATTCTTTCATCTACAAGTGCGAGTTATATTGTATGTGCGTTGCGTCAGAATTCGTTTATATGTATGCGTATTTCCGTTAAGTTAGTGTCAGAATAAAATAAGCCAATCCAAGCGAACCATTACGTTGTAGAGTGCAGTCACATGTGTCGAACCAATCATCTATCTCCTATAGAAGTCGAGAAAAAATAGTCTTGAGAGCTCATTGGTACATTAAGAAATTCTTTTTTCTGCTTTATTCGTTTTTTTCTCCGTGAATATTTTTTTCCGTGGCGCATGCGCTTCAGGCTAAACATTTTACAAAACTCTTGAATTAGAACGTCCAACCGATCATTTGTGAAGTCCATAGAATTTTTTTTGAGTTTTCGAGAAACGCAGTCATCATATATTACTATTGATTCTGTTTTATCTTATACTAAACTCCTCTCCGTATCCGCTATTCTAAAATTAGTTTCGTAAAATGTACTAAATTAATTTTTTCCGTGTAAGGTCCCTTTTCATAGACCAGGTCACATATGAGCGATTCCACGTCAAGTGATCAAGGGGTCTTACGGTGCAAAAATGCTCTTTTTTGTGTCAAAATCAAAGAACTTTTGATAGAAGTGATCAATTTTAATAAATCCAACGGGAAACAAAAGAATAATTCCTACAGAATACAGGAAAAATATGGAAAAAGTGAAAAAAAAATTCCTAACCTATTAAAAATCCCGATAAAGTTAAGTTTTTCTATGAAAAATATCATTTTTCGCCTGCACAGCTAAGAAAAACATCGGCAATAACTAAATAATTAATTAAACTTGAAGACTTTGTCTTACTGATTAAAACCTGATGTTAACATTGCACATTCAAAATGGCGAATTCAATATGGCTGACAAAATGTAACAAATTTTTGGATTCTCTTGAAACTTGTTTACTTAAGGTTTTTGAGGTCGCTGATCACGAATCTGATGTCAGTTTTCAAAAATTCAAAATGGCGGATCCAATATGGCGGACAAAATATTAAAAATTTGTTCGGATTTTCTTGAAACTTGCTATCTATAGGTTTTTTGGGTCGCCGATTACGAATCTGACATCAGTTTTCAAAAATTCAAAATGGCGGATCCAATATGGCGGACAAGATATAAAAAAAATGTTCGGATTTTCTTAAAACTTGCTATCTATAGGTTTTTTGGGTCGCCGATTACGAATCTGATATTAGTTTTCAAAAATTTAAAATTGCAAATCCAGTTTAGCAAAAATGAAATTTAGAATTCAATTGAATTTTTTTAAAACTATAGATAGCAAGTTTCAAGAAAAGCCGAACAAATTTTAAAAATTTTGTCCGCCATTTTGGATTCGCCATTTTGAATTTTTTAAAACTGATGTTATATTCGTAATCAGCGACCCAAAAAACCTATAGATAGCAAGTTTCAAGAAAAGCCGAACAAATTTTTAATATTTTGTCCGCCATTTTGGATTCCATTTTTGCCCACTGTGCGGTGCAATGTTTACTTTGAAAATTTGTTACTCTTAAACAATTAAACATGGAAATTTGACCGAGTACAGTTTCGAAAGGTTTTTTCATGCTCTTTCGATTGGAAATAAGCATTTTGAAAAAAAAAATTTTTTTGACCAAAAAAAATCAAAATTAAAAATAAATTTTAATTTTTGGGGGGGAAGGATACGATTTTTTTTTTTTTTTTTTTTTAAACGAAAGCTGAGGTTTTTTCCTAAAAGGACATATAAATGAAAAAGTGGGACAAGAATGTTTAAACACTGAAAAAAAGAGATTTCTACTGACCGGAGTGCTAAAAACCCGGTTTTTGGCTGTTTGGTAGAAATCTCTTTTTTTCAGTGTTTAAACATTCTTGTCCCACTTTTTCATTTATATGTCCTTTTAGGAAAAAACCTCAGCTTTCGTTTAAAAAAAAAAAAAAAAAAATCGTATCCTTCCCCCCCAAAAATTAAAATTTAAAAAAATAAAATAAAATAAAATAAAATTTAAAAAATATTTTTACCAAAAATCACTATCCACTAGTACTACAAAAGCCCCAAGTTTAGGCACGATTGGAGAAAAAATTTTTTCCACCTTGATCACTTGACATGGAATCGCTCATATATTGATTAAAATTAAGAATTAATCTTGTATCAAACTCTTACTTGTAAAAAAAAATAAACTGTGATTTAAAAACATTTAATATTGTTTAGTATGTTTCAATACGATTTTATTGATTATTTTTAGAAAAGAGATTTTAATATTCAAAAAAAGAAAAAAGCTACGTTTCATTAGGTAGGGGGGAGGGGGTTCGGTAATATGCTACGTTAAGCTACGTGGGGGAGGGGAGGGGTCGAAAAGTTTAAAAATCGGAGCTACGTGGTTTATGGATGGTCCCATTACGTTGAATTTGTGCCACCAATTTGCCTTTAATTCTTGGGGTCAAAAGTGACGTATAATATTTGCATTAAGATTGCCACTGGAATTCATTTCACCCAACAATACTTGAAACATTTCTGTTGATGAAATTCGTTTTGTCCCAACAGACATTGCTTTAAATCTATAAACAGAAAAAATTTCTTTTTATATATGTACATACAAAGAATTTAATTTCAATCTATATCTTTAAGTCTTTTTTCTGTCTTCATTAAAATTTTGAATTTTTAAAACTAAAAAAATCGTCTTTAATTACCTATAGCCAGGCAATGCCTGAGAAGATAAATTTATCATATGCGAAACTTGGAAGTTTCTGCTTAAGCCTTTAATTCAAAATTATTTTAGCTCCCTCAAAGTTGTTTGGAAATACATCTGAAATTGATTTTGGAACTTTAAAATTCACCGATTAATTGACTATTATCAATTAAATATTTAATTGAATCAAATAATATTTATTGGAGAAGCATTTCACGTCAGAAATATCACGATTTGCAAAGGGTATGCCAATTTTCGCAAAACTTCGTGGGATTATATAGTTCATCTATATAAGAGACTTCTTTCCCCCAAATTTTTTCAACAATTTTGATTTTTTTTTAAATTTGGGAGAAAGAAGTCTCTTTTTATAGAACTATAATCCCACGAAGTTTTACAAAAATTGGCATATCCTTTGCTAATCGTGATATTTCTGACGTGAAATGCCTCTAGTTTCAATTAAATGGTATTTGCTTCAAGTAAATATTTAGTTGATAATAGTCAATTAAACGGTTATTTGAATCAAATACATTTTTTTCAGTGCAATAATATAATTACCTGTATTTATTACACAGGTCAACAAAAAAAGACTAACTTTTTTTTTATGAGATATCGGAATGGTTTCCGATGTATTTTTGGACGCTGAACACGATCCCGACTTCCAAAATTGCCCATCACGTCAGGATTTTGAGAAAAGTGGGGGTAAAGACCCCAAAAACGCTTTTTTGAGGATTTTCAACATTTTTTTTCTCTTTAACCTGACGTGCTAGAGACTTCCACAAGGTCTTAAATTAAAGCTTGTAATGTGCACTAGAAGACCCATATCAATAAAATAAAAAAAAATTAGAAGTTTTTTTAAAAAATGGGGTTGAAGGCACCAAAAAGGTGGGTTTTTCGATTGCTTTAATAGACTTCATGCTATTGCTTGGATTCGCTTAAAATTTGTTACTCGGGGTTTTTGGAGTCGTAGATTACGAATCCAAAATTAGTTTTTAAAAATTTAAAATGTCGGAACCAAGATGGCAGATATAAAAATTAAGAATTTCTTGGATTCGCTTAAAAGTTTGTTACTTCAGGGTTTTTGGGATCGCTGATTACGAATTCGCCATTTTGAATGTTTGAAAACTAATATCGGATTTGTAATCAGCGACCCCAAAAACCCTAAGTAACCATTTTCAATCGAATCCAAGCAATTGCAAGAAGTCTATTAAAGCAATTCAAAAACACACATTTTTTAGTGTCTTCAACCCCATTTTTAAAAAAAAATCTTAATTTTTTTTTATTTTATGGATATGGGTCTTGTAGTGCACATTACAAGCTTTAATTTAAGACCTTGTGGAAGTCTCTAGCACGTCAGGTTAAAGAGAAAAAAAATGTTGAAAATCCTCAAAAAAGCGTTTTTGGGGTCTTTACCCCCACTTTTCTCAAAATCCTGACGTGATGGGCAATTTTGGAAGTCGGGATCGTGTTCAGCGTCCAAAAATACATCGGAAACCATTCCTATATCTCATAAAAAAAATGTTAGTCTTTTTTTGTTGACCTGTGTTATGATTAATGATTAATATTAATCTAATTACTGGGCTCCAACCAGTGAAAGTATTTAAAAATACGGACTTTACAGACCAAAAATGAAAAATTACGGACCAATTACTGACAAAAATATAACCATACCATAAGTCAAATAAGAGAATATTTAACTTAAAACTACAAATTAAATTTTTCATAACTATAAAACATGAAGATATCGATAACGGAGTGATTATTTCTTCATGTTTTATAATAATTAAAGATGACCGAGTGATAAAATCATTATCAATTCAATTATTATTATCAAGAATTTTTAACTAAAATTCTTCTTTAAATATTTGTTAACAATATTCAATTTCACGAAATTTCAATTATTCGTAAATTCTTCAATTAAATATATATATTAGAAAATAAAAACTTGAAATAATTTCAAAAAAATTAATTTCAAAATTCAATTATTTTTAAAAATTCACACGCTATATTGCTTTTAATATTTAATTATTATCTAAAATTTAAACTGAAATTCATTTTTAAATCAATTTTAATTAGAAAATTTCCTTGAGAAGTCAATTATTTAAGTACAAAAATAAATAATTTATTGAACAATTGAATGTTTCTTAAAATTTAATTCCCATAGGGTGGCCGCAAAATTTTATTTTCAAAATTTCCTGGCTTTTCCCTGACTAACAAATTTTTGAATTATTTAATATTAATTAATTAATTAACTATATTAATTTGAATGTTCTTTCATTCTTTCATTCCTTCACTTTTTCTGTCCCTCACACTCTGCAATTATAACAACAATAGTAAGCAATTTAATTCTATCTATTGAAATAATAAATAAAAAAAATTTCAGTTCAATATCTGTTTGTGATAATAGAGAAGAATCAGAAGGAGCATGAATATTATAATTTCTCATTTTTTTCTTGAGAGCAAATATTTATAATCTCGTTACTAACCTTACTAAATCGTATATACATATATATATGAGGCATTCTTTCTCAAGTGGGCCACCCCTTCTCTCCATTTCAAATTTAATCCAAAAATCTTTTATAATAGCTCAAATTAAAGGTAAATATGTCAGCTTTTCAATGCCGTTGGGCCCTTTTTGAAATATTAATTTCCTAATGAACTATATATAATTTAATGACAAAAACACTATGACCAATTCTTTTTCATATTAAAAAAAGAAGAAAAACCCAATTTTAAAAATGCTACAGGGCCTACAACATTAAATTATATGATAAATTAACAAAATTTCATATTATTTCCTAAAATTAAAGATGGCAAATCTAATATGGCGCCCAAAATTAGAAAAATTTATAATTTTTGTTCAAACTCACCATAAAGGGGTTTTTGGGATCGCTGATGACGAATTTGGTGTTAGTTTCTTAAAATTCAAAATGGCGAATCCAAAATGTCGGACTTAGAAATTAAAAATCAATCGAATTTGACTAAAATTTGTTATTTGAGGGTTTTTGGGATCGCTGATGAAGAATTTGGTGTTTATATTTCAAAATTCAAAATGGCGAATTCAAAATGGCGGACTTTAAAATTAATCGGATTTGCCTAAAATTTGTTATTTGGGGGTTTTTGGGATCGCTGTTGACGAATTTGGTGTTTGTGTTTCAAAATTCAAAATGGCGGACCTAAAAAATTAAAAATCAATCCGCTTTGCCTAAAACCTGTTTTTCGGGTGTTTTTGAGATCGCTGATAACGAATTTGATGTCAGCTTTTGAGAATTAAATACAAATTGGACAAATTATCGTTATTTATTTATTTAAAAATCTAAGTTCTTTAGGGTTATTTGAGTATCGCTTTATTCATAATAATTTCTATACAAAACATAAAAATCAGCAGCAATCACATAGCTGGCAATTAATATTTCAGCGTTATTGCATTCAAAATATCGAATTTCTAATACTCAATATAGAATCGGCAATCCCAAAAATATCACAGTAATGAATTTTTAGCAAATCTGATTAATGTTTCATATTACGTTAACTATATTAGATCCATTATATTGAATTCTGAAAAGCTGCCATCAAATTCCTAACCATAGACATCAAATTCGTAATCAGCGATCTCAAAAACTCCCGAAAAACAAATTTTAGGCAAAACCGATTGCTTTTTAAATTTTTAAGTCCGCCATTTTGGATCTACCATTTTGAATTTTGAGAATCTGACATCAAATTCGTAATCAGCGATCTCAAAAACCCCCAAATAACAAATTTTAGGCAAATCTGATTAATTTTTAATTTTTAAGTCCGCCATTTTGGATTCGCCATCTTGAATTTTAAAAAACTAACACCAAATTCGTCATCAGCGATCCCAAAAACCCCCAAATAACAAATTTGAGACAAATCCGATTAATTTTTAATTTCTAAGTCCGCCATTTTTGATTCGCCATTTTGAATTTTGAAAAACTAACACCAAATTCGTCATCAGCGATCCCAATAACCTTTTTATGGTGAGTTTGAACAAAAATTATACATTTTTTAAATTTTGGGCGCCATATTGGATTCGCCATCTTTAATTTTAGGAAATAATATGAAATTTTGTTAATTTATCATATAATTTAATGTTGTAGGCCCTGTAGCATTTTTAAAATTGGGTTTTTCTTCTTTTTTTAATATGAAAAAGAATTGTTCATAGTGTTTTTTGTCATTAAATTATATATAGTTTATTTGGAGATTAATATTTCAAAAAGGGCCCAACGGCATTGAAAAGCTGACATTTTTACCTTTAATTTGAGCTATTATAAAAGATTTTTGGATTAAATTTGAAATGGAGAGAAGGGGTGGCCCACTTGAGAAAGAATGCCTCATATATATACTAGGGTGGTTCTTATTTTGGAAAAGTTGGAATTTCTTAGGTCGCCGGCCGGAATTTGAATTAAAATGTGAAAAAAATGAGATTCCCAAAAGAAAAGCCCATTTGATAAATTTTATCCCGTGCCGCAAAAGGGTTAAAGTTTAAATGGGGTTTAACATGGGTTTGGTGTACTTCTGCAAACTTTGTATTATAACTTTTACATTTTTTAAAAATTTGACTTGGGTCTATGTATTCCCATAGTTTTTCGTACGCTGAACACGAATATGATGTCAAAAATAACTTTTGACAGCTACCAGTTGTCAAAAAAGCTGTCAAATTTTGAAGATGAGAATTTTCTCGACTTTTACATTAATTTCTACGAATAAAAAGGTTTCTTGTGAATATTTCAGTTTATATTTAGCAATTTTATACCCTTTGACAGTTGCCAGCTGTCAAATGAGTTGTCAACTTTTATAGAAATCAGATTTCAAAGAGTTTTATAAATCAATTATCACAAAAAACTTCGAAAATTGCTAAATGAATATTTTTTTCTAAAAATAATTTTTTAAAGACAAATAAACTTTAAAATATATGTAGTATAAAAATATTAATTATTACGTGCCACTTGGGTACAACTTATTATATGTATTTACATATTTGATTTTCATAATTTAATTAATTAATTAAAAAATTATATTTTGTATTAATTTGTCTAATACATATATGTTTTTAAGTTTAATTTTTTTAAAAATTATTTTGAGGAGGAAATAATTTTTTATAAATTTTAAAATTTATAAGAAGTAATTGGGAACGTCTTAAAAATCCTATTTAATAGAAGTTGACTACTAAATTGACAGCTGTCAACTGCCAAAATATATTAAATACCTATATATGAACTAAATTTACCTACAGAACCGTTTTTTTGATAATTCATTTAAAACTCTTTGAAAACTGATTTTTATAAAAGTTGACGACTCATTTGACAGATGGCAACTGTCAAAGGGTATAAATTTGCTAAATATAAACTGAAATATTCACAAGAAACTTTTTTATTCGTAGAAATTAATGTAAAAGTCGTGAAAATTCTCATCTTCAAAATTTGACAGCTTTTTTGACAACTGGTAGCTGTCAAAAGTTATTTTTTACATCATATTCGTGTTCAGCGTACGAAAAACTATGGGAATACTTAGACCCAAGTCAAATTTTTAAAAAATGTAAAAGTTATAATACAAAGTTTGCAGAAGTGCACCAAACCCATGTTAAACCCCATTTAAACTTTAACCCTTTTGCGGCACGGGTTAAAATTTATCAAATGGGCTGTTCTTTTGGGTATCTCATTTTTTTCACATTTTAATTCAAATTCCGGCCGGCGACCTAAGAAATTCCAACTTTTCCAAAATAAGAACCACCCTAATATATACTAGGGGGGCTTCGCCCCCCTGCGCGCTTCGCGCGCCAACCCCCTAACTATTTTTAATATTTATTTTAATTTTTAAAATCATGTTATCTTAATATGATGGCATAGTAATGAGTTAGAGTAAATTATAACAGGAGATATTAAAAAAGATAACTAATAGAGAATTCTACTTTACGGAAGTGATTATAGTGTCAACTTTTTCAAGTTTGACACTCCTCATAGTAAATTTGATAATTCTTTTTTCTCAGTGTCAAAAGTATTATTGGCCCCTTTTTACCTGCAGTTGACATAAATGTTGACGTAATGTAAGGGCCATTAGGGGCTGTCCATAAATTACGTAAGTCATTTTTTGGGTAAATTTGACCCCCTTCCTCCCTCGTAAGATATTTTACATACATTAGCGCCATTTTTCCTATTGTTCGCAAGATCTTGTTGACCCCCTTCCCCCCTAAATGTCTTATGTAATTTATGGACGGACTAAAGATTTCGACGTAAAATAATAGACGTTTGTGGGCTTCATTTCTACCCGTAGGTCAAAACTGACCTTAAAATTGACCTAAATTTTAAGAAAATATCAGATCAGAGGGAGATTTCTAGTCAAATTTTAACTTGTAGGAAAAAACTGCCATTAAAATTAAAGTACATTTTGAGGACAGAAAAATAATTTTAACAGAATTTAAAAAAAAAATATGTCAATTTATAACATCTTTTATTGATTAAAGCTTAATATTGAAATTTAGGTCAAACTTCTTTTAACCAATAGGTCGAAAATTCCGTCAAACTTTAATATAAGGGTACAACTTTTTAAAAAATCCTAATTAATTTGCTTTTTTCATGTATAGGCTAAAAAATATGTCAAATTTGACCTAAATTTTAAGGAAAGGTCAGGTCAGAGGAAGTTTTTTCGACAATTTTTGCGGTGTAGATGAAAACTGACCTTAAAATTGACCTAATTTTTGAGGGCAAAGGGAATTGTTCGTCAATTTTTTCCGTTAAGGTCAAAACTGCCCTTAAAATTGACCTACATTTTGAAGGTAAAGGGAATTGTTTGTCAATTTTTTACCTGTAGGTTAAAACAAAAAAATAGTGTGGCATTCCAGGAGAAATTTACTTCTTTTCGGAGCACCCTCACCGATTTCCTTTAAACTTGGTAGTATTACATTTGTTGGTCTAAAGTTTCAGAAAATCAATTTTTTAAGTAAAATCAATTGTTTATTTAAAAGTTACAACAATTGCTCAAAATTGTTTAAATGCCCATATCTTTTAAACGGTACAAGATAATTGAGTTTTCTTTTTTGCTAAACATTCATAAAGACGAGACGCTTCAAAAATGTTATTAATACATTTTCTCGTATTTTGTTAATTAAAAAAGTTATTTAAATAAATAAAATTAACTTTTGAGCAAGAATTCAAAATTAAATGACTTACGAACCAAAAAATTCCTTGTTTTTCACACTTTTATATTCCGAAGAGAAAAAGTTGATCGAGTTTTTCAATCACTTATAATTTAAACAATGATTCGCTTGTTTACAATTATTTTGCAACCAAATGATCATCTGTTCTCACCTGCGCACGACTACTGCTACGTCACGTCCGTCTGTCGGCATATAAATATTTGACAAACGTGGAAAAATTGAGGTTATGTTTAATCAAAACAACGCATTTCAATCTTTTTAAAGTTTTTAGCAGTCATTGAAAAAAAGTTAAATCAGGATATTGATTAATTGTTAACAAATTAATACACTTTTTTAAAAAAAGGAGGTTTATTTTCTTATTCTGTTGATGCACATGATCTAAATCAATTTAAATTCATCCAATATGACCACCAGATAATTAGTTAAGCATAAAATAATTTATTTCAATTGTTATAAACAATATATAGCCCAACAACGAGCAGGGGCGGTGGATTGCAGAAGTAAATGTTTATTTTGACCAGTTAAAAGTTCTTGTCCCACGTTTTGACCTATACATTTTTTTTAGGAAAAAACCTCACCTTTATGATAAAAATTTTTTTTAAAAAATAAAAACTGTCCATTTGATGAAAAAATGAAATTTTATTTTTTAATTTAATTTTTCAAGGTCAAACATTTTTTTTCTCTACATTTGTTTACACCATTAGAGAGTGTTGAAAAACAGCAGAAAAACCCAAAATAGAAAACGTATTTTCGTTTTGTTTTAAAGAAACTACAAATTTTTCAAATATTCCATGTTAGACCAAAAATTTAAACTTTGACCCCCTCCAGTTTTAATATTTGTTTAAATAAATTAATAATATTTAGTATTTTTAATTGTATCTAATGGGACTACTGTTTCTGCAAAATTTTAACCCGATCCCAAACATTTAAAATTTTGACCTGGGTCACTTAACGTGGAACCCGTCATATATATATATGTATGTATATACCGTTAAATATAACTCAATTTGTTGCTTTATTTATTGTGTTAGATTTTCAATTTGAAGTACACTTCAGAGTAAGTATAACTCAGTATCCTGTAAACAAAAAATCAAATTAATTAATTTATAAAAGTTTAAAAAGAGATACATGAATATTATTCAAAATAATGTATCATTTAAATTATTATTTTCAATTCAATGTTATTTTATTTACAACATTACTTTTATAAACTTTTTTACAATTAATTAATTTTTGTATTTTCGTGTAAATGTTTCGCAAACATTGTATTTATAAGAATTATATGAAATAATTGACTAATCGAATTAATAACTACTAACCATAAGAATTTGTTCCCACATTTAAATTTAATTGAATAAAGGAAATATCTTTTATTCTATTAAACAAATTACTTTTTCTTGAACAGAAAATTTAAAAAATAGCTGAATAAATTTAAAAAAAATTAAGTCAAACAGATGGATGTTGGATATTTATGCGCCTAATTTAATTGTAATAAAACATTTATTGAAAGAATTTTTGCACTATTTTGTACAAACATTCATTATTAAAATTAATTAGACAAATTTCGATGAAATAGCAAGAAGTTTTGTAAAATCTGCACCTTTTGAGAAAGTTTTTTCTTTTAAAATTGTCCTTAAAACATGAGGTATAGGAACATGAATCCTTGTTCCCAATGGTGTACCGCTGTCATCAATAAGCACAATATTGTTACTATCAAATTTTGCTACTTTCTTCTTTTGCGGTGCTTTTAATCCAACAAGAATTCCTTTCTTCTTCTCCCCGCAAATTGCGACCATTACTTTATCACCTTTAAATTAAATACATATTCAATTTACAATATGAAATTTTATTAGAAAATATTGTAGAATATTTTCTCAAAAACTTAATAAGCTAATATTTTTTATTTTTATACTTATAGCATAATAATTATGCTACAAAATTATGACTTATTTACTATTTATAATAATAAATGGAATTATTGTTTTATAATAGATTTTTTTAAATATTTACCAATATATCCGGTGCCCTTTTTGTTGTAAATGTGAATACATCTTGGTGGTTTACCAATTTTCATGGCCTTTTTTCCGATTTCACTATTGTCTACGACCCTTAGTCGGGAAAGTTTAATAATTTTATTATGAATAGCAGATGTCTTAAAAGATCTGAATAAATTCATTGATGCTAAGTTTAGTACCATTTTTCTGAAATCGTAATACAATTTATTAAACATTCTTAAAAAATAATTATTTTTACATAATTGAACAAATATTACAATGAATAATTAACATTTACTTATATGAAACAAAAAAATTTTAAGTTGATAAATATTACAATTTTTACCTTATAAAAAAATATTTGGATACAAAACAATATGAACTATTGTTAATGTTATTTTCAATTTTCAGTCATCTATTAGATAAATATTCATTAATTTATGACAATTAATTTTGTTGAAATAATTTCAATCTTAAAAACTTTCAGCTCTATCGGCGATATCTAAGGTTATGTAAACATGCTGTCAATAACAGGGTTGGAAACTTAAAAACACAAAATTGTTAGAAAGAAATGCATACATTCGCAAATGATAAAGGCCTTTCTCCAATAGGTTTTAAAAAGTGTGCGAAGGACTGCGTCTGCGTCGGTTGCTATAGCAACACATGCTAAAATCAACGCAACGCAGTCATTCGCACACTTTTTAAAACCTATTGGAGAAAGGCCTTTAGAGCATAAAGGCCTTTCTCCAATAGGTTCCCAAAACTCTGCGTCTGCGTCCGTTGCTATAGCAACACATGCTAAAATCAACGCAACGCAGTCATTCGCAAACAAACGCAGAGTTTTTGGATCCTATTGGAGAAAGGCCTTAAAGGCCTTTCTCCAACAGGTTTTAAAAAGTGTGCGAATGACTGCGTTGCGTTGATTTTAGCATGTGTTGCTATAGCAACCGACGCAGACGCAGTCCTTCGCACACTTTTTAAAACCTATTGGAGAAAGGCCTTTGGAGAATAGCGAGAACTCTGCGTTTGTCTGCAAATGACTGCGTTGCGTTGATTTTAGCATGTGTTGCTATAGCAACCGACGCAGACGCAGAGTTTTTAAAACCTATTGGAGAAAGGCCTTAAAGGCCTTTCTCTAAAGGCCTTTCTCCAATAGGTTTTAAAAACTCTGCGTCTGCGTCGGTTGCTATAGCAACACATGCTAAAATCAACGCAACGCAGTCATTCGCACACTTTTTAAAACCTATTAAGGCCTTTCTCCAATAGGATCCAAAAACTCTGCGAATGACTGCGTTGCGTTGATTTTAGCATGTGTTGCTATAGCAACCGACGCAGACGCAGAGTTTTGGGAACCTATAGGCCTTTCTCCAATAGGTTTTAAAAAGTGTGCGAAGGGCTACGTCTGCGTCGGTTGCTATAGCAACACATGCTAAAATCAACGCAACGCAGTCATTCGCACACTTTTTAAAACCTATTGGAGAAAGGCCTTATTGGAGAAAGGCCTTAAAAAGAAAGGCCTTCAATAGGATCCAAAAACTCTGCGTTTGTCTGCGAATGACTGCGTTGCGTTGATTTTAGCTAGTGTTGCTATAGCAACCGACGCAGACGCAGAGTTTCGGGAACCTATTGGAGAAAGGCCTTTAAATACTGAAGCTTCTACGCGCCACCATGCGGCACTCAGGGTGCGATCCCATGTGAGCAGAATACGTCGACCGAAAGCAGAAAATCATGAGTGCGAAAGAGATAGATAGATATTGTTGTTCTTTTCACTCTCATGATTTTCTGCTTTCGGTCGACGTATTCTGCATACATGGGATCGCACCCTCACTCGTGTTGTGCGGCACGTAAAGGCCTTTCTCCAATAGGATCCAAAAACTCTGCGTTTGTCTGCGAATGACTGCGTTGCGTTGATTTTAGCATGTGTTGCTATAGCAACCGACGCAGACGCAGAGTTTTTAAAACCTATTGGAGAAAGGCCTTAGAGAGGAACCGGCCTGTTCGTAAGTTCCTTGATGCGTGCCTCCCTACGTGCCTAGTAGCGTTCCTAGTTGTAGCAGAAGAGTTTTGAAAATATTTTG
Source organism: Leptopilina heterotoma (assembly GCF_015476425.1). NCBI lineage: Eukaryota > Metazoa > Arthropoda > Insecta > Hymenoptera > Figitidae > Leptopilina > Leptopilina heterotoma. Next base: position 535,266 of record NW_025111050.1, on the reverse strand, counting down.
TTACTGAGTATTTTATTTATGAAATTGGAATAAATCTAATGAATTATGTTTTATTAATATTATTTCAAGTCTTTTATTTTGCATATATTACATTGGTTTGCTAGAAAATTACAAAATTTCAATTTAATACCTTGAGATAAACATAACCGCAAAGTAAAAAATGATTATTTTGATTAATAGGATTAATCTAATGAATTATGTTTTATTAATATTATTTCAAGTCTTTTATTTTGCATATATTGTCATTGGTTTGCTCGAAAATTACAAAATTTCAATTTAATACCTTGACATAAACATAACCGCAAAGTAGAAAGTGATTATTTTGAATAGCAAATAAAAGTATATAATTTAAATTTATTTCAACAATATCAATTTTTTAGAATAAATTATTGTTATTAAAAATTACTTATTTGTGTTCTTCCTTTAATTTTAATAAATACAATTGAGGTATTTAAAATAAAAAATTCTTTGATAACAAAATATTTTTTTAATTCAATAGTGACAGATCGATTTAGAAGGTCATTAATATTTTAAATCTGCTTTCATCTCAATTTTCTTTAAAAATACATTGTTTTATCGACTTTTGAAAAATTGTTCCCTACTAAAAATAAAATCAGGAATCGTCATGAATGGTCAGAATTTCTGAACATTCCTGAACAGTCTCACCACTTCTGACGTTTTCGAACGTTTCTCACCATTCCTAACCAAATACTTTCCAAGCTCCTCCCACTTTACTCCCACCATTTTCGAAGCTGTGACCATTTCTGTAATTCCTGACCATTTCTGAAATTCTTAACTATTTCTGAAATGTGTGAACACATAACCTATAAAAATTTTGGTACATCTTTCTAATTTTGGTAAAGTCTCATGAAAATTTATATATATATACATATAAAATCTTTCAAATTTATTTTTTACATTTCAGAATACATTATTCTATTATAAAAATTGTTCTTTTAACTTAACAAAAGTTCTCATTTTTCAAATTGGTATAATTATTGAATTAATTATACAGCAAAAGTAGGTAAATAAATCAAAACATTCGGACCGTTCTTTTAATATATTTATTTAATGTATATTTATAATATATTAATTTAATATATGTATATTTACTTGTAATTATTTAATATAGTTAATTAATAATAAATTTTGTTTCATAATATTAGTAATTTACTATACCAGTCAGTACTTATTATGAGAAGTATTTGCATTATAATTGAAATACAGTTATATTTAAATTATTATTAATCATTAATAGAATAATTTCTTACTATAATGATTATTAATAATTTGAATTTTAAATTTATAAAAATTTCAATATTGCATTAATAATTCATTATTATTATAAATTATAATGTTAAATTAAATTAATATTAAATACTAAATTCATTTTAAATGCAGATATAATAAAAATTATTATTAATCTGTATTCGTATTATAGTTTATGAAACATTTCAAATTGTAAAGTTAAGACTTAATTTATTATTGGTTCAATTAATAATGTTAATTTTTATTAATTCACATAACCTATTATGACTAAATTGAAATATAATTAATTAATAAAAGTTATTTAACAGTTCATTCTGATTTATTGATAATATTGGTAATTGAATTTTACTATTTTACAGTTGCTCTTTATATAGACAGTTGAATCCAGAAATATGTAAGTCGGTTCGGTAGTCGCAGTCGTTAGGGCAGTTAGTTTAGGCACTAGGTTAGGTCATGCGTCGGGGTTCGATCCCCGTAGGGTCCAAATTTTAATTTAATTCCGGGAATTAGTTTCAAGTTGTTCCGTATGTAAACAAACTGATATTAATTAATAAAATATATATTTTAAAATTAATTTGTTGCAACTTTTTGCATATTGTTTAAATAAATAAAACAGAAGTGGCTTAAAAATATGGTCAAAAATGAGATACAAATGGTCTCAAATAGTCACCAATTACACAGTGCAACACATAAAATGTGCACTAAGTTTTGACTTCAGTTTCTGAAAGTACTTATCGAAACTAGCAAAAACCTATTTCAGTTTTGCTAGATTAGCTCGGATTTAAATTTTATCGACATTTGAATTTTTTTTTGAATTTTCATATTTTTCAGTTTTCTGATACGGGCTGATGGGAACACTGGATATAAAAAGTTTATTAAAAAAATTCGCAATGGTCACAATTTGAAAAGCAATAATCCCTCTTTAATTAGAAAGAAAGAAAAAAAAATTTGGTCGAAAATTGTTCCAGTTACGAATTTTTTTTGTCTTTTTTACATTTTTTGGTTTTATGAAACGGGCGGGTGAGAAAGCTGGCTATTAAAAGATTATAAAAAAAAATTCGCAGTGGTAATCATTTAAAGAGCAATAATTCCTCTTTAATTTCTGACTTTGAAAAAAAAATTTGGTCAAAAATTGTTCGAGTTATGAATTTTTTTTCACTTTTTCACATTTTTCGGTTTTTTGATAAAGCGGGTGGAAACGCTGGCTATTAAAAGTATATATAAAAAATTTGCAATGGTCACCATTTGAAGAGCAGTAATTCCTCCCTAGTTTCTGCCATTAAAAAAAAATTTGGTCAAAAATTGTTCGAGTTATGAATTTTTTTCGTACTTTTTCAAATTTTTTTTGTTTTTGATCTGGACGGGTGAGAACGCTGGTTATTAAATTTTTCTTTTTTAAAAACGCAATGGTCACATTTTGCAGAGCAATAATTCCTCTTTAATTTCTGTCAAAGAAAAAAAATTTGGTCAAAAATTGTTCTAATTATGGTTTTTTTTTACTTTTTCACATTTTTCGGTTTTTTGATACGGGCGGGTGGGAACGCTGGCTATTAGAAATGAATTAAAAAAATTCACAACGGTCAAATTTTAAAATGCAATAATCCTTCTTTAATTTCTGATAAAAGAAAAAAAATTGGTAGAAAATTATTCGTGTTATTTATTTATTTCTGTACATTTGTATACACGGAAAAAAATTAATCTCTAAACTTGAAATAATATTAATTTGAAGTCCAATGAAATATAAGTGTATCTAAATTAAACATTATAGTCACAATTACTGTGATAAGTTGTGTTTGATTCTGTCAAACTTTATACCAGAAAACGCCATAAATTCACATCTCTGATTTAGAGATTTGTTAATTTCACAATTTTTTTTATATGAATTAGGTACATTGTGTTTTAAGTTAATCAGTGACAAAAAAGATTTAAACCGTTTTAATTAATTAAGTATTAATTTTATTTTCAAATATCCAAATAAAAGCGAAGGTCTGTGAAATTTTAAGGTTACAATTGTCGCCCGACAAAATACGGCACTGACTGATTTAAATGACGTGAAATAGGTAAATAAACATTTTTCAACCACTTTTTCTCTAAACACAGACACTTTTTACAAAATAGGCCAACATACAATGGGTAAGAATCTTCTTAATAACCAGAATTCAAAAGATTGTTTAAATTCATGCAGAAACGCCCCAGATAACAAAATGTCCGCTAATAGGGTGCGTATTTGCCGGACCTCGGGCCGATTAATCGGACCGAAATGCCGGCACATAAGCAGCTGAATGTGCGCGCCATAGCTAGCGATATTGCCAGCCCGTCAGTCTGGCACAGTCGTGCCAGAAATGGTCCGGCACGAACGTGCCTGCTATTTGTAATCTGATAAAATTATATTTTTATTAATTTTAATTATTATTTTATTAATTATAAGGAATTAACTATATTAATCTCTGTGATTTTTCATTCGTTCTGTTCGCAGTGTGAAGTTAGTTGTTGTTTCCTAACATTTTTCATAATTTTCTTTTTCAATATTTTTAATTTTCATTAAAATTAATATATTGAAAATCATTGAATTCTTGCAAAAAATTTGAGAATAATTGAATTCCTTCAAAAAATCTCTTTAATTTATTGAATATAATCGATTTTCTTAATAATTTTCATAAATAATTTTACTATTAAACTTTTATTAAAAATTATTCATTGAAAATTAAATTCTTTTATAAAATTTTATTAGAATTTTTCTATTAATTAAATTTTTTTGAAGTATTTCTATATATTCTTTTATAAAAAAGTGTAATTTTTCTAAAATAATTTGAAATAAAAATTTTCAAATAATTGAATTAAACAAAAAATTCTTTTCAGCTTTTTAAAATTGTCAATGAATTTTATTAAAAATTTTAAAAAGTTGAATTGTTTTAAAGGATTTATTGAAATTTTAAAAACAAATTCTATTTTTTTCGAAAAATATTATAAAAGTTTTGAAAAAACTTGAATTCCTTTCAAGAAATTTCATTAAAAAGTATTGCGAACTTTTGCAAACAATTTTATTATTTATAGAAATAATTGAAATTTATTAAAATTTGAGAAAAAAATTTGATTATTTCGAAAAATTTTATTAAAACGCAAAATAATTAATTTTTCTTTTTCAATATTTTTAATTTTAAAATTAATGTATTGAAAATCATTGAATTCTTGCAAAAAAATTTAGAATAATTGAATTCCTTCAAAGAATTTTATTATTTATGAAAATAATTAAATTCTCGCTAAGAATTATTAAAAAATATTTCAAAACCCTAATTAAATTTTTTTTAAGAATTATTTTTAATTTTTTTTAAATAATTCAATTCCTGTGAAAACATTAACTAATTTTTATAAATAATTGAATTCCTGAGAAGAATTTTACAGATTTTAGAAAAATAATTGAATTTCTGTGAAGAATTTTTATGATTTAAGCAAATATTTGAATTCCTACGAATAATTTTACTAATTTTAGAAAATAATTGAAGTCTTTCGAAAAATTAGAATAATTTTTTATTTTTGAAATTAATTGAATTTCTGTGAAGATTTTACTAATTTTTTTTATTCAAGAATTCAATTACATTTTCACAAATATAATAAATTTCCTGGAAAGAATGCAATTATTTTCAACAATTAATAAAATTCCTCACAAAAATGCAATTATTTTCTAAAATTAATAAAATTCTTCACAGGAGTTCAATTATTTTCAAATATTAATAAAATTCTTTAAAGAAATAGTTATTGATTTGTGTTTATTCTTAATAATACAATATTGTCCATAAATAATAGATTTCTTCAGAGTTATTCAATTATTTTCAAAATTCAATTTAAAAATAAAATTTCTTCAGAACAATTTTATTATTTACAAAAATAATTTAATTTAGCAATTAATTTAACTGCGACACTTAAAAATAATGGAATTGCTTCCAAGGACATATTAAAATTTTAGAAAATAATTTAATTCTATCGAAAATTTTTTTAAAAATTAAAAAAAATGAATTCTTTCGTGAAATTTTATTAAAATGAAATTCATTTTATTGAAAATTATTGGTAATTTTTGCGCAAAATTTTATTATTTCTAAAAATAAGTGAATTTAATTTTTGAAATATTTTATTTATAAAAATAATTTAATTCATACAAAGAATATTGTTCTTTATGAAAATAATTGAATTTTTGCGGAAAGAATTTTATTGAAAATTTAGGAATTAATAAACAAGAATAATTAATTAGTAGATTAGTTAAAAATGTAATTTTTTGAAAGTTTGAATCTGAAACTTTTCAAAAATTCATATTTGAAAATAAAATGTTTTGTAATTTGCATAATAATAATAAATTCAACAAAATATTTCGCGCGTACCATTTACTAGTATGTATAAGGATTCAATTTAAAAAAAAAAAAATTTTTTTATTATTCGTAATACACTGCAAGCCCCATCAGCGGTCACCCTATCAGTGGTCGCTTGTTTACGTCGTTTGTAGATGGGGCGGGCGAGGGGCAAAGAGGAAGTCGAAAAGTTGTGGCAGTAGCGTATACATTAAAGACGCTCTGGCCCCTTAAAAAAAATTCAGTAGTCAAGTAATGGTACCCCATCATAAAACAGTTCGTACGGTCCTATATGTTTACGCCCGATCAGCGGTCGAGCACCCCCGGAGCTGACCGCTGATCGGGCTTGCAGTGTAATACAAAATTATTATTATTATTATTTTAATAATCTATAATAATTTTTTATATTATATAACTTTATATATTATATATAAATATAAATTTTTAAGAAGATTGACATTCATTTTTTTAATTAATATATTATACCAGAGCAGATAATATAATAATTCAACATTAATTCAAAAGAAACAATGTAACTATTAATTCTGTTAATAATTATTTTAAGTTATAATAATTAAAATATATTAAATGTAATTACTAAATAACAAAAAGAAATAATTAATAAATAGCAAATTATAGAGTGTTGAAAACATTCCGGCATATTGCAGGCACACTTGGTCTTGAAAATAATGAACGGCAAGAACAGTGCGTAATAGCCGGCACGCGGTCCGCCGCCCATCGTGCCTGTGACGTGCCAGGCACGTTTGTTATCTGGGGCGGTTGTCAAGCGGTTGTAAAATGTAAAATTGGAAATGATTGGAAAGTAATGTAATGACAGACAACAAGAAGCGGATTACTGCCAGTCGCCAGAAGAGGGCAGAAGCATGCAGAGAGCACAATGGTCCAGCTGTTATATTCTTAGCATTACATCACTTTCCAATTTTACATTTTACAACCGCGTTTCTGCATGAATTTAAACCATCTTTTGAATTTAGGTAATTAAGAAGATTCCTACTCGTTGTATGTTGGCCTATTTTGTAAAAAGTGTCTGTGTTTAGAGAAAAAGTGGTTGAAAAATGTTTATTTACCTATTTCACGTCATTTAAATCAGTCAGTGTCGTATTTTGTCGGGCGATAATTGTAACCTACAAATTTTACAGACCTTCCAACGCCGTTAAAACAAAAAATGAAATAAAAATATAAAATTCGTATTGTGTTTTAAAAATATCCAACTACTTTTTTATACTTGTCAATGTATAGTTCATACAGGGAAAACAATATAAATATTTTGTGAATAATTCTCACTCTAAATTGTGATAAATTATAAATTCTTATTACATCGAGTTATTACAAAAATAAGAATTATATAAATATACGACTAAAATTTTTAATATTGTTTATTCAAATAATATATTAGATTTGAATTTATTCAAGTAAGTTGATAGTTTAGAACATATGTTCCATATGTCATAAAATTTGAGATTCCTAATATCATTTTTAGGCATAAGAAATACGTGTTCTTCACAATACTAATATTCGGATTAGATATAATACCAAATTTCAGTTTTAGTGATCTGCTTACATCTTACGTCCGATTCCAGTGATAGTTTATGCCTAAATCTCAGATTTAATCTCTAATTTAGAGATTCATTTTTTTCCGTGTACCCGCGGTCCTGTGCAACCAAAGGTTTTGATTTTTTTTTACTTTTTTTCGAAACCAAATATTTCGAATCAAATATTTTATCTTGGGCAGAAATCAAATAGGCATTATTGCTCTTTAAATTGTGCCTATTACGAATTCTTTTTATAAATTTTTAATATTCAGTATTCCCACTTCCGTTATCAGAAAACCGAAAATTAAAAAAAAGTAAAAGAAAATTCATAACTTGAACAATTTTTGACCAAATTTTTTTTCTTGGGCAGAAATTAAAGACGGATTAATGCTCTTCAAATTGTGATCATTCGAAATTTTTTTATAAATTTTGAATAGCCTGCGTTCCCACCCGCCTGATCAAAAAATTGAAAAATGTGAAAAAGTCAAAAAAAAAATTAATAAGTGGAACAATTTTTGACCAAATTTTTTTTTCTTTGTCAGAAATTAAAAAGGAAGTATTGCTCTCCAAAATGTGACCATTGCGTTTTTAAAAAAGAAAAATTTAATAACCAGCGTTCTCACCCGCCCGGATCAAAAACAAAAAAAATTTGAAAAAGTACGAAAAAAATTCATAACTTAAACAATTTTCGACCAAATTTTTTTTCAATGTCAGAAATTAGGTTGGAATTACTGCTCTTCAAATGGTGACCACTGCGATTTTTTTATTATAAACTTTTAATAGCCAGCGTTTCCACCCGCTTTATCAAAAAACCGAAAAATGTGAAAAAGTCAAAAGAAAATTCATAACTCGAACAATTTTTGACCAAATTTTTTTTTCTTTATCAGAATTTAAAGAGTGATTATTGCACTTTAAATTATGACAATTGGGAATTTTGTGTAATAAACTTTTAATAGATAGCGTTCCCACCCTCTCGTATTAGAAAAACCGAAAAATTTGAAAAATTACAAAAAAAATTCATAACTCAAATAATTTTCGACCAAATTTTTTTTTCAAGGTCAGAAATTAAAGAGGAATTATTGCTCTTCAAATGGTGACCACTGCGAAATTTTTTTTAAGAATCTTTTAATAGCCAGCTTTCTCATCCGCCCTTTTCATAAAACCAAAAAATGTAAAAAAGCCAAAAAAAAAATTCGTAACTGGAACAATTTTCGACCAAATTTTTTTTCTTTCTCTGTAATTAAAGAGGGATTATTGCTTTTCAAATTGTGACCATTGCGAAGTTTTTTAATAAACTTTTAATAGCCAGTGTTCCCATCCGCCCGTATCAGAAAACCGAAAAATGTGAAAATTCAAAAAAAAAAAATTCAAATGTCGATAAAATTCAAATCCGAGCTAATCTAGCAAAACTGAAATAGGTTTTTGCTAGTTTTGATAAGTACTTTCAGAAACTAAAGTCAAAACTTAGTGCACATTCGATGACCTCAAAAATGTTGCACTGTGTTATGGGCGGGGTCAACAAAGAGGAGGGGATAGTAGCAAACTTGTGACCACTTTAAACTTCCTCCTGATCAGTTGTGATAGATTTCTGACGAGATCCATCCAGAATCGTAAGAAAACTGGATTAAAGTGGTCAGGCGGCCTGACCATTTGTCTGACCATTCCTGATTTTATTTTTAATAGGGTTCTTCAATTATAAATTCAATTTTTTATAATCTTTGATACATTCGCTTGCTTCAATTCTGTTTAATTCTGCCCATAACCTAAATGAATAATTGTACCTAATTTTCATTTTTTATAGAAAATTACCAAAACCCCAAAACCTTAAAATTTCCTTAATTATAATTATTACAGATCGACTTTAAATACAAACAAAACATCTTAATTACAAGAAACATTGCAATTGATATTGTTGAAATAAATTTAAATTATATAGTTTTATTTGCTATTCAAAATAATCACTTTTTACTTTGCGGTTATGTTTATCTCAAGGTATTAAATTGAAATTTTGTAATTTTCTAGCAAACCAATGTAATATATCGTCGGGTTAGCGCAATATCAGACTTATTCGACAAACAAAGCAAGAAAATACTTATTCAGAAAAAAGGCAAGAACATGCTTATTCAAAATATAAAGTAAAAACAAACGAATTCGCAAATTAACCTTTTTAGTCAGATTTTAAATTTTACTTTTGTACAATTGTTTTACGAATAATAACTTTTATTTAGTTCCATTGAGAATAATTTTTTTAATATTTTGTTTTTCTAATATGAAAAGTATTATTGAAATAAAATTATAATATTCTTGATAATTTAAAGTCTGACTAAAAAGGTTAATTTGCGAATTCGTTTGTTTTTACTTTATATTTTATTGAATAAACATGTTCTTGCCTCTTTTCTGAATAAGTATGTTCTTGCCTTGTTTATCGAATAAGTATGATATTGCGCTAACCCGACGATATGCAAAATAAAAGACTTGAAATAATATTAATAAAACATAATTCATTAGATTTATTCCAATTTCATAAATAAAATACTCAGTAACAAAATATTTTCAAAACTTTTCTGCTACAACTAGGAACGCTACTAGGCACGTAGGGAGGCATGCATCAAGGAACTTACGAACAGGCCGGTTCCTCTCTATACGTGCCGCACAACACGAGTGAGTGCCGCATGGTGGCGCGTAGAAGCTTCCGTATTTAAAGGCCTTTCTCCAATAGGATCCCAAATCTGCGTTTGTCTCAAGCTGAGTCTCCAATAGGCAGGGTTGCGTACGTAATTTACCTGACGTAAATTACATAGTTTTTTACAGTATATTACGTCAGTAATTTACGTGCTCAGTTTTATACGTAATTTACTTTTTCAAAATGGCTGAATTGTTGACATGATTGCCGTTGACTATTTCTTGATTCTGTGTCCCAACAAATTGCATTTAAAAAATTTTTAGAGGTGCAAAGCCGCGTCAAAACTTTTAGAATGAACTATAATTTATATCACAAAAGGAAAATGGGAAAAGTGTGGATTTTTATCAAGGATGCAAACAAACCTTCTCTAATACATCCGAAGAAAGGTTAAGAACCTACAGGTAAATTTGAATGAAAATTATAAGTTGTTATATAAATAAATGTATTTTGAATATACAAATTATGATTGAGTTATTTATTTATTACTTATTTATCTAAATTTTTGTACAAGTGGTACAAATAGAATTCGTAAACATAATCTATACAATATACTGTCCCGTCATAAACCTGTCAAAATCATCTTCTAAGCTCTTTGTTGCGGAAACGAGCCATCATCGTCGAGGATTCCGCTTCGAAAATAAATCCCTAATTTAAATTAAAAAGACAATAATAAAACTCTTAAAAGTTTAAATTTTGAGAGCTTTACCGCGCAAATCTGACTCGGCGCGTTACATACATGTTACGCGCCGAGTTACCGATTAATACGCAACTCTAACAAAAGTGATTGATTGGCTGGATTCGACTTGGTTAAATCCAGGTTAAATCCTTTAAAAAGGAAGCGGGATAATTGAAATGAAACAATATTAAATTCCGTATAACGGAAGGGAAACCCGTTCGAAAGAAGATAATTTATTTGTCTCCTTTCGAAGGTAAAACCCTTTAAGTTTATTGAAGTACTTTGTTCAATCAAGCTGGCTAAGGAACTTGGACGACAAGAACCTTTCTAGTCAAGCGCAAGATTGGAACTCTACAAGTTTGTTGTCAGACGAGACGGAGATGCTCTCCGTCTTGTGTCCATTTTAGTCCGAATGCGCATGCTCGCTATGACGCGCACTCTTATTGGTTATGTATTCAACATCGAGACACTAACACTTTTAAGGCACGACACTGTGAATTCTATATACACATAAAAGAGTATCTCTTATACACGAAGTAGTATAAGGACACCTCACGCGGGTTTAAAATCAGTCTGCATTTGGGAGATCAGAGTTATGAGAGTTCTCAAAACGTTCAGAGGTTGCGCTTCTGTGGTTAAATTTGGTATTAAAATATCGTCTGCTTAAAACTTATTCTGTACTTTACATTTTCTCCGCATGAGCGCGCTGCCTCTGAACGTTGTGCAGATTATATTTTCTCATAGTAACTCTGATCCCCCAAAATGATGCTGATTTTTGCCACTATAACTATTGGGGTTGGGTCTCCTTATACTACTTCATGGTATATGCAATAATGGTTTGTTGACATAACCTACATTTAAATCTATTGTTAAAGGACTTTAAAAATGTCTACCGAAACATTAAAAAAAAAAGGAATGAAATTGTACTGGCCTCCAGTACAATTTCATTCCTTTTTTTTTTAATTTTTTTTCCATTCTTCCGGCAGGGTAGTTCTTGGGACAGGAATAAATGCAAAATTTATTAATTTATAATGGTCAATTTTTGAGATAACGAACGACCTACGTTTCACTTTATATTTATTTATTGTAGATAATAATATCCAAATTTATTTTTCATACGCGAAACATAGTCACTGTCAATGATCGGATGGCATCGGCTCATTTACGGAGATTGACGAAGTTAGCAACCAATAGAAATGCAGGCGCCATATGACTGCACTCGCTAGCCACACTTGCTCACCAAAAATTACTACAGTGGATAGTAGGTTTTAGTGGAAAATGTTTTCATTTGTCAGATTTTGTCTAATTAAATTAGAGAAAACTATATTCAATTTTTGCTACATTTACAACTCTTACACAAAATATTAAAACTTGCTATTTCAATGTAGCAAATTTATCTATTTCTTTTGTAAATTTATCTAATTCTGTAGTATATTATGCTAAAAGTCCCCTTATTTCCGGTCATTGCAACCATTTTTAGTAATTTTTACAAATGTGGGTCTCTCCGTGTATGAATGTCAAAAAATCAAATTTAAAAAAAAATAAAGTCTTTCAAAAAATATTTAATGTATTGAAATTTTATGCAATATATGTATCACTGAAAAAAAAGTGTTGTTGAATCAAATATCTCCATGCTATTGAATTCCCCGTCATTGATTCAATGACACATTTATTAATCGAAAAGTATATTGCTTAAAATGAAAAAATGAAACTGTTTAAATTAAAAGTACGGTACTGTAGAATTAATGATATTGTGCAAATTGTTTCTGTAGTTCATCTATACATAGCAACAGAATAATTTATTGCTTCTTTGACATTATTCATTTGAAGCATCTAATAGAATGATAAATTTGAAAAAAATGCATGTAAATTTAAATCAAATGAAAAATTGTTTGCTCTAAAGAAGCGCGCTCTGAAAACGAAAGCATATGCTTTCGTTTCAATGAGTGGTGCTATTGCGGACTGCCTATAGCATATGCTATAAAAATAAGAACACTATGTTTTGAGACATTGACAGGTACTAAATTTATTGAAATACTTACCCACATATATTTATATGTTTATTAAACCTGTCGTTTTTGAGATTCCAATATAAAAAAGTATTATTTAAATTCTTTTAATTAATTAATGACTAGTTAAATATAAATTCCCTATATAAATTCCCTTATATACGCGAAAAATCTCGAGCACGGTATTTAACCACAAAGTAAGTGCCCAACGTTGAGAAGCGGATGTATTACATTGCAGCGCGGCGGTTCTCGTCTATCACGGAAGTTAAGCGTCGTTGGTCGCGGTTACTAAATGGATGGGTGACCGCTTGGGAATAGCCGTATTTTTCTGACTAAAAAAGATAAGTGTGTTTGAATGTGTATGTGTGTGTGTGTGTGTTTAGCCGTTGGAAAAAATGAAAATAATAATAAAGATGTATATGTTAGTGTGAAAAATTTAAAAAAAGATGTGTATAAAAAGTGTTGTGTTAAAGGTGTGAGAATTAATTATAGTATATAAAAAACATGTGAACAAAAATTCCCTTTTTTCAATTTATCGTTGGTATATATTTAACCACATAAAAGAATTGAATTAACAGTATGGTGTTATTCAATCGATAGCAACAACTAAAAAAATTAAGAGTACAAATTTTTGAATCATAAAAATGATGCTTTTAAATTTAAAAGTTATAGTCATTGACTCAAAAGCATATACTGTTAAATTAAAAAATGTTGTTTATTGATTCAAAAGGATTCACCTTCGAATTAACATAGTATGCTGTCAATTTAAGAAATATGCTTTTGTTTCAAAGAAAGTGATACTATCGAATCATTAGAATCGGTGCTTTCAAAACAACAGCATATACGTTAGGCAGCCCGTTATGACACTATTCAATGAATCAAACCCATATGTCATTGATTCAACAGCATTTTTTTCTCCGTGTATATAGAGATTTTAACCCAATCAATAACATTCTAGAATATTTTACATATCCATTTAAAATTTTAATCTCTGCGTTCGTCTAAATGTCAAAAAATTCAATTTTTTTGAGAAAAATCAAAATTTTTTTAAAAATATGGAGTGCATTAAAACTTCCTGCAATATATATCGAGATTTCAACCCAATCAATAACATTCTAGAATATTTTACATTTCCGTTTAGAAGTTTCCTCTCTGCGTTTGTCTAAATGTCAAAAAATTCAATTTTTTTGAGAAAAATTAAAATTTTTCAAAAAATCCCTACTAAAAATAAAATCACAAAACGACAGAAATTTAGTCAGAATCTCTGATGATTTTAGGCTGCATTTGTTACGATTGCAGCCACAGAACGTCAGGCTTGAGTCATGTTTAATCAGAAAGCTTCAAAAGTAGTCAGGTTTTTTATAGAAAGTCGACACCCTTTTTTACCTGGAAAAAGGTCAGCTGTCCGTCATAAAATTGAAGGGAAATCTTTTTATTTGTTTATATTCATATATTTATTTAAACATTATATACTTGTTTTTCATCGACTTAGAATTCATCTAACAATATGCTCTTATTATGTATATGCAATATATCTTTTAGAACTTAAATTCAAAAATGATATCCTTTTTTATTTATCAATTACGGTTTTCGAGATGCGTTACAGTTTTCTTAAAAAAATGTTTTTTATAATAAATTTTAGATATTTGTAATTGTGGAGATTTCTAGATTTTGAATTTATATTCATTTTACTTGAAATTTTAAAAATGCAAAACTTTTGAGCAATAAAAATTAGGTTAGAAACCCGAACCTCGTAACAATAGACCCGCGATTCTATTGTGAAAAAAGGGCTACGCACAAATTTCAAGTTTTAACTATACTTTACATTTACCGACTATATTTCGGTGAGGGGGTGTAAATAAAAAAAAAAGATTTCAATACTCAATAATCACAATCCATAAACATCAGGATTCAACAGGAGCATAAAAAACTCTTTTGTCAGAATTAACCAAAAGCTTCAGGAACCGTCAAAGTAGTCACAAAACATCAAAATTTCTGACGTTTTCTCTTTATTCCTGATTTTATTTTTAGCAGGGATTCCAAGTGTATTAAAATTTCCTGAAATGTATATCGAGATCTTAACCTAATTAATAATATTCTAGAATATTTCAGAAATCCATTTAGGAGTTTACGCTCCACGTTTGTCTAAAATCTCAAAAAATCGCTATTTTATCGGTTTTCCTAGCCTAAATTCTATAAAACTATATAAAATATTGAATAAACTTAACAGAATTCTTTCTTTTTTGATTCTTTATCCAACGAAAAATTAATGAGCCAAATCGGTGAAGATTTACTCAAGTTATTCAATTTTATCGAAAAACAGCCGATATTTCGAGAATATATATTCGCGGTTTTTGCTTTTTACTTGGCGGCGATTCTCTACCGCGAATCTTGATACAGATTTTATAGCATCAAATGTAAAAATGTGTCTTTTTTACCCCACTCTACTCTAATACTAATTTAATCTTATTTGTCTAATTTGTTATTTATTTAATTATTAATTTGAATATTTAGTGATTGAAGTCTACCAAATTACTTAAAACGAAATTTCCTATGATAGTGAATTATAGTGACTTTTGTACTTTTTTAAATTTATTATTAAATAAGGCCGCAGTCCCATGGCAGCGTTTTGCGTTGCGTTGTAATGAGAGAGAATGCAGCAAACGTATATTTGCGTCTTTTTTTCTCCCATTACGACGCAACGCAAAACGCTGTCATGGGACTCCACCCTTATGCTGATTCCACACTTACCCAGTCGCTCCGCTTTTCCGTGGCGCTTTGCGTGAGACAGAAAAAGATAGAGATAGTCTCTGTCTTTTTCTATCTCACGCAAAGCGCCATGGAAAAGCGGAGCGCTGGGTAAGTGTGGAATCAGCATTACCAAAGACGACACTAGGCGTGACGTCACACATTGAAGGACAGATATACTGGTGTTAAATCTTCCTTTCTTTATCCAACCCATTCTGTTTATGGCAGCTCTGCACTAATCTCTGTTAATATTAAGGCTGCGGTTACACATCTGCAGGCAGCCTGCCTGCCTGCAGGTTGTCATGGTAACGTACAAGAGTAAGAGAGTCAGTGACTTCAAACTTCTCCCTTACTCTCGTTGCTCCTGCCTGCGCAGGCAGGCAGCCTGCAGAGGTGTAACCGCAGCCTAACTTTCTGCTCAAAGCATACAACGCAGCAATAAAACGTGCATAAATTTGTAAACAATTATTAAAAAAGACAATAATTATACTGCATATGTATAAGAAAGAAAATGAAATCAATGACGATCAAAATTCAAGAACTCAAAATAGAAATTTCTGATTTCAATAAACAAGTAAAGGAAACTTCAAAACAAATGGAAAAATTAAATTTCGAAATAAATCATGCAAAATCAATGACAGCTAAAGTAAATTGTATTATAAATGATTTGACGCACAGATTTGAAAATTTGAGTTTAGAATTCAAAATTGTTCACGAATGTTATCAAAGATTGCCCGAACGATCGATGCAAGAACATATTCAACGTCAAATATCAAAACGGAAAGAAATACTTTTACAAGAAAAGCAAAAGCTTATGTCACAGTTGGGTAGAATAAAATTAAATCGCAGTTGGAAAGGGGAAAGATTACAAGAATTAAACTCATATGCAATGTTTCAACAAGTTTGTATAAACGTAAAATATATAAATTTTTTCGTGATTGTTAAAATTATAATTGATAAAAATTTGAAATTTAACATTTTTTTTACAGAAACAGAAAAAAACTCTTATTTTAAATTTGCAAGAAAATATTAAACAATCAGAAGTATCGAGGAAGAAAGCAATGACAAATTTGAGAGAATTAAAAGAAAAGTATTAAGTTTTGAGAAAAATTGGATCTTTAAAGATTTGAATATCCCGGCGTTTTAAACCTAACCTCAAATTACAGTTAAACTTGATAATTATTTGAAATTCTTCTAATAAACACATGTAAACTAATTTTTTTTCTAAGTTTATTAAATTAAATAGAATTAAAATTATTTGTAAAATAGAGTATAAAAAAAAGTGTTAAAAAAAGACAAATTGAATTTTTTGTGACTTTTGACAGTCTTATGCTTATGCGCGGGGGAGGCGCGCAAGGCAAGAAAAAAAATTGGGTCGATGTGAAAAAGATGGCGACCGCTGTGTGGTGTTTGAGATATTAAAAGGCTTTTTTCCGGACAAACGCTGCCAAGAATTCGATGAGAAACGTTCGAGTTGTTGACGCAAAATGTAATTGAATAGTGCAGGATGGGATTTTTATTATTACAAGTGATTGTTCCTGTTTTGTAATAAGATTTGACACAAGTGTCGTTTTGTTTACCACGTCGGTCTCTTGTGTAACACCATCACAACGGGAAGCCGAGTACGAAAAAGGGACAAAACCCCTCTCCCCCACTTACCCCTCAAAATTGAAAACGAGACTGGAGATCAAGTGAAACCGGACTTTGGCCCGGTGAAAAAAGACTGGTAGAGATGCTGAAGCAATTGCAAATGGGGATGAGAGCTTTTCTCTTGATAGCCTCCCGTGTGTGGACATGCATCTGTTTTCTACTGAAGAAGCAGGTTAGATCCGTAAGTAGGTGCTTCGCGCCTCAATTTTTTTCTTTTTTTTCGCCTAACCGGTCACAAATAATTACCACGTGGACCAAGCAACATAATTTTTCTCACAATCATCTCAATGTCAAGTGTATCATGATGTCATATTTCTTAATTTAAATGTTTCGGATTTCATTATGTATACAGTATACAGTTTTAACATTTCATCACTTTTGTATGCGCGCGCGAACTTTGTTTTTCTGTCCTTTTTATATTTTTTTTTCTGTCAATTTCGCAAAGTAGCGATAATTCTAACCAATTTATTTATATTTATTATTTTATTTCTTACGTAAATGCAATTTTTACTAGTTTTACTAGAAATAATTTCCTTGGTAAATTATTAATTTCATTGTTTACTTTTCTTAGAGGTTTCCCTTTATCTTAAAACTTCCATTGTTATACTATTTTTTTTATTTTCAAAGATCATAAATTTAAATAGTTTAATATCAATGATAATGAAATTGTTAACCAAGTTGAAAATGAATTATATTTTTTGGCAAAATAGCAAAATATTTTCAAGTATTATGAAATTTTGTATTTTTTCTTTTTACAAGTGAAATTATTGATGTTTCAGATTTCTCAAATGCAACCAGTGAAATATGAAATCTTCCCATTGTCTCCATTATCCAGGCACAGACTTAGTAAGTGTTTGTTTAGAAAAATTAATTATTAATATTTTTATTAATTATTAACTATAATAATCGTCGTATTCTGTCCAGTCTGTCCACACTTGAAGTTAGACTTTTGTGCATACTTTTCTTTTTTTGATATGTTTTGATAGATAATATTATACCTACTTCTTTATTTTTTAATTTAATAATATTATCTTTATTTTTCAAATAATTCAAAAATATTTTATTTCTAAAAAACTTAGCATTTTGTAACAAACGTTTTAAACGTAATTAACAAATGTAAATCCTGCAAAATATTATCCTTTCTTTAATATGAAAAACTTAATTCTTTGACAAATAGAAATTATGCAACTATTTTTTCCTTTTTTCTAAAAAAAAAAAATAAAAAATTGTTGGAAAATTAAAATTAGAAAGTAGAAAATATTTTGCACATTTTCGGCTTCTCAATTACAATTCATAAACAAAGTACAAGTTTTAAGTAAAAAAATGTTATAAATCAAATTTTGTTTAAGAAATTTTAAATTTATTTTGGAAAAAAGATTTACAAAATTTTTACTTGTTAAAAACGATTGTAAAATTATTCGATAACATCAATAACTTCTTTTCTGAATAAATAATTATTTAATCATTATTATTTTTCCACAGGAATCAAGATTTTCAAAAAATTCAAATTCAAAACTTTTTGAAATTTAACAACTTATAAGAATATTTATTATAAAACATGAAGAAATTGATTACTCCGAGTCTTCATTTTTTATAATAAATTAAATATAATCGAGTGATAAGATCATTATTTTATATAATAGAAATATTTTTACTGTAATTTTTTTAAAATTATTTTCATTATTTTAATTCAATTATTATTTTCTAGAATTTTTAAATAAAATTCTTCTTTAAATCAATTATTATCTTTAATAATTTTTGAAAGAGTTCTTTAAGAATTTTCAAATCCATTTGTTTACAATTCAATTTTACGAAATTTCAATTATTCAGAAATTCTTCAATTAAATATTTATATTAGAAAATAAAAACTTCAATTATTTTAAAAATATTAAAATAAACTTTTTCAAAAAAATTAATTCTTCAGAATTTCCAATTAAAATGATAGAAAATTCAAATTTTAAAATATTTTAATTTGAAACCTTTTCAAAATTATTCAATTATTTAAATAGAAAAGGAAATAATGTATTGAATAATTAAATGTTTTTAAAATTTAATTCTTATAAGGAATTTTATCAACAAATTTTTAATTAATTAAAATTTTGATGAATTTTAATCAAATTTTTAAGAATAATTACACTTTTAGAGGAATTCGATTAAAATTGTACTAAAAATAATTAAAATTCTGCGATGAGCTTTATTATTTATGAAAATAATTGAACTCCTAAAACAAATTTATTATTTATAAAAATAATTGATGTCATAAAAAAATGTATTATTGATGAAATTATTTGACTTAATGCGAAGAAATTTATAAAAAAAATTTGTTAATAATTGAATTCTTGTGAAAGTTTTATTATTTATGAAAATAACTAATTGTTTAAATACAATTTTATAAAAATTTTTTTCAAATAATTGAATTCTTTTGGGAAATTTTTGAAAATAATTGAATTTTGTTATGTATAAATATAACTGTGATTTTGACGAGAATTTTTTTTTAAGTTTTGAACATAATTGAACTTTGTAAGAAGAATTTTATTACTTTTGAAAATAATTGAATTTCTGCAATAATATTTATAACTTCTCAAAAAATCAATTTTTTAAAATGTTTTTAACTAAATTTTTTCTATAAAACTATTATTTTTAATAAAGTTAATTTAATATTTATTGACAAATTTAACAAATTTCAAGATGAATTTAAATTATTATCATTTTGCAAAAATTTAAGTTTTTTAAAATTTCTAATTAAATTCATATTAAAAATTGAAATTTTATAAAATTTCAAATTAAAACTTTTGAAGTTTATCTATTTATGAAAATTGTAAACGCAACTCTTAAAATTGGATTAATTTTGAAATATTTAAGTAAAATTATTCATTAAATAATTTATTGGTAATAATTTTATGATTGTTGTTCAGTTTTTTAAAAAGAAATTATTGTCAGAAATAGAAAAAATTGAACGTTTTGTATTAGAATTCGTGGTGATTTCATAATTTATGATGCAAACAGAAAAGACATCAAAATTCAGAATTTTCTTATGAATTCTAAAAATTTAATGTTTTCCAGTACTTTTAATAAAAATGCCTGACTTTATGGAAAAACATTTGAATTAAAAATGTTTTAACTCGATTTTTTTTCAATTGATAATTTTATTTTAAAAAGTACGTAAAAAGTTAGCCGCGCACTTTAGAGTGTGTATGTTGCTAGTATATATTAGGGTAATGTCACCTTGAGTGGACCGCCTAAGCTTCTTTTCCAAAAAATTCTTTATGAAAGCAAATTAATCGGAGGTTTCTATTTCAAGCTTTAGTTTAGATCCCTAGATAAGTGTTTATACCATAATAGCTTTGATTTTCTTTTATTTGGAAAAAACAATTGACTTTAAAAAAATAGCTAATTTTTAAGGAATTAAAAAAGTGTAACCTTGAGTGGACCACTCCTAAAAATTGTAAAAGTTATTCTAAATTCTTTAATTTATTTAATATTTCTGATATATTGAAACAAAATTTATGCTTATGCAGCTTCAGACAATGATTGTGTCGAAATGTTTACAAGTGAAACCATTTTTAATAATTTTGGCACATATCACATTAAAATCACAAAAAAATGAATAAAGAACATAAAACCAAACCAATTTATTGTCAATTAATTTCCATAAAAATGGTAAACTGTCATTAAAAATATAAAAAACAGGCAGTCCACTCGTGGTTGTAAACAGTGGTCCACTCATGGTGACATGCAACTGTTTATGGCAGACACCACAATTTTTTTTTGAGCCAAAATTATCACTTAATTAATCTAAGACAATCAATTTCAATGTCCAAAGTAGTAGGAAAAAAATAAGTTACCTTTTAAAACTTAAATTTTACACTACTTTTACACTTCCGAATCACTTTACTCATTGCAAGAGCGACTTCTTTTTTGGGTTGTGTTCTTAAAAATGCGTTACATCAAACAATAACGTATATGATTATCGCGGAACATAATTTCTTACGGTTTCTAGGTGCGGTGCTGCTATTCGTTTTATTTATTTCACGTTTCCGCTGTCAGATAACTTAAAAGCTCAAGTGGTCCACTCAATGTGACATTACCCTAATTATTGAAAAATACTTTCACAAGGTAATTGATTTTTAAAATTATGAATTTGTAGGTATAGTCAAAAGAAAAGTTTTGGTCCTTGACTTGGATGAGACACTCATTCATTCTCATCACGATGGAGTAGCGAGACCAACAGTCAGACCTGGAACACCACCTGATTTTGTTCTGAAGGTGAAAATTGATCGACATCCAGTTCGATTTTTTGTACACAAAAGACCACACGTTGACTTCTTTTTGGACATTGTCAGCCAGTGGTAAGCACACACATTCATTCATTTACTCTTTTTTTATTTATTATAAATTTCACAGTTAAAACAAATTTTATTTATCCTAAAAAGAATAACCGTTTTAAATTCTAATGAATTCTAATTAATTTAGACGACATAGAAATTTTTATAACTTGAAAATTTACTTTGTTAATGATTTATATTGATTGAAATTTTATTCTATTCAAACATTAATCGATTCATAATGATCAAATCGCATAAACAAATTATATGAATTTTCAACTTATCAAAATTTTAATCTATTGCCGTATCAATTGAGGAGCTGGATCGAAGAACCGGCTCTTCGCTCGGACCGCACGCGCTTATACCAGTCGGGTAGGAGTGAGTGGCCCAGAGGCGCTCACTGCCACCCGACTGATATTAGCGCTGGAGGTCCGAGTGAAGAGCCGGTTCTTCGATCCAGCTCCTCAATTGCTCTAAATTTTAATTGATTCATATCTTGCAATAAAATGTCCTTCAATTTTTAAAAAAAATATTTAATTCTTCTTGAATTTTTTTGTTATGAATTTTGATATCACCACGACTTTTAATATAAAACTTAAAATTTTTTCTTATTTTGACAATAATTAATTAGAGTTTTATTAGTTTTATTAGACAATAATTAGAGAGTATGAAATTAAATTTTTATTGTAGATCATTTAATTCTTGAAGAACTTTCGTGAAATTATTATTTATGCATTATTTAACTCTCTGCTGATGCTAACGACCGTTATCGTCAAAAATCGTCATTCTGGACGCCTGGTGGGGACTATGGGAGTTACGTTCTTTGGCGATAGAGTGGGGATAAGTTAGCGTCAGCAGAGGGTTAATTATTAATTATTTAGAATTTTTTTTATAAATAATTCACTTTGAAAAGGTTTTAATTTTGAAAATCCTAATTCGTGGAATAATAATAATAGAAATAATGATTAAATATTTAGTTTAAAAATAATTATTGATATTTGAATTGGAGATATTCATAAATAAGTGTATTATAAACATTTTCTTGTGTATCTAAATATTAATTTTTAGAGTGAATCAGAATATTCTTTTGAGTCAGGGAAAAAGTCCAAATTCTATCTGGAAATCATGGGAAAGTTAGAGAAAAACAAAATCGAATTTTTATGACAACCTAGATATTTTACTGTAAAATTGATTTTTGGTTTTTAATTCAAATAAGTATTAGAGTTATATAAAGTAAAGTTTATATTTTTTTTCAATTTTTAGGTATGAATTGGTAGTATTTACAGCTTCCATGGAAATTTATGGAGCCGCTGTTGCTGACAAATTAGACAACAATAGGGGTATATTGAGGCGCAGATATTATAGGCAGCACTGCACGCCGGAAATGGGTTCCTACACTAAGGACTTGGCTGCAATTTGTTCAGATTTAGCTTCAGTTTTTATACTTGATAATAGTCCTGGAGCTTACAGAGCATATCCAAGTGAGTTCATTGAAAATCATTAGTAAATATTAATTTTTCTCATTATATTTAAAATACAAAATAAATAATAATTTAAGGGGGTCATCCCTTGTGATGGGTTCAAAATTGATGGTTCCGGATCTTAAAAGTGCACTTTCAGCATTGATTTTAAATGGTAAAAGTGCCCTTTTATAAGATCCGGAGCCTCAATTGTTAAGGGAGGTGTACAGATAATTTTTGTAATTTAAAAAACTTAAGTTTAAAGCGAACAAAGCAGAATAATAAAATTCTTCAAAAATTGTGGGTGTACTTCAGAATAAGGGGGACCTCCGATTTCAATAAAAATTGGTATACCAACGTATTTTGATGCGCTGATTACGAAAATGATAATGAAATTTGGCGCAAATTTCATCTTTATGGTGAAAACCATAAAAAAACCATAAATTGTGGTTTTTTGCGTATAATTCGTAAAAAACGAAAAATTTTGAAAAACTTTTTAAACAAAAGTTATAGAACTCACCAAAATACACATTTTATGTTGTTATCATTATTTGCTAAAATCCATCATTTTCCGAGAAAAATGTAAAAAACCATAAAATACCATAAAAAGGGGTCAAAAAATACTTTTGCTCAAAATAACAGCCAATTTTAACAAAAAATACAGTTCCTTTACGTATTTTGATACTCTGATCACGAAAATCATAATGAAAATTGGTGCAAATTTAATGATTATGGTAAAAAACCATAAAAACCCATAAAATAACCATAAAATTGTGGTTTTTTGCCTCAATTCGTGTACCGTTGCTCTATGCATACAGAAAGGGAGTCAAATTTACTTCCTAGTTGGTACTAGAAGGTACACAACCCAGACCGAGACCACTACAACAAGTCCCCCCCAAAAAACCTTTTTTAAGGGCCCTAGGGGAAAAGCTGGGAGGCAGGCGAAGCCCGCCTCAGGTCGTGTGCCCTTGCTCTGTGCACACAGAAAGAGAGTCAAATTTACTTTCTAGTTGGTGCTAGAAGGAACACAACCCAGACCCGAGCCCCCTACAACGTGTCCCCCCCAAAAAACTTTTTTTAGGGCCCAAGGGGGGAACAGCTGGGAGGCGGGCGAAGCCCGCCTCAGGTCGTGTGCCCTTGCTCTGTGCACACAGAAAGAGAGTCAAATTTACTTGCTAGTTGGTACTAGAAGGTACACAACCCAGACCCGAGCCCCCTACAACGTGTTGAGCAGGTTCTTCGTTCCAGCTCCTCAATTGTAATTTTTAGAAATTATTGGGTCAGAATTCGTGAAATTATCATGAAAAATAAAAAGTATTTTTTTAAATCGAAATGTTGAAAAAACAAAAAAAAAATTTTTTTATAAAAGTTATTGCAAATTGAATTTTTTGCAACTTTTAAAACAAAATTTTATTTCTCCTAAATGAATGAACCGATTTAAATGAACCAAGTGGGAATATAAAGAGGATAAAATATACTTTCGTTTAGAATTAGAAAATTTTTAAAAAGTTTATTTTTTAATAATTATTTAATAACTTTTTTATACATAATTTTTTTTTTTTTAAAGTTATAATGAAAATTAAATTGGCGCGGTGTAGTGCACCAACGCTACACTTAGTTTTTATTTTCCTGTAAAAAGAATTTTGGAGACGCATGACTTCCCGAAATATTATTTGACGTCAAAATACAATTGACGTTTATGCCAAATGAATTTTATAACAAATAAAATTTACGTTAAATGAATTTTATGTCAAAGAAATTTATGTTAAATGGTTTTTTTGTCAAAAGAAATTTATGTTACATAATTTTTATGTCAAATGGGAATTAAGTTATCTGAGTTTTATGTAACATAATATTTCTGTTAAATAAATTCTATGACAAATGATATTTATGTTAAATGGTTTTTGTGTGCAATGAAATTTATGACAAATAGGGGAGAGTGGGGCAAGACGGGGTACTTAAGGTTTAAAGCGCAAAAAAATGAAAATTATCGAATATATACTTTATTATTTTTTTAATTAGGGACGCATGATTATTCCCCAAATGTCATTTTTCCGAAATGTCATTTTACCGAACTGCACTTTTGCGAATAGTCATTTTTGCGAAAAGCCATTTTTGCGAATAGTAATTTTTGCGAAAAATCATTTTTACGAATTTTCATTTTTGCGAATTGTCATTTTTGCGAATCGCCATTTTTACGAATTGTCACTTTTGCGAATTGACATTTTTACGAATCGCCATTTTTACGAATTGTCACTTTTGCGAATCGACATTTTTACGAAATGTCATTTTTGCGAATAGCCATTTTTGCGAAAAGTAATTTTTACGAATTGTCTCTTTTCCGAAAAGTCATTTTTGCGAATTGTCATTTTTGCGAATTGTCATTTTTGCGAAAAATACAATAGTGAATCTATATATACCTACAAGTTTACTATTTTATTTTTCGCAAAAATGACAATTCGCAAAAATGACTTTTCGGAAAAGTGACAATTCGTAAAAATGGCGATTCGCAAAAAGTGACAATTCGCATAAATGACATTTCTCAAAAATGAAATTTCGCAAAAATGACAATTCGCAAAAACGACAATTCGTAAAAATTACTTTTTGCAAAAATGGCTATTCGCAAAAATGACATTTCGTAAAAATGTCGATTCGCAAAAGTGACAATTCGTAAAAATGGCGATTCGTAAAAATGTCAATTATTATTTTATGAAAAACAAATACTGTTAATATATATTTGTCTTCAAGAATTGACTTTCAAAAAAATATTTTTTATTTTGTGTTTCTCACAAAACAGAATGTCATGTAAGTCTCAGTTTTCAGTGAAATAGCATATCTCAGAAGTCGTGAAAAATTTCACCATGTGGTATATAAGAACAATTCAATACGTACTTTTAAGTGTTAAGTGTGTGTTTACATATATATTTAATATATATGTATATATGTATATATGTAATATATATGTGTGAACAGTACTTTTTTTTCCCGTGTGCTCAAAGCCCATTGGCCGCAGACAGAACAAGCAGCCCAGTCTTCATTTGAGTCTAAATAATAACCATTGCAATAGAGACAAGGTGTATTTTCCACTTTACCGTCGCTAATTGATGATTTAACCTGACAAACTTTTTTCTTTTTGGCCACTTTTATTTTATTCAGTCTTGATTTGAGTAGTTTTCTTAACTTCTCTTATTTCTCTTTTCTTTTGCTTAATTTGTGTACCCCGTCTTGCCCCCACCTACGAAATTGAAGAAAAAGGTTAATTACTACAATTTACGATTCAACAAAAAAAACATATGCTTCCCTTCTTCTATAACCCTTGCCAGTTAGAAAAAAATTTATACAGTTCATTAACTGTTATTATTAAATAATAAACGCCTCCTAAAAAATGTGAAAAAATGACAACAAAATCGTCGAAAATAGTTTTTTTAGTAAAACAGATAAAAGATTTGTTCTCATGGCTTTTAGGTTTTATAAACAAGAAACTATCGTCTCGGTGCAGTATTATGTAAAATATAATCGCGATTGGTTAATTCGTTTGTTAAATAGGGCCGGTACCCCGTCTTACCCGCTACCCCGTCTTGCCCCACTCTCTCCTAATGTTCATATTATGTGAATTTTATGTTAAGTAGTTCTATATAAAAATAACTATTTGGTCAAAAAAGATTTCGGGAATAAGCATGTGCCTCGAATTTTGTCAGGGAAAATAAGTTTAATGTCAGTAAATTGTCAGGGAAATTGATAATCTGAAACTTGTGACCACCCTGATTTAATATCGCTCAATACAAAAATAATGTTGAAATTTGAAAATTCAAAATGGCGTATCAAAAATGTCTGATTAAATTTCTAAAGTTTCTTAAAATTAGCTAATCTGAACAAAAACTGATATTCTAATGTTTTTGAGATCTATATGAATTCAAATATGATGGTTTGATTAAAATATTCAAAATGTCGTATCCAATAAAGCGGATTGAACTTTTTAAAAATGCTTGGTTCTGAACCAAATTTGGTATTACAATGTTTTTGAGGTCTCCGAATTAAAATATGATTGTTTCTTCTTTATGCGACAAAATAAACACAAAAAATTACGTTTTAAAAAAAATCATTTTAAAATATTATTACTTGCAAAGATTTGAATTTGTTGATAAAATGTTACTAAACATATGGTAAAAATTTTAAAGATTTTAAAATAAAGAGCAGTGTTTCTAAATAATAATTTGTTTCATAATTTCAGATAACGCGATTCCAATAAAATCGTGGTTCAGTGATGCTAGCGATACGGCGCTTCTTAGTTTACTTCCTGTTCTGGACGCCCTTCGTTTTACGCAAGATGTGCGATCTGTTCTTTCGAGAAATTTACATTTACATCATACGTGGTAGCATATTCATCATCCATCGTTTTAAAAAATTAAATAGAAGTAAACCGCTGACAGTTTAGTGTGTCTAGGACAGATTCATTTGTTGTTATTAAAACTAGATACATTAGAATTCTATCCAATAATGAGACGGAGCCCTCTTTTTTACACTAATTTTTTACAGTATCTGTTATAAACGGATATTCTATTTAAAAGAAAATGAAAGAAGAGTCTACTAGACATTGGGATGAGAGGAGGGGGACCGTCAGCCAATATTTATGTTAGCACAAAATTACATAAAATAATCTTCATTTTTTTAGTTAATTTTTGTTTTTCCAATTTATTACATTTTCAATTTAACCAAAGAACAGACTTTCGAGTAAAAACGACTTTTTCGTACATTTTTCTGTAATGAATAGTATTTAAAGAAATGCCGATATATCTACGGAAAATGCGATTATCGTGAATCGAAAATATTGTCAATAGTAGCAGAGAATTTAATTTTTTTGTAATTTGTTATTGAGTGTGCGTCAAAAAAGAAAGAATAAACTTTCAGTAAATGATTCTGATTGCAGATGTAAGCGTAAAATATATTTCTATTTTCTTTATTAACAACAATTCATCAATGATTGGCAATATTGACAATTAATTTTTAAATTAATTGGAAAAATAATTAGTAAATTATGAATTGTAGTTTTTAAATGATTAATAAAACCATTATAAATTTTTAGTAATTAATGAAATTGATAATTAACAGAGTCTGTTAAATTGATGTTACATTTTTTATAGAAGTAAGAAAGAAAGTAAAACTTTAAACGAACCATGAAGAATTAATATAGTAGTAATTTATAATTTCTTAAAATAATTTATTTTGGTTCTGTCTAAGGAAAAAGCAAATTATTTTTCATGCAAAAAAATAACTTTAGTAATAAATATTATTTGAAAATATAACAATTAAAAATGTATGTGTTAAATAATATATTTGTATATTAAATATGATGTGGATTAAATTTTATACAATTAAAAATATAAAAAATTTTAGTCTCGTGGGATTTTAAGTTTTTTTTTCTTTTTTTTGAAGCACACTCTCTTGTTTCAATTAACAACAAATTAAATTATTCTGTTAATATCGTCCGACATCTGTTAATAAAACCCACAGTACTATTTCTCCATTATGCATACTATTGACTTTTTAATATGTCTGAGAAAGAAAAAAAGTGTTAAAATAAGCCTGCGCGAATACAAATAAAATTTTCGTGCTTACGATCTCTCGAAGCAATGCACTCCGGATTCTAATATTGTCATGAAAGCGAAATTTAAAATAACCGAAAAAATTCGGTTTAATGGACTTTTTACATTTTTTTTTGTGTTTATTCAGTAAAAAGTTTCGCTTATGAATTTCAATCGTGTTTTGACATCTCTTAAACAAAAGTTTCATGTGCAAAATATTTCAAGTAATTATTTATTTGATACTTCAGTTTAGTAATATTTTAATATAGTTTTTTTCTGTTAGTAATCAAGTAACTACTGCCAATATACATATATTTTTTTCTGACTTATTTCATCGACAATAAAAAATAGTCGAAAGTAATTGAAATACTTTAAAGAATTTTTTTCAGTCTTCCATTATTATAGTCAAGTGATTTCTCATTTTTTTGAGATAGTAGTTACAGTCAGAATGTTCAGTGCGATTTACTATTTAACGATAAATAAGATGTGTTAAGAGCAACAATATAAAAAAGGATTTTTTCTTCTAAACAAATTTTTAATTAAATTTAATAGAATAAATTTCAATCTTACAAAGTTCAATAAAATTAATTTCTATGACAATAAAACGCAATGACCATGAAATTCAATTAAATGAATTCTAATAATAAAAAATAATTATAATAAAATTTGAGTTAATTTTAATTTAATGAAAGAAGTGTCCGTTTATGAAAACGATTCGAAACTCAATAAAACTAATGACTTTTCGAATAAATCATTATTAAATCGATGATAGAAATAATTTGCAAAAGTGTAATTTTTTTCTCCCTAATGAATTTTTTTTCTGACTTGTGATACTTTTGTTAAATAGATGTTATAACACCGAAAGTGTTTGCTCAGGCCTAGTACTAAGTGATTTGAAATGGACTGCGTCGCAACTCACTGTATCAGTGAGGCGACTTGTCTCGCTTTATATAATATAATCTATAAACAAAGAGTATTAGTGACCCTTGCAAAACGACGGAATTTCTTTTGTTAAAGATTTACAGTACTAGAAAACAAGTTTTTTTAAATGAAAAATATAATAATCAGGTGATCAGTCAAAACCTTAAAATAAATCTTCAAAGGAAGATAATAGAGATGGAGGGAGAGAGAGAAAGAGAAAGAGAAAGAAAGAAGGAGAGAGCAATTTCAAGATGAAAATCCCAGGTACATCGTTGTGTACTTTATCGGCTTGTCTAATGAGTTATGTATGTCAAAGAATTTTGTAGATTTGTACATATTAGAAATCAGTGAATATTTGTAATGTGAAAAAGAATGTTTGATGCGTTTGTTCGAGATGAGTGATTGGATCTTAATTAAAATGATATACATGTGCATGGTATTCAAAAAATATGAAAACGGTTAAATATCACAAAATGTTATGATTATTGAGAAAAGTAATTGAAACAAAAAATTATTAATAGAAACAAATTATACCTTTTCCATATTTTTTTTGAAAACTCCGTATATTTATATACAATATAAATCGAAGTTAATTATGATCAATAAAAAAATATATAAAACATAAAAAAAACGTTAAGCTAAAGTAGCAAGATAAAGTCCGCAGGATTAAACTGTCGGAAAATTTTTTATTTATAAATTTTTTTCCAATGTAAATCACAATTATAGTTGATATTCCCGAGATTTATAGTTTATAATTATTTTTTCCAAATGAGCTTTACTTTAGTTTTTTACAATTAAAATTTGATCGAAAATTATTTAAGGAGAGAGAACAAAGTAACTTGATATATTGTGTATGTACAGAGAAACAAGAAAAACTTTTTATTAGATACGTAAGAATATATAAAAAACACTTAGTTTATTTTCTAAAAAACACAATTTACGGGTCTTGGTTCATACTGCCACTGTCATGCAATAATTATTTAGTACTTTGTACATTTGGTTTTAATGTATAATTACGAAAATTCGTATTTATATTTCGGTGTTTAATTCGAAATACATGTACAATTTATTAAATGAGTTAAAAGTTAACACCGAAATATATAGAATTTGTTTCTCACTGGCAGTGTTTCTGGCATAATTTAAAAATAACAACAAGAATTGGAAGCCTAAAGTGTTAATTCTTTTTATTATTTTTACTCTTTGGGTGGATCTTCTCGAATCATTTCCAAAGAACTGTCCGAATTATTGGTACTGCTTCCGCTACCAGCGTCGTCTTCTCGTTCCGTGGATTTTTCTTGATTTTGATTCGCAGTATGTAACTGCCAAGCAGGAATAGAAGGCGGTGCACTTGGAAATTGTTTTCTAAAAAAAAGTAATAAGAATGAAAAATATATATGAAACATATTTTTATCGAATAGAAAAGGAAATTTTCTTATTGCTACATTTGATTGTTAAAACATTATCAAGGTTGTGATTTAAAGAAACAGTGTCAGTGTTTGTGAAATGTGAAATTCTAATACATAATAATAAGTCAGCGAGAAAGAATTAAAATCCCTTTGAATGATGTCTGAGCAACTCATTTTCAATTGCAATAGAAATTATATACGATTGTCACTTTTACAAAACATGCTGTACTACATCATTTTATGAAATTGTACGATAATAAAAGAAAATGAAAAACTGAAAATTTATTTGAATAATTCTTCAGAATGTCAATATTAAACTGATAAACTAAATTAATGTTTAAAATTAAAAAATTCAATGTTGGCATTGAGTCTGTCAATTTTTCTAAAATTTGGTGTAAATGTAGTGTCTCTGATATTCTTCAATCGATTTTGTTATTATTTATTTGACTTATAATTGTTATACCAACAATTGTAATGCAATAAAACGCAAACAAAATTTTTTCAAAATTTGCCCCAAAAAAAGTAAAAAAAAATTTTGATTTCGGACAAAAGCACACCTTCAATTTTTTTGTAACTATGATATTTGGATTCCTTATCTTCTCCAGAATTTTTTGCGAAAAAAAATTCCTGGAGACTTTAACCCTCCTACGGTTTAATTAAATTGCAGAAATCGGTAATAAAATGGTTCAATTTACCCTGCATAGAAAATTTTATATCTCAACATGCTTTAATAGTTTTTATGGTCACTGATTACGAATCCGGTGTCCATTTTTAAAAATTCAAAATGGTGGACCTTTTTCAAAATTTTTTTATTTTTAATCAAAACATTTTTTATAAATATCCGCTATATTGGATCCGCTAATTTGGATTTTGAAAATCTGATTCCAGATTCGTAATCAGCGACCCCGAAAACCCCGCGAGTATTGATTTTCATAAGCTGATTTTATAAACTTTTTGATTTAATGCACATTATCCACTTATTAAAAAACTTGCTTGTTTAACTAATATTTAAAGTTATGTAACTTTGATAAAAAAAATTTCTTATCATTGCTAACAAATATTTTTGAAAAGCTTATAGCATTAGCTTCAATTTCCACTTTAGATCATGTAATTCCGATGTATTGTTGACGAGTTATAAAATATTTATTTAGTTACCCCGAGTATACTCGGGGTTAACCGTTTTGGTACAGTCAATTTACCCCGAGTTAACTCGGGACAAACCGTAGGGAGGTTATAACTAACCGAAATATCGAATTTTTTGTCCTGCAGCGCACATTGCACTTACGCGAATGTAAGTGTCATGACTCACAAAGTGTCATCCTTCGAGACCCGACAAGTGTCACTTTCCCCACTT
Organism: Leptopilina heterotoma; assembly: GCF_015476425.1. NCBI lineage: Eukaryota > Metazoa > Arthropoda > Insecta > Hymenoptera > Figitidae > Leptopilina > Leptopilina heterotoma. The sequence goes on along the minus strand of NW_025111050.1, from coordinate 503,290 downwards.
TTTTTACCCTCTCCAATGCTAAAAATGGACTTCCCCGAACCGGTTTGCAACATAAACCAATGAAATGACCACTTTTATTAAATGGGCGTGGCTTAGGGTAATGACACTTACTGAGACAGACGGCCCCAAAAAATTCCCAGTGACGACACTTAGCGAGACCTGACTGTATTTTGATTATTAAGTTGTTCATGTAATTGTTAACAAAATAAAAAATGAAACCAAAATATTTCTCAGAAGAGAAATATCTAAGCAGCGATAACCTATAATTTCTTGCAGCATTTTTTGTTAAAAAATTAATTTATAAATAAGAAAATAACATTTTAAAATAATTTTTTTATCCTTCCGTATATTTTTAATAAATAATATTTGTTCGATTCAAGGAAGATAAATTAAATGAAACAATAAATTTTCATTTTTTTGACAACGTTTCGATGGACTGGTTCGCCATCATCATCAGGTCACTTTAATAAACAAATTCACAAGTCACATAAAATATATAAAAAAATAATATATAAAAGAATATAAATTTAAACAAATTCGATGATATTTACCTCATTATAAAATTATATAAAATTTTGGTCACAATCAAAATAATTATAAAAATAAATAAATAAAACTTGTTAATAGTAAAATCATTACATTTAATATGAATCATTTCGGAAACTAATCTTTTTTTATGAGAAGTTTCATTATCTAAAATTTGCACATCATCTCTCCCAAGAAGACTAGAGACAGGAGGTAAAACTTCGGTAGTGGGGGTATGGCAATGCTGAGTCGCTCAGCTGATGTATGGTCAGGCGTTTACTTTCAAAAAAAGTTTTCGCCGCAATAGACCACACGGACTTCTGCGCAGCTACACACGTAAACACAGGAAAATATATTCTATACAAATACAATATGAAATATAAGTGTTTATATTTTCAAACATCTTTTAGTTATTAAAAAAACGTTTTAAAAACAAAAAAATGTGTAAACTGTAGCATGAAGTGTATTAAAAGTTAACAGAAAGTAATAGTCATAGTGTTGTGTAGGTTTATCTTTCTTCTTGTTACAACTTTTCACACAGCACGTTTTCGGAATTTTTAACTATTTGAATAACACTTAATTTAATAATCACTCACATTAATTCTATATATCCGTTATGACACACATTGTCAATTGTGTCTCGATTGCACTGATTGCACTTTAAAGTTAACCTCAAATTAAAATCATATCATACACATATGTAAAACATATGGTATACAAGAATTTGAATGTGTGAGTGATGTGCAGAAGCACCGCGCCGGCGACTTTTCGAAACGAAAAACGCCTGGTTAATGAAAGGCATTTGACTCATCCCCACTACCGAAGTTTCACCTCCTGTCTCTAGCCTTCTTGATCTCTCCCTAAATCTCATGTAAACAATAGTTTCAAATTGAGAGAGAAATTAAAAAATTTTATTTTACCAAACGATTCTGTTTTGCTTTCTCTCGATGTAACTTTACTTTTTACCAATGTTACTTGTGATTTAGTTGTTCAAAGTCTAGATAGAAGATATAACACCATAAATAATAATTGTAAAATTCCTTTTAATGACATTGTCCATTGTACGAAGTTTCTTTTTGATAACACATTTTTTTCATTCAATAAAAAAATTTATCAACAAATTGAAGGTACACCTATGGGTTCACTAATATCACCATTTTTCGCAGACATTGCAATGGATGATATGGAGTCAGATTGTTTATATTTACTAAAAAAGAATTTTAATTGTATTCCTCATTTTTACTTTAGATATGTTGATGACACTCTCTTATGTGTTCATAAAGATCATGTTCAACTTGTTATTGATACTTTTAATTCCTTTAATATTCATCTTAACTTTACTTATGAATTAGAAAATAATAATCAGATAAATTTCTTAGACATGAATTTAATTAAAAAAAATAACAACCATCTCATTACCAATTGGTACCAAAAACCAACTTCATCTAACAGAATAATAAATTATGACTCCTATCATCCAATCTAACAAAAAAAGAACATTGTATACAATTTGTATGACAGGGCTATTTGTTGTCTCACGAATCTTTTCACAAGGAAAATATTAGGAAAGTTAATGATATTTTAAAAAACAATAATTATCCATCAGAATGTATCAAAAAACATATAAAAATCCGATCTTTCATTATACATAAGAGAATATCAAATAACATACAATCTAACAATACTTCTTCGATTTATAGTCGATTACCAAAAATTTGTATTTCTTATAATAACAATTACTTTAAGTTATCTTATATTTTAAAAAAATATAACTTATTATCGATTCCGATTGTTCAAAAAACCTTGACTTCTGTTGTAAAATTGGGAAAGGACCTTACAGATAAGTGGGATAGATCTGGTATTGTCTACAAGTTTAATTGTAATGATTGCAATGCAACGTATATTGGTGAATCGAAACGTACTTTACACTGAAAAAAAAGTGCTGTTGAATCAAATATCTCCATGCTATTGAATTCCCCGTCATTGATTCAATGACACATTTATTAATCGAAAAGTATATTGCTTAAAATGAAAAAATGAAACTGTTTAAATTAAAAGTACGGTACTGTAGAATTAATGATATTGTGCAAATTGTTTCTATAGTTCATCTATATATAGCAACAGAATAATTTATTGCTTCTTTGACATTATTCATTTGAAGCATCTAATAGGTAAATTTGAAGAAAATGCGTGTAAATTTAAATCAAATGAAAAATTGTTTGCTCTAAAGAAGCGCGCTCTGAAAACGAAAGCATATGCTTTCGTTTCAATGAGTGGTGCTATTGCGGACTGCCTATAGCATATGCTATAAAATTAAGAACACTATGTTTTGAGACATTGACAGGTACTAAATTTATTGAAATACTTACCCACATATATTTAAATGTTTATTAAACCTGTCATTTTTGAGATTCCAATATAAAAAAGTATTATTTAAATTCTTTTAATTAATTAATGACTAGTTAAATATAAATTCCCTATATAAATTCCCTTATATACGCGAAAAATCTCGAGCACGGTATTTAACCTCAAAGTAAGTGCCCAACGTTGAGAAGCGGATGTATTACATTGCAGCGCGGCGGTTCTCGTCTATCACGGAAGTTAAGCGTCGTTGGTCGCGTTTACTAAATGGATGGGTGACCGCTTGGGAATAGCCGTATTTTTCTGACTAAAAAAGATAAGTGTGTTTGAATGTGTATGTGTGTGTGTGTGTGTTTAGCCGTTGGGAAAAATGAAAATAATAATAAAGATGTATATGTTAGTGTGAAAAATTGAAAAAAAGATGTGTATAAAAAGTGTTGTGTTAAAGGTGTGAGAATTAATTATAGTATATAAAAAACATGTGAACAAAAATTCCCTTTTTTCAATTTATCGTTGGTATATATTTAACCACATAAAAGAATTGAATTAACAGTATGGTGTTATTCAATCGATAGCAACAACTAAAAAAATTAAGAGTACAAATTTTTGAATCATAAAAATGATGCTTTTAAATTTAAAAGTTATAGTCATTGACTCAAAAGCATATACTGTTAAATTAAAAAATTTTGTTTATTGATTCAAAAGGATTCACCTTCGAATTAACATAGTATGCTGTCAATTTGAGAAATATGCTTTTGTTTCAAAGAAAGTGATACTATCGAATCATTAGAATCGGTGCTTTCAAAACAACAGCATATACGTTAGGCAGCCCGTTATGACACTATTCAATGAATCAAACCCATATGTCATTGATTCAACAGCATTTTTTTCTCCGTGTAAGAAAGCGAATCGACGAACATAAAAAGAGTAAAAATTTAGATTCAGTTGTGAATAAGCACCAAAATGATTATGGTCATTCTTTCAATTTTGATGATGTGCAAATTTTAGATAATGAAACTTCTCATAAAAAAAGATTAGTTTCCGAAATGATTCATATTAAATGTAATGATTTTACTATTAACAAGAAGGAAGATACACAATAGCTTAGTAATGCATATTTTCCTTTACTTAATAAATTGAAAGAGTGATCATTTTCATAATATTTCGACTTGCGATCATTGAACTCGTCTCCTGTATATAATATGAAGATTGTCGTCTAAGCAGTCAGTCTGACTAATCACTCATTGAAAAATGTTTGTGATTTTCAATTTTAAAATTTTATTTTTCCGTCTAGTTTTATTTATTTATTTTTATAATTATTTTGATTGTGACCAAAATTTTATATAATTTTATAATGAGGTAAATATCATCGAATTTGTTTAAATTTATATTCTTTTATATATTATTTTTTTATATATTTTATGTGACTTGTGAATTTGTTTATTAAAGTGACCTGATGATGATGGCGAACCAGTCCATCGAAACGTTGTCAAAAAAATGAAAATTTATTGTTTCATTTAATTTATCTTCCTTGAATTCCACGCCTCCAAGGCGATTTCAGGGATGTGTGAAACATATTTATCGCCCCGAAAGACACAATTTCAATGACTTTGGTCCGTTTAAATTACACAGCACTGAGCACCGGCGCGCGCATGCTAGAAATTGAACGACTCGTGAATCGGACACTGATCAGCTGTTAAACGACTGGCGAGTTTGAACGACTCGTGAGTTGAACGACTCGCGAGAACTCACTGTAATTACTTTTGTAAAATTAATGCTTTTAATTTTATGTGTCAATTTTACAATTTTCTACTATGTACTCACAAAGTATAGGTTAATATATTTGTCTTTTTATTACCTACTTTCAGAATAGTAAATTTACAGAAAATTCAAAATATGTATTTTACAAAAGGGATTTTAAATTCGCTACTTTTAAAGACGTTAATTTACAAGTTTCTATAAAATTCCATAAAAAAAACTGTTAACCTACAGAAAATTTTTTTCAGTGTAATATAATATAACTTATTATGAAAATCTCAAATTCTTGTACGAATTCTTTGCAAATTATAATTTATGCGAACTGCCATTTTTTTCGAATTGTCATTTTTACGAAATGTCACTGTTGCGAGTTGTCATTTTTGCGAAAATTGCTATAGTAAATCTATATATGCATAAAAGTTTACTATATCAATTTTCGAAAAAATGACAATTCGCAACAGTGACAATTCGAAAAAAATTCAGTTCACATAAATGACAATTCGCAAAAGTGACAATTCGTAAAAATGTCGATTCACAAAAGTAAAATTTCGTTAAAATAACATTTCGGATAAATGCATTTCGGTAAAATGACAGTTCGGTCAAATGACATTTGGGGAATAATCATGCGCCTCACGTCCTTAAGTATAAATACCTCAAGAATAAAAAAAAGTTGAACTATATTTATGATATGTACCTATAAAATTAATAATTATAAATGTATTTGTATTTACTTGGATAGAAGTAACGATTTTAGGCTTGCCAAGTCCTGTTTTAATTCTTGAACCAGCTGAGGAATTGTTGGATCGACTGAATGGCTTTTCGCCAAATTTTGAACATCGACTTCTACTTTTGTCAGAGATTCCTTAACTTCTTTCATTGAACGTTGAATGGTTTGGTCTAATTCCTTTACGGAATCTCTTGGATGATCAGGTTTTTTACTCCCGAACAACAGAGGTGCAATAAATTTCTAAAAAAACAAACACTATTAAGGGCATGTGGGAAAACCCCCTTCAAACAAGTGATTTCCCGCGTGTCGTCTCACTCCTAAATAAGTTGAGATATCAAGTTTGGATTTGTCAGGATATATCTTTAATAAAATAATTTCTTCGCAAAATTATTGTAAAAATAAAATAATGATAAATAATTAATTATCAAAATTTTGCAATTGTTTTTTTTTAGTTTTTTCTTAAATAACCAGAAGAATTTTTAAATGTGTTTTTTTTGTTTTCCTGTAAAATTATGAAATTGGCGCTTGACCTCTTATTTTTTCATGTCGCCATTCATTTAATCATTTACTGACAATTTAATACAACTATTTGTTTTCGGTAAAAATGTCTATTGGAAAGAACAACCATTAGAAAAATATTATTTTTCGAAATTTGACATGTTTAAATCATAACGAAATAGATGTGTAATTCACATGTAAGGCAATTAATGTTCCAATTTGTTAACATTTGCGCATATATGTGCAAATTTAAATAGAAATCAATTAAATATAGTGTTGTAAGTAATTAATTCCTATTGTATAAAGTATTTTTTGATATACACTACCGTCCAAAAGTATCAGGACGATTACATTCGACTCTATGAAAAAACATGCCATTACTTTTTCAATCATATCTCGGAAATAAAAGGAGGTACAAAAAAAAAACTTAAATACGGTTAGAAAGCTGATTAAATTCTGCGTAAAATAAGCCGTCTTTGCTTTTGAAGTCATTTCGTTAATTATTTTTTAAGTTGTAGAGTGAGAAAGAAATAAAAAAAATTATCAAATTTTCTTATTTTTGTCTCTTGACTTCAACTTTTTCAAAAATCTAGAAAAATTTAGATAAAATTTTTCTAAAAACACAGAAATCTTCGTTAGAATTTCAGCTTAAAAATAAGCCTTCGAAAATTAAAAAAGGTTCATCCGTTTTCGATATATCATTAAAAATGTGAAGCAGTGTTTCGACCGATTGCTGCATTGAAATTCAACTGTGACGACTCGATTCTGGCTTCGCGCGGCAGCGAATGAGAGAAAACAGGGACGAATTTTTGCTGGAGAATAATAAATAATGATGTTTCACGAGTAATATAAAGAAACTCAAAAGTTCATCGTTCCCCCGCATGAATTTGTTCCTGTTTTCTCTCTCATTCGCTGCCGCGCGAAGCCACAATCGAGTCGTCACAGTTGAATTTCAATGCACCAACACCAATCGGTCGAAACACGGCTTCACATTTTTAATGATATATCAAAGACTGATTAACCTTTTTTAATTTTCGAAGACTTACTTTAAAGCTGAAATTCTAACGAAGATTTCTGTGTTTTTAGAAAAATTTTATCTAAATTTGTCTAGATTTTTGAAAAAGTTGAAGTCAAGAGACAAAAATGAGAAAATTTGATAATTTTTTTTATTTCTTTCTCACTCTACAACTCAAAAAATAATTAACGAAATGACTTCAAAGACGGCTTATTTTACGCAGAATTTAATCAGCTTTCTAACCGTATTTAAGTTTTTTTTATACCTCCTTTTATTTCCGAGATATGATTGAAAAAGTGATGGCATGTTTTTTTATAGAGTCAAATGTAATCGTCCTGATACTTTTGGACGGTAGTGTAAAATGGTAATTTTGGACAACGAATGTTTTAATAAAAAATGTTTATAAACAATACAACTTTTATATTACATAAAAGTAAATACTACTTTAAATAAGGGGCCGTACACACAATACGTCACGCGATTTTAGACCCCCCCCTCCCACCATGTAGTCCAACACTGTCCCATACATTATCGCCATTTTATTCTTGACCCCCCTCCCCCTGTTCGCGTGACGTATTATGTGTACGGCCCCTAACCTTAAACTAGGATTTTTTAAAAATATTGTTAACTTTCAAATAAACAGACTTCTCAAGTATTAAATCATTGGACAACGTGAGTGGTCATTGTCAACGTCAGTGTTGTTTCTTTGCCAATAGAGCATTAATATTGGGGTTATTGAGTTCTAAGTTTTGGAATTTATTTTCAAAACTTCAAAACATCACATTTTATGGGGCGGTTGTTGTTGCCTGCAATTTAACTACACAGAAAAAACTCGGACTCATTTTTGATGCAACTCAAAATGAGTCAATGTTAAATGACATAGAACGTGGCGCCATCTGCGAGGTTCATTTTTGTTGCAGCTCATAATGAGTAACTTTTACGACTCATTTTGAGTTCAGTTTTTCTCTGTGTGCCTACAGGGGAACTGCACATGCTAACCCTAGACAGTACAACATAGCTGGCTCATACGTAGAAGTACAACAAAAATTGTTTTGTTGCTGGAATGTTCATGTTTAACGGAAAATAACCTAATTATATGTTATTTTCTTCGTTTTTTATAAAGAAGAAGATAGCGTTTTTGGTTTTTTGACTGCATTAAAAATATGGCCAAAAAATTAGAAAAACCAAAACAAAATAATATAGCCTTCCAGGGCCAGAGCCGTAAATTGAATTTTCTTACATTTAAACTGCATACGAAAAAATTGTATACGAATTAAATTAATAATATTGTATTTACAAAATTATTTGCTATTTAACTACATACCGTTAAACTGCATACATTTCAACTGTATACAGACATATTTTCAACTCTCAATGCTGAGAATTTGGCTGTATACAGTTGAAATGTCTGCAGTTTGATACAGGTCACTAAATGGTAGGGAAAAAACAAAACATTATTTGTCGTTCCCGTATTGTCTTGGCCGAGCCAATGTTACTATCTTAAAGGAAAATTGTAATACCGTTTTTTTTAGTTTTCTTTTTAGACTTTCTTTCGAAGTAAATTGTTTAAACCAAGAGTTTTTCGAAGCAATACTAGTAATTAACATTCATTAACAATTTTAAATGTATTTTAGCGTATAATGATGAAGGGTTATTGGGTTATATTTTAATATGTGTATTTTACGCTATGTATTATATATATAGTTTAATATATAATATTTTATAATCTAATAATACCGTACATTATGACTTGGCGCGACTTCTTATCCCATATAGATGATTTACTAGAATATTTGCGAGATATTATTTTATTTCTCAAAACATCACTTTAGTATAATTTTAGCTCTAAAAAATAATTGTAAGACAGAATGCTTATAGGTAAATAATGTCTTATTAAGTAATGAATCATTAATCAAATTTTAAGTAAAAATACTTTTTAAACAACATAAGTCTTAATTGAAAGAATTTTTTAGAATAAGAATAATAATTAAACAAAAATATCTTTAAAACTAAAATAGATTTAAACGATATTTTATAGAAAAAGATTACAATTTGTAAAAAAATTTGTTAAGCAAATATTTAAAGTCTCAAATTCTTTGTTTAATAGAATATTTATGTGCCAATCTTTCAATTTTCAAAAAATCTTATTTATTGGAATATATATTTAAATAAACTTTTATTAATACAATGTATTATTTAGAAAAAATGATATATGAAAAAATGTATAATTTAATTAACTCTTGTATGACAAAAATTTTTCTTAGGCAAATGGTAATTTTATAGAATGTTAATTAAAAAGAATATTAATTTACAAGAAATGAAAGTGAAACGAATTCTAATTTAATAGAATACTTAAATGTCTGAATTATAATTTGGCAGAATGTCAATTCGATCGATTTTATATTTGTAAGAAATTCAATTTGACATAATATCAATTTATAAGAAACACTTTTTCGTAGAATTTTAATTTATCAGAATTGTAATTTTGTAGAATATTAATATTGCCAAATCTAATTTTAGTAGAAATCTGCTTTATCAGAATGATCAAATGTTCGAATCCCCAAAATTTCTAATTTCATTTCTACCTACAATCAATGTGACATAAATATTTGGCGCAAATTTAAAAATTGACCAATCAGAAATTAAATTTTTAAAATTTGCGCCAAATATTTATGTCACATTGATTTTGGGTAGAAATGAAATTAGAAATTTTGGGGATTCGAACATTTGATCATTCTGATAAAGCAGATTTCTACTAAAATTAGATTTGGCAATATTAATATTCTACAAAATTACAATTCTGATAAATTAAAATTCTACGAAAAAGTGTTTCTTATAAATTGATATTATGTCAAATTGAATTTCTTACAAATATAAAATCGATCGAATTGACATTCTGCCAAATTATAATTCAGACATTTAAGTATTCTATTAAATTAGAATTCGTTTCACTTTCATTTCTTGTAAATTAATATTCTTTTTAATTAACATTCTATAAAATTACCATTTGCCTAAGAAAAATTTTTGTCATACAAGAGTTAATTAAATTATACATTTTTTCATATATCATTTTTTCTAAATAATACATTGTATTAATAAAAGTTTATTTAAATATATATTCCAATAAATAAGATTTTTTGAAAATTGAAAGATTGGCACATAAATATTCTATTAAACAAAGAATTTGAGACTTTAAATATTTGCTTAACAAATTTTTTTACAAATTGTAATCTTTTTCTATAAAATATCGTTCAAATCTATTTTAGTTTTAAAGATATTTTTGTTTAATTATTATTCTTATTCTAAAAAATTCTTTCAATTAAGACTTATGTTGTTTAAAAAGTATTTTTACTTAAAATTTGATTAATGATTCATTACTTAATAAGACATTATTTACCTATAAGCATTCTGTCTTACAATTATTTTTTAGAGCTAAAATTATACTAAAGTGATGTTTTGAGAAATAAAATAATATCTCGCAAATATTCTAGTAAATCATCTATATGGGATAAGAAGTCGCGCCTATGACTTAGTTATAATTTTAGTTTTAATTAGAAGTTAAGTAAATTAGTAATTAGGAAAGGCTGAGTAATTTTATTTTTTTTTAAATTTTATTTTAAGAGAATTCCTTGAGATATAGGGAAACTTGCGAGACTATATAGGTTAGTTCCAGGGAAAAGGTGTAGATGGCATCGCTGCATACTTAAAATGAATGTTTTAATACGCATGTGCCAATTTGAATTATTATATACCTACATAAATAATAAGAAATGAAATTATATTATTTCCCATATAATTATTATTGCAATAAATAAATGGAATAGATATTACAATATATATATATATATATATATATATATATATATATATATATATATATATATATATATATATATATATATATATATAATTATAAAAACTGAAAATCTATACTTAAAATAATAATTTTTTATTTTTATAAAATGTTTGTAGAAATTCTTATTTTAAGAAACCTAAAAAAATTAAATATAGAAAAAAAATTTTTTTAATAAAATATTTAAATGTTTAATTTACTAAAATTTATATTTATAATTCTGGTAAATTAAATTTTGTTAAAGGTAATTTCACAGATTTGGATTTTATCGTATTATTACTTGAATTGTATACCGTCTTTTTGAATTACATTTGTATTTTTGTTTATTTATTTTCGCGAATCTGATTATAATTATGAAAGTGAATTAGTGTTGTGCTTAACGTATGACAGTTAATGCGAATTCTTGTGGTAAGTAAAATTATTTGAATATTTTTGAAATTTTTACTATAAATATCAATTTTTTTTTATATGTTTAATTGTTTGATAAATATTTAAGATCGTAAAAATTTCTTATATGAGATTCTTATTTATCTTTATTTCAAAAAAGTCATGCTAATCTTTTAATTATTAGAGCTGTGATATTCTCTATTTATTTTTTTACATTTAAATTAATAAAATTTATCATTTTTAAATATTTTTAAAAAACATTTAAATTTGCTTAAGGGGTTATATACAGTCAGGCGGTCGGAAAAATGCAATTTTTCAGGATTTTTTTTTAAAAAGGAATATTAACTTATTAAAGCGAAAGTTTTTCTATAATGTTTTACATCTTTTAAAGTTTAAAAAAATATATTTCATTTGTAAAAATATTATTTTTTTTGGCCTCTGTAGCTTATCTCCCAAAGCTCCACGAAAAAAAAGTGCCCCGCGGTGAACAAGATAACAATTGATAGAATCATCTGAGATCAAAAAGTTAAATAGATTCTGTTAGTGTATGAAAAAATGTAGTCTTTGATCGTTGGAATTAAAAAAATATCATTTTTTGACAAAATGGCAGCCAAAGAAAAAAAAAGTTCATTTTTATGAAGAAAAAAATCGTCTTCAAATGTTGATTAAAATTATAATTTTAATTTTATTTAAAAAACCAACGATCAAGGACAGCAAAAAGTAGTTGTTAAGCTTGTGTGAAAATTAGAGCTAAATCGGTTCAGCGGTTTTTGAGAAATCGTGTTCACCGACTTGAAAAACATAGTTTTGAGAAAAGCGAGTTTAAAGACGCTGCACCTGCTCTATACCCCATGGCGCGCCTTTCTAGTTTTGTCTGCAACTTCGAAAATATTTCGCGAATCTTAATAAAATTTTTTTTCACAACAGGCAAATATATATGAGCGATTCCACGTCAAGTGATCAAGGGGTCTTACGGTGCAATGTTTACTTTGAAAATTTGTTACTCTTAAACAATTAAACATGGAAATTTGACCGAGTACAGTTTCGAAAAAAAAAATTTTTTTGACCAAAAAAAATCAAAATTAAAAATAAATTTTAATTTTTGGGGGGGAAGGATACGATTTTTTTTTTTTTTTTTTTTTAAACGAAAGCTGAGGTTTTTTCCTAAAAGGACATATAAATGAAAAAGTGGGACAAGAATGTTTAAACACTGAAAAAAAGAGATTTCTACTGACCGGAGTGCTAAAAACCCGGTTTTTGGCTCTGTTTGGTAGAAATCTCTTTTTTTCAGTGTTTAAACATTCTTGTCCCACTTTTTCATTTATATGTCCTTTTAGGAAAAAACCTCAGCTTTCGTTTAAAAAAAAAAAAAAAATCGTATCCTTCCCCCCCAAAAATTAAAATTTATTTTTAATTTTGATTTTTTTTGGTCAAAAAAATTTTTTTTTTCAAAATGCTTATTTCCAATCGAAAGAGCATGAAAAAACCTTTCGAAACTGTATTCGGTCAAATTTCCATGTTTAATTGTTTAAGAGTAAAAAATTATCAAAATAAGCATTGTACCGAAAAACCCTAAACTTTCACCCCCTCCACCTCGAAAAATATTGGACTAAGTTAAAAAATATTTTTACCAAAAATCACTATCCACTAGTACTACAAAAGCCCCAAGTTTAGGCACGATTGGAGAAAAAATTTTTTCCACCTTGATCACTTGACATGGAATCGCTCATATACATTAAGAAAATGCAAAAAAAATCGATTTTTTAAAAATCGTGACTGTATATAACCGCTTAAAGACGCTGCACCTACTCTACACCTCGCGGCGCGCGTTTCTAGTTTTGTCTGCAAATTCGAAAATATTTCTCGAATCTTAATAAAATTTTTTTTCACAACAGGCAAATATATATGAGGCATTTTACGTGAAATGTCCTAAGTTGAAATTTCAACTTCTTGAAAAAAATTGAAACTCGAGGAATTTGTTGTTCTATCAAGTAGAAATGTGACCCAAAAAATATTTTTGATTTTTTCGAAAAATTGGAGGGGGTAGAGGGGGGTCAATTTGACCAATTTTGCCAACATCGGCTACTTTGTGAATTTTTTCTGAACATACTTGTAATGGGAAAAATTTTTTAGAATATGTTTCTGAAAGGTTTTTTCGTCCTCTTTCCAATGGTGTATTTTATTTTTTAATATTTTAAAAATTTGCCCTAATTTTTGATAATTTATATTTAATTTTCAATTTCCCAAAAATCGGTCCGTTTTTTTTTAAAATAAATTATTGCAAACAAAAGCTGAGGTTTTTTCCTATCGGCATGTAAATTTTCAGAATGCCCTTTTTTTTTGTTTTTGAGTTATTGAATTTCAAAGAATAAATTGCGGCGCGCAGCGTCCCGCGCGCCTCGTCTCACGCCGGTTGCCATGGGTTGCCACGCGGCTCAGTGCAACCGCGACGCAGCGCGCCGCAATTTATTCTTTGAAATTCAATAACTCAAAAACAAAAAAAAGGGCATTCTGAAAATTTACATGCCGATAGGAAAAAACCTCAGCTTTCGTTTGCAATAATTTATTTAAAAAAAAAACGGACCGATTTTTGGGAAATTGAAAATTAAATATAAATTATCAAAAATTAGGGCAAATTTTTAAAATATTAAAAAATAAAATACACCATTGGAAAGAGGTCGAAAAAACCTTTCAGAAACATATTCTAAAAAATTTTTCCCATTACAAGTATGTTCAGAAAAAATTCACAAAGTAGCCGATGTTGGCAAAATTGGTCAAATTGACCCCCCTCTACCCCCTCCAATTTTTCGAAAAAATCAAAAATATTTTTTGGGTCACATTTCTACTTGATAGAACAACAAATTCCTCGAGTTTCAATTTTTTTCAAGAAGTTGAAATTTCAACTTAGGACATTTCACGTAAAATGCCTCATATACTTTAAGAAAATGCAAAAAAAAATCGATTTTTTAAAAATCGTGACTGTATATAACCCCTTAATTTTCTAATTTACATAAGTAGAATAAATTTAAAATAAAAATATATTTTTATAAATGAAGTTTAAGTTTCTCTTAATAAATGATCTAAACAATCACTTGTCAAAATATTTTCAAACATTGTTTACTTTTCCTCGTTAATTCTATACTTGATTATTGTGTGTTTAAAATTTATACATTATTATTTTATCCGTTATTATTTTTGTTTTTTGTTAGACAAACTAAAATTGTATTTATTTATTTAATAATTATTAATTTAATAATAGTAATTATTTTCTATTAGGCAGTATTAAATCAAATATAATTTCATATATTTACATCTTATTATATAAATTTAATCTAGAAATTTTGATGAATTAATTGCCATAAATTAATTAAATTTTAAAAGTTTAATATAATAATTTATTTATAAAATAATATTTACTTTTTTTAGTTATATTTGATTAAAATATTTTCATTTATTTCCAACATATTTTTAATTTTTATTTTTTTAAGGAAATGATGAATTTTATATTACAGTTAGGCAGATTTTTATAGCAAAAAATGGTGAAAAAGTGCATAGTGCCGAAATGCAATTCCAGAGGGAAGTTAAAGACACACCAACTTCCATCGGAAAAAATTATTTGTTTGAAATGGTTGAAGGCTATAAATAATCCAATTCTTAGATCATTGGACTTGAAGGACATTTTTAAAAAAAAATTAGTCGTATGTCGTCAGCATTTCACAGATGCATATATTGATGTTAACCACAATAATAATTCAATTCAATTATTTGCTTTCGCACATTGGTAAAAATATTTTTTTTAACAGATGAAGTTAAAATGGGTGGAAACTTATTGAAGATGCCACAAGATGCTATCAATACATCTGACTACATATTGTTTAAGGATAGATTATTTGATTCCGTAAATGGTCAATCATTTAATGCAGTTAAACCTTTACAAGAGGTAATTAAAAATGGTAGTGCTCACATAGCATTTTGGCAGCAACCCAAACAGAAGCTTTTAAACATGCGATTTGTTGATAAAAAAACAAAAGCACCTTATTCAAATCCACCATGTTTAAAAGCATGGCCAGACATTCTGAATGTTATGGAAAAAGTATGGAATAAGGTCCAAGACCTTGGCTTTCCATACTTGAAGTTGGGCTTGCTAAATCAGGACGTTTTAGAGAATTTCTTCTCTATTTTGCGAGGATTTTCTTACCGTTTTGTGAAACTTAATTGTATGCAAGTACAAGGCATTTTCAAAACGGTATTGATAAATACCTTTACGTCTAATCACTCCAAACATGCTAATTGTGAGGCAGACTCAGCAAAAATGTTAGCTGGGTTAAATACATTTTTAAACTTCGGAAGTAGTAGTGGTTCTGAAGAATTTAATGAAGATGACGAAGTAGAACATCCACAGCGGAACCAGATAAGGGTGACAAAGTGGAGTTTTACTATTCAAAAATCACATGCAGTAATTTTTGCGCGGAAGTTGCTGCTTAACAAAAACTGTGAGGATTGAAAAAGTTGTAAAACTGTTTTCTTTGGCACCTTAAACAACGATGTCTCTGCGACAATAAATGAACGTGCTATGGATTACTTTGAAAGGGGATATCTTAGAAGCACAACATTTATTTTTCGCAAGTTGCCTCAAATGTGTTTTAGAAGAAATGTATGCAGCACATTGCTTGAATTTTTAAAGCCAAAAATGGATTTTGAGTGGATAACTTGTCCAGACCACAAGGAATTATTGGCTGAAAAATTCTTAACAATGTTAATTGTGAATTGCATTCATAAATGGTGCATCCACTTAAATAAAATATTAAGTGGAACCATAATACATCACGGAGGAAGCATTGTAGAAAATAATGCACGTCAAGAGTATATTAAACATACTGCAAGTACACACGGAAAAAACAAGCAGTAAGTAATTTAGCAAACTAAATAAGAAAACTTATAATTTACCTAAATAATATTTTACACTAATAATTATATAATTGTTATTTTCAGAAGAGGATATCAGGTGTAGAAAAAGGAGATGATATATTTAAAAAATGTTATGTTTTATGTATTCAAATATTTAATTTACGCAAGTTATTTTTATTAATTAATTGCAATTTTTAAAGCCTATTGCTTTTTTAAACATTTTTAAAAAAATTCGATTATTTTTTTAATTATTGACACAAAATTTATCTGCTTTTATGCAATTTAAAAGCAACTTATAGATTTATTCTGCTTTTAATGGAATTTTAAAGCAACTTACTGTAACTCTGCTTTTGAAGCAATTTTAAAGCAATCTATTATTGACATTTATTATTGACACATTTAAAACCTATTGTATATTTTATTTGCGGTTTTTCATTATGTGTGAAAATATTTTGTTTTTAATTCGAAGACAAAAATGGTTTGTTAAAAAATTAATTTCACTTTGATAATTAATATTACTCACGATTGTGAAAATGTTAATTAGTTTCCTATTGTCATTTATTTTTTGTTGCAAAATACTATGAAAATACTAATTAAAAATAAAATTCAAATTGGCACATGCGCATTAAAACATTTATTTCAAGTATGCAGCGATGCCATCTACACCTTTTCCCTGGAACTCACCTATATAGTCTCCCTTTCTTTCAACGGGAGTGTCTCGCCTATGGTTCTATCCTGAGCTCACCTAGAGGTTGGTCTTCCTCCTCCGCTCAGCCAAACCACTACATTATACTTATACTGGAATTCCGAAGTTTGTACTTAGAAAATTTTCACCGAAAATTGAACTTAGAAAATTTTTACCCAAAATTGGACTTAGAAAATTTTCGAAGAAATTCGGACTTAAAATATTTTCACCCAATTTTGAACTTAGAATATTTTCGTCCAACTTTGGACTTAGAAAATTTTTGTTCAACTTTGAACTTAGAATATTTTCGTCCAACTCCGGACTTAGAATATTTTCGTTCAACTTTAGACTCAGAATATTTTTCGTCCTTAGGAACTTAGAATATTTTCCCGAGCTCCGATACTTAAACTTTTTCATTGACTTGTACTTTTAAAATAAACTGTCTTTGAAATTTTACATGCTTTTGACTCGATTCAATTCATTCATTTGCATGCACCCCCCCCCCCCCCCCCCGGCGTCTTTAAACATAGCATAGTATTGAGTTGGATATCCTCTCAATACCAGTGCACTTTATTACATTGAGTTGGTTATCCTCTCAATATTAGAGTATCACCGAGCTGGTTATCCTCTCGACACTCTAATTGTCAGAAAGTATCGAGCTGGTTATCCTCTCGATATCTTTATACCTCTATTGCATTGAGTTGGTTATCCTCTCAATATTAGAGTAACACCGAGCTGGTTATCCTCTCGACACTCTAATTATCAGAAAGTATCGAGCTGGTTATCCTCTCGTTAACTTTACATCTCTGTTACTTTAAGTTGGATTCCTCTCGAGCACATTCACACACACACAACACGAATACCGAGCCGCGCCGTTATGGTTATTCAATTCGAGCCTTTTATTCTTTATTTAATTTTTCTGATTTCGAATTTTATTTAAAGAATCAAACTAGCCTTTGATCCAGTTACTCCCCTCTACAGTGACCGGTATCAAGTTTAACGGTATGCAGTTAAATAGCAAATAAATATACAATATTGATAAATATACACTATTATTAATTTAATTCGTATACAATTTTTCCGTATGCAGAATTTAAATGTATGCAGTTTATAATTTTAATTAAAAAATTTTATTCAAAAATTAGCTCGTATAAACTTTTATTTTGTGCAGTTTAGTGTCAGCAGTTAAATTGTAGGCAACAACAACGGCCCCCATTTTATAACCGTATAGTTAATAATTGAACGATTTAAAATTAATGATTACAGGACAAAACATCCAATCCAAAAAATCCAGACCATAAAGTCAAAGAAAAAAAGTCCAAAGTACAAAAAATCTAAAATAAAAATGTCAAAGTCAAAAAATACAAAATACATAAATAAAAACGTCCAAAATAAATAATCAAACATGTGAAAAAGCCACGTTTTTACTTTTTACGCTATAAAAAAAAAAAAAAATTTAAATGTTAATGTTAAAATCGCAGAATTTTAATTATTTACATAAATATTAAAATTCTTTACAAAAATTCAATTTTTTACATAAATACTAAAATTCTTCACAAAAATTCAATTATTTTCATAAAAAAATAATTTTTAGAAAAATTTCAATTATCTATATACAATTTTTAAAACAATTATACAAAGGAATACGATTATTTTCAACAATTTTGATAACATTCTTTACAAGAATTTAATTATTTTTTTCAATATATGTACTTTTAGTTAAATTACTCGATTAATTTAATTATTTTGAGCAATTCCACGCCAAGTGATCATAAGAATTGTCGATGATTTTAGCAATATTAAAAATACTTTTTGAATTTGTTCCTTTATATACATGGAATAAAAATGTATATAAGTTTTTTCAAAATTTCTTGAGTTACCTCTTACTGAAAATTTTGGTCGGTTTTTCAAAAAAGGCACATAACTTTTTTTTGTTAACCGATTAAATAAGTTAATTTTTTTGGAAAATACTCATAATAAGCGCAGTAATCGCTTACGGCGGCGCAAGTTTCGTTTCAAATCACTCTACTCTATCGATCTCTCAATCCCTATTTTAAAATTTTTGTTTTTAAACATTTTTAAAATAACAATAAGTATTAACAAAAATCGTAAAATATATTTTTTTAGCTTTATTGATAAAGAAAATTAATCAAACAACCTATTAAAATAATTTTTGATTGATAAAAAATAAAAAATAAATTAATTAAACAATGTTTAAACAATTAATTGTTGTTATTTTTTATAAACTACTTAGGCCTAGAAATTACTAGTTTCTTCTCAATTGTGCAATTTTTCATAAGTCATCAGTTATCTACTGATGATAAAAAATTAAAAATAATGTATTAAAACATTGTTTAAACAATTAATTGTTGCTATTTTTTTCATAAACTGTACTTAGGGTTAGAAATTTATATTTGTTTCTTATATGTACACTTTTTTCATTTTTTCATAAGTTTCATTTGGGTTAGAAATTTCTATTTTTTTCACAATGTACTGTTGTCATTTTTTCATAAGTTTCATTTGGATTAGAAATTTCTAATTTTTCTAAGTAAATACAATCAATTGAAAAGTTTAAAACTATAAACTGCTTAAACAATGGTTAAATAATAAATATTTAATTTTTCTTTTATACTTGAATGTTTTACTTATGAAACATTTCTTTAAAGTACTTCTTATTATGAGTATTTTCCAAAAAAATTAACTTAATCGGTTAACAAGAAAATTTAATAAAGTTATGTGCCTTTTTTGAAAAACCGACCAAAATTTTCAATAAAAGGTAACTCAAAAAATTTTGAAAAAACTTTTATACATTTTTATTACATGTATATAAAGGAACAAATTCAGAAAGTATTTTTAATATTGCTAAAATCATCGAAAATTCTTATGATCACTTGGCGTGGAATTGCTCTTTTCAGAAATTTAAAATGTTAAGTTTACATACTTTCGATTCACAGTCATCGAAATGAGAAACTCAAAAAAACGATTTCAATTAAGGCAACCATTTAAATGTTTATATCTCAAATTTTTTCTTTGGATTTTTAATTTCTTTAGACTTTTTGACCAGGACAAAAAATCCAAAAAATATGTCGAAAGTGAAACTATTCTTTTTCCCCTTTTTCGGATTTCATTTGATTTGGACTTCTTGTCCGGATACCAAAATTAATAATATTAAACTATTGCAATAAATTAATAAATTGACTAAAATATTTGAAAGTGCACTAATTGGTACACGTCTTTTCACAAATTGCGACAATTACATTGTAAGTGTTTACAATATTTCAGGGTTCCTACAGAAATCCGAATTTAAAATTCCATACTTTTTCCATGATTTCCAGGTCAAATTTTCAGGAAATTCCAGTGGAATTTTAAATTTAATTTCCACAATATAATATATTATATCTTAAAATTTCTAATTGAATTTATATTGAAGAGAAAAAATGAAAAACAGGAAAAATTTATAGAAACTTTTAAAAATTCCAGGCCTTTTCCATGATTTCCCTGATTTCCAGAAGCCTTTTAAAAATTCCATACCGATTTTCATGATTTCCAGATTCTGTAGGAACCCTGAATTTGTGATTTAACATTTTTTCATAAAAACACAATATTTTACTGTATTTTGACATTAAAACTTTACAGGGTGTCTACAACTATTCTAAAAAAAATTTCCCCGACATTTCCAGGTTTTCCAGGCCTTCTAAAATTTTTTTTCCAGGTTTTAAGAATTGACATAATAAGGGATTACAAAAAATGCATTGCTTAAATTTTATTTGATAACACTTATAAATTAAATGGGAGAAGTTCACAACGTTTGTCATCAACGATTTGAAAAAAAACTGTTTTTCACTCAGAAAATAATATTTTACGTTTACAAAATTTTCTTTTATAACTTTTTGTTTAATAAACATTGTAAAAGTTTTATTAAGACAAAAGATTGAATAAAAAATTATTTTTTCTTCTAAATCTTGTAAGTGTCACCAACGTTATAAATTATGAATATAAGTGAAGATTTTTAACAAAATTATCAGGGCTCGAACCAATGACAGTATTTAAATATACGTACTTTACGAACAAAAATATAACCAATCCGAGTCAAATAAGAGAACATTTGACTTAAAACTGTAAATTAAATTTCTTCATGTTTTATAATAATTATTAAAGATCTCCGAAAGATAAAATCATTATTTTTTATTATAAGAATATTGTACTTCTTCAGAATTATTTTCATCATTTCAATTCAATTATTATTTTCAAGAATTTTTAACTAAAAGTTCTTTGACAATTTTCAAATAAAAACTTCAAGTAATATAAAAAAATTCAATTAAAAAAAAGTTAATTTTAAAATTCAATTATTTATAAAAATTCACGCTATATTGCTTTTAGTATTCAATTTTATTATCTAAAATTTTAATTGAAATTCATTTTTTAATCAATTTTTATTGGAATTCAATTATTAAATTTAAGGGAGATTACTCATGAGAAAAAAAATTTTTCGAATTTTTTTTGTTGCTTTTTTAAAATCCTTAATATCTCTAGAATACAGGTTTATAATTTTATGACGAAATTTAACGCCTATAAAAAATTATAATACATCACACTACCACTGGTATGGCTCCACGCGCATGGCCCAAAAACATACCAATCTTTAAATCATGATATTCCTGTAAAAATTAATGTCAGAAACTTAACAAACCTACCGTTTGAAAGCTTATAATATTCTATGTTGAATGATAATATACAATTCAAAATTTTAGAAAATTATAAAAAAAATTGAAATATTGCAAAGAAATTTATAAAAAATTTGTAAATAATCGAATTCTTGTAAAATGTTTATTATTTTGTGAAAATAATTAAAAAAATTTTAAATTATTAGATTCCTTTGGAAAAATTTTATTAAAATGGTAGATATTCAAGGCTCGAACCAGTCAAAGTAGGGGAACATAGTCGAGGTCGGCCCACTTTTTGACATTTGTTTATAACTTTTTTTTTAAAAATGAATTTGGACAATTGAAGTATATTGTTGGAAAGTCCTGTTTAATAGGAACATTTTTTCTGTACAAAGTAAATTGATTGGTTTTAAAATGAAAAAGTTATAAAGATTTAAAAAAAAAATTTGTAGTCCAGGTTGATCCTTACAGACAAGGTCGGTCCATGTTTAAAATTCAAAGGGCATTAATCGTTAAAAAATAAAATAACCTGTTTGGAGTTAATCGAGGTACGATGATGATAGTTCTTATTATAATAATAAGTAGTGCAAACAACCGAGCGTCATCATCGTCTTGAAAGTATTTTGTTAAAAACGTTTCAAAAGTTATTAGTGATTAAACAATTGAATTGTGTAATAATATTATAATAAATCATGTATATATATATATATATATATATATATATATATATATATATATATATATATATATATATATATATATATATACTAGGGGGGCTTCGCCCCCCTGCGCGCTTCGCGCGCCAACCCCCTATATGAAGAAGGTAAAATGCGATTTTATGATTTTGGCAAATCTGAAAATTTTAATTATCATATATAGTAAAGATTGTTTAACATCTTTTTATATTTGGTTTTTAGCCAAATTCTTTCAAACTTTAATTAAAAAATTAATTTTTAAATTCAAAAATTGAGTTTTAATGAATTTGTTTCCAAGATGCACCGCGAGGAGGTATAATAAACTTTAAAATTGGTTAAAGTTTATTACAAACCAATTTAGCATCTCACCTGAACTAAAAAATATATATTAAAATTATTTATTATGTAAATATATTATACAATTAATTAAAAATTTAAGTTACATTTTTGAAAATATTTCAAATGATTTATTCAAATACTTCCTTCCATACAATATTTTTTATTTCTGTAAATTCTTCAGAATCAATTTCAACAAATAATTTATTTTGGTTTTTACATCTCGAAAGTGCTACGTACAATTGTCCATGAGAAAACAAAGGTCTGCGAAAATAAATGCCTACCTGTTCAAAACTTTGTCCCTGCGATTTATTAATAGTTATAGCAAAAGCTAAAACAATTGGAAACTGTCTTCTGTATAAAATAAATGGTAATGAAGAAAATTCCCCTGTATCTAAAATAATTCTGGGAATGAAAGCTGTATTTCCTGCTTTTATTCCTGTAACTATCATAACTTTTATATTAAATTTATATAATTTTAAAATTTTAAGTCTTGTTCCATTACAAAGTCCGTCATTAATACTTAAATTTCTTATAAGCATAACTATTGCTCCAAATTTTAAAATTAATTTATGAACCGGTAATCCTGGAAATTTTAAAGAATTTAAATATTCTACTGGAAAGTTTAACTGTACGTCATCATCTGTCTGGTCTATTCCTTTATTTTTTGCATAATCTATACTATAATATACGGTTTCATTACTTTTAATTTTCCTTAATATTTTGTAATTTAGATTATAAATGTCCTCATTATGGCTTGAAAGAATTACTTTATCAGATAGATCAGAGTCTTCTGAAATTAGAGATCCATAAATTTTGTTACAAATATCGTTTGTTTTCCATTTTTCAGGAATTTGAAGTGAATTAATGTGACCTTCTCCTACGTTTAATAAAAATTTGGAAAAATTTAAATCGCTACACCTTATATTATTTTTTAAATTCATAATTTCAAATTTAGGCCATAAATGTGAATATTTAATACATTCTTGAACTATATTTATTCTACAACCATACTTTATCACTGGTAAAATTTGTCTACAATCTCCTCCTAAAATTATTAATTTTCCTGCAAAAGGTAAATTTTCTAAATTACAACAATCTCTTAAAGTTTGATCAACAACTTCTAAAGCTTTTTTGGGAATCATTGAAGCTTCATCCCAAATGATCACATCACATTTACGTAGTTTTTCTTTATCTGATTTTAATTTTAAAAATGTTGTCTCTATATTTGAAAAGTCTAACGGTAATCTAAATGTTTTATGACTTTTCATTCCACCAGGAAGCAAAATTGACGCTATTCCTGTCCACGCCATTGATACTACTTTCTTACCTTCTCCTAAATAATAATGAATTAAAGTTTTGTATAAAAAAGTTTTACCACAACCACCTGGACCGTCAATAAAAATCAATGAACTTCCATTATTAATAATAACATTAAAAATATTTTTTTGATCATCATTTAATTGATTTATTAAATTCATTCCAATTTCTTTATTTTTTATTAAGAAGGAATTTTCTTCTTCTATTGATTGTTTAATTTCAATATATTTAGGATCTGGTAAACCAAAATCAGAACATGAAAGATTTTCTAAATTAAAAACTATGTTAATATCTTGTAATGCCCTTTGCTCATGATTATCTTTAAATCCTTCACAAAAATATTTTTTAAACTCAGTCCAAATTTTAATAGATAAGGAAGGTGCATTGTCGGAAATGAGATACCACGCAAAAAATTTTCTTAATTCAGATGGCATCATAATATTACATGCTTCTTCGAAAATTTTAAATACTTGAATGTCTGTTTCGACCAAACCCATAGCTATTGCTGCATTTTTAAATGAGTCATAAAATACACCTTCGAAAGTTTTTAAATCTTTAAATGATTTTGCTCCTGAAATTTTATTCAAAATTAATTTTAAATGAAACCTTTCAGTGTCTTTTGGGCTGACGCTATTAATTCTCCCTAAAGTTTTAGAAAATTGCTGTCGTTTTATCCAACTTTTTTTTAGTGAATCAAAATAGTAAAATTTTGGAATATTAGAATATTTAATTTGATTAGCAGCGTGATCTTTTTCATTTAATTTAAACCAAGCCGTTAAAGTAGTATCATTATTTCTTTTAAAATTTTGTATACTTTATTCTCATCAAAAATAATATTTTGTTGATTTTCGACATGTACTGCTAATCGAATAACAGAATGTGATCTTCCTGATAAATGTAATTCTTCTATTCGCCATGCAGCTTCCATAGGACTAACATATCTACTGTTAATGTATTCTGTAATTTCGTCATATATTTCTTTACCTTTATTGTCATCTTTGTTACATTTGTTTATTGCTATATATGCTCTATCATAACCTTTATGAAGATATTATTGTATATATACTTAATACTCATAATTGACGCACAATATTCAACATTTATGTGACATTTATATTTTTTTAATAAAAAATGATGTATGCAACTATCATAGAATTATCTAGAGAAACAAATTTTCCGTTTATCTTTTTATTATAAAAATATCTTTTATGTCTATAGAGCAATTCCACGGGAAGTGATCTGAAAAATTTTCGATGATTTTAGCAATATTAATAATACTTACCGAATTTGTTCCCTTATATACATGGAATAAAAATGTATAAAAGTTTTTTCAAAATTTTTTGAGTTACCGCTTACTCAAAATTTTGGTCGGTTTTTCAAAAAAGGCACATAACTTTTTTCTTTGTTAACCGATTAAGATAATTTTTTTTGGAAAATACTCATAATAAGAAGCACTTTAAAGAAAAAAATAAAAAGAAAAAAAAAATTTTTTTTTGCCCAAAAAAATTTAAAAAAAATTTTTTGAATCAAAATTTTGAAAAAAATACCTCTTTGATTTGAAATTTTTTTTTTGTAGTTATTGTCTATAAAGTCAAGAATACTTCCTATAAATTTAATTATGGGACAACAGTAACTTTACGAGAAAAAAATAAAATGTCCAGCGCGGCATGCCGGGACTCGTGCATGTATTCGCTTATGGCTGCGCAAGTATCGTTCCAAATCACTCTACAAGTCACAATTTGTTGCCAAAACGATTTTTCTTTTTTTCTAAATCTTCGTAATTAAGTTTTTTATCGATCTCTGGAGCCCGGTTTTGAAATTTTGTTTTTAAACATTTTTTTAATAACAATAAATTTTTAAAAAATCATAAAATCGTAAAATATATTTTTTCCAGCTTCAATCATTCAGAAAATTAATCAAAAAACCTATTAAAAGAATGTTTAAATGTTTCTGATGTATAACAAAAGTATAATAATTTATTAAATTGTTTAAACAATAAATTGTTATTTCTTTCCTAAACTGTACTTAAGGTTAGAAATTTCTAGTTTTTTCTCAATTGTTCAATTTTTCAGGAGTAAAACATCTACATTTGAAAAAAACCAAATTATTTATTTATTACATTGTTTGAACAATTAATTGTTGTTACTTTTTCATAAAATATACTTAGGGTTTGAAAATTCTAGTTTTTTCTCAATTGTTACAATTTTTCATGAGTAAAACATCTACTGATGATAAGAAATAAAAAATTATTTATTATAAAACTGTTTAGCCAATGAATTGTTGCCATTTTTTCATAAATTGCACTTAGGGCTAAAGTTTCTAGTTTTTTCAAAGTACAATTCATTAAAAAATAAAAAACTATAAATTAAATAATAAGTTTCTAGTTTTAAGTTCAGTAAATTGAAAACTTTACAAAAAATAAATTGTTTAAACAATGTTTAAATAATTAATTATTAGTTTTTCTTTTATTCTTGAATGTTTTAGTTACAAAAAATGCACAATTAAAAAAAACTAGAAGTTTCTAACTCTAAGTACAGTTTAGGAAAAAAATAACAATTAATTGTTTAAACAATTTAATAAATTGGTATACTTTTGTTATACATCAGAAACACTCAAACATTCTTTTAATAGGTTTTTTGATTAATTTTCTGAATGATTGAAGCTGAAAAAAATATATTTTACGATTTTATGATTTTTTTAAAACTTATTGTTATTAAAAAAATGTTTAAAAACAAAATTTTAAAACCGGGCTCGAGAGATCGATAGAAAACTTAATTACGAAGATTTAGAAAAAAAGAAAATCGTTTTGGCAAAAAATTGTAACTTGTAGAGTTATTTGGAACGAAACTTGCGCCGCCATAAGCGAATACATGCACGAGTCCCGGCATGCCGCGCTGGACATTTTATTTTTTTTCTCGTAAAGTTATTGTTGTCCCATAATTAAATTTATAGGAAGTATTCTTGACTTTATAGACAATAACTACAAAAAAAAAATTTTCAAATCGAAGAGGTATTTTTTTCAAAATTTTGATTCAAAAAATTTTTTTAAAATTTTTTCGGGCAAAAAAAAATTTTTTTTTTTCTTTTTCTTTTTTTTTTAAAGTGCTTCTTATTATGAGTATTTTCCAAAAAAAATTATCTTAATCGGTTAACAAAGAAAAAAGTTATGTGCCTTTTTAGAAAAACCGACCAAAATTTTGAGTAAGCGGTAACTCAAAAAATTTTGAAAATTTTGAAAAAACTTTTATACATTTTTATTCCATGTATATGAGGGAACAAATTCAGTAAGTATTATTAATATTGCTAAAATCATCGAAAATTCTTCAGATCACTTCCCGTGGAATTGCTCATTTAACAGCATATGGATTATTATTTAAAATTTGTGTTAATATTTTAATATGTTTCTGAACTAAATTTTTATTGTTTTTTAAACGTTCTAAAGTTGCAGCATAATCATCATAGATATATATTTGTCCTAAATGGGGCTTTTCACCATTTTTGACAATACTTTTATTAGGCGTGGAATGATAAACGTGACCTTGGATTTTTAAGTTATACACACCTTTTTGAGAATAATTTACAGTATTAGCATTGAAAGTTGCAAAAGAAAAAGAAGAATTATAATATCGAATTAATTCTTTAAATTTTTTGTCATACAAAAGAATTTTTAAATTTTTATCGTAATCGTTTAATGGAGAAATTTCTACTTTTCCACCATGACAACAACTTTTTTTTGAAAATTCTATAGACCAATACATAGCTCCACAATGAATACATTTATAATCCATTCCTCCAAAATCAGAATAATTAACATTACTTTTACAAATTTTAGAAATTAATTGCCTTTTTCTCCTTTTGTTTAATCTTTCACCTGACATTAAATTTGCTTTATCTTTTGCTCTTTTTTTGTCTAAACGTTCTTCTCCCATATTACTTACTAAATCGGTCTGTCTTTTCCTGTCCAAACGTTTTATGTCCATGTTATCAACCAAATGTGTTTTTCTTTTCTTTTCCAAACGTTCTGCATCCATATTCTCGATTACATCTCCTTTTCTTTTTCTGTCTAAACGTTCTGACTTCATATTCTGAACTTATAAGTCTGTTTTCCGTTTTTTGTTTAAACGATCCATAGCCATGTTTTCAGCTAAATCATTTTTGTGCTTTTTCTCTAAACGATTAATACTAAAATTTTCAACTAAGTCTCCTTTTCTCTTTTTCTCTGCTCTTTCTTTACTCATATTACTAACCCTATTAATTTCTCTTTTACGCTCCGAACATAAATCATTTGAAATATTTTTTTCTCTTTTTAATTTCAATAATTCCTTATTTTTTTCGTAACATAACTTATTATAATTTTGTTCACAAAATTTGGAAAAAGAATTATTTATACAATTAATTATATCATAATGTCCACTATCAATGCTTCCCGATAATAAAAGAATAAGTTTGCGTTCACTATTATTGTGTCCAAAAACTGATTTATTATTAAATATCTGATGATGAACTTCTACATAAATTTTATATTTATTTACAAACGCTTGAATTTCAACTTCCCCCCCCCGTATTTACCATTTCTGGACATGTATAATTTATAAGAATTTTGATCAATTAAAATTTCACTATATGAATTATCCCCTACTATAAATGGTTCATAAAAATTCCAATTATTTAAAATATATGAGACAATATTTAATCGTACTCTCCTATGCATTTCTTGGTCATTATACACGGAGAAAAAAATGCTGTTGAATCAATGACATATGGGTTTGATTCATTGAATAGTGTCATAACGGGCTGCCTAACGTATATGCTGTTGTTTTGAAAGCACCGATTCTAATGATTCGATAGTATCACTTTCTTTGAAACAAAAGCATATTTCTTAAATTGACAGCATACTATGTTAATTCGAAGGTGAATCCTTTTGAATGAATAAACAAAATTTTTTAATTTAACAGTATATGCTTTTGAGTCAATGACTATAACTTTTAAATTTAAAAGCATCATTTTTATGATTCAAAAATTTGTACTCTTAATTTTTTTAGTTGTTGCTATCGATTGAATAACACCATACTGTTAATTCAATTCTTTTATGTGGTTAAATATATACCAACGATAAATTGAAAAAAGGGAATTTTTGTTCACATGTTTCTTATATACTATAATTAATTCTCACACCTTTAACACAACACTTTTTATACACATCTTTTTTTCAATTTTTCACACTAACATATACATCTTTATTATTATTTTCATTTTTTCCAACGGCTAAACACACACACACACACACACATACACATTCAAACACACTTATCTTTTTTAGTCAGAAAAATACGGCTATTCCCAAGCGGTCACCCATCCATTTAGTAACCGCGACCAACGACGCTTAACTTCCGTGATAGACGAGAACCGCCGCGCTGCAATGTAATACATCCGCTTCTCAACGTTGGGCACTTACTTTGTGGTTAAATACCGTGCTCGAGATTTTTCGCGTATATAAGGGAATTTATATAGGGAATTTATATTTAACTAGTCATTAATTAATTAAAAGAATTTAAATAATACTTTTTTATATTGGAATCTCAAAAACGACAGGTTTAATAAACATATAAATATATGTGGGTAAGTATTTCAATAAATTTAGTACCTGTCAATGTCTCAAAACATAGTGTTCTTATTTTTATAGCATATGCTATAGGCAGTCCGCAATAGCACCACTCATTGAAACGAAAGCATATGCTTTCGTTTTCAGAGCGCGCTTCTTTAGAGCAAACAATTTTTCATTTGATTTAAATTTACATGCATTTTTTTCAAATTTATCTATTAGATGCTTCAAATGAATAATGTCAAAGAAGCAATAAATTATTCTGTTGCTATGTATAGATGAACTACAGAAACAATTTGCACAATATCATTAATTCTACAGTACCGTACTTTTAATTTAAACAGTTTCATTTTTTCATTTTAAGCAATATACTTTTCGATTAATAAATGTGTCATTGAATCAATGACGGGGAATTCAATAGCATGGAGATATTTGATTCAACAACACTTTTTTTTCAGTGTACAAAAAATACGAAAAAGATCTAAATAAACAGTTCCCATCGCCGATAATTTTAATATTAGAATTTTCGAAATTCATTTTTCCTAAATAAACTTTGCTTAAACTTAAATTTTTAATTAATTTTAATAGTGTAAAAAATTAATATAAAAAGAAAAAATAATTCATAAATTTAAATTTTGAATAATATAAGTACAAATTAATGTATATAGTGGTTATTGTTTACTCACGTAATTTTCTTTTCAAATATTTTTATGTTTAAAACGCAAACCTTCCAATAATACTGGCATCATTTGATTATGAATTAAAAAACTGTGATTTTTGAAATATTTTTCCGATAATATTAATTGTTTTCAAATTCTTTGTAGACACAACATTTTTTATTCTTTCATTATTCCTAATTATATTCATTTATATTGTTTCTTGAAATATTTGTTCGAAATTGTTTTTTAATTTTTATTAGATTCAATTTTTTAATTATCCTTTATCATATTTATTTTTATTTATTTTATTTATATGTAATTATTTGTATCATATTTTTGAATTTCAAATTAATTTCTTGCGTTTAGGTTCATATTTAATTTACAGAGAAATACGGAAATTTATGTAAGTCATATCAAATATATAACATGAAGTTGTCAAAATAAATGACGTCAGTTTTACAAAATTTAATGTTATTAACCCTTTTTTCATAATAAGAACTTCAAAATTATTAGTACTTATAATAAACTTATAATTAAATTTTAAATTATATTAATAAATTTTAAAAATGGATAATATAGAGAAAAATAAAAGAAAAAATTCTCAATCCAACAAATCATCGTCAGAAAATAAGAAAATTAAATTAAATATTGATCTACCGTTTACAACCACCGAATTTTTAGAAAATAATATTAAAATAAATGATAAATTTACGTAAGTAATATTTTAGTTATAATCCTAAAATTATATTATAATAATAGAATATTTCATTCTACTTGATAACATAAAAATAATAAATCATAGAACCAACAATTCTTTGGTTAGTCTTTGGTTTCCAAATTCCTTAATTTAATTTACAGTAAAATAAAATTTCAATAAGAAAACTGGATTTTTTGAACAAATTTTTATTAGACAAACATTTATGGATTTATTTTCTCTTTGACTAAATTTTTTTCTTTTAACCTCTAATTACTGTAAATTTATTTTCTTTTTGATTTTTTTGGTTAGTGAATTTTCTACCTTTCCGTTTTTAAATCCAATTAATGTAAATTTACATTCTTTTTGATGTTTTTGGTAAATTAATTTAATTTACAGTAAAATAGAATTTCAATTTCAAATTTTTCTTAATTTGTTCAAATTTAATTAATGTAATTTTATTGTCTTTTTGATTTTTTTTGTTAGTAAATAACAATTATTGTTATTATTATTATTATTGTTATTATTGTTATTATTGTTATTATTGTTTTTTTTTTTAAATTTCTTCCTTTTCATTTTTACATCTAACTAATGTAAATTTACTTTCTTTTTGATTTTTTTAGTTGAATAAATTAATTTAATTTACAGTAAAATAAAATTTCAATAAGAAAACTGGATTTTTTGAATAAATTTTTTTTAAATAAACATTTATGAATTTATTTTCTCTTTGACTAAGTCTAATTAACATAATTTTTCTTTCTTTTCCTTTTAACCTCTATTTAATGTAAATTTACTTTCTTTGTGAATTTATTGGTTAAATAAATCATAGTTGGTTAAATCATACCCAGTAAACGAAAACTAATTCAAATGAATTAAAAATAATTCACAAAGAGCTTTCGTGAATCCCGCTTTGTGACAAATACGAATTGGAGCCATGATGCAATTTTCCTGAATTCGTGAAACTGTATTTGAACTTCCGAACCTTCTATCCGTACCAATTCACTGGACAAGTTTTGAGCCTTTAATTTTTTTCAATTCGTTAGCACGAATTCAATGCATTCCTTGGCCATTTCTTTCGAATGCGAATTCGGTTGGACAAATTGGTACATATTGAATTAAATTCAATTGAATATACAAAGAGCTTGAGTGAATCCTGCTTTGTTACAAATACGAATTGGAGCCTACCAAAAATGTTAATTCGTTTCAATTCATTTGAATTAGTTTTTTTTTACTGGGTAGAACCAACAATTCTTTGGTTAGTAAATTTGGAATTTGGTTTCCAAATTTCTTTTCCTTTTAACCATAAATTAATGTAAATATATTTTCTTTTTGATTTTTTTGGTTAGTGAAAAAAATTACTTAAAATATTAATTGTTTACAATTTCCTCATTTTCTCTTTGACTAAATCTAATTAACCTAAATTTTGTTTACTTTTAATTAAAAGTAAATAAATGGTTAAAATAATTATTATTTAAGGATGCTATTTACATTAATTACAGATCCGTTGTTTGTTACGTCGAGCAAGTACAAAAATTAAAAACTTCTGAAATAAACGCTTCTAAAGATTATATTTTATTTAAATTTTTAATAAACAATAATGATGGTGCTACAATAACCTGTAATTCTTGGGGCACTAACGCCACACATTTTCGAGCAATGATAGAACCCAATAGAGTAAAAAAAATTATATCCAAATTTAGTTATACTCAGGCCTCGGATAGTTAATAGAAAGAACAACTTTCTTCAATTTTTTTTCAAAATCTGCGACTTCATAAAAATTAAATTTTGTAATATTTTATTGAAAATAATTGATTTTTTGTGACTTAAAAACGATCCTAGGTCTAACACTAATTACATTATTTTTTAATAATCGGACTTTTTGACTACAGAAAATACTTCTACAAAATTTAACTGTGAAATCACCATCACCATTCAATCAAGGATCAATGGGATATGAATTTTTGCTTAAAAGTTTTACAAAATTAACAGATTTAGGAGAATTTAAAAGTTTTGAAAGCAATAAAATAGTCAAAATTAATTTTGAAAAATTACAAATTCTACAAAATTTGGATAAGGGTTAGATTTTCTCAAGTGGACCTTAAATTTTCAAAAGTTGAAATTTATCAGTGTAAATGTGCAAAAAGATTAGAGTTACGAATAACCTGTAAATTTTATTAAAAAATATTCAATTGTTTATTTTTCATAAACAATTGAAATTTTATGCATAACATTTCTATAAAATGCATAACTTTGACAAAAATTGACGAAACTTGATGATTCTTTTTGCAAATTAACTATGAAATTACAAACTTTATAAAAATAATGTTTACTCCATCGAAGTTCTTAATTTGTTATAAAAAATAATTATTTTTTAACTGATTTTTTTTAATTCTATAATTTTATATATTTACTTGTAAACTTTCGTACCTACCCAGTGAGAAATTGCCAATAGACTTTAATCGGTCCAATATCGGTCCAATATTGGTTGCCGTGCTGGGCGCCGATTGACTCCCAATATTGGACCAATATGGGCTGATGCTTGGGATGTAACGGCATCGCCAATCATCGGTTGTCAATATTGGTCCAATATTGGCCGAATATTGGCAACCAAGAGAAAAAAATTTTTTTAAATAAATTTTTTTTAATTAAATAATAATAATAATAAATTAATGTTTATAATTTTTGTTTAATATATTTATTTGTTTAATTATTTATTTTTAATAATTCATGTAAATAATAAATAATTTATTATTTATAAATTATAATTATTTGAAAATGCAGCAGCTATTAGAAAATAGCATTCTGCAAAAAAATTCTATCATTGAAAAATCAATGATAGGCGAGAGAAATCCGCGTCTTTAAATAGATTCGCAGATGATAGACAAGAGATATCCGCGTCATTAAACGGATTCGCAGATATACTCTGGTCTCGCGACGAATCTCTCGATACTTATATACACTGGAGTCGCCGTGTCAGTTGCGAGAACGGTTACAGCGTCCCTCTTGCGGCAGAGATACAAATTTTCACGTAAAATGCTAAATCTCTTTACCGACGGCCTTATTATACCCGCAGTTTACGTGACAATTCTTATCTCCGCCGAAAGAGGGACGCTGTAACCGTTCTCGCAACTGACACGGCGACTCCAGTGTATATAAGTATCGAGAGATTCGTCGCGAGACCAGAGTATATCTGCGAATCCGTTTAATGACGCGGATATCTCTTGTCTATCATCTGCGAATCTATTTAAAGACGCGGATTTCTCTCGCCTATCATTGATTTTTCAATGATAGAATTTTTTTGCAGAATGCTATTTTCTAATAGCTGCTGCATTTTTAAATAATTATAATTTATAAATAATAAATTATTTATTATTTACATGAATTATTAAAAATAAATAATTAAACAAATAAATATATTAAACAAAAATTATAAACATTAATTTTTTATTATTATTATTTAATTAAAAAAAATTTATTTAAAAAAATTTTTTTCTCTTGGTTGCCAATATTCGGCCAATATTGGACCAATATTGACAACCGATGATTGGCGATGCCGTTACATCCCAAGCATCAGCCCATATTGGTCCAATATTGGGAGCCTTTATTGGACCGATGATCGGTCTCTTGGCTCCCAATATTGGACCGATATTGGACCGGTGAGAAATTTCTCACTGGGTATTAAAAATAAAAAGTAGTTATACAATATATTTTACTACTAAACAGACTACAATTTTTTATGAGGGTTTGAAGGCAATTTCCTCGGTAAGCATACAGTACCGTCCGAAATTGTCAGTCCACCCATTTTTAAAGGAATGAAAAAAATTTGTTAACATAAAATTCATGAAAACTAAATTTTTTTTTGGTTTATATTTTAAAAGACGATCAAATTTTGAAGAGAATAAGACCTTACAGAAGTCATTTGGCCAAAATTTGTAGAAGATATTCTTAAAAATCGTCATTTTCAATGTTTCACAAACATTTGAATAACTTCTAAAATTACGTGAAAGTAAAAAAAAATTTTACTCAAACTGAACGAAATTTTAAAAAATTTATATTACAATATTATCTTTTTATAAATAAAATTTGACAAAATCCTTATCATTTTAAAAAATTTATTTTATACTATATAAATTACAATATAATTTTTTTATAAAATAAATTTTATAAAAATCCTTTCAGTTTGAGTAAAATTTTTTTTACCTTCACGTAATTTTGAACAAAATTTTACCACATTATGCTTACCGAGCAGATTGCATTAAAACACTCATAAAAATTTTAATCTGTTTAGTAGTAAAATATATTGTATTACTACTTTTTAATTTTAATAGGTACGGAAGTTTACAAGTAAATTAAAAATATTTTTAAATTATATAATACAAAAAAATTAGTTAAAACTTGTTTTTCTGGAAGCAAGAAATATTCAACTGAAAACAATTAAACAATAAACTTAAAATAGATTACATAAATAAATATTAATAAAATAATATATTACTAATTTTATTATAAACAAGTATTCCAATTGAAATTTAGTTCAAAACATACAAACCAAATTTGAAAAAATTATGAAAGAAAACCTTCCAAAATAAACAAGTTAAAGCGTGCAAAGCGGGGCACACGACATTCGTCAGACGCGGGAGCCCACATCAAGGAGCTTGCGCGCGCTTACAAAAAAATTCATAATTAATAAAATATTTGCTTGAAACAATTTTTTCTTTTTGATACACCGAAAAAAATGCCTAGGACCCGTATACCAGGAATTGACTAGGTTTCCTAGTTACGAGAGGAGCCAACTATAGAATCCTAGTCAAAGTAATAAAATTCAAGCATAGTTAAAGTGACCAGGAAAATTAGTCGATGCAATCAGGAAAAAATAGTCAAAATGACTAGGATAATAATATTAGATTTACACTGTGTATCATAATTATTTTAAATTCTTAATCAAATTCTTATTATCCAATAAAAGAGAAAAAGTAAATATAATTAAAAAAAATAATTAATTATTTTATTAAACATATTTATATTTGACTTTGTATTTATATACCTTAGAATTAATTTAAACTTATGAAATAAATATTTGACGCAGGGAGGACGCGAGCACCTGAACCTAACGAATACGCACTTTGAAACCCGGAACGATAACCACTACACTAAACACGACTTGGTATTTCAATTTTTTAATAGACACTAGATTTTCGAGTCAAAATACAATACTTAATCAGATGATGTTTTATACATTTCGAGTACACAATTTTATACACTTGTCAAAAACTATTTATTTTTAATTATTTATGCCATTTAAATGGAAATTTATATTGAAACCTAACCAAAAAAAATCTGAAAGAATTGACTAATATAATTAAATAGTTTACTTTCCAAAACATGGACTATCTATATTTCCAGAGGTTCCGAGAAACCAGCAATTTTGATGTATGTAAGAACTCCATTTTATGTACAAAAAATAGACGCGAGTAATGATAAAAAATCGTTTTACGAAATCACGATAAATGACGCGAAAGATATAGAGGTAAACACTGTCAGAACAGAAGCAGACGCGTGCGCATTATGGAAATAGGCAAAATTACTACTATCCGCGAGAAAATGATAGGCCCCTGAAAAATGTTCGAATTTCACTTGAAATATCTCTGTTAAAAAAATTGTTTGAAAAAAATGAGAAATATTTTTGGAAAGCGTGGAATCTTATATGTTTGTATACGAAAGGCCAATATTGGAAAAAAAATTTTTGCACCGTACAGGTGCAAAATTACATCACAGTGTACCCCATTTTTCGACATTTTCAAAAATGGTCGACTTTGGTACAAGATTTTACACGGAAGCGATTATTCAAAAAATTCGAAAAAAGGACTATTTATTAACTGAATCTGTCCAAACGAATTTGCTTTATAATTATTAAAAAATCTTAATTATTATTGTATTTATTAACAATAATAGGAGACAATGTTATCTCTGGTTCACTGAAAAAAAAAGTTCATTGAATCAAGTAAATGCATTTTCTTGACCTGATTTACTTGAAACAAACCCATATTTTCTTATTGGAAGAAATTTATTTTCTTGTGTCAAGTAATTTTGAGCATTGATCAAAGTTATTGAAATAAGAAAATATGGGTTTGACATAAGTAAATATCTTACTGTTTCAAACGAACTGTTTTACATGCGCCAAGTCTCGAAAAAGTATTGAATCAAGAATATCATGTTCTCACGTCAAGTAATTTACCTTGAGTCATTTGGTATCTTGAGTCAAATAATTTTTTTATTTCCTTTAAAGCAACTATTTATTTCATCCAACACCCATAGTCTTGAGCCAAGAAAATGGGAAGATTAATACAAGTTAATAATTGTTTCAACTCAATTAAAAATTATTTTGTTTCAAAGAAATATTAATTAATCTAAGCATTTCTTTTACTTGAAGCATTTCTATATTCTCATGTTTCAAAATCATTAATTTCTTGCGAGAATGTTATATTTTCTGGAATGAAATATTTTATTTATTCAATTCAATTAAGTGTAAGATCTTAATATAAGTAAATATTTGTTTCAAGTCGATTAAAAATTATATTCTATTAATCCCATATTTATTTGAAGAAAGAAATTCATTTTCTTGTGTCAAGTAATTATTAGCATTGAACAGAATTCTTGAATTAAGAATGTAGTATTTGGCGGAACTAAATATGTAATTATTTCAACCAAATATTTTACTTTTCCGAAGTACCAAAAAGTATTGAATCTAGAATATATGTTCTTAAGCGAAATAATAAAGTATTGTCTGGAGAATTCATGTTTCTTGAATCGAATCATTTTATTTATTTGCTTTGAAACTTTTTTTTACTTAACACAATGCCGGTGTTCTTGATCCAAGAAAATATTTTTCTTCAAATGTATATGCAACTTAAATATCAGTTTTTGAAAACTGTCCATTGAGGCTAGGATGGCATAGTGGTAGCGTGACGGCTTCTAGTGCGTGCAACCCGAGTTCAATTCCTCCGACCGTGGAAAATTTTCTTTCAAGGTATATTTGTTGTATTTGTGTTAAGTATTAATTAAATGTAAATATATATGTAAAATAATAATTATTTAATTATTTAAATAAAAAATATAAATGTTAATTAATTAAATAATAAAAATGTTTGACCTAAGTATTAGAAAAGATGGGATGGAGGTAAGGGGGGGGGGGGTAATTTAAGTAAATAATTTACTTGTATTGAGAAAGTATTTTTTTGATTGAAAACTATAAATTTTCTCAAATCAAGAAAATATTTTCTCGGACAGAGAACATACTTTCTTGATTTGATACATAAATGATTTTGAATTAATATATTCTGCATTTCTTACATGCTACTTAATTTCTTGGTAGAATTCCATATTTTCTTGGATCAAGAATATCTGTTCTTCTCACAAAATAAATGTTTTCTTCATTTAATCTTGAATTACTTGAACGAACGTTACAAAACATTGAATGAATCGAATAAAATAATTCAATCATCTATATATATTCTTAGAACAAGAAAATATTTTATTCATTTAATACATTTTATATTTCGTATAAGACTAACTTCTTGGTCGAATTCCATATTTTCTTGGATCAAGAATATATGTTCTTCTCCCAAATATCCTATGTCAAGAAAATCGTTTTCTTGAATCAATACTTTAATAGTCTTGGCCGTATTCAATCCCACGATTTACTTCAACCAAGAAAAATTTTCTTGGTTCAATACTTTTTTTTTTCAGTGTTCTAATAGTCTAATTGAAATAAATCAAATTGGAAGTTGTAAATAATTAATCTTTTTATTATCTTAGCTCATTAAAAAAAACGAAATTCTTCTATTAATTACATTTTTCAACATTTATTTGGACAGTTTTTTTTTCTTGAGAACAAGTGTAAAACGGTTGCAAAAACCCAATTTTTTTCGACAAAATCTTAACCCTGTCATAAATAATACTACGAACTTCTCCAAAATGTGGACTCAGAACAAAGCTTAGAATTTTTTTCACATAGGCTATACAGTGCATGCCAGATTTTTATTTATGACAGGGTTAAGATTTCGTCGAAAAAATTGGGTTTTTGCAACCGTTTTACACTTGTTCTCAAGAAAAAAAAACTGTCCAAATAAATGTTGAAAAATGTAATTAATAGAAGAATTTCGTTTTTCTTAATCAGCTAAGATAATAAAAAGATTAATTATTTACAACTTCCAATTTGATTTATTTCAATTAGACTATTAGAACCAGAGATAACATTGTCTCCTATTATTGTTAATAAATACAATAATAATTAAGATTTTTTAATAATTATAAAGCAAATTCGTTTGGACAGATTCAGTTAATAAATAGTCCTTTTTTCGAATTTTTTGAATAATCGCTTCCGTGTAAAATCTTGTACCAAAGTCGACCATTTTTAAAAATGTCGAAAAATGGGGTACACTGTGATGTAATTCTGCACCTGTACGGTGCAAAAATTTTTTTCCAATATTGGCCTTTCGTATACAAACATATAAGATTCCACGCTTTCCAAAAATATTTCTCATTTTTTTCAAACAATTTTTTTAACAGAGATATTTCAAGTCAAATTCGAACATTTTTCAGGGGCCTATCATTTTCTCGCGGATAGTAAAATCCTAGTCAATTTGACTAGGATTTGCAGGGTTGTTTTTGCCAGGCTTGAATTTGTTGAATCAACCTAGCGATACTAACCATAATGATTAGGAATCCTTATTACTTTTACTAGGTTAAGATTAACTATAGGGTCATAGTTAATAATACCATTGAGATTTTTTTCGGTGTATGCAATCCTTAATAAATTCTCTCAAAGTTCTTATTTATAAAATTAAATATGGTTATCCAGAACACGTTTAGTTTTAATTTGTTTATAATAAATAATTATTTTTTATAACAAATTAAGAGCTTCGATGGAGTAAACATTATTTTTATAAAGTTCGACTTGTTGAGACTGGTGCGCACAGTTTCTGCGCACCAAGATTCCTTGACGAGTTCCCGAAAATTTCAGAAACAGTTGCGGCCAGTGCCATGAACTTTACATGAGAAAGTAATGAAAAAGAGACTAATGGACTATTTATAGCTTTTTCTAATACAGTTCCCGAATTTCTTTCAAACATTCATTGATTACCATTGAATGTTCGTCGCTAGTTCAGAGCTGTTACCACGTATCCAAGAGTTAGGAAATAATTCCTGAAATATCTGGGAACTTTTTTTTCCGTGTAGACATGAGCAGGTAAGTGAGGACTTCAGGTCACTTTTACCCAAACCTACATAAAATTTTGAATTTCTTAAGACAGGAAAAATATTATGGGTGTTTACACCTCTGTACATCCTTAGAAACCAGATCTTTAAAGTTATAAATCAGTTTCAACCACAGAAAAAAATGAACAAAAAAAGGTAGTAGTGCTAAACTTGGAGTCTCGGACAAAAAGACTTGCAGTAGTATGCACCGGACTGCTAATGGTGCAATAAAGCAAAAAACTGAAAATACTTTTGCAAATAATTACTTAAAATAATTTTTTTTTCCAAACTTTTGTTGATGAATCGTAATAAGTGTCGTATTCTCCGTAACGTGTACTTTGTCTCATCTTCGTACCTTAATTTCCAACAAAGATAACACAACTACGGTTTCGTTTAATAATCTCAAAAAGTTATTATAATAACGGTTATTTGTTTAAATAACATTATTCAGAAAGATTTAAGGAACATAGAAAAAAATCAGGAATATCATAGGACTCTCATTAAACGAGTTACATGTTACCAAAGTAGGCCTTATTGAAAATAGTGTCAAAAAACATGTTCTTTTTCCCTTCAAAAATTAATAACTTTAAGAAAAAAATTTTTATTTGTTTTTAATTTTTTACATTAATGTAGAAATAAATTACTTACTGATTCCATACAGTTTCAATATTGTGCGATTTTTTTTATTCAAGTTACAAGCCTTCAAAGTCAACTGACTATACTTTTTGAACCGATAGTAGGCATTGGGCTAAATGCCGGTAAGTACATAAATGAATCGTGAAAAATGGTTATTTTTCTATTTGCCTGAAATCAATTAGTCATTTAGCTTACTGACTAGGCGTTAAGGAAATTGCCTACTATCCGTTCATTAAATTCTGACCCCTCTAGTTTTCGGTGAATAACTTCGCGAAAAAAAATCGCTAATAAAAACGAAAAAAAGCATAAGAAAGACAATTTTATTCCGAACAAGTTGATATAAATTTCATTATTGCAAGTCAAATAGCGTTGATAACACGATAAGAAAATGGTGAAAAAACGACTAATTTATCATTGCTGACTTTGAGCCCGTACAATTTAAATAAAGAAAAATGGTTAGAAACTGAAACAAAAAATCAGGTGTACACATTAATTCTTCCTAAATGATATTATTAAAACAAAAGTTTAAAATGTTAATTAGTTTAATGCATAAAGTGAAAAAATTAAAAAAATGCTATCTCAACTTCCAACAGTCGCATAAATTCGAATTTTAGCTTAAAGTGCGTTAAAAAATTTACACATATTATATTTAAATTTTCAAAGTTTTAAACAAATTACAAAAAAAGTTTAATGAAAAAATTTTTTTAACCATTTTTTTTCGAACCAGAAGGCCTCGAGTGAAAATGAGTCTCCCATTGTTGACGGTCCAACAATGCTAAGTTTACTGCCCAATGCAGCAAGTGGCAGAAAATGCCAAAGGCGCAGAATAAGGGATTTTACAAACGAATAAGAATATCTTTGTACACAACTCGTCTAAAATTTTGTTCCTTTCGAAATCCCTTATTCTGCGCCTTTGGCATTTTCTGCCACTTGCTGCATTGGGCAGTAAACTTAGCATTGTTGGACCGTCAACAATGGGAGACTTATTTTCACTCGAGGCCTTCTGGTTCGAAAAAAAATGGTTAAAAAAATTTTGTCATTAAACTTTTTTCGTAATTTGTTTAAAACTTTGAAAATTTAAATATAATATGTGTGAATTTTTTTACGCACTTTAAGCTAAAATTCGAATTTATGCAACTGTTGGAAGTTGAGATAGCATTTTTTAAATTTTTTCACTTTATGCATTAAACTAATTAACATTTTAAACTTTCGTTTTAATAATATCATTTAGGAAGAATTAATGTGTACACCTGATTTTTTGTTTCAGTTTCTAACCATTTTTCTTTATTTAAATTGTACGGGCTCAAAGTCAAGAATGATAAATTGGTCGTTTTTTCCGTGTTTTTTCACCATTTTCTTATCGTGTTATCAACGCTATTTGACTTGCAATAATGAAATTTATATCAACTTGTTCGGAGTAAAATTGTCTTTCTTATGCTTTTTTTCGTTTTTATTAGCGATTTTTTTTCGCGAAGTTATTCACCGAAAACTAGAGGGGCCAGGATTTAATGAAACGGATAGTATAAGTAGCACCCGGCAAATAGAAAAATGAGAATATGTGCATGTGTTACTCAACAGAAATATTAAAAAAAATCTGGTCCGCGCTTGCGCGGACACATTCTCATCCGCGCTTCGCGCGGAGGCTCGCTTCGCTCGCAAGTTTCAGCGCGCCTCGGGGCGCGCAAATATTGATCGTCGCGCTTCGCGCTCCGGCGATTATTTCACACGTCGCGCTTCGCGCTCCGTGTGTTGTTGCGCGCTTCGCGCGCAAATGGCTCGCTTCGCTCGCCGTAGTCTGCAATTGTTGTGCATTATTTGTGTTCTTGTTCTTGTTTCCTATTATATGTTTCATAAACCATTTTTTTTCTTAAGGTATTTCTCCGGCTGCTACTCTTGTAAAAATTGATTTTCGATAGATTTTCTTCAAATTTTGAGAAAATGATTCTTCGGGTGACTTTTAAATGTGATAAAAATTTCAAACCCCTTTGCGATGCTAAATTTTGAGTTATTCAAGTTCAAACTTTCACTTTTACATGCGATTATGTTAAAAATAAAAAATGTCAACCACAATATCTCGTTCTTTGACATGGCAAAGGGTTTTTAAATTTTTACCACATTTAAAGGGCACCCAAAGAAACATTTTCTCAAAATTAGAAGAAAATCTATCGAAAATCAATTTTTACAAGAGTAGCAGCCGGAGAACTACCTTAAAGTTACTACGACTTTAAGGATAACATTCTCATCACATGTTTTTCTTTGCTAATGATTGCGAGATTAAGTGGATTTAAATGTATATTTTTAGTCTTGATGAATAAAATTGTCGAGTTATCTTTAATTATAATAACTCTCTTAACAGAAACATGATTTGCAGAAGCAAATAAAATATTTTTAAAGTATTAGTATCAAGTTTTTTGTATAGTGTAAATCGGAGCGTAATGGCTAACTTTTGCACTCTTTGTTGATTTACTCGGACATTTTTGTTTTAATTACGTATTTATCTCCTAGAAAAGTTACTCTGGTAACTAGAAAGCAAAGCAAAGGTAGGATACCCAAATTAGAACAAAATAATAAAAAATAGCACAGCATTTCAAACAGAATTTCGAACTAAGAAAATAAAAACAATCCTTCAAAATTTTCTCGTCGTTTTAACAAGCAAAAATAAATCACCTCTACTGAAATGGGACAAAAATTCGAAAAAACTTTATAAATAAATTAAGTTTTTCAAAAGTTAACGTCGGACAGACAGACGTAATCGCCGGACCATGTTTTTTGGATTCAGGGCACCTCAAAACGCAAAGATTTCATAAAATTAGCAAATAGTATATTAAGCAACAAGGTACGTAAAGGCAGTCATTTATTTACGGTGATTTTTGTGACACAAGTGAAGTCACTTGTTCGAAATGTACGACAATGGCAGCCTTTTTTTCCATGAGCAAAAATAACGCATGGGACTAGCGGTTTTTTTTGCCCAGGGGAAAAAAAGGTCGCCATTTTCATTCAAGTGGACAAATGAATGGCCTGACCCAAAAACTTAAAAAAAATTAATTTTCTATGAAAAAATGTTATAGAGAAAAGTTGATTGTATTTTTCGAATCTAAAGTAACATAAAGTTAAAAATATTGAAATTTGAAAAAATTGAATTTTTCAAATATTAAAAGTACTGTAGTTTTTGTAGTTTTTAACGAAAATGGCTGGCTAACGAACTTAGCCTTCATTTTTACACCAACTTTAAGTGTGTTGAATTTAAAATCGATCCGATAAGTTTTTCAAAAGTTATCGTGGGAACAACATATTACCGTCTACAGACGGACAGACAGACAGACACACAGACAGACGCACTCGCCAGACCATGTTTTTCGGACTCAGGGCACCTCAAAACGTAAAGATTTCATAAAATTAGCAATAGTCAAAATTCGACCAAAACTAATACCTTCTCATGTGATGAGAATATGTAAAAAAATTTTTTAAATTAATTTAAAACAAATAATAATAAAAAGATTTTATTACAATTATAATATTAATAAATAATACATAAATAATACATTTAATCTTAAGGAATTAAATCATTAAATATTAATACTTAATACTAAATTATTTAAAACATTAAAATACTATAGTTTTTATTGTAAAAATTAGTTTTGATTTGCATTAAACACAAAATTATGGTTAATTTTTCGAATGCATTAAAAATAGTTTTAATAAACAGAAAATATGTTTAAAATTCATAAGCAGGTAAAAAATATTTTTAAATAGGGTAACTGCTCCAGTCGTTGGCAACCTTAAGGCTAAATTTTGACTTTAAGAATTATTTTAATAGATAAAAACTAATATTATATAATACTTATAGTAATGTATGTAT
Source organism: Leptopilina heterotoma (assembly GCF_015476425.1). Taxonomy (NCBI): domain Eukaryota; kingdom Metazoa; phylum Arthropoda; class Insecta; order Hymenoptera; family Figitidae; genus Leptopilina; species Leptopilina heterotoma. The sequence continues at coordinate 458,856 of NW_025111050.1, read as the reverse complement.
TCAGAATTTAATGCAGCATACGATAAAATGATCAATTTTGAATAAAAATAAACTGAAAATTTTAAATTAATTAATAATAATATAATGACACCAATTTCTAGTCGTTGGCACTGCAAGCACTAGTCGTTGGCACCCACCAGTTTCCAGTGGTTGGCACCCATACATAACCTTTAAATTTCTTATGTTTCAAACAAGCAAATTAAAATTTTTTTTATTTTCTAATTAATCAAGAATAATTCATTATAATTTTAAGTAATAAACAAATACAAGATAATGTACTTATATATAATTCAATAATAAATGTATATATCATTTTTCAGAGAGACTGAAATTATTGACTAGACGTAAACATTGTTACATAACCTCACTTTTCATTGCGAAATGAGGGGTGTCAACGACTGAAGCTTGCTTAAAAATATGGCTTGTCCAGTCGTTGACATGGTGTGCCAACGACTGGAACAGTTGCTTTTTTTAATATTTTCATTGGCACCCCATTGAAATAAATTAATTAATAATTTTTAAGACAAGACGTGTTAAACTAATCAATATTTAAATATTCTACTAAAACATTTGCAAAGAAAAAAGCAAATTTACCCACTTCTAATAATAATAAATTGAGTTCAAAAATTTCAGTTTTCTTAAGATTTTCTTTAGAAAAACCGAAAATTTCCTAACACTTTGAGAATGATATTAATTTTATTTTTTTTAATGCAAGTAAGTAATTACTTCTAATAAGTTATATACTAGATTTTTGTAAAAAATGTTGGAAATTTTAATAATCATATGCAAAACATGCTAGATTTTTGCTATATCTTGTTATTTAACCCCTAAACCGCACACTGCCGAATCCATCCTTAAACCGCACACTGGGTGTGCGACACCCGGGGACTTTTAAGTGTGTTCTCCAAGCTGGAATAGGATATTATCTTTCGGAAAAATTATCTTATATAGCTCAGTACATCTATTTTGAAGGAAAATAGGTTTCATAATGATTTATTTAATTTTAATAATTAAAAAAGAGTTTTTAAAAACTACTGAAATTACCTTAAACCAAAAACTGGGTGTCAAACAAGCAGAAATTTTTCGCCGACAACTTCATAAAGTTATCAAATACACAAAAAACACTTGGGAGACTAATGTCCCTCACGGAACATAAAGTTAAGTACAAAATGTATCGTCCAATAACGACACAATTTAACCGAAATATTAGAGTAAAAAGCTAGAATATGGGTGTCGCACACCCAGGGTGCGGTTTAAGGGTTAAAGAAAACCTAAGAGGGGTGCCAACCACTAGCGCAGTGCCAACGACTGGAGCAGTTACCCTATATCATAAGGTGTATAAAAAAAATTCTGTTAATGACAGAATATTTAAATATAACATTATTTTTATATAAATAGATAATTTGAAAAAATAAAAATAAGCTATAATATAACACATTACTTTTTTCCCTAAAATTTAAAGTAAAGATTTCATTGTAACTGGAGGGGTAAAACACATAAATAATTCAAATTGCTTATAAAATAGTTATTAAAAATATGGAATATTTAAAGTAACAATCATGCATATATTTCCATTTAAAAGTTTTTGAGTTATTAATTTTTTTTAAAAAGGTTATAATAATTTGTTAATGCAAAAATTAATAACAAAAATTTCAAATTTCAAAAAACAGTTATAAGTGTTTTTTGAAATCATGTGAACTATAGATATTAATTAAAATTTTTTTTTAAATTTTTTTACATTTTAGAAAATCAATAAAATTTTTTTAACACAGTTGAGATGGTCAGGCCCAAAAACTTATAAAAAAAAAAAAAAAAAATTTGACTTTTTGACAAAAAAAGTTGTAGAGAAAAGTTGTTTGTATTTTTCTAATCTAAATTAATATAAAGTTAAAAATTTTGAAATTTGAAAAAATTGAATTTTCAAAATTTTGAAATTACTGTAGTTTTTGTAATTTTTGACGAAAATGTCTGGCTAACGAACTTAGCCTTCATTTTTACACCAACTTTAAGTGATTTAAATTTAAAAACGATCCGATAAGATTTTCAAAAGTTATCATGGGAACAACATTTTGTGTCTACAGACAGACAGACAGACATACAGACAGACACCATCGCCGAACCATGTTTTTTGGGTTCAGGGGACCCCAAAACGTGAAGATTTCATAAAATTAGTAAAAGTCAATTTTCGAACAAAACTAATACTTTCTCATGTGATGAGAATGTAAAAATATGTCAAAATTAATTAACACAAATATTTTATTATCAATAATAATAATAATAATAATAATAATAATAAAATATTTAGTAAAATGATTGAAATAAAATAAAAAATATAATTCACAAAATAAAATTACTTAGACGTTTTGATTTCCAATATAATGCAATATTAATTGTGGGATAGATTCGAGTGCTTGTTTGTAAATCAGTATTTTTGTTTTTAATTGAAAATTTGAAATATACACTTTCGAAAACTGATGATTAAATTTATATTGTAATTTATATTGTACAAAATCGAAGAGAGACTAACTACGATTTCCAATATTATAATATTGGAAATCGTAGTTAGTCTCTCTTCGATTTTGTCAACTAACAGTTGTATTTTATCAAAATAGCCTGTGTTGATAGTTATATATTCGAAAAAAAATGTAAGGAAGTTATTAAAGGTTGTAGTAATCGAAGTATGTGGAATGAAAATCAATTGGAAAATGTGAAGTCAATTTTAAAAAATTCTAAGTGCGGTTTGCCGCAATAAATAAATAAAAAAATAATTATTATTGATAATAAAATATTTGTGTTAATTCATTTTGACATTTTTTTTTTAATATTTCTGTTGAGTGACACATCCACATATTCTCATTTTTCTATTTGCCGGGTGCTACTTAGGCAATTTCCTTAACGCCTAGTCAATAAGCTAAATGACTAATTGATTTCAGGCAAATAGAAAAATAACCATTTTTCACGATTCATTTATGTACTTGCCGGCATTCAGCCCAATGCCTAGGCATTAAGCTAAATGCCGGATTTTTCTACTTGCCTACGACATATATATATATGTAGCGTCACCTGATCTTCACTTTTAGTATAATAAGCTTCAGAAAAGATTCAAAAAACTTTGAGACTTATTACCAAAAGTGACGTTGACTATGTCTTTTCATAATCTTTATTAGAATTCTTCTAACTATACCTCGATTATCCCTAAATTCTTACGTTTTATTAGAAATATCGAAATACGATAAAGTAATTTTTCTAACTAAAAGTCTCTCCGTGTATTAATGGTTTTTCATATGATGCACAAAACTTTTTTTTGAGCTTTTTTTGTACCGACGTCACAGAAAACACAATTTTCGATGCTCCGAAAATGTAAATGAACAAAAAGTTAGGTTTTACTAAGACAAGCTTCAACAAGCGTGCGCGTAGGTGGCGCTAGTAAACTTGACAAAAAAACGCAAATGGTCCAACCTCGACTATACTCCCCTATTTAAAAATACGGACCTTACGGACCAAAAATGAAAAATTACGGACCATTTACGGATTAATTACTGAGAAAAATATAACCAGTCCGAGTCAAATAAAAGAAAATTTTACTTAAAACTATAAATTAAATTTTTCATAACTATAAAACATGAAGAAATCGATCATTTCGAGTCGAAGACTCGGAGTTATCGATTACTTCATGTTTTATAATAATTAAAGATGACGGAGTGATAAAATCATTATCAATTCAATTATTATTTTTAATAATTTTCGAAAAAGTTCTTTGACAATTTTGAAATCCATTTTTTTACAATATTCAACTTTACGAAATTTCAATAATTCGTAAATTCTTCAATTAAATATATATATATATATATATATAGGGGAGAGTGGTCCTAAGTTGGCCGCCTAAGCAAATTGGTCGAAAATAGTAACAAAATGAAATTTAATCACCTCGGCAAGTATATATTAGTGTTCAGAGATCGTTCTGCTATAATTTTGTGGTATTTAGAACGTTATAGAATGGCTTTTGTAGTCTTAATACAATAAATAGTGAAAAGCTGCATTTTGGACATTTCAGAAATAGCGGTCCTAAGTTGGCCACCACTTTTTTTCGCTTGTGTGTAAGGAAGAAATGCATATTCTTTTCAATTACGCAGAAATTTTACAAATTTGATACATTTAGGAGAATAAAAACGCATTATTTAACTATTTTTGTTTAGAAAATGAAGCAATATTTTATTTCATTTATTTACAGTGGTGGATGGCTATATTTTTTCTAATGTTTTTTAAACCATTTTTTTTGTTTTTTGTCTTTGTTTAATTCCTACGTTACACTTTAACGGTCTTTCTCGTGATAAAAAACACAAAAAAGAAATAAAACATAAATAAAAACAAACAAAAACAATAGGTGGCCAACTTAGGACCACTGTAGATTTTTACAAGTTTCAAATTATTACGCTAATAAAAAAAATTTAATTAAAAAATCAACAAAACCTCTTATTACAACATTAAATAAAGGAACTAGCGCACACACGCTCATATAGAAATTTTTAATTATTTATCTCTTGTAGCTGCTCTCGAAAAAACAAGAAAAATCAAATTTTTTTAGTCGAAAACAATATTATTGTCCTCACAATGCGTAGAAAAATCTTAGATTATAATTAGGTTCATAAATTATATCATGGTTTATCAATACATCATACCACAAAATTATAGATTCGTCCAGTATACCATCGCTGAGAAATGCAGGGTGGCCAACTTAGGCCCACGGCCAACTTAGGACCACTCTCCCCTATATATATATATATATATATATATATATATATATATATATATATATATATATATATATATATATATATATATTAAAAAATAAAAAATTCAAATAATATAAAAAAATTCGCAATTAAACTTTCTAAAAAAAAATTTATTTCACAGAATTGTTAATTAAAAATATGAAAAATTCAAATTTTCAAAGATTCTAATCTGAAAACTTTTGAAAATTCAATTATTTCTAAAAATTTACGCTCAAATGCTTTTAATATTCAATTATAATCCAAAATTTTAACTGAAATCCATTTTTAAATCAATTTTTATGAGAAAATTCTACTATTAGAGGTGTGTAAAAAGCTCGAAAAGCCGAGCCGAGCCGGGCCGCAATTTTTTCGAGTCGAGCCGAACCGAGCCCGAGCCGGGCTCGATGTATCGAGTACCCGAAATTTTGGAGTACCCGAAACATTCGGGTAACCGAAATTTTCGAGTTCTCGATTTAATTCGAGCTTTTAAATTAAAAAAATTTTTTTTTTGAAAAAAAAAAAAATTTAATTAAAAATTAATGTAGAAAATTTTGGATTTTCTCAAGGGCTCGAATCAAATCGAGTACTCGAAAATTTCGAGTACCCGAAAGTTTCGGGTACCCGAAAAATTCGAGTACCCGAAATTATTCAAGCTTTTTATAAAGCTCGGCTCGGCCCGAGCTCGAACTGAATAGGCTCGGCTCGGCTCGGCTCGAAAAATGAAAAGCTCGAAAATACCCGCTCGAGCTTCGGGTTTCGAGCTTTTTGCACACCTCTATCTACTATAATTCAAATATTTAAATAAAAAAAAACAATTTATTGAATGATTGCATGTTTCTTAAAATTGAATTCTCATAAAGAATTTTATAAATAAATTTTTAAATAATAGAATTCTTTTGACGAATTTTAATAAAATTTTTAAGAATAATTACATTTTTTCGAGGAATTCGATTAAAATTGTAATCAAAATTAATTGAAATTCTGCAATGAGTTTTATTATTTATCAAAATAATTGAATTCCTAATAAGAATTTTACTATTTACAAAAAAATTGAATCCCTGTAAAAATTTTATTATTTATGAAAATAATTGAATGATTCCGAAGAAATTTATTAAAATTTTTGAAAATAATTGAATTTCGGAGAAGAATTTAATTATTTCTAATGATAATTGAAATTTTAACAAGAATTTAATTATTTCTAAAGATAATTGAAATTTTGCCAAGAATTTTATTAAAATTTTTGAAAACAATTTAATTTCTTGGAAGAATTTTATTATTTGAAAAGAAAATAAATAAAATTTTGACGAGAACTTTTTAAAAAAAAATTAATTCTACAGAAATGTTAGTTGAAAAGTATTAAATTACTTCTTAAAAATAAATTCTCATAAAGAATTTTATCAACAAATTTTTAAATAATTGAATTCTTTTGGAAAATTTTATTAGAATAGTAGATACCTATTAAAATTCATTGAATTGAGGAAAATTTTTGAAAACAATTGAAATTTTGACAAGAATTTCATTAAAATTCTTGAACATAATTGAATTTTTGGAAAGAATTCTATTACTTTTAAAAAAAATTGAATTTCTACAATCATTTGTGATTTTTCTAAAATTATCCAAATTATATTGTACAATTTACGGACCTTTTTTCAAAAAAATGTACTTTTACGGACTTTAAGCAAAGTTACGGACTTTTACGGGATTTACGGACCTACCTAGTTCAAGTCCTGCTGACATTTCCCGGTTTTCGAGGTGTTGTAGACACCCTGACTTTATACAAAGTTATATTTGCTTAAAAAATTGATATATCTTCTTATATCATAGGAAAAAAATTTTTGTAAAAAAAATAAAAGGCATTTTTTTACTATTAAGTGTAGTGGAAATTTAAGTAGTCCACAAATTGGGACATTTACCTTAAATACACAAGGAAAAATTATTAACACGTTTGTTAGACATGTGGGATACCCGACATGTGTTACATGTTTAAATCGATGCGTGCAAATACACGTGATTATTTGCACGATAACTTAGGATAACTAATAGAGCTGTGCAAAATTCGAACCGAACCGAGTTTTCTTCGGTTTTGGGGCGCCGAAATGTCGAATGTCGAATGTTCGACATCCGAACTGGGCTAGTTCGAATGTCGAATATTCGACATTCGAACTGGACGACTGACATGTCGAATTTTAGAATTCGACATTTTAGCGTACTAAAAACCGAACACAACTCGGTTCGGTTCGAATTTTGTAGTAACTCGAATGTCGAATTTTCGACATTCGAACTAGGCGAAAAAATTCGAACAGTTCGGTTCGAATTATTTTGCACAGCTCTAAGGGGTCGTCCATAAATTACGTAAGACATTTTGGGGGGAGGGGTGGGTCTGCTAAATCTTACGAACCGTAGAAAAAATGGCGCTAATGTATGTAAAAAATCTTACAAAGGGGGGTGGGTGGTCAAATTTTCAAAAAAAGTGACTTACGTAATTTATGGATGGCCCCTAATAACTAATAAAAAATAATCATTATCTAGTAATTACTAATATTAAAATAATTAAAAAATTGAGAATTTAAGTTGTAAGATTTTACCTTATAAAACCAGTAAACACAATACGCAGTAGTACCAATTAAAGCTGCAAGATTAAAAAATTCTTTCACTTTAAAAAATAAACTCGGTTGATGGTAATTTGGGTAATAATATGGATATAGTTGTCTTGGAGGTTGTATCGTCACAGCTGTGTATTCATTTTGACTTGAAGATTTTTGTGACAAATTCGCCAAATCACAGGCTCTTTGTATTTCCTTATCGGTGAGACCTTTTCTTTTTAAAAAGTCTTGTTTTTGACTTAAAGGACTAGCTGAGACTTTTGGATTCTGCAGAAATTTCACTGCCGTGCTTATCTAAAAAACAAAAAATTAAATTTATTTCTAACATATAATTTATTAAAAATTTGCGTGCAAATGTCAATGCGGCCAACTTATTTCTGCAATTAATTATGTTATTTTTCTTATTATTAGTACACTGTAGAATGGCACAGCCCGTATATATTTGAATAAATAAATAAATATATGTACAAAAATAACTTTCTTTAATACACTGAAAAAAATTCTGTGTCGCTACCTTACCTACGAATGTCGCTACCACACAGATCAGATGGTAAGTACTATCCCGATTTCGGAAGGGAGATTAGCTCTCAAGGGAACGCTACCTCACCGCGAGAGAGAATACCGCGTGCTCAATACGAGGTTGCACCAATCCTTGCACCAATCTCGAGATATCGGAATGACAGCCTCCCCGTCTATTCGGGAAGGCTACCTGCTCTCGAGATTCGTTGAAGTTGAGTCTCCAATGTGAGAGAAGGTGCGCATCGATGTTCATAGCTATAGATATACCACAGCATACTTTAGTATACCTATAGCTATGAACATCGATGCGCACCTTGTCTTATTGGAGACTCAACTTGACGCACCTGAAAACCGAAGGGCAGAGCACTCGAGGCAAGAGAATGTAGCGCCATCACCACACATAATTTTTTTCAGTGTAGAATTACAAGAAATAAAAAGAAACTATTAAGCGGTCTTTTCTTAATAAACAAAAAGAAACTAAATGAATAAAATAAAATTATTTCTGAAAATAAACTTTCAAATTCTCTACAGGTTCAAAGGTTATAGTTAGGATACTCTGTAATGGTTATGTTAAACAACTAATTATAACTGAATATTTAATTTATGAGTGCCTTAGAAAGAATATGAAAAGCAATTATGGAATTAATTTAAAATACTTACTAGTTGTTCTCGAAGAGGAGTTTCATTGTTTGTATTATTATCTGCCATTTTTGCACTTTATAATTATTTCCCTTTGGTTATGTATTCCTTATATTTTTTAGCCTTTGAACGTACATAATTATGCAATAAACACTGAAGCAAGCTGATTAATCAGATTTTCATTGAAAGCATAAAAAAGCACAATAATTACCTGTCATGTCTTATGAATATAGGTTATAAAGTAGCGCAAGTACACCCGGAACTTGCAACTTTCAAGCAATTTCTCTTGATTGTTTAAAATTATATTAATTCTGGGGAAATAATATTGCCCTTATTTACAAAAAGAAATAATTTTTTAAATGAAACGAGTAATAATATATATAAATTTTTAAAACATTACAATTTTTTGATTGCTACTGTCTGTACCAAAAACATAAGTTCAGATTTTCAGAATGTATGTCTAATAAGCTGAATTTACATTTTAGATACGTGCGGAGTTACATTATTTTTACGTAAAAATTTTAAGGCTGCGGTTACACCTCTGCAGGCAGCCTGCCTGCCTGCAGGTTGTCATGGTAACGTACAAGAGTAAGAGAGTCAGTGACTTCAAACTTCTCCCTTACTCTCGTTGCTCCTGCCTGCGCAGGCAGGCAGCCTGCAGAGGTGTAACCGCAGCCTAAGGCCTTTCTCCAATAGGTTCCCAAAACTCTGCGTTGCGTCGGTTGCTATGGCAACATATGCTAAAATCAGGGTGGAGTCCCATGACAGCGTTTTGCGTTGCGTCGTAATGGGAGAGAAAAAGACGCAAATATACGTTTGCTGCATTCTCTCTCATTACAACGCAACGCAAAACGCTGCCATGGGACTGCGGCCTCAAGGCAACGCAGTCATTCGCAGACAAACGCAGAGCTTTGGGATCCTATTGGAGAAAGGCCTTTAAATAAAATAATTTCCGTTAAAGGGGGAAAAACGTCGCGAATATAAAAAGGATCAATTGATAATTAACATTGATATTAATTAATTATTAATCCAACTCACTTCGTGAGTAAACCCAATACGAATACAGTGTATACACTGTAAAAAAATCTGGTGTAAAATAACACGAAACTTGTAATTTCACACATCAAAATTATAGGTTGTACGTAGTAAATTTATTTCGTTCCAAAAGTAGTTTTACTATTTTTAATAATTTTACATTATACGACTATGTAATTTAATAGTTTTGTGTAAATTAACTACGTCCGACGTAGGAAAATTTGATCACTATGTCCGACGTGGTATTTTTACATTGCGTGTATTTCTACACTTTGACGTAATATTACGTCGCACGATCTGTACAATTACATGGCGAATGTAATTTTCTTATTCCTTTAAGATTTTCAAAAAATTTTCAAGTTTTTATAAATAACTCTTAAAAAGTGTATATAATGTACATTTATAGAAAGTATATGCTAATTTATAAGTAAATAATAATATTACAAAAAGTTTTGGGCTATATTTCATAAATACAAAAAGTTACGACTGAAAATATTATTTCAAAAAATATTTGCAGGTTATGTAGATTACAGTCGGCGTGTAAAAATACCACGTCGGATATAGTGACCAAACTTTCCAACGTCGGACATAGTAAATTTACACCAGATTTTTTTACAGTGTATACATTAGGTTGTAAGTTTTCTACATGATGTATATTATGGCGCACTCACACATTTTTTTGCGCAGGCAGCCACAACAACTCGAGTAAGAGGCCGAGGGAGAGAAAACATATAATTTCAATTGTCTCACTCTCTTACTTTTATGTGTTACCATGACAACCTGCAGGCAGACAGCCACCAAAGGTGTGAGTACGCCATTACATTTGATGGCATATCTTAAAGGCGGCGTTTTGAAATTTCTCAATAAATTATAACTTCACTCATTAAACAATAAGTTGTCAATTTTTAAATTAACACAATTTTTATTATTTTATTAATAATTAAATGAAATGTTTACTGATTCAAATCTTTCTACGTTTAATTTCTTATTCAGAAATCGGTTAAACTGTCAGAATTATATATAAGGCGTATAGCATAACCTATATTCAGTGTGTAAGGGTACAGTCACACGATCAATGCATCTGCATGATGCATGCATGCACAAACATTTGACTGTTCACACCTCAATTTTTCGCTCTCGAAAAATCATTTTTCTGGCGGGATATTTAAAATTGATTAAAATTTAAAAATAACGTATTACTAATTATTACAATAAAAAATAAAAAAAATTGAACGTTTATTATAAGGAATCAATTGTAAATAAATTTCTCTTAATTTGTGGCATATTTTAAATTATAAAAATTCACAATATTAAAATATGCCACAAATTAAGAGAAATTTATTTACAATTAATTCCTTATAATAAACGTTCAATTATTTTTATTTTTTATTTTAATAATTAGTAATACGTTATTTTTAAATTTTAATCAATTTTAAATATCCCGCCAGAAAAATGATTTTTCGAGAGCGAAAAATTGAGGTGTGATCAGTCAAATGTTTGTGCATGCATGCATCATGCAGATGCATTGATCGTGTGACTGTACCCTAACAGATATTATTAGGATAATTTTCCCATAAATCAACAATTAATAACAAACTCAAAGAAAACAAATATAAAGATAAATTGACGAGAAAGAATGTCTTTTAACAAAATAAACGAGATTCAAATAGATGACCTGCCATAGTAAACATTTTTAACCAATTTTTATTTACTGTTATAAAAACTGTATACTGTTATAAAAATACAAGGCTTTGATAAAACGTATAAAAAGCACAATAGATTCGCGAACGTCGTTCGCGAATGTAAAGCATAAGTTAGAAAAGGACACAAATATATCTCTGACCTTTTTTAACCCATGCCTTGCGTTCGCAAACGACATTCGCGAAGTAGTTGTGCCTTGGCCTTAGGGTGCAATCCCATGTGAGCAGAATACGTCGACCGAAAGCAGAAAATCATGAGTGCAAAAGAGATAGGTAGATATTGTTGTTCTTTTCACTCTCATAATTTTCTGCTTTCGGTCGACGTATTCTGCTCACATGGGATCGCACCCTTATTGTGCGTTGGACTTTAGGTTGAGTCCACAATAGGCACTTTTCTTAAAGCGATGCATACCCTCTACATCGATTTCCATTGTTCGAACAATAGAAATCGATGTAGATGGTATGCATCGCTTTAAGAAAAGTGCCTATTGTGGACTCAACCTTAAACCTCAAGTGGAGACTGTGACGAGCGACTATTACCTCGCTCGAATCACACTTCGAGATTAATCGAATCACGATTGTACGTCGCGGTGAAATCAAAATTATTAAAATAAAATATTCGAATTCATATTTCAATAAATATAAACCTGAGACTGAGAATGGCAAAGGAATAGTATAATAAAGTACCTAAACAAATTTTTATGCTTTAGCGGATGTTATTTCAAACATTCTAAAGAATGAGTAATTGTACTTTAAGAAACTCAAAATATTTCTAAAACATCATAAAGATAATCTAGATTAAGAAACAGATGTTTTAATAAAATCGAAACTCTTCGATTTCCTTCCAAACCAATATGTTTTTCTAACACTAGGTAGAGAAGAACGGGGCGAGGCAGCCAAGACGGCACATTTTGGTTTGCGAGGCAGTTATTTAAATAGGTTTTTTCAATTTTAATATCGCGTTAGAAAGCTTGTCTTATTGGCTAAAAAATCGCCATAGAATATTTTGACGTAGGTTGCACTTAACAATTTCTACAACCCTTTTCCCAAAGGACCACATTTTGGCATTTTTGAAAAAACGTGGGGTAAAGTCCAACGCACAATATAGCTTCGCGAAAGTCGTTTCCAAACGCAATGCATGGGTTAGAAAAGGACAGAGATATATTTATGACCTTTTCTAACTCATGCTTTACATTCGCGAACGACGTTCGCGAAGCAGTTGTGCGTTGGCCTTAAGGCTGTGGTTACACCTCTGCAGACAGCCTGCCTGCCTGCAGGTTGTCATGGTAACGTACAAGAGTAAGAGAGTCAGTGACTTCAAACTTCTCCCTTACTCTCGTTGCTCCTGCCTGCGCAGGCAGGCAGCCTGCAGAGGTGTAACCGCAGCCTGAGGCGGCCAACTATTTTAATAGTTAAAAAAAACATAACTTAAAGTTAAAATTAGTGAAACATAACAAGGTAGTTGTCCTTAACTTACTTTTATTTTGTTGGTAAACTTCAAAAATTTACATTTAAATAATATTACAATAATAACATTAATTAAATTCAATTTAACATTTTAAGGATATATAAATTTGTTATTCTTAAAAAATGGTTTATAAAATTCAATGTTAAGTTTAAAATGTATTGGAATAGGAAAAAAGAGAAAACATTTAGAAGAACCAATAAAATCAACACAAAAAGACGAAAAATTTAGTGTTGGCTGCCTAACCCCAAGAGTACTTTTTTAAGGAAACATCCACAAAACCCGTAATATTAAAAATATCGGAATTTCATTAACACCATCGTCTTCAGCACTAAATTCTGCATTAAAAATCACTTTACAAGAATTTTATTCGTGTAACTCTATTAACTAAAATCACCAAAATAACTCTTAGAAAAGTTACATATAAAAAGTCTGTTTTCATAAAAATGATACTGTCATTGCTAAACTGCTGCAGCAATAATGCAATAGCGCACGATTTGGAAAAATTATGCAGAAATAAGAAGCAATTGGCTGCCTCACCCCGTTGGCTGCCTCGCCCCGTTCTCCTCTACAATTGTAAAATACCCAAAAAGTATACTCCTTTAAGAAGTCATAAAATCAGAACAGCTTACTTTTATAGACCAGATCCTTTGTTCAGGTAATACTACCGAAATTGTACACCTAAAAACTTTCTATCTTTTTAACTTCAAAATTGTCACGTACTGAAAAAAACCCAGTTTTCATTACTTTTTAGAATTGTTAATCGCTCAACTACTTTTTATAAATAATCGTAATTTCTATATTTTATTATTTCTATCAATCTAAAATTTAATCAACTATTATAATATTACTAGTAGTGAATTAACACTTGTAAATAAATTACCTTTAAGAGTTATAGTTAAACAATGAATTTGTTATAACTACACTGCCGCGGAAGAATGGACTGAAAAAGTACTGAAATTGTACTGGCCTCCAGTACAATTTCAGTCCGTTTTTTTTAATGTTTCAGTAGACATTTTTAAAGTCCTTTAACTAATAGTTTCAAATGTAGGTTATGTCAACAAACCATCGTTAACAGTTTAGAAGTGAAAATAAAAAAGGTTAACAAAATTTTCAACGAAATTCCCGTTAAATTTTAAACTTATATTGCGACCCCTGCTTTAACAATAGACCCGAAAGCCTATTGTTGTATGGGATTATAATTTTATGGCTTAAAAAGTTTACAATTTAAATAATTCAATTTTCAAAACAAAAAAATTTTAATCTGTGATGTTTCATGATTACAAATATCTAAAATTCAGCATAAGAAATTTTTAATTAAAAAAGTTATAAACTATCTAGCAAACTCTAACTGTTACGTAAAAACGGATATTATTTTTGAATTTAGGTTCACATGAATATTTAGCATACAGAATAATTACTTGTAAAGAATTTGAGTTCATGAAAAACAAATATAATGTTGAAATATAAATAAAAAATATTTTTAAGATTAACAAAGAAACATTCGTCCTTTAACTTAATGACGGTCAGGCCATAAACATCCCCTATAGCGACCCTTTTGCAGGTAATTTTTCCTAGTACAATTTCAGTGCTGAAACGCAGCAAATTTTCACTGAAATAGCACTGAGCTCTCAGTACTAATTCCCCAGTACAATTTCAGTCCATTTTTCCGGCAGGGATATCACGATCATCAGCATTGTATAATTTATTTATAGAATTAACAATATTAAAGTCCGTATTCCGTTTGCATATATATATTTTGTCTGTTCGCATTTAGTTTGTCTGTTCGCCGTTAGAAGGGACATAGAGCCCCCCGCTGCGAGGGCTACTTGGAATTGAGTCCCGAGCAACCTTCATAGCGGGGGTCGCTCGAACCCTTAAACCCTCATTAAGGAAAACTGCTAATGACTTTTCTATTAATAATGAAAAATATAAATTTTTAAATAGTAACATTTTTAACTTTTAAATTAACATATTTAAATTCCTTACTTTTTCACGATTTTATACATATGTTGTTTACTAAAAAAATGTTAAAATTTAAAGATTAAGTTGAATGGTATTTGCATCAAATACTGCAAATATTGGGTCAAATAGCATTAAAGTGATTTAGATAAAACCTATGTGAAACAGTAAATATTTATTTAATAATACACGGAAAAGTTTTCGGGCGAGCTGCGTTCTTCGCGCGTAGAGAAGGTTTCCTAAAAGAGAGAAGGCATATCGCCTTGTAAATGGGTGAGCTTCTTTCTCTACTGGGAACGTTGCTCACCCAGTGCTGGACGAGCTGCGCTGAAAGTCAGTGGTAGATACACGACTGGTAGAGCAGCTCGTCCAATGCTGGCCTGCTGCGTTATCTTTTTGCGACTACTGCTCCACCAAACGTGAAGTTGCGCAGCGTTACTAGAGCAAATAGAGTTGCTCGCCCAAAAACTTTTCCGTGTAGGTATATGGTTTTTGGTAGAGTTAACTTCATTCTATGTATCTGGAAAAAATAATTAATTTTTTTAATTTAAACTTTTTTTTGGTAAACAACATATGTATAGAATCGTGAGAAAGTAAGGAATTTAAATATGTTAATGAAAAATAAAAAATGTTACTATTTAAAAAAATTATATTTTATAGAAAAAGTCATTAACAGTTTTCCTTAATGAGGGTTTAAGGGTCCGAGCGATCTCCGCTGTGAGGGTTGCTCGGGACTCAGTTTCAACTTGGTGTGCCGTATGGTGGGGGAAGGCTACTTCCCCTCACGGGACTAACTGGGACATCTCTCCTTGTATCTACACTGAAAGAATTTTTGGGGAGGCTGCTGACTTTTAATGTCCGAAATTAGTGCCTCTTGCTCAGGGCTCGCAGCTCACCTCAAAAAAGCGAGCATCTACTCCCGAAAGGTGAGCTGCTGCCCCTGAGGAGTTGCTGCTTACCTTTCGGGAGTAGATTCTCGCCTTTCTGATGTTAACTGCGATGTAACGAGCGACTATTATCTCGCTCGAATCGTGATTCGATATTAATCGAAATGCGATTAGAAATCGCGGGAAAATATAATATTAATTTTATATTTAAAATAATATCCTGTCCATAGATTGAAAAGAACTTTCTGCGTTCAATTTAGTAAATATGTTCCTAAAATATTGTATTCTTCAAATATCTCTCTATCAATAGCCGAAATATAACAAAAGATAAAATAAATATGTTTCGCAGACACAGTATGTCTTTGAAAATATCGCTACAAAAGATAGTAAGGTCTTAAACAAATTTCGAGCAATATGAGTTTGTGTATTGTCACTCTGAAGACAATATACCCTTAAAACTCAAACACAATTGTCAACCATAAACTAAGAGAGATAACCCCAAAGATGTCATAAAAAACTGTCTTTCAATTCTCAAGTAGACCCTCTTTGGAGGTAAAACCATAAAACACATCGGTTGACCAATGCACATTTTATCCTTTTTCTCAGGATAAAATCACGTATTGGGAAATTCCAGATTTCGTATTTTTTATATACTACAACGACAAATATGCATTTTGTATAAAATAGAATATTAACTAAGTCATTAATTATATGCATTTGTATATAATTAATTACTTCACACTCGGTAATAATTAATAGAATTAATTATTCATAATTGTATCTTAATGATATTTTAATCTATATGTTTAATTCAATATCCTCATTGTTGAATGAGATTGTTGTAAATAAATATCAACTAAAAGAATATTCTACGCTCTACGTTCTAGTATAATAATTAATAAATACTAAAGTTATTCGTGTATGTAACATCGCAAATATTAATTAATATTGTTATAATTAATATAATTACTATCCACTAAATGTAATATAAAATAATCCTCGCAAATGTATAACTGAGATATGTTATGTTTGTGTAGAATAGCATGGAGTGTAAATACATAGTGTGTGTGTGTGTGTGTGTGGGTGTTGGTCCTGTGAGGCTGAGCATGCGCATCTCCCTCACCAAGGATCACACCATAGAGCATGAGTCTCAGACTACCTCGAGACGTTGTATATAGTCAGATTTAAGTTGACTATTGACTAGAAAGGTTGCTTCTAAGCTTCCTTAGTCATAACTTGTATTCTTGAACTTTTAGCAAATAAATTATTTGGGTTTACTCTCAAGAAGACTGATTTCCTTCAATAATTAATGTTATTAATTATTGAATGATTTATTCTACTTGTGAGCTTTTTCCCTCCGTTTTAACGGAATATTCACGTTTATTATTTGAAATTTCCCGGTTCCTATCAAGGATTTAACCAAATTCTGAACTCAACGAATCACCGAGCAGTAATCGCGTTTGCGCGAGTAATTTACATTTGTGCTCGTAACATAAATTGGGGGCTCGTGCCCGGGATTTGGTACGGAAATTCAAAATTTAATGTGATTGCGGAAACTTTAAAATTAAAAGTGCATCTTGAAGTGACATTTTTGAACTCAGTTATTGCGAACAAGTGCTGACAATCTTCTTTTCATTAAAGACCTTTAAAGTGTTTGTTTGCGATAAACTTGTAAACATTTGGAAATTTTATAAATTTAAATTTTCATTTTTGAAATTTATTGTTTTGTTTTCTTTACACAAAAAGGAGAATGACATATAATCAGTGAATTTCTATTTTAATATCTGAATAGAAGTGCTGCTAGATAGACAATTTTATGGTTTATTTTATTTATGAACTATTAATTACACTATTAAATACAGTTAATTGGTAAATAAGGTGTAATTATTAAATAGAAAAAACAAATATTTAACCATATCAAATCTTTCACTAAAAAAAAAATATTGCTGCTGAATTCAACAAAACGATTCTTCAGAAATCCTGAGATTCTTCTTCCTTGGCGGTGATCAATCTACATGTTCCTGACCTGCTTAACCTGTGTTGTGTTGTGCGGGAGTGAATTCTCAAAGAGAATAAAAGGTCATTTCCGAAAATAAAAATTCTATTAGTGTTGTGCTACAATATTCCTCAACAGTGGAATAAAGGTCTGGAATAAAGGTTTGATTAATTATAAGTTTTACTGTAATGCCTAAATTCGATCACATAATTTATTTCGAATTTTAACTCAATTTATAAATTTTCTTGCTTATTAGAAGTATTAATAATAACACAGGCCTACAAATTTCAGACCCAGAAACGGGATAAGTCATTTCCGATGTAATTTGTCACCCTGAATCCAAAACTGGCAGCGAAATTGCTCTATCACGTCAGGATTCTGAGATATTCTAACCTAAAAGAGTAAAAAAGGCCATTTTTGGCAACATTCGACTCTCCATAAAATCTACAAAAAATTTTTTGTATCATTGGAACAACTTTTAAAAGAAAGTACAATTATTCACCTTTTAAAATATTCTACACCCGATCCGATCCGACTTTTTTTTTTACTAAGATACAACAATTTAAAGTTTAGGTTACACGACCTAAAAACTGAAAAAAGGAAGAAAAGAATAATTGGAAAGTACTTTAACTTAAAGCATCTGATTCTTAATATTTTGGGATTGTTGATTAGAAAACCGATGTCGGATTTTCAAAATTCAAAATGGCGGATCCAATATGGCGTATGTCAAAATAAAAAATTGATCGGATTCGCTTGAAACTTTTTACTCGGGGGGTTTTGAGGTCGCTAATTACGAATACGATGTCAGATTTTCGAAATTCAAAATGGCGGATGTAATATGGCAACATATTTTTAAAAAATTTAACGGATTCGCTTGAAACTCTTCACTCGAGTGTTTTTGAGGTCGCTTATTAAGAATCTGGTGTCACATTTTCGAAATTTAAAATTATTGTGGATCTAATGTGGTATTTTTATGTTAGTAAAATCGAAAAACGTAAAATTCGAAGTCTTTTGAGTACTTGAAAAAAAGATTTCCACACCTATAGATATCCAAATTGAGAAAAGATGTATTTACAGGTCTAGATATAAGCAAAGAAGTGATTCTGTATTATATTCTAAAAACGAAACCAACTATACGAAGATCCTTTGTAGAAAAATGTGTAAAGGTTCATAAAGAAATATAAAACTTTTAATTTTCTTTACTAAAAGAGTGTATAAATTATGCCCTAAATGTTCGAATTTTACGTTCTTTGAATTTACTAACATATAATACCATATTAGATCCACAATAATATTAATTTTTTAAAAAATTTGACACCAGATTCTTAATAAGCGACCTCAAAAAACCCGAGTAAAGAGTTTCAAGCGAATCCGTTAAATTTTTTAAAAATATGTCGCCATATTAGATCCGCCATTTTGAATTATGAAAATCCGACATCGGTTTTCTAATCAACAATCCCAAAATATTAAGAATCAGATGCTTAAGTTAAAGTACTTTCCAATTATTCTTTTCTTCCTTTTTTCAGTTTTTAGGTCGTGTAACCTAAACTTTAAATTGTTGTATCTTAGTAAAAAAAAGTCGGATCGGATCGGGTGTAGAATATTTTGAAAGGTGAATAATTGTACTTTCTTTTAAAAGTTGTTCCAATGATACAAAAAATTTTTTGTAGATTTTATGGAGAGTCGAATGTTGCCAAAAATGGCCTTTTTACTCTTTTAGGTTAGAATATCTCAGAATCCTGACGTGATAGAGCAATTTCGCTGCCAGTTTTGGATTCAGGGTGACAAATTACATCGGAAATGACTTATCCCGTTTGTGGGTCTGACAAAATTCTAAATTTTGTAGGCCTGTGTAATAGAATTCTTTAATTTAATTGACATTTTTATTGTTAAACAGTATTTTGAATTATTTGAATTTATATTAATCAAATTGATTTTTATAATAATTTTTTAATACTTGTCTAATATTTATCAAATCAAGTTTAATTTTGTCGAATTCATGAATTTTTTGAATTTGTATTAATCAAATTTATTTTTTAAAATAATTTAAAAATTTGCCTAATATTTATCAAAGTGAGTTTAATTTTGTCGAATTGGTAATTTTTAAATTTTTTCAAAATGGGAAATAACAAAGGTTGGGAGGAAAGTCCCATAAATCAAAATGTGATCGATGACGGCACGTATGATGCTGAAATTTCAGATAATGATAATGTTGATGAACGTGATTCTATTTTAAGTATTGACAGTATTGGAACTCATAATAACAAAACAAATTCTGTTATGTCAAGGGCTCCTTCTCAATCTAAGAATATTTTTTCAAAGTTTAAAGAGGACGATATTATTGAAATTGCTAATTTCGTCCGCAATTTAGATAAAAGAAACGAAACAAAAACTCGGAATATAGAGTCAAACCTTTGCAATTCAAATTCAACCCAAAGAGTTAATTTCGAGAATCCGTATGATATTAGGGCTCTTCAAGCAATTGCTGAATAAATCTCAATATTTGATAGTTCATATTCGTTCAATGTTTTTTAAAACAGGTTTTAAAGAAGCTCATTACTACGCTTTTAATAAATTAAGGGGCATTTTGTGTACTGAACCCTTGCTTTAATGAATGAATGAATGACTAAGTAGATCCTTTGGAATTAAATTCAAACCCGGTGCACGAGGTGACCTTGTCACCTGTGCATCCTAACCTAACCTCCCAAAGTACAGAAAATAATAACGAGATCGACACTGACTGCTTCCATATTCTAGAGAATGAAATGACAAAAGAAGAATTTGTTAGGAAAAGGTCACATATTAATGACCAAAATGTTAATTGTGAAGACCGGACTTCTTGGGGGTATCCCTGTCACTCAAACCGGGGGTGCATGTGGAGAGGGTATCTTTGAATAAAGAAGGCTCGAAACGCAGCATGTACCCTGTATTGACCTTGTCTCAGATACATTCTCTGAGCCTGGTTTGGTTCGAGATGGGCACACAGACAGAACTTGTGTGTCTCCTCGAATGACGAGGTTGGTGCACAGACAGAACTTGTGTACCTCCTCAACTAATGTTCTCGCTAATGACAAGGTTGTCGGGGCGTATGTACTCGGACTGAGTCAGAGAACAGAAGTTACCCTTTCTCCTGACGGTCAAGAACGACTTGGACGGAAACGCAATTCTCAAGATTGTGATGTCTTTGGTGATAACGTACTTTCACCTCAGAATCACGAGAATTGCACATTTTTAATGACACTGATGGCAGATTGTTGTCTGCATCAGGTCATGGTGCGAGTGCAGCCGTACACGAGGATTACGACTTCACAGATGACGACGAATTTCAAGTGATGAAGATTTTGTTATTAGCGAAACAAGCACGAAAATTCTCGAGGGAGGAAAAGATTTAAAAGTAAATTTATATAAAAAAAAAAAATTTGGTATTTAAATTAAAGGACAAAAAAAATTTTTTTTCTCTTAAATCAGAAAAACTAATTTCGAGACCCCTTTTCAATTGCATGGCCTTCAGTCCAATCATCAATTCAGCCTTGTCTTAACGATTTATTGTTCGTTTCGGCTGTCCAAAAATAATTCATCCTGAATTTTGTAAAAATTTTCAAAATTAAGAAAATTCGTTCCACGGCATTCCATGCGCAGTCTCTAGGATCTCTAGAAAGGAACCATCATGTTTTAGTACAATATCTTAAAAATCATTGTCAGAAAACAAATTTGGACAGATGGTTACCTTATGCAATGTTTTCCTATAATATTGCACAATACGAAGCGACAGGTTTCACACCTCACGAACTCATTTTCGGTAAAAAGGGCTCGCATCCCCTCTGAATTTTCAAAGCAGGAAGTTCCACTCACTTATCATTTATTTGTAAAAACATTAGGTGATAAATTATCTGAAAAACAAGCTACATGTAAAGAAAAAATTAGACGCGAATTATGCCGGTCCATTTAAAGTCATTCAAGTTTTTGATAATAGTAACGTTGAACTCGAAATGAAAAGAGGTAAAACTAAAGTTGTACATACTAACCTCCTTCGACCACAAACACTCAAATTATTTTGAGATAAAGTAAATTATATAAATCTTACCTTTCATAGATTGATATAATAATTAAACAAATACAGTTTTAATTGTATTTTAAACTCGGGAATAGTTACCAAAAATTTGTTTTTTCATTTTTGTGAATAATATATTGTCAAAATAATTAATTCGTAATTCCTTTTTGGGAAGGGAGTGTGTCAAGAGCAACTTGGACTTGCTCTGTTTTTTCTTCCAAACTTTGCACATCTAACTCCTTTATAAATTAATTATTATTATATTTCCAATTATTTTCACAAACAAAACAATTCACGTATGTAAACATTGACAAACGTGAACTACATATTCAGTCAGAGATAGACAACTTCATAACCGAACCGCTCAAGCCTGGTTCACAACGAATCAAAAACCTTAAGGCTCATTTGCATAAGCTTTACTGGTTGCGCAATTCGTGGTAACCCACATAGCACAACTTTTCTCTGTAAGGTTACCTGAGACGACATCTGTAGGGCTTGTAAGGTTATCAAGTAAGAGTGTGGTAAACACGATGAAGTCTAAAAACTTCCGCCTTACTGTAGCCTTACGCATGAAAGTCACTGTAAGCTTACACAGTAAAGTCACTGTAAGCTTACACGGTAAGGTCATTGTAAGCTTACACAGTAAAGTTACTGTAGGGTTACACGGTAAGGCCACTGTAAGCTTACACGTAAGGTTATGGTAAGGTTATACTGTAAGGCTGTGGTAAGGTTATTATTAAGTTGTAATGTTGAGGTAAAGTTGTGGTAAGTTTACAAATTATAGAAAATATTAACAAAATAATTAATAATCTAATTAAAAAATAAATATTAAAAAAAATTAAGTTTGTTGCTTTTCTAAATTTTGGAAACCTAACATGAAACAGAAAATTTTGGAAACAAATTTGGGGGCACTAGGACTCGAACCCGGGATCGACGCGCATAAACCTAACACTCTAACTCGCTTGCTGGGTGTAAAATCATGATACCTCGGATTAGCGTTGAAAAACATGATACCTCGGTTTTGATTTGAAAAACATGACATATCGTCGTTTGGTTTGAAGAACATGACACGTCGAAAACAAAAAATTTTTATTCAAATTTTGGTTGGTACCACTGACCGCGAAATTTAAAATGTGTCAAATATTTGAAACTTATATGAAATAAATAATTTCGCTTCATAATATGTCAGGTCGAAGGAGAATAAGGTAAAATAATTTTTTATAACAACAGTTACAATTCATAAAAATATCAATTCGAGAAATGCAAGTTAGCGAAACAACAATTACCAAAAATAACAACTCATAACAAAACAATTTCGCAAAAATTAACAATTAGCAGAAGCATCTATCAATTCTTTAGACTGTTAATGCGAAGAAAGCAAGTTTGCAAAAATAACAGTGAAAAAATTAATATTTTGTAAGAATGGAAATTTGCAAAAATGACAATTTACAAAATAACAATTGGCGAAAATAACAATTCTGTGACTTCCAATTCGCTATAAATCAAACTCTTTAAATTTAGACTTGAAATTCCACATAGAACTGAATGTATCCCCGATTCAAATTAAACTTAGCTTGATGATTTTTAATTTGACATGTCAAGTAGAATGTAGTATTCGAGAATCCAAATTGAACCAAGTAGATACTTAAACTTAATTTTTGTATTTGGAATTGCAAGCTGATACTTTTAGTATGTGCGAACTTGGAAATGCAAGTAGAAATTATAAGATTAGAAATCCATGTTAAAACAAGTCGAAACAAAAATTGAAGAGGACAATCCAGAATAAATCCATTTCAATTTTATATTGGATATTCATTTCAGTTACATAAATCGGATTTCGAAGTTAAAACCAGTAGACACCAGTAGATCCATGTTCAATTTCTACTAGTCTCAACTGGTTCTTTAATATAGGGAATTAAAATAAATTTCATGTCGTGAAATATTTAAAATTATACACGGAAAAAAAAAGTTCACGAATCTCTCGTGAACTAGTATATCACTTTTGGATGGGACACAAAATTCTTGAAAATCAACAAACACAGTTCGTCAAAATTTTATCAACTCCTTCACTAGAAACATAGTACGGTTTCCGAACTTTTCGTCAAAGTTAACGAAAAATTCGTGAACTTTTAAAAAATGCTAAAAACAAGAAAAAATAATTTTTAGACACTACTTTTTTATAGTATTTCACTTAGGGCCGTCCATAAACCACGTAGCCCCATTTTTTGGGAATTTTGACCCCCCCCCTCCCCCATGTAGTACGCTATTACATGTATTAGCGCCATTTTTTCCTCTTGTCGTAGTCAATTGATTGACCCCCCCTCCCCCTCAAGAGGCTACGTGGTTTATGGATGGCCCCTTAATTTGATAACTTGACGCCTATTACGCACCCAACTACACAGAATACACAATTTTATCGCCATTAAAATTCGTAATTCGCTTCATGGGATTCGAACCTAGTACCTATACCCTATAACATAATGTTTCTAACAACTAACCGCCACGGCTAAATCTAGATACACTGTCCTTCGACAAACGAAACGATTAGCTTTGTCTGCTGTAAAACTCAGGACCGTGCAAAGTAGAAAAAGTCCCTTATCTTAACTTTTAATTCATTTTATGAATTATTTGTTTCACAAAGGAAATTAGCAAACAAAAATATTCACTAAGTAATAAAAAACACTGATTCTAAATAATAACTTTCATCAAAGAATTTGCCCGAATGTAAACACCGATGACACCGACTGAATGATGAATGCTTGATCAGCCATATTTGATGCGCATTACGAACTGCGCATACTACTGAAACTCGCGAGTTCACGATTTTTTCGTCAACTTGTACCTCTACTTTTGACGAACTACTCTTCATTAACAGTTCATCAAAAATTCATTAACTTTGTTTCAGTTTTTCGTTGACGTTCGCCATTTCTAATCAAAAGTGAATGAAAATTTTGAAATTTTGTGTCCCATCCAAAAGTGATATACTAGTTCACGAGAGATTCGTGAACTTTTTTTTCCGTGTATGAGTAAAGTGCAAGATTTTACTTTGATTTTAATCTCTTATCATATATTTTTTAAAAATGTAATATAACAAATCATTTTAAATTTCGCGGTCAGTGGTACCAAACAAAATTTCAATAAAAAATTTTTGTTTCGACGTGTCATGTTCTTCAAACCAAACGACGATATGTCATGTTTTTCAAATCAAATCCGTGGTATCATGTTTTTCAACGCTAATCCGAGGTATCATGATTTTACACCCAGCAAGCGAACTAACTGAGCTAAGTGGGGAACTGAGGAAGAGAAAATCAATTTTGCTTTTAAGGAGTTAGCTTTAGTGCACCTTAAAAGCAAAATTGATTTTCTCTTCCTCAGTTCCCCACTTAGCTCAGTTAGTTAGAGTGTTAGGTTTATGCGCGTCGATCCCGGGTTCGAGTCCTAGTGCCCCCAAATTTGTTTCCAAAATTTTCTGTTTCATGTTAGGTTTCCAAAATTTAGAAAAGCAACAAACTTAATTTTTTTTAATATTTATTTTTTAATTAGATTATTAATTATTTTGTTAATATTTTCTATAATTTGTAAACTTACCACAACTTTACCTCAACATTACAACTTAATAATAACCTTACCACAGCCTTACAGTATAACCTTACCATAACCTTACGTGTAAGCTTACAGTGGCCTTACCGTGTAACCCTACAGTAACTTTACTGTGTAAGCTTACAATGACCTTACCGTGTAAGCTTACAGTGACTTTACCGTGTAAGCTTACAGTGACTTTACTGTGTAAGCTTACAGTGACTTTCATGTGTAAGGCTACAGTAAGGCGGAAGTTTTTAGACTTCATCGTGTTTACCACACTCTTACTTGATAACCTTACAAGCCCTACAGATGTCGTCTCAGGTAACCTTACAGTGAAAAGTTGTGCTATGTGGGAATAAATTGCGTAAATTTCTTTTTTAAAAAATATATAAATATATATATAAGTAAAAAAAATAAATAAATAAATAAAACAAAAAAAAAAGTAAAAAAAAAATTAATAAAAAAAATATGTTCCTAAAATATTGTATTCTTCAAATATCTCTCTATCAATAGCCGAAATATAACAAAAGATAAAATACATATGTTTCGCAGACGCAGTATGTATTTGAAAATATCGCTACAAAAAATAGTAAGGTCTTAAACACATTTCCAGCAATATGAGTTTGTGTATTGTCACTCTGAAGACAATATACCCTTAAAACTCAAACACAATTGTCAACCATAAACTAAGAGAGATAACCCCAAAGATGTCATAAAAAACTGTCTTTCAATTCTCAAGTAGACCCTCTTTGGAGGTAAAACCATAAAACACATCGGTTGACCAATGCACATTTTATCCTTTTTCTCAGGATAAAATCACGTATTGGGAAATTCCAGATTTCGTATTTTTTATATACTACAACGACAAATATGCATTTTGTATAAAATAGAATATTAACTAAGTCATTAATTATATGCATTTGTATATAATTAATTACTTCACACTCGGTAATAATTAATAGAATTAATTATTCATAATTGTATCTTAATGATATTTTAATCTATATGTTTAATTCAATATCCTCATTGTTGAATGAGATTGTTGTAAATAAATATCAACTAAAAGAATATTCTACGCTCTACGTTCTAGTATAATAATTAATAAATACTAAAGTTATTCGTGTATGTAACATCGCAAATATTAATTAATATTGTTATAATTAATATAATTACTATCCACTAAATGTAATATAAAATAATCCTCGCAAATGTATAACTGAGATATGTTATGTTTGTGTAGAATAGCATGGAGTGTAAATACATAGTGTGTGTGTGTGTGTGTGGGTGTTGGTCCTGTGAGGCTGAGCATGCGCATCTCCCTCACCAAGGATCACACCATAGAGCATGAGTCTCAGACTACCTCGAGACGTTGTATATAGTCAGATTTAAGTTGACTATTGACTAGAAAGGTTGCTTCTAAGCTTCCTTAGTCATAACTTGTATTCTTGAACTTTTAGCAAATAAATTATTTGGGTTTACTCTCAAGAAGACTGATTTCCTTCAATAATTAATGTTATTAATTATTGAATGATTTATTCTACTTGTGAGCTTTTTCCCTCCGTTTTAACGGAATATTCACGTTTATTATTTGAAATTTCCCGGTTCCTATCAAGGATTTAACCAAATTCTGAACTCAACGAATCACCGAGCAGTAATCGCGTTTGCGCGAGTAATTTACATTTGTGCTCGTAACAGCGAGCTTGAGGCAGCGAGCTCTAGCGGCACTAATGTAAAGCGTGCAGCCTCCCAAAAATTCTTTCAGTGTAGTGTAGAGAGATAACGATAGTGCTTCGTGAGTGGTATATTTATTTTTTGAATATATCACATTACTATTTGATATAGTTTTTTTTATTTTGGATAACATTAGATATTTTCTGTTTTTAGGGTTCCGTACACCATAGGTGTACTGACGGAACCCTTATTAAATCACTCGTGTGTCCGTCCCAGCTACGCAAAATGGGCTGTCCCGCCCCCCTTAACTTTTACAAATCTCAACCTAGTGAGTTGAAATACGGTAGGGATCTTCAGTTTTAAGTGCAGATTACAGGAAAAATATAGCGAACCCAATTGACGGACATATTTGCGAACTAGGAGGGAAAGAAATTGAATTTTTTCGAAAAAATTGAAAAAAATGACCCTGTCCCCCCCCCTTAACTTTTACAAATCTCAACCTAGTGAGCTGAAATTCGGTAGGGATCTTCAGTTTTAAGTGTAGATTACAGGAAAAATATAGCGAACCCAATAGACGGACATATTTGCGAACTAGGAGGGAAAGAAATTCAATTTTTTCGAAAAAATTGAAAAAATTACCCTGTCCCCCCCCTTTAACTTTTACAAATCTTAACTTGATGAGCTGAAATTCGGTAGGGATCATCAGTTTTAAGTGCAGATTACAGGAAAAATATAGCGAACCTGATTGGTGGAGATATTTGGGAACTAGAAGGGAAAGAAATGGAATTTTTTTGAAAAAATTGCAAAAAATGACCCTGTCTCCCCCCTTAACTTTTACAAATCTCAACCTTATGAGCTAAAATTCGGTAGGGATCTTCAGTTTTAAGTGTAGATTACAGGAAAAATATAGCGAACCTGATTGGTGGAGATATTTGGGAACTAGAAGGGAAAGAAATTGAATTTTTTTGAAAAAATTGCAAAAAATGACCCTGTCCCCCCCCCTTAACTTTTACAAATCTCAACCTTATGAGCTAAAATTCGGTAGGGATCTTCAGTTTTAAGTGTAGATTACAGGAAAAATATAGCGAACCTGATTGGTGGAGATATTTGGGAACTAAAAGGGAAAGAAATTGAATTTTTACGAAAAAATTGCAAAAAATGACACTGTCCCCCCCTTAACTTTTACAAATCTCAACCTTATGAGCTAAAATTCGGTAGGGATCTTGAGTTTTAAGTGTAGATTACAGGAAAAATATAGCGAACCTGATTGGTGGAGATATTTGGGAACTAGAAGGGAAAGAAATTGAATTTTTTTGAAAAAATTGCAAAAAATGACCCTGTCCCCCCCCTTAACTTTTACAAATCTCAACCTTATGAGCTAAAATGCGGTAGGGATCTTCAGTTTTAAGTGTAGATTACAGGAAAAATATAGCGAACTCGATTGACGGACATATTTGCGAACTAGGAGGGAAAGAAATTTAATTTGTTCGAAAAAATTGCAAAAAATGACCCTGTCCCCCCCCTTAACTTTTTCAAATCTCAACATTATGAGCTAAAATTCGTTAGGGATCTTAAATTTCAAGTGTAGATTACAGGAAAAATATAGCTAACCCGATTGACGGACATATTTGCGAACTAGGAGGGAAAGAAATTTAATTTGTTCGAAAAAATTGCAAAAAATGACCCTGTCCCCCCCCCTTAACTTTTACAAATCTCAACCTAGTGAGCTGAAATTCGGTAGGGATCTTCAGTTCTAAGTGTAGATTACAGGAAAAATATAGCGAACCCAATAGACGGACATATTTGCGAACTAGGAGGGAAAGAAATTCAATTTTTTCGAAAAAATTAAAAAAATTACCCTGTCCCCCCCTTTAACTTTTACAAATCTTAACTTGATGAGCTGAAATTTGGTAGGGATCATCAGTTTTAAGTGCAGATTACAGGAAAAATATAGCGAACCTGATTGGTGGAGATATTTGGGAACTAGAAGGGAAAGAAATGGAATTTTTTTGAAAAAATTGCAAAAAATGACCCTGTCTCCCCCCTTAACTTTTACAAATCTCAACCTTATGAGCTAAAATTCGGTAGGGATCTTCAGTTTTAAGTGTAGATTACAGGAAAAATATAGCGAACCTGATTGGTGGAGATATTTGGGAACTAGAAGGGAAAGAAATTGAATTTTTTTGAAAAAATTGCAAAAAATGACCCTGTCCCCCCCCCTTAACTTTTACAAATCTCAACCTTATGAGCTAAAATTCGGTAGGGATCTTCAGTTTTAAGTGTAGATTACAGGAAAAATATAGCGAACCTGATTGGTGGAGATATTTGGGAACTAGAAGGGAAAGAAATTGAATTTTTACGAAAAAATTGCAAAAAATGACACTGTCCCCCCCTTAACTTTTACAAATCTCAACCTTATGAGCTAAAATTCGGTAGGGATCTTGAGTTTTAAGTGTAGATTACAGGAAAAATATAGCGAACCTGATTGGTGGAGATATTTGGGAACTAGAAGGGAAAGAAATTGAATTTTTTTGAAAAAATTGCAAAAAATGACCCTGTCCCCCCCTTAACTTTTACAAATCTCAACCTTATAAGCTAAAATGCGGTAGGGATCTTCAGTTTTAAGTGTAGATTACAGGAAAAATATAGCGAACTCGATTGACGGACATATTTGCGAACTAGGAGGGAAAGAAATTTAATTTGTTCGAAAAAATTGCAAAAAATGACCCTGTCCCCCCCCCTTAACTTTTTCAAATCTCAACATTATGAGCTAAAATTCGTTAGGGATCTTAAATTTCAAGTGTAGATTACAGGAAAAATATAGCTAACCCGATTGACGGACATATTTGCGAACTAGGAGGGAAAGAAATTTAATTTGTTCGAAAAAATTGCAAAAAATGACCCTGTCCCCCCCCCCTTAACTTTTACAAATCTCAACATTATGAGCTAAAATTCGGTAGGGATCTTAAGTTTCAAGTGTAGATTCCCAATAAGAAATGCCAGTGTAGTGCCGATGTTCACCACTGGCTTAGTACTCAGACGATTGTTCGGCGTAGTCTAGCCGAGCCTCGACAATTAGTGCTGGCGCAGTACAGAATTTTTGTTTCGCCAAAGCTTGGACAAGCCACGGCGGCAAGTACTGGCTGAGTATAGAAAAATTGTTCACAACGCTCTTTGCCAACATTGCTTTTTTGACATAAACTTGAACAAAATTATAAAAAAAGTTTATGAATGTTTATAAATATAAATTTATTCAAAAAATTAATATTTTACTTTTTGGTTGTTCATTTTTTATTCTTATTAAATTTAATAATAACAATTTAACACAATTGTCTAATTTTGTAAATAATAAATTATTTAAACAAATTAAAATTATAAACAAAATTTAAACTTTAATCTCAATAATAATTTGGTTCCTATTAAAATACTATTATACTTCTTACTATGAATAAAAAATTATTAAAAAATTACCACGTAATTTAAGAATTACGTAAAATGTTAAATGCAATAAGTAAAGTAATTTAATTTAATTATTAAAAATTTAGTTTAATTTATTTTATTTCAATTTATTATTTCTAACGTATCCCTATTTTTTTCTCATCTTTGACTCAATAATTGTATGTCTGAATGATACTGAGATGTTAATACTTTACTGTACACATGTGTCGTTAGCATAGTGGTTAGAGCGTTAGTCTGTTAGTCCGTAGGTCGTAGGTTCGATTCCCCTCGTCAGCAATTTTGTTTATTTTCATAGGTTTGCGATATTTCTAGATTCCAATCGTTAGGTACTAAAATATGAAAATCTAATGCACACTTACTGTAATTGTTTATTATTTAATTTTTAAATGTTATAAACAATTTCTTTCTACTTCATTTACTATATCCATTGTTAGTCTCCATCTTTAATACAATTTCTTTAAGAAGAGATATATTTTATGAATAATAACTATTTATTAATATTATTTACCATTTTGTTGTTAAATTATTTATAATTATTAATTTACTACTAATTAATAACAATACGGCATTTATTGCGGCAATATTCTCAGCCAGCACTGGTCCAGTGCTGCGCCAGCGCTGTCTGGCAGCACTGACAGACAGTACTTCGGCAGCGCCAGACGGCGTTATCATCCCAGTGCCATGCCAGTGCTGGCTCTCAGCCTTGCCGCCAGTGCTGCCAGTGCTGGCGCAGTACTACGCCAGTTGTAAATTTCCCATTGGGTTACAGGAAAAATATAGCTAACCCGATTGACGGACATATTTGCGAACTAGGAGGGAAAGAAATTCAATTTTTTTGAAAAAATTACAAAAAATGACCCTGTTCCTGCGGTTAACTTTTACAAATCTCAACCTAGTGAGCTGAAATTCGGTAGAGATCTTCAGTTTCAAATGCAGATTACATGAAGAATATAGCGAACCCGAAAAAATGAGTTTTATTTTGGTGTACGGAACCCTCGATTTTAATGCGAGTGCAACTCGCACTTGCCCGATTTTTTATATAATTTCTCTGCAATTTGTAGAGAGTTAATTAAAGTGTTTCTTGAGTGGTATAGTTATATTTTTCTAAATATTATATTACCATTTGATATAGTTTTATTCATTTTGAATTTAAAGGATAAAGAAATTGACATTTACTTTTTTCCTGTTTTGAATAACATTTGATTTTTTTATTTAAAAGATAAGAAGAGAAATATTGGATAAAATTGAAATTTCGATTGATTGGATGTTGGATGGAATTTGAAGTATTTAAAATGGATTAAGGAGAAATGGATTAAGGAGAAATATATTGGATGAAATTGGAATTTGACGTATTTAACCCCTTGAAAAAATTTTTAATGCATTTTTATGAAACTTGGTACCCTAAGGTTTCTGGGATCGCTAATTACAAATCTGACATCAGTTTTTCGAAATTTAAAATGGCGGATCCAAGATGGCGAAAATTTTTTTCAAAATTCGTCGAATTTGCTTGAAACTTGTTACTCAGGGGTTTTAAGGGTCGCTGATTACGAATCTAACAATAGTTTTCCAAAATTCAAAATAGCGGATCCAATATGGCGGACAACGAAATAAAAAATTGATCAGATTGGCTTGAAACTGAATACTTGAGGATTTTCAGGGTCGCTGATTACGAATCTGAAATCAGGTTAAGTCGCGCAACATGAATCGAAAATGTGCCCTCTTTTTTGTCAGTGCACTTACGAAAAAATCCTTAAATCGCACACTGGGTGTGCGACACCCGGGGACTTTTAAGTGTATTCTTTAAGCTGGAATAGGATATTATCTTTTTGAAAAATTATCTTATATTGCTCAGTACATCTATTTTGAAGGAAAATAGGTTTCATAATGATTTATTTAATATTAATAATTAAAAAAGAGTTTTTTTAAACTACTGGAATCACCTTAAACCAAAAACTGGGTGTCAGACAAGCAGAAATTTTTCGCCGTCAACTTCATAAAGTTATCAAATACACAAAGACACTTAACAGACTAATATCAATCACGAAACATGAAGTTAAGTACAAAATGTACTGTCCAATATCAACACATGTTCAATTTTTACGAATTTAAATGAGATATTAGAGTAAAAAGCTAGAATATGGGTGTCGCACACCCAGGGTGCGGTTTAAGGGTTAATGTTAATATTTCCAAGCATGTGAGTCCTTAGAAGCATTTGGGATAAATAATAATTAATTATTTTACCCAATTAATGGTATATTAGTCTCAAATAAAATAATGATTTATTATGAATATTTGATACAAACAAATCTGTAGTTTTTTGGAAAAATTATTTTCTTGATTCAAATAAATATTTGAATTAAAAGAACATGAATTACTGAATCAAGCAATTTTCATAATAATTGATTTGAAGCAATACTTATTAATTTGAATTATTCCATTTATTTGACCTAAGTAATGCAAATTTGGTAAAAATAACTAAGTAATAGATAATAGACAAATAAAATATTTAATTGAATCAAACAATTTTTTCCATTTTTATTATTAATATTGATAATAATAGTTTAATATACCGACAGATTAGCTCAGTCGGATAGATGCCTCGCTTGGCGGTCGTCTTAAGGACCAAGGGTAAGTACCCTTGGTTCGCGCCCTTTTGGCTTGGTATTTTTCCGGCACGTGAGACAATCTGAGCGGGAGGTTTGACGTCGAGGTATAATGATGTGCACCGTCGATTATTGTCCGGTACACACCATTAGAACTCGACTGTCGATAAACCGGTTGTACTCAGGAGAGGTTTTCTACAGTTTCCCTCTCCACTGGCGAGAAAACCCATTAGACGGGTGATCCAGGCAAATGCGAGTACTCCTAATTTTTAAGTCGCTCTGTAGGCGCAAAAATTTAGTATTAAGTAAAATTTAAGAAATGTTTGTAACAAATGTTCTACGGTTGTAAAAACACTTGTATAGCCAAGATTGTAGGCTTAAGACGGGTGTATAAACAAATAAATTTAAAAAAAATAATAATAATAATTTAATATTAATAATACTATAAAGAAAAGGGCCCCACGATGGTCAGGGTTTTCATTTAATTTTCTACAATTTGAACTGTATAAAATATTTTTTGAATTGTATGTTGAATAAAAGTAGGGGAGGATGGGGCAAGAATAGTTAGGTAAGACCTTTTCGGATCATGTTATAAAAAATCAGTAAATTTTTGTTTTCTTTATTTTATTGGATATAGACTATTTAATATTGATATCTGAAAGTAATAACAATACACGGAGAGAAAATATATATTAAATTTTGTAAAAATATTTTCAAATTGGGGAAAAAGTGCAACAAAGCGAAATTTTGATATAGAAAATACTAAACTTTAAAAAAAGTTTTGTGAAATTTATTAAAGTTATATTAGAATTTAATTAATATTCTTGATATTTGATATAATTATACTAATTTTCACATAAGTTTTTTTAAAGTTTAGTATTTTTTATATCAAAATTTCGCTTTGTCGCACTTTTTCCCCAATTTGAAAATATTTTTACAAAATTTAATATATATTCTCTCTCCGTGTATGTTCTGAACATTTTCTAAATTTCAATATTGAATAAAAATTCGTCTGAACTAGAACCTGAAAGTTAACCAATTTTCTTCAGACGACCACCAATTTTTTGGTCAATAAGCTTCATTTTTCCGTATATGAGGCATTCCATGTCAAGTGATCCGGGTGGAGAAAAATTTATCTCCAATCGTAGCAAAACTTGGGGCTTTTGTAGTACTAATAGATAGTAATTTTTCGTGAAAATATTTTTTTACCTAGTCCAATATTTTCCGAGGGGGAGGGGGTTAAATTTTTGGGTTTTTCAGTACAATGCTTATTTCGATAATTTTTTACTCTTAAACTATTAAACATAAAAATTTGGCAAGGTACATTTTGGAAAGGTTTTTTCATGCTCTTTCGATTGAAAATAAGCATTTAAAAAAAAAAAATTTTTTTGACCCAAAAAAATCAAAATTAAAAATAAATTTTAATTTTTTGGAAAAAAGGTCCCATTTTTTTTTTTTTTTTTTTTTTTTAAACGAAAGCTGAGGTTTTTTCCTAAAAGGACATATAAATGAAAAAGTGGGACAAGAATGTTTAAACATTGAAAAAATGAATTTTCTCGTAAACAGAGCTAAAAACCGGGTTTAGAGAGTAGAAACCTCTGTTTTTCAATGTTTAAACATTCTTGTCCCACTTTTTCATTTATATGTCCTTTTAGAAAAAAACCTCAGCTTTCGTTTAAAAAAAAAAAAAAAAAAAAAAATGGGACCTTTTTTCCAAAAAATTAAAATTTATTTTTAATTTTGATTTTTTTGGGTCAAAAAAAATTTTTTTTTTTAAATGCTTATTTTCAATCGAAAGAGCATGAAAAAACCTTTCCAAAATGTACCTTGCCAAATTTTTATGTTTAATAGTTTAAGAGTAAAAAATTATCGAAATAAGCATTACACCGTAAGACACCTGGATCACTTGACATGGAATGCCTCATATGTGACCTGGTCTATGAAAAGGGACCTTACGTGTCAAAAAATCATTTTTTACTTTTTTGTTGATTCGGATAGGGTTTGAAATGCTCTTTAAGATGGTGAAAACCAAAAAATCATAAGTTGATTAGAAGTTTTTAAAAAAAATTTTAAAGTTAAAAAAAACAAGAGTAAAAATACGAAAAAACTGATTTTTTTTATTATACAAATTAAAATAACGAAGACGATAATTTTTTTATTATTTAGAAAAGTTGACAGTTTCTTTGACAACTGTCAACAGTTAAAATTCAAATTTGTTATCATATTCGTAATCAGCGAAAAAAAACCCTTACAAATATGTGTCACTTATTTATACTTATTGTTGCAAGTTAGAAAACTTAGATTATTTTTTCTATGTTTGGGGAGTTTGTTATTAATTTATATAAACAATTAGTGAAAAAAAAATTTCATTACTTGTATGTTATTTATTTAGATACTGTGATTCACGGTGAAGAAAATAAGTCTAAATTGATTAAAAAATATTAATATTTAAAAAAGTTACAAGGGTTTTTCTAAGTTAAACTTTAACTGCTGTTTTCTCGAAAACTTGTTTTCGCACGTAAGGTCCCTTTTCACTGTCCAGGTCACATATAATTACGCACCATTGTGTATATCAACCTAAAAAGAACAATTAAACATTTTTTTATAATTTCCAGTCGCATTAGCAGGATTTTTCCGTGCCAAACTAGCTCTAACTTTTCTTGACCCATGGGGGAGTACGGAACCCATATTTTAATTTTTTTTAAATATTTGTGAAACAACGTGAATTTAATTGAAAATAAATACGATATTCATGTTCAGCAAGAATATAATAAAGCGTGATTAAGATTACGTTGACATTTTAGAAAAATAGGTGTTTTATAAAAATAAACTCCTAACTTCGCAAATGGTGGCAGATTGACTTCTAATTTTTTACTATCATCTGTTAGGGGTCGTCCATAAGCCACGTAGCCCCATTTTTTGGGAATGTTGACCCTCCCCCCGTAGTACGCTATTACATGTAGGGGAGAGTGGGGCAAGACGGGATACTTAAGGTTTAAAGCGCAAAAAAAACGAAAATTATCGAATATATACTTTATTATTATTTTTAATTATCATTTTTGGAAATCAGTCTTTCGTAAAAAAGGCGTACAAAGGCTATCTGTTTCTTAAAAAAGCTTATAATTAATAATATTGAAAAAATTGCAAATCTCCCCATCTTGCCCCACCGGCTGGTAAGATGGGGTACTAACAAAAAACAACCTATTTCTGTCGACAAATTTTACAAGTAAAAGTTGCATCTTCATCTTCATGCATAACTGCAGTGAGCCCATTGGCTGCAGACAAAAAACCAGGCCAGCCTTCATTTGAGTCTAAATAATAACCATTACAATAGAGACAAGGTGTATTTTCCACTTTACCATCGCTAATTGATGATTTAACCTGACAAGCTTTTTTCTTTTTGGTCACTCTTATTTTATTCAGTCTTGATTTTAGTAGTTTTCTTAACATCTCTTATTTCTCTTTTTTTTGCTTATTTTGTGAACCCCGTCTTGCCCCACTCTCCCCTACCCCATCTTGCCCGCACGTACGAAATTTAATAAAACAATTAATTACTGCAATTTACGATTCAACAAAGAAAAAAAACATATGCTTCTCTTCTTATGTAACCCTTGACAGTTAGAAAAAAATTTATACAGTTCATTAACTGTTATTATTACATAATAAACGCCTCCTAAAATAGTGAAAAAATGACAAGAAAATCGTCGAAAACAGTTTTTTTAGTAAAACAGATAAAAGATTTGTTCTCATGGCTTTTAGGTTTTATAAACAAGAAACTATCGTCTCGGTGCAGTATTGTGTAAAATATAATCGCGATTGGTTAATTCGTTTGTTAAATAGGGCCGGTACCCCGTCTTGCCCCACTCTCCCCTATTAGCGCCATTTTTTCCCTTTGTCGTAGTCAATTGCTTGACCCCCCTCCCCTTCAAGAGGTTACATGGTTTATGAATGGCCCCTTAGTGTTAAGACACGAAAATATCATGAATGTTTTAACGTTTAACATATTTATTAGAATTGTTAAAATTTCGACATCCATTCTTACATTTGTGGAACGCTATCAGATTTAATTTTCTAAATATTATTAAAAAAAAGAATGAAATTAGTGTGAAAAATACTTAATTGAAGTATTATTGTTTCTGTTTGACGATAACTGTTACTATTTAGAAATATGATACAAACCTTTTTAAAAAAACGGTTTATGAGAAATAGTATTCAATATTATGATTTGTTTATTTTATGGAGACGCATGATTTTCCCCTAAACGCCAAGTGGTCGAATGTTCAAATGGTCGAATACCAAGTAGTCGAATCGTTAACTGGTCGAATGCTAGAAACATCGAATAGTCAAAACGTCGAATGTTCAAAACATCGACTCATCAATTGATCGAATGTTCAAAACGTCGAATCGTCATTTGGTCGAATGCTAAAAACGTCAAATGGTCGAATGCTCAATACGTCGAATGCTCAAATGGTCGAATGCTCAAAAGGTCGAATGCTCAAATGGTCGAATGCTAAAAACATCGAATTCTCAAATAGTCGAATGTTCAAAACGTCGAATCGTCAAATGGTCGAATGCTGAAAACATCGAATTCTGAAATGGTCGAATGTTCAAAACGTCGAATCGTCATTTGGTCGAATGCTAAAAACGTCGAATCTTCAAATGGTCGAATGCTAAAAACATCGAATCGTCAAATGGTCGAATGCTCAAAAGGTCGAATGCTCAAATGGTCGAATGCTAAAAACGTCGAATCGTCAAATGGTCGAATGCTCAAAACGTCGAATCGTCAAAAATTCGAAAAATTTGCTTGGTTTAAGTTAATGTTGACTTAAACCAAGCAAATTTTTCGAATTTTTGATGATTCGACGTTTTGAGCATTCGACCATTTGAGAATTCGACGTTTTGAGCATTCGACCATTTGAGGATTCGACGTTTTGAGCATTCGACCATTTGAGAATTCGACGTTTTGAACATTCGACCATTTGAGAATTCGACGTTTTTAGCATTCGACTATTTGACGATTCGACCTTTTGAGTATTCGACCATTTGACGATTCGACCTTTTGAACATTCGACTATTTGACGATTCGACGTTTTTAGCATTCGACTAAATGACGATTCGACGTTTTGAACATTCGACCATTTGAGAATTCGATGTTTTTAGCATTCGACCATTTGACGATTCGACCTTTTGAGCATTCGACCATTTGACGATTCGATG
Source organism: Leptopilina heterotoma (assembly GCF_015476425.1). Lineage (NCBI taxonomy): Eukaryota > Metazoa > Arthropoda > Insecta > Hymenoptera > Figitidae > Leptopilina > Leptopilina heterotoma. The sequence goes on along the minus strand of NW_025111050.1, from coordinate 420,695 downwards.
TTTTTAGCATTCGACCATTTGAGAATTCGACGTTTTGATCATTCGACAAATTGACGATTCGATATTTTGAACATTCGACGTTTTTAGCATTCGATGTTTTTAGCATTCGACCAGTTAACGATTCGACTACTTGGTATTCGACCATTTGAACATTCGACCATTTGTCGTTTAGGGGAAAATCATGCGTCTCATTTTATGAAGTAGACAGAAAATTTTCCAATAATTGTTAAGTAATTACTAGATAAGACTATGTAAAAATTATGCATAATTTGTTAATTGTTTTTTAAATGATATTGAATGCATTGGGTACTATTAATTAAAATTATTGCAAAATTTATTTATTTTCTTACATTATTTTTAAGATAATCAGGGTTCTTATGTTATGGCAGTTGCGCCCAGCAAGTACCCAGTAAGAAACGAAAAATTGAAAAGTATTAAAAAGATTCTATTCTTTTGAATGCCATTTCTGTCCAATACTTTTCTATCCAGTGAGAGCAATATAAATAGTAACGATATCAATCCTCTTGAATACCCAGTAAGAAAGCAAAGATTAAGAAGCATTAAAAAAATTCTATCCTTTTGAATACCATTTCTGCCCTATGCTTCTGAATTCCGCAACAGTAGTATAATAATATAATACTAATATTGTTGACATATAGAATGTTCAATTACTTTCAAATAACTGCACTCATGAATTTATTTGCTATTTTAAAAAGGAATAATTATTAAATTATCAGTTAAGAAGGTTAAAAGTGTTTAAAGGTCTCTGAAATTTTTAGGTTATGATTTATTGTCTAACAGAATAACGGCCCTGACTCGTTTAAATGACGTTAAATTGGTAAACAATCAATTTTTCAGCAAGTTTTTCTTTGAACACAAACACTTTTTACAAAATCTGCCACTGTATGTATCTTATAAATTACAAAAATCCAGAAGATTGCTTGAATGCATGCAGAAACGCGGTTCCAATGAAAAATTGAAAAGTGATATAATGACAGGCTGTAATAATTTCGGATGGGATTGGAAAGCATTCAGAAAAAAATTTTGTCTTTGTTAAAAATTACAAAAAGAATTGAATAGCATTCATTTTTAGACGAAACGTTGTCCTATCATTGTATAGAAAAGTTTTGGACAGAAATGGAATTCAAAAGTATTGGATAATTTCTACTACACCATACAGAGTTTGAATTATTTCAATCCTTTTCAATTTTTCGTTTCTTACTGGGTATATATTCACGCGCGTTTACGCGCGTCTGTTTTAGCTAGTATTTATTATATTTGTAATACGTATGTGAGCGTCGAATACAAGAGTAAATATACTTATTATAAATGTAAATATTAATATTAGTTTATTAATTGTATAGAAACTAAATAATTAAAATAACTATAATATGATAAGGATAGGAATAATAAAGCTATGAAGAATGTGTGTGTATCAACACCGACAGGTGTGACGTATGAAACAGTATTAGTATTAGTGAAGTGCATAAAGTGTATAGAGGGGGATACGCGTCACTTTGAACATGCGTGGCGGAGACCAACTCCACTAGACTATAACATGACTATAACTACAAGTCAGATTTAAGTTGACTATTTACTAGAAAAGTTGCTTCTAAGTTTCCTTAGTCATTTTTGTACTCTTGAACTTTTTATTAAATAAATTATTTGGGTTTACTCTCAAGAAGACTGATTTCCATCAATAATTAATATTATTAATTATTGATTGATCCATTCTGCTTGTAAGGTTTTTCCCTCCATTTTAACGGAATATTATTGTTTTATTATTTGTAATTCCCAGTTCCTCTTAAGGACGCTGCACGGTGGGAAATATTTAAAAGTACGCATAGGCGTAGCGAGCGATTTCTCCTCAACTTCCACTCTTTTCCCCTCTTTTCGTCCCTCTTGGTGAAATTTTTTGACTTTGATAATTAATTAAAAAAAATCTAGATTGAAAATGAAAAAAAGGGCGATTTAGGGAAAAATAATATTTAATAGAGAATATTCAACAAGTTTTCTTATGACGATTAGATGTTTCTATGGGCGTGAATATCAATCCGCGTTTTCGAAAACATAGCAAACTGACAGCTCAGTATGGGAGTTAGCCATGGCCGACTATATCAGGTTGCACCGTTTGCGTAGTACAGTAGAAATGAACGTGAGGAACAAAAATATTAAATGTCAATTATACTCTCATTGTTTACAATTACATTTATTATTTGTTTATTTATTTATTATTGTTATTATATCTATTATTATTTATTATTTTACTTACTTTTTTAAAATATTATTATGGAAAAGTATTAAAACAATAAAGGAAAATTTTTATGAAAAAATTATTAAACAAATAAAATTTCTAAACAAAAAAAAAGTAAATAATAAAAAATTATGAAATGTATAATTTTAAAAATTTTTTATTGTTATTTTTATTATTGATATTTTTAAGTATATGAAAAATCTAATTTAAATATTCCACAAAATTAGTTTTAAAGTAAATTTTTTATAAGGAATTCAACGGTCATAAAATAAAAGCGGACAGAAAATATTTTGACCCTTTTTCAATTTTCATTTTTCTTAAAAATTGGTGGATTTCGAAACACACGCGTAATTTGGTAGAAAATATGTTTTTAAATCCATGAAAAGAATTCCAAATGAAATCGATGATTTTCATAATTACCTATAGAAGTATTGTTTTGAAAAAAATCTTTGTTTTTAAACTGAAAATTCTAAAAATAACATTGTTATTCAATTTTTCTATATGGAAAATTATTTGTTTACTTATTTAATTTCTGATCAAAATTTAATCTTAATTTTTCTGTATTTCTATTTTTCATCAATAAAAATTATGATATGAAATTATTTAGAAAAATAAATGTCAAAAAATGCCCTTTTTTAATAAAAAAAAGCTGCAATGTATTGAAAGAAGACGAAAATTTAATAATCTACTTCAAAAATTGTTAGAAAAAAATTGCAAACATCAACGTCGTTTTCTCAAGACAAAAATGGTTTTCATAATTGAAAATAAATTCTGAGTACCTCCGTGTTTCAGAAAAAGGACTTTTTTCATAAAAAAGATCCAATTTTATGACAAAAATTATGTTTAATAATATTTTCATAAAAAATGTACATTACTTTGTTTTATACTTTTCCATTATAATATTTCTAAAAAGTAAGAATAATAATAAATAATAATAGATAAATAAGCACATAAATATAATTATTTATATAATATTAAATAATAAAAGTAATGACTTATTATTTTTGTTGATCATCTACGTCCCTACATTACCATAGCGTAAATACTTTCAACACGAAAATGGTGCAACCTGTTATGGTCGGCAAAGGCCTACATCGAGCTGTTGCTTTGTTTTGTAAAACGCGGATTCATATTTACGCTCCTAGAAACATCTAATCGTCATAAGTAAGTTTGAATTATATTCTCTATTAAATATTATTTTTTCTTAAATCGCCCTTTTTTTCATTTTCTGTCTGAATTTTTCAAAATTAATTATCAAAGTCGAAAACTTCCCCTCTTTTGGTGTAATTTTTTACTTTGATAATTAATTTTTAAAAATTCAGACAGAAAATGAAAAAAAGGGCGATTTAGGGAAAAATAATATTTAATAGAGAATATAAAACAAATTTTCTTATGACGATTAGATGTTTCTATGGGCGTAAATATCAATCTGCGTTTTACGAAACATATCAAACTGATAGCTCTATATGAGAAGTTGGACATGGCCGACCATAACAGGTTGCTCCGTTTGCATGGTACAGTAGGAATGAACGTGAGGAACAAAAATATTAAATGTCAATTACTCTTATTGTTTACTATTATATTTATTATTTGTTTATTTATTTATTATTGTTATTATATCTATTATTATTTATTATTATACTTACTTTTTAAAAATATTATTATGGAAAATTATTAAAACAATAAAGGGAAATTTTTTATGAAAAAATTATTAAACAAATAAAATTACTAAACAAAAAAAAGTAAATAATAAAAAATTATGAAATGTATAATTTTTTAAATTATATTAGTTATACAAATTTTTTTAAACAAAATTATTTCAAATACCAAGATTAATTTTTTTTATAGACAATTTGAAAATTAATACACTGGGAATAATATTGACACATTTAGAAAAAATAAATTTTAATGGATAATTTTTTTTTATTATTTATCAACTATAGTTTATTTCTAAAAAAATTATACATTTCATAATTTTTTATTATTTACTCTTTTTTGTTTAGAAATTTTATTTGTTTAATAATTTTTTCATAAAAAATTTTCCTTTTATTGTTTTAATAATTTTCCATAATAATATTTTTAAAAAGTAAGTATAATAATAAATAATAATAGTTATAATAACAATAATAAATAAATAATAAATATAATAGTAAACAATAACAGGGTTCCTACAGAATCTGGAAATCATGGAAATGGTATGGAATTTTTAAAAGGCTTCTGGAAATGAGGGAAATAATGGAAAAGGCCTGGAACTTTTAAAAGTTTCTAAATTTTTTCTGTTTTCCATTTTTTCTCTTGAATAGAAATTCAAATAATAACAAAGCTAAATGGCATAAAAGAGAAGAAAAAATATTGAATTTTAAGAAATTCGATTTTTCGGATTTTTGATAATTTTCTATAAAAAAAAATATAAATATAAATATAAATATAAATATAAATAAAAATGTCAAAAGTCACTACATTTTATTTACACTTTTCTAAAAAGTTTATAAATATTAAAAAATGTATTACTACATAATGTAAAGTACTTTTAATATACTTTCATATTATGTGCTAACTTTTTAATTTTATAATAAAGAAATATGAAAAATTTCACCTTTAATATTGAATGTTTCATGATTTTCAGTGATTTTAATCACTTATTTCTTCTCAGGTGCAAGACCAAAAAATCCCATTTTTGTCTTAATATTAAAGTTTGATCTTCTTTTCCATTCTATTAAATTTTGGTGATGGAGAACAAATTACTTTTCAGTTTAAAAAATCTGCTGAAAAAACGAATTTGTTGGTTAAAATGCAAGTAGATTTTTGCAAAACTATTGAGATAGCCAACTTCAGTGTTATAAAATTACCTGCATTTTAACCAACAAACTCGCTTTTGGAAGCAGATTTTTTAAACATGAATAAAACTACAAAGTAGCTCGTTCTCCATCACCAAAATTTAATAGAATGGAAAAGAAGGTCAAACTTAAATATTAAGACAAAAATGGGATTTTTTGGTCTTGCACCTGAGAAGAAATAAGTGATTAAAATCACTGAAAATCATGAAACATTCAATATTAAAGGTGAAATTTTTCATATTTCTTTATTATAAAATTAAAAAGTTAGCACATAATATGAAAGTATATTGAAAGTACTTTACATTATGTAGTAATACATTTTTCAATATTTATAAACTTTTTAGAAAAGTGTAAATAAAATGTACCCAGTGAGAAATTGCCAATAGACTTTAATCGGTCCAATATCGGTCCAATATTGGTTGCCGTGCTGGGCGCCGATTGACTCCCAATATTGGACCAATATGGGCTGATGCTTGGGATGTAAGGGCATCGCCAATCATCGGTTGTCAATATTGGTCCAATATTGGCCGAATATTGGCAACCAAGAGAAAAAAATTTTTTTAAATAAATTTTTTTTAATTAAATAATAATAATAAAAAATTAATGTTTATAATTTTTGTTTAATATATTTATTTGTTTAATTATTTATTTTTAATAATTCATGTAAATAATAAATAATTTATTATTCATAAATTATAATTATTTAAAAATGCAGCAGCTATTAGAAAATAGCATTCTGCAAAAAAATTCTATCATTGAAAAATCAATGATAGGCGAGAGAAATCCGCGTCTTTAAATAGATTCGCAGATGATAGACAAGAGATATCCGCGTCATTAAACGGATTCGCAGATATACTCTGGTCTTGCGACGAATCTCTCGATACTTATATACACTGGAGTCGCCGTGTCAGTTGCGAGAACGGTTACAGCGTCCCTCTTGCGGCAGAGATAAGAATTGTCACGTAAACTGCTAAATCGCTTTACCGACCGCCTTATTATACCCGCAGTTTACGTGACAATTCTTATCTCCGCCGAAAGAGGGACGCTGTAACCGTTCTCGCAACTGACACGGCGACTCCAGTGTATATAAGTATCGAGAGATTCGTCGCAGAGACCAGAGTATATCTGCGAATCCGTTTAATGACGCGGATATCTCTTGTCTATCATCTGCGAATCTATTTAAAGACGCGGATTTCTCTCGCCTATCATTGATTTTTCAATGATAGAATTTTTTTGCAGAATGCTATTTTCTAATAGCTGCTGCATTTTTAAATTATTATAATTTATAAATAATAAATTATTTATTATTTACATGAATTATTAAAAATAAATAATTAAACAAATAAATATATTAATCAAAAAAATTATAAACATTAATTTTTTATTATTATTATTTAATTAAAAAAATTTATTTAAAAAAATTTTTTCTCTTGGTTGCCAATATTCGGCCAATATTGGACCAATATTAACAACCGATGCTTGGCGAACCCGTTACATCCCAAGCATCAGCCCATATTGGTCCAATATTGGGAGCCTTTATTGGACCGATGATCGGTCTCTTGGCTCCCAATATTGGACCGATATTGGACCGGTGAGAAATTTCTCACTGGGTAGTGACTTTTGACATTTTATAGTTAAGTTTTAAAATCAATTTTTATCTATTATTTTGGGTATGTTTACATAATAATCTATTTATACAAGTAAATTAGCTCATTTTTAACAAATATCAATCAAGAAATTTGTATTATCTAAATTATTTCGATGATTTTTTATAAAATTTTCAGAACTGTCAATCTAACCTTTTTCTGTGCAACTCAACTTAAAAATTAAAATTCTAAGTTTAATTCAAAAAATTTTATAAAAGAATTCTCAAAAATGAATTCTATGGATATTAAACATCATTTTTACAAATTATGAGATTTTTTTAAAAATAGGCCGCAACGGCTTCAGGTAAAATATAATGGACTGACCCTATTGCAAAAAATAGTTCTTTAAAAATGAAACATAAAATCCTAATAAACTTATGGTTAAAAATTTCATTTAAGCGAGATATTTAAAAAATTAGACTCTATCCCATACACTTTCTATACAATGTTGGTGCACCAGTTAGCATCTATATTGAATTTCCCCCCACCGAATTTGAATAGCCTTATTCAGCCAAAGTATGAACTCAACGAATCATAATAGACCACGCTGAGTTTGCGCATAAAACTCATATGTACTCGTAACAAGAAGACTATATACAGGAGGAACAACTCGAGTATTTCCGATGGTCCCGATTTTAACGTACGACTGGGCGTACTACCCCGAGGCGCACTAGTGTTCTGCACATCCTAACACATGCATAACTGTGTATATTTTACATATATTCCATCTGACAGCTGTAACAGCTGCAAGTTTTTATTATCTCCTCCATATTGAATAATAAGTGTAAATATTAAGTGAACCTAATATTTTTAATACAAAAATTTCTAAAAAAAGTGAGAAGTGTATTTAACACTAGTGTTTGTAATTATGATTCGTCTTGATGAAAAGTGTTAATTTGAATAATAAAAGTTGTAATGGGATTTTCATAACCATTTTTTATCTTACAATAAAAAAAAGGGCATGTTATATTATAAATTATTATCGCTCCTATTATAATATATAATTTATTATATATTTATTATTGCTGCAATTATATTTATTTCTGTTATAGCATTGTATTTGAGGTTAACCATAACCTCCAAAAGAGGAATTTTTCCAACTATAAACTAACTTAACTTAAATTTTAAAAGGGATTTATAAATTATAAAAACTAATGAAGATGAAATCAAGCACAAATATTTCTGAAGATACAAACTCTACATATTTTCAAAATCAACTGTCACAGAACTTGCACATAACCAAGAAAATTGTAAACAAAACAAACACACATTATCTAAAGATACACAGATAGAGTTTATACAGTTATGCATGTGTTGGGATGTGCAGAAGACTAGTGCGCCTCGGGGTAGTACACCCAGTCGTACGTTAAAATCGGGACCACTGCTCTCTATGAATAAGAAGGCGAGTTGGTTTTTCTGTATATAGTCTTCTTTACGGAAGCGCCGACGCGCCACGAGGCATAAAGAGAGGAAACCTGTTTCTGCTAATGCGAATGTCGTTTTAGCTTGTGAAACATAGGAACACGTTCGATGGTTCGCTGGTTCGGTGGTTCGATGATGTGATTGTTGCTAAATAAAAAATTTAAAATAAGAAATAAAAATGAACCAAATTAATTTAAATTGACAATTTTAATGTAATAAAATATTTTTTAGGTATTATTTATAACAGATATTAATTACGAGGTAAATTAGGTGCTTTAAAAAAAATCATATTTTGAGGTTATAAAATGTGTTATGAAAAAGTAATGGAAAAAGGTCAACATTAGGCCTTAAATGTGATAACATTTTATAACCTCAAAATATATGATTTTTTTAAAGCACCTAATTTACCTCGTAATTAATATCTGTTATAAATAATACCTAAAAAATATTTTATTACATTAAAATTGTCAATTTAAATTAATTTGGTTCATTTTTATTTCTTATTTTAAATTTTTTATTTAGCAACAATCACATCATCGAACCACCGAACCAGCGAACCATCGAACGTGTTCCTATGTTTCACAAGCTAAAACGACATTCGCATTAGCAGAAACTCTTTATGCCTCGTGGCGCGTCGGCGCTTCCGTACTTCTTGGCTCGTAACAAGACGCAGTTGCCAGCCACTGTAAAAAAATCTGGTGTAAATTTACTATGTCCGACGTTGGAAAGTTTGGTCCAAGAAGACTATATACAGGAGAACCAACTCGCCTGCTTGTTCATAGAGAGCAGTGGTCCCGATTTTAACGTACGACTGGGTGTACTACCCCGAGGCGCACTAGTCTTCTGCACATCCCAACACATGCATAACTGTATAAACTCTATCTGTGTATCTTTAGATAATGTGTGTTTGTTTTGTTTACAATTTTCTTGGTTATGTGCAAGTTCTGTGACAGTTGATTTTGAAAATATGTAGAGTTTGTATCTTCAGAAATATTTGTGCTTGATTTCATCTTGATTAGTTTTTATAATTTATAAATCCCTTTTAAAATTTAAGTTAAGTTACCCAGTAAAAAAAAACTAATTCAAATGAATTAAAACGAATTAACATTTTTGGTAGGCTCCAATTCGTATTTGTCACAAAGCGGGATTCACTCAAGCTCTTTGTATATTCAATTGAATTTAATTCAATATGTACCAATCTGTCCAAACGAATTCGCATTCGAAAGAAATGGCCAAGGAATGCATTGAATTCGTGCTAACGAATTGAAAAAAAATTAAAGGCTCAAAACTTGTCCAGTGAATTGGTACGGATAGAAGGTTCGGAAGTTCAATACAGTTTCACGAATTCAGGAAAATTGCATCATGGCTCCAATTCGTATTTGTCACAAAGCGGGATTCACGAAAGCTCTTTGTGAATTCTTTTTAATTCATTTCAATTAGTTTTCGTTTACTGGGTAGTTTAGTTGGAAAAATTCCTCTTTTGGAGGTTATGGTTAACCTCAAATACAATGCTATAACAGAAATAAATATAATTGCAGCAATAATAAATATATAATAAATTATATATTATAATAGGAGCGATAATAATTTATAATATAACATGCCCTTTTTTTTATTGTAAGATAAAAAATGATTATGAAAATCCCATTACAACTTTTATTATTTAAATTAACACTCTTCATCAAGACGAATCATAATTAAAAACACTAGTGTTAAATACACTTCTCACTTTTTTTAGAAATTTTTGTATTAAAAATATTAAGTTCACTTAATATTTACACTTATTATTCAATATGAAGGAGATAATAAAAACTTGCAGCTGTTACAGCTGTCACATGGAATATATATAAAATATACACAGTTATGCATGTGTTGGGATGTGCAGAACACTAGTGCGCCTCGGGGTAGTACGCCCAGCCGTACGTTAAAATCGGGACCATCGGAAATACTCGAGTTGTTCCTCCTGTATATAGTCTTCTTGGTTTGGTCACTATCTCCGACGTGGTATTTTTACACGCCGACTGTAATCTACATAACCTGCAAATATTTTTTGAAATAATATTTTCAGTCGTAACTTTTTGTATTTATGAAATATAGCCCAAAACTTTTTGTAATATTATTATTTACTTATAAATTAGCATATAATTTCTATAAATGTACATTATATACACTTTTTTAGAGTTATTTATAAAAACTTGAAAATTTTTTGAAAATTTTAAAGGAATAAGAAAATTACATTCGCCATGTAATTGTACAGATTGTGCGACGTAATATTGAAGCGATGTTGTTCCATTATACCGTCGTGTCCTCCGGGTTGCCTGGACGTTGGGGTTCGAGAAGATGGGTCTGGTGTCGTTTTGGGATGCTCTGATAATGTGGAGACCTATCGGGGTCCTTGGCTCGGCACATCTTACAATAAGTGAGGGAAATTCGTGAAAGAGCGGGAGGCCAGCGTCGGTTCACAGAAGCGTGGATCAAGTTAATTGACCATCGCCCTGGGAACTGAACGGCTGAATCCGCTCCACGAATTCAAGTGCACGCCAAGGACGCTGATGGTAAGTTCATATCGTGTTAATTTATAAAGTTATACTTTTTCAATTATGTAAAATCACAAATATTAATTTGAATATTCATAGTTTTTTTTGTACGTGAAATTTCGTAGTGTGGCGATTTATGGTGGGCGGATTTAAATTGATAAAAGGCTGAGCATCTCGAGAGCGATCTAGACTTCGTCCCTTGATACCAGGTTGCTGAGGGTGGAGTGAGACTCCGTAAGAGTGGATAGGAGTGACTTTCACCTCATCAGCTGGAACCAGCGTGCGACTCGAGGGCGCGGCGGGGTTTTGGATGAAGCAACGGACGCTAACTGCTCGAGTTTTGCCTGATAAGTAAATTTTTATGTTATCATGTGCGAATGAATGGTTAAATATACGTCTTTCCCAGGGCGATTTTTTTGTTATACACAAATAGACCGATAGAATTATATATAAGGATAATACCCCTTGTATTATAATTGACAATCTGTGATCAACTCATTTCCAGATTTATTTACTGTGACTCGATATCTTATATATAAAATTGATTGTGTTTTTATCTAATTTTTAGTTGTATGTTTATTTTATATGTTTTCCTTATTTTAATTATAACGTTATTTATTTCTCATTTATGAAGATTTGATTTTGATAACTAGTCAATGCAAAAAAAATTAGTTTATGATTCAGTTTAACTTTTATTATAAAGTCTTATTTCCGTAAAGTATTAAAATTATTACAATATTACGTCAAAGTGTAGAAATACACGCAATGTAAAAATACCACGTCGGACATAGTGATCAAATTTTCCTACGTCGGACGTAGTAAATTTACACAAAACTATTAAATTACATAGTCGTATAATGTAAAATTATTAAAAATAGTAAAACTACTTTTGGAACGAAATAAATTTACTACGTACAACCTATAATTTTGATGTGTGAAATTACAAGTTTCGTGTTATTTTACACCAGATTTTTTTACAGTGAGCTTTTTAAAGAAAGATTATGTGACCAGGGCCGTAAAATAATTATAGTTCAGATCTGAACTATAATTTTATAAATATTATATATTACTATATAATATATATAATATATTACTATATTTTTTAATTTTTTACTTTTAATTCAAATATTATATTTTTAGAATGAGACTGTCTTAAGTTTAGTTCTTATTTTTGCTTTTATAATAACAATTTAATATTTTTGTTAATAATTTAATAATAATACTATTAAAAAAAATAATAAAAAAATAATATAATTTAAAAAAACCGCTGCCAAGTTGTACATTTTTATAATTTTAGTGTTCATTTCATGAACACTTTGCTTCCTCATAAAAATAATAATAATTGAAATATAAGAATTACTTTTTATAAAAGGGTTAAAACTCATTAAATCTTGGTCCAAAAAATGTGTTTTTATATATTCTATAAGATGGTAATAATAGTTTAATAATTACACATAAGTTAATAAACAAGAATGTTGAAAAAATGATATTTTCCACAATTTTTGATTTTTCAAATACCAATAATTTCATAATTTCTGCCCGAATCAGGTTCAAAAATAAGTCAATCGAAGCGTTTTTTAATGCTCTTCAAGTTGGTAATAATTTTTTGAAGTTACTTTTACATAATTTAAACAAAATTTTATAAAAGTCTTATTTTTCAAAATTTTAGATTTTTAAAAGTTTAATATCTCCGGTCAATATGGACGAAAATTGTTCAATTAGGGCTCAAAAGATGCGCCTGAAAAAACTCTACAAAACTAAATACGAAACAAAACTAAACTTCTACCTACAATTTAAAAAAAAATTGAGGCCTTTAGCTCTTTCTTGTTCTGAGATATTGAGGCAAATGTAATTTTAGTACACACACACACACACACACACACATCGGGACAAATTTTTAAAATCCGTTTTTTGGTCTTCGGAGGTCAAAATACGTCGAAATTTTTTTTTATTTATTTAGAACATTTATACGGGGAGTTCCTGTGCATATATAACACTGAGAAAACTGGAGTATTGGACTAAACATCTGGAGGGACAAATCGTTCATATTTGAGAGTTAGCTATTGAATAACAATCTAAATGTTCAAATACACCATTAACAGATATTCGTGCCATTTCTCTTGGAGGGAAAATGAGTTTATAACAGAGGGACAAATTAACCATCTTGAGAAATCCCTTCCTTATCCGGCGCAAAATAAATAAATATGGCAACCTAACCCCTAAATTAAATACATAAAATGTCAGAAAAATAATTTCGCGCGCATCAAATCGTACACATTTTCTGCGCAACTTTTAACCCTCAGATATAATGGGAGAGAATATACAAGTAGATTTCCATTATCAATTCAAAATTTATTTTAGAAGGACTATTTAACTCTCTTCATAAGCAAAGGAAACATTCACTTTTTGAACCTCCGAATTTGACACTCCAGTTCAAATACAACAATAAAAGTATGTAAAACAAAAAAAAAAAATAACAAAAATTTTTTTTTTTTTTTTTTAATGTAACTTTCATTTAATTTACTGTAAATAAAAATTATAGGACATTTGCGTCACATAATCAAATCGCTATAGGACATAGTACAAGCAGGGTTGCACAGTTGCGCGCAACTCAGAGTTTTTGACGTAAATTACATTAGTTTTTTACATTTGTAAGATACGTATTTTACCTCCCACCACAATAAAATGCATTGTGTTGAAAATTTTTGAGGTAATTTACGTACGTAATATACGTAAAAAACCTATGTAATTTACGTGACGTATATTACGTGTGCAACCCTGAGTACAAGTAGTCAAATTATGTGACGTGTACTATAATTATGTGACGGCTGGCACACTGTGGAGACGCCATTATTTTGGACTAAATCCTGAAAGCTACACGGAAAAAATTTTGGTGCACCGTTTGTACGTTAAGGTACATCCGTTGTGTTAGTAGCCGATTCAAATTTTATCCCTTAGGCCGCAGTCCCATGGCAGCGTTTTGCGTTGCGTTGTAATGAGAGAGAATGCAGCAAACGTATATTTGCATCTTTTTCTCTCCCATTACGACGCAACGCAAAACGCTGTCATGGGACTCCACCCTTAAGGCGGTTCCAGAATAGGTGCAAAAGGCAAGGTGGAAGTACAAGTGCAAGTGCGAACCAATGCTAATGTATAGGAATCGCACTTGCACTTGTACTTCCACCTTGCCTTTTGCACCTATTCTGGAACCGCCTTTAAACCGAGACATATTTCGTCCCTGTTTCGGTGCGTCAGTCGTGTTAATGCTGCGCAAGCGTTGAACTTTGAATGGAGTCTAACATTTGTCTCCAAATCTGGGACCAGTGCTATATTGTACATGCGCTGTCGCGTATATGATTTTGTTGAAAAAATGGCATTATTATTATCTTATTAACTATAATAATCTTCGTATTCTTTCATTCAGTCTGTCCAGAGCGTGTACATTCTGTCCGCAGTGAGAGAGAAAGGTTGATAGAGAGAAAGAGAGGTAAGTATCGCCTGTCCTTTTAGTTTAGAGTAGGAGCGAAAGAGAGGCGAATATTATTATTATATCTATATATATTAAGTTAGTCTTTCCTTATATACTCTGTTCACAGTTAGAGAGAAAGAGAGGGAGGGAGGTATTGTCTCTCCTCTTAGTTTAGAGTAGGAGCGAAAGAGAGACGAATAGTTAAGAAAGTAATTCCCACTTTTTGGGTTTAGAAGTGGGTACCATGTTTTCTCCATTTTCCGTGTCAGGTAGAAAGAGAGGAACAGAATTTGATAGGGGAAGGAAAAGTGGGGAATTTTACTTTTAAGCCAAAATACGAAATAGGCGTCTTATTTCCTTATTGGCTAATTATTTTTCTTTTTTCACTCACAGATAGATTAAGGAGTAAAAGAAAGGCAGATCGAGAACGAGGTATGAGTGAGAGGTATAAATTTTATCGTTGTTCCATAAACCAAATGGACAATTTTTCATCAATTTTTGACTCCCACCCCGCCTCCAGTTGTGAACAATCGCAAATATTTTAAAAAACTAATTCGTATAATTATTTAAGATTCAATTATCTTCGAACAATGGGTAAGGCTTTCTGAAGTGTACCGATGGTTTTTTAAGCCTGTTACTCGCTGTAAAAAAAAGGAGCGTGCAGTTTCACGGGCGGTTCCACTGCCGCGTTACATGCGTTGAATTGGTTTCAATTTGTTAGTTAATGCTTTATTTATTAAGCATTTGACACATAATTTCGAAAATTTTAATTAAAATTAAATTCAAAATGGCGGATTTTTTATAGTGTTAAGAATACTATCCTAAAATAATATTGCAAAATTCGAAGTAAAACAAAAATTATACATCCTTATTCTTCGCCATGTCAAAGATGTTTTTGTATGCGGATAAGCAATCGTATGATTTAAATGTTTTCTCATTTGCATTTTTTAAAAAAGACAAACAAAAATGTATTTGGTGTTGCTGATCAAAAATTAGATATCAAATTTTCAAAATTGAAAATGGGGGATCCAACATGGCGGAAAAGAAAATTTTTTTATTTTAATTTTTTTTTTCGTTTAATTTTTTTTTCGTCCACCATATTGTATCCGCCATTTTTAATTTTTAAAAAATTATTTCATTTTTGTAATCAGCGACCCCAAAACCCCCCGTAACGATTTTCAAGCAAATCAGATGATTTTTTTTTTAAATTTCAAAACTTATGAACAAAAATTAAAAATGCGTTTTTCTCAAAATGTCTTTTTTTGATCTGGAAAGAGTGATATCTCGAGTTCTTCTAAAGCAATTTTAAAAAATCAAACGGCTTTTGATTCAGCGTCATCATGCCTATAAGTGGAACCTCAAAAACTGGAAAATTTCCAACTCTCTTTATTTTATAAGGGAAATTCTGAATAAAAACACCTTTTTTTGCATATTTTAGAGAAAAAGTACTCTAAAAAAAGGGGGGGAAGAAAATTCCACTCTTTTGAGATTCCACACCTAAAGAAATATCTAACGAAGAGAATGCCACTTCGTTTTTGGTTTTATCTGTTATAGAAAGTTTGGAATCGATCTTACCACCAAAAATGGGCATTTTCGAAAATGGCGTATATCGCCGCCATTTTGAAATAAAAATGAAAAATTTTTTCTTACAAATTCTTAAATAAATTATTTTTTACATGTAAAAGAAATTTTTTAAATAAATGTCATAGTTATTTTAATAATATATACTAAAAAAGCCTTCTTTTTGCCTGTTTTGAACAGTCATTTATTTGTTCGACCGTATGAAAATAGCGATTTTTTTCCAAGGGCAAAAAAACAGTTGGTCCCATGCTATTTTGACCAAGGTAAAAAAGGCCGCCATTTTCATACAAGTCGAACAAGTGAATGACTTTTACTCCCTGTCGTCTGCTATCTGAAATCGACACTTTTGTGCATTAGAAATAAAAAATATCGTATGTAATACGGGAATAAAGGCAGCCAATTTGTTCACGATGATTTTTGTGACACGAGTGGAGGTCTCGGGGCGCCCTCGACCTCGACTCGTGTCACAAAAATCACCGTAAACAAATGGCTGCCTTTATACCCTTGTTGCTTAATATAATATTTTTACAAGATTAATGATTAGGTACAATTTTATTGTGCCATTTAAAGAAAAAGAATAGATATTAATCTTATTTAAAATTTTTTGACAGTCTTTATTGTGAAAAAATTGATGCAATATCCAAATTTTCATTTCGACAATTACACAATTACACCTCCATTTTTAAAATAAGGATTTGTTTTGCAAATGACCGACAAAATGGGCCCTTTTCATTTTTTTAAAGAACCAATGAAATCTATCAGTTTAACCCTAGAAGGAGTAACTGGGGTGTCTGGACACCCCAAGCAAAATTTAAAGTATTCCCATGGGTTAACCAATAATTTTTTTACGCTCAAAACTTGTTGATAATTTAGTTTGAACCTCTATCTTTTGACACCTGTATGTGCCGCCAAAAGTTTTGCTCTAGGAAGAGCTCAAACTCCTGTTAAAATACGTCTGGGGTGTCTGGACACCCCAGTTACTCCCTAACGTTAGAAAAATTGTCAAGATAAGTAAATTCAAATTTTTTTAAAAAATTGTTTTTAATCAGTTAAAATCATCTGATAAAGTATAAATTGATAGGTTATGCATGAAAAAGTTGTATTTTATAAAAAAGAAACATTTTTATACAAAAATTCTATTTTTATGAAAAATAGACATTCTGTATTTGTAACAACTTATGATATTTGAGTTAAGATTTATTAAAAATTTCTGTGCTCTCTCTACAGTCAGAAATTAAGTTCTAATACAGAAAAATGTAGTATATGACAGTCAAATTTAAATTATAAATTCTATATTGTTAATAATATTTTAACATATATTAGAGTTATTAAGAATTGTTAATTAAAACTTTGATTAAATATTAATTTACAGAATCATTTCATAAGTTATTAATTTTAATGTTAATATATTCAGATATATTAAGTTTGTAAAATTTTAAATTTATAACACCATTTCTAGTAAATATTAATTGTTTAAGTCCATTTTATAGTTCATTTTTATGATTTTCACTATTCGTCAATTGTCTTTAATTTCTTTCACTTCAGATGTTCAAATAATTATGTTTTTTGAAAGTAATACAAAAACTAATTTTTTCCCCTAAAAGTGTATCTATTTAACTTTAAAAACCTAAAATAGTTTTAAAATTAGTCAAATTTTTAAGAAACTACAACGTTTTTTGTGAAAAAAGTCAATTTTGCAATTTTTTGGTGTTTTTTTGGGTTTTTATGGTTTTTCTTCAAAATTTTTTTAATTTATCAAAATATGAATAATATTATTGTATTTCCTACTAAAAAACCAATCAATTCATTATAATGAATTTTCTTTACGTCAAATATAAACCTTATAAAACAAGTTTAAAGCGTGGGGTGTCGGGACACCCCAGTTACTCCTTAGAGGGTGGGTAAACTAACGTACTCCTTCTAAGGTTAATTATCGATAAATTAATGAAAACCGCAAATTCCTGGTAATGAGAAAATTATGAAAAACATGTTTCCCGACATGAATTTTTAGGGAAATAAGAATTTAATATAAGTGAAAAAAATTTTAATTTACTTAAAATAAAAAAACCTTTTCATTTTTACAACTCTTTTTAGTTCATTTATTTTATATTTTGACTGACTCGATTATAAGATTGCAAACTTTTTTTTATATAAAGATACTAGTGCACCAATAGAACCTTTTGCGACAACGTCATCGAATTACGAAAAAAGTAGCCATGGTTCCTCGAAACGTCCAGAAAAGAAGAAAGAAAGTGCAAGAAAACTTGATATCTGCATTGCAAGTCTTAACTACCAAGACAGAAAATCTGGTATTTCAATAATTATAGAAAAAATTACTATTTACATAAAGAGAATAATTATTTAAGAAGGGAACCAGTCAAATTTTAACTTATTGAAATTATTACTGTTTGCCCCATACGCTCATTTTGAGTATAAATGTTAGTTTAAAAATAAGGTATACTACACATGGTTGTTTTGAAATTCTAAACAACAGTTTTGACAATCTTGCCATTTCGGAGATATTGACATCTGGACGGTTTGTCCCACTCTCCCCAAATATTATAATATTATTTTAATGATTAACCCATTAACGCCTAAAATAAGAAAATTCTTTGCGCAAATTCAACCTATACTTTTATGAATAAAACAGATTATATTTTATACCGCAAGTATGTTTCTTATAGGTATTGAGTGTGCTCTTTTCGATTCCGGGGTGAAAAAAAAGAATTCCGTTTAAAACAAAAATTAAATATAGCGGTTTTATCTTTAAAAACAGAAAAGAAATTTCATTTTTTCAAGTTTGGTTATTTTTTTTACCCATTTACCCATCCAAATATTTGGATTCAGTAACCTCAAAAACATAAAATATAATTATATCTGGCATTAAAAGAAATAAAAAAATTTAGCAAAGTTGTAACACGAAAACTTTATTTTGACTACTCTGCTAAGGAGTTAAACGTGCGTGAATAATATTCAATTCTCATCCATAGAGGCACAAAAATTGTATACTTTTAAAAAAAGTAAATTAGAATGTAAAATTTAAAGATGGCGGACCAAATATGGCCTATAATATGAAGGGAACTTTGAAAGGGGTGGTGACTATTTTCCAAAATACTAAAATGTAATTAAATTCGCCTAAGTTTTCCTACTCGAAGGCTTTTGGGGTCGCTGATTACTAATTTAATGTTATTTTTAAGAAATTCAAGATAGCGGATTTAATATATAGAACAAAATTTTTTAAAATTTATGCAATAAACCTTAATTTTGTCACTCGGGAATTTTTGTGGTTGCTGATTACGAATTCAATTTTAGTTTCCAATAAGTCAAAATGGCGGATCCAATATGGAACAAAATTTTTACTTTATGCAATTAATCTTAATTTTGTCACTCGTTGGTTTTTAGGGTCGCTGATTACGAATGCGATGTTTGTTTTCAAAATTTCAAATGACTAATATAATATGGGAAAGAGAAATTAAAAAAAATTTTCTATACACGCTCGCTGGTCGTGAATCGACGCAAGTGCTAAAATAATTGTCAGTGAGCGCTCCTATGACATTTACAGCTAACTGACTGGTATTAGAACTCTCGAGTAACAAAATTAAGGTCAATTGCATAAATCTAAAAAAAAATTCTGCCATATTGAATACACCATTTTAAATTTATGAAAACTTACATCAAATTCGTAATCAGCGTCCCTAAAAACCACCGAGTGACAAAATTAAGGTCCATTGCATAAAGTAAAAATTTGTGTTCCATATTGGATGGGGGGAGGGTCAAAAATTAATAAAAATTGTCCTCGTGGTTTATGGACGGCTTATACCTCGACTTATATCATGACTATTAATAAATCTCGGTGTCAATGTTTTGACAAAGAAGGAAGAATACTTCAATAAAATAATTCTTCTGATGTATAATTAATATATATAAAGTTTTTTTATCGCTTGACTGAACTAATTAAAACAAAAACCATTATTTTGTAATTTGACTTGCTTGGTACTTTGAAACGTCTGGCAACACAGCATTTCTTTAGTCGTGTTGCAAATGCTTGGTATGACTTGTTTACATTTAGTTTTGAGTAGAAAATTGTGTGCAATGTTTCCAGATGTTCAAACAGCTGTCCAATATACTGTATAAAACATGAAATTTATTTACAACTTAATTTATTGCAACTCTCACAGGTACCTAATGACACTTTTTAAACAGATATTTAACCATTATATATCTGTCTCGTATTAAAAAATGTTTTATTAATTTCTTAATTTTAAGTACTTTGTGGTGAGTAAGTATGTTTGAAAATGTACTCAATTCCCACAAAACTCATTGTTTTTCACAAGTCCCCACAGGTCTAAAAAATTTAACTACATTTTTTAACCCTCTTACCACACACTCCTATCCAGCACCCATATACCGCACACAAGTGCGAATTGGGATTTCGCATTTTTAATAATCGATGTAGGATAGAGAAATCTTTGTAAATATATTAAATAATATATCAATTTGGGGTGAAATTTCCCGTACAATACAATAGAGGAATTCAATTTTACAAAAAAAATTTGTTGTTGTGAAAAAATTATTATTAAAAAACTGCTGTTGTTAAAAAAATTAAAAAACATAAAAAACGAATATTTTTTTTAATTTTTCATTTAATTGAATGAAACTAACGTTGTCTGTTAATTAAATATATCCTCTTTTAAGAAAAAAATATAAGACTTTATTTCAATTATTTTGAGTATTTTTCCCGTCCCTCGAAGTTACTGTATTTTTCAAAAGGGGAATTCGGGCACATAGCGGTTTTTGGAGTGGATATATAATAATATAGCAACAAATAACAACAAAATACACTTAAATCATTCATTTATTATAAAAAAACATATAAAAAAATACAAAACAATTTTGTAAATAATTGACAAAAATACATAAACTATAAAAATTTAGAATATGGTAATAAAAAAAATGATTTTTAAATTTCACTAACAAAAAGTTAAATAATTGTATAATAATAGTCAAATATTACTGTTAACATGATTGATTATACTTAAGTTTTTTTCACTCGATTTTCCACGCAAAATTCAATTTTTTTTGTTTTTAATCTTTAACAATCTACACTCACTAACCGCACACAGGTGCGAATTTGCACTAACTTGAGATTTAAAATCTTCTACTTCAGCTGCTAGATAGTAAATAAGCGCGCATGCAACGACAATAGACACGAGAGGGGTCCTACATATTTATCGTGTTGGGGATAGACCTTGGGAAAGTGTCAACGTGAAATTCCATCAACTTGAAAATTTTGGCAGTGCGAATTTGCACCTGTGTGTGGTAAGAGGGTTAAAAACTTTTATCTAACAGTGGTACAAATTTCAACAAATTGGTCATGTTAATTCTATTTGCGAAAAAACCTTTCTATTATCTTGAAAAAATCTGTAATTACCTTAACGTTTTATAAACATTTTACAATATAGCTCAGTGTGTTAAATTTAATTTTTGGTTTTCGTGTTTTATGTTTTTTAATTCTTCAAAAAAAATTGTAATCTTTTTCCAATATTTTAGAAAAAGAAAAAAACGGATCATAAGGTCTTACATTTTTATATACACACAATAAAATAAGGTCTTGATTATCAAAAGACAGAAACAGAAATATCGCGCGCGCGTAGCTCTGCTAGTAAAGATAATAATTACAGTGTAGGCATTTAAAACATATGTAGACAAAAAAAATATTTTTACTATTTTTTTAAACAACTACTTTGTTTTATTTTAACCTTATTTTTTAAACATTTCAAAAATTTTATTTTTATACTAATTCTTATTTAACAAAATAATTTTTTTTTTGAAATTTAAAAAATTTTTCAGAAATAATTTACAATTTTAATAACAATAATTTAAATAAAATTATATACACTGCAAAAAGAAGTATCTTAATTAAGATGTTTTGGTAGTCATTTCTAAGATGTTATGGTAGTCACTTTTTAGTCATTTAGAATATCTTAATTAAAGATGTTAAAAGCATCTTCATACAAATTTTCAGCATATTTTTTGGGAAAAAAGTTTTGAGGTTAACTATGGGCTTATATGTAAAACATTTTATGCATCTTAGGTTTTAGTAACTTAAATTTTTTTCGCATCTTACAATTCACAAGTAACTTATAGCTAAACATCTTATTGAGACAGAAACATCTTAATTTAAGATACTTTTAAAAACTTACAGGAAGTATCTTACTTTTTTAAGATAGAAGAAATAAGACGTATAAAGCATCTTAAAAATCAGTAAGATACTTTAGAAAACATCTTATTTTAAAATGCGAAGATACCATTTTTCCATCTTACATCTTATTTTAAGATATCAAATAAGATACTTATTTTTGCAGTGTAATTTAATAATAATATAATACTAAAAATTTTAATAATAATAATTTTATAAAGTTATTTATATATATTTTCGTCTTTTGGATTAATTTAAATAATAATTTGAATTTATAATATTAATTAATCAATTATAAAATTAATATACACGGTTATTTTAAATCCTTAAAAGAATTTCTTCACAAAATTAAATAACTGAGATTCAAAATTGTAGTTATTTTCTTGATTCACTGCATTTGTCTCTGTTAACATTCAAGTGTTGTCTTCAACATTGGGGACAATATACGTCCCTGTTTTCGGCGCATATGACGCATGGAATCCGGGATATCATTTACATCTGAACGTTAGTACAACAGGTGTACTATAGGCAGCGCAACCGGTGGACCGAAATTTTTTCCGTGTAGAATAACCATTTGTTAGGATTTTAAAAGTTCGAATGTTTATTTGTTAGAATTATTATTAACAGTTCGAATTTTCATTTGTTAGAATGATTACAGTATTCACTTTCCCTAATCCGTTTTTCCCAAAAATCATTATTTCCGCAATACTATTTTCCCCAACAAAAGAACTCCCAAAATAATTTTCCCAATTCTATTAAAATCCTATTTTTCCCAAAATTATTTTGGGGAAAAAATAATATTCTATTTAAAAGAGAGTGCAATGTATTAACCCCTTAACAGTCCATGGCCCATATATGGCCACGAAAAGTCTTGCCACCTTCGTGTCTGTGGCCATATATGGCCATCTCAAAAAAAATACTAAACATGATTTGATTTTAGTAGCGAAGTACATACTACTGTTTTTGGGGTCGCTGAATTCGAATTTGATGTTCGTTTTTCTAAATGCTAAATTGTGGATTCAATATGTCGATCAAATTTTTTGAATGTTGACAAATTTGTCTAAAATGTTTACTCAGGGGTTTTTGAGGTAACTTCATATTTTTTTCGCATCAATCTTGAAATCATCCGCCATTTTGAATTTTTTAAATCTGACTTCAGATTTGGATTCAGCGACCTCGAAAACCCCCGAGAAATGAATTTCCCTTAAAACGCTTTAATTTTAAAATTATCCACCATATTTGGTCGCCATATTGGATCCGCCATTTTGAATTTTCAAAAACTAACCTTAAATTCGAATTCAGCGACCCCAAAAACCTTATATATGATGAAATCATATTTTTTTGTAAACTTTTTTTTCAGACCGTTTTTGGACCACAAGCGATTTTATTCAACTAGACTGCGAAGGGGTTAAGATGAAGGCGTTGCTAGGCAACGTAAATAAATAAAATGACAGTAGTTTCAGAAACATCCTCCAAATCAAAAGGAAATTGTACTGGCCCACAGTGGGGCAATAACACGGCATTGGACAAAACAACTTAGAGGCCGCAATTTTTAACCAAATTTAACAAAATTTTGTTTTAATTAAAGCTAATTAAATTGCGCATCGAGGCCGATTTTTAATAAATAATATCTGAAATTTTTTATTTGTTAACCCTTGGGCGGGCAGGCGGGGTCCATTGGACCCCGCGAGTATCTATTTTTCAAATTTCTCCGAATCCGTATGAAAAAATAAGTTTATCCTAGAAATTCTGTTAAATAGACTAAAAATATATCTAAATACTTTCACAGTTTTCATATTCCAATTGTACATGATGCTACTAGGCCAGTCGGTGAGTGCAAAAAGTGCACATAAGTGCAACCTGAAAAGTCGAAGCAGTTTCTTGTAGTTTAGGGGCCCCAAATAAGAGCCCCATAGTTTGCACCACATTTCCGGTTGCGAAAAATGGTGTAAACAATCGCTAAAGTTCGTAAAACATGGTTTTTCGATGACTGTTGCTTCCGGTTAAATTTTAGTGGAAAAAGTTATGTTTGAAAGTTATAGAGCTTGGAAATATCTTTCAAATGATTGGTCGCAAGTTAAAAAAGCTTAATTAGTTTAGTTGCAAATGAATTTAAACCATTAAAAGTAGCACTTTTTTAATTGTTTAATAACTTTGTTAATAATTATCAAATTTGTTTCTAACTTCCCAGAAATATTCCCCGTGCGAGGCTGAATAAATCCCAAAAAAATTCAACTTGATCGGGTAAATAGTTTATGCATAATTCCATTTGTTAACTAAAAACATGTAATTTTTTAACGGAATTTCCCCACTTTGGATCTGCGAATTTCATTTTTTTTCTTGGAGAGTACAGTAAGGAGTCTAGCTTTAATTCCATTTAAATGGGAAATTGATTTTTTTTATTTAAGTGCATAATAATAGACGTTAAAAAAGGGTATGGTTTTTTGACATAAACAAATGGAATAACTCGGACGTTTTTTACTTTATCGATTTCGTGTAAAGGGCATTTGATTTCATTTGTTTTCACAAAACTTTTCCAAAAAAAATACGACCTAACTTCAAGGGGTGGGGAGTTAACTTTTTTAAAAAAAAATTCCTGACAAGTTAATTATTACTGTTTTTTATTAAAATTCGCACCACTTACAGTTTAATACATGTATTTTATGTAAAAAAATTAAACATAAGGTTTTGTACATTTATTTTTAATTTATAACAAGTAAAAGTAAATGTATCCATTTTTCAACCTCTGAACGGCGGAGTGGGGGTACTCGGAGGAGCCTGATTCTCGCCGCCACAACTGAGTTCAGCCGTTCAAATTTGCAAAAATGGTCATAACTTCGTTAATTATTTACCGATTTTAATCTTTCTTTTTTTAATTTGATGTATTTTTTTACGCTGAATCCAAAAATGATTTTATATGTTTTCAAATTACAATATTTTTAATAATAAAAAAGAAATTTTTTTTAACAACAAATTTTTAATTATTATTTATCATATTTGACAAAAAATTCTTTTCGTACATATAATTTCATTGAATTTAAAATAATATTATGACACAAAAAAATTAAAATTATTTACTTATAAGTGTGTAGCATTTTTGTATTCATAGTTGAACAGGCGTGCATATGTGAACCTGATGCTACAAGCTTATAAGTAAATAATTTTAATTTTTTTATGTCATAATATTATTTTAAATTCAATGGAATTATATGTACGAAAAGAATTTTTTGTAAAATATGATAAATAATAATTAAAAATTTGTTGTTAAAAAAAATTTCTTTTTTATTATTAAAAATATTGTAATTTGAAAACATATAAAATCATTTTTGGATTCAGAGTAAAAAAATACATCAAATTAAAGAAGAAAGTTTAAAATCGGTAAATAATTAACGAAGTTATGACTATTTTTACAAATTTGAACGGCTGAATTCAGTTGTGGTGGCGAGAATCAGGCTCCTCCGAGTACCCCCACTCCGCCGTTTAGAGGTTGAAAAATGGATACATTTACTTTTACTTGTTATAAATTAAAAATAAATGTACAAAACCTTATGTTTAATTTTTTTACATAAAATACATGTATTAAACTGTAAGTGGTGCGAATTTTAATAAAAAACAGTAATAATTAACTTGTCAGGAATTTTTTTTTTAAAAAAAGTTAACTCCTCACCCCTTGAAGTTAGGTCGGATTTTTTTTGGAAAAGTTTTGTGAAAACAAATTAAATCAAATGCCCTTTACACGAAATCGATAAAGTGAAAAATGTCCGAGTTATTCCATTTGTTTATGTCAAAAAACCATACCCTTTTTTAACGTCTATTATTATGCACTTAAATAAAAAAAATCAATTTCCCATTTAAATGGAATTAAAGTTAGACTCCTTAACTGTACTCTCCAGGAAAAAAAATGAAATTCGCAGGTCCAAAGTGGGGAAATTCCGTTGAAAAATTACATGTTTTTAGTTAACAAATAGAATTATGCATAAACTATTTACCCGATCAAGTTGAATTTTTTTGGGATTTATTCAGCCTCGCACGGGGAATATTTCTGGAAAGTCAGAAAAAAGTTTGATAATTATTAACAAAGTTATTAAACAATTAAAAAAGTGCTACTTTTAATGGTTTAAATTCATTTGCAACTAAACTAATTAAGCTTTTTTAACTTGCGACCAATCATTTGAAAGCTATTTCCAAGCTTTATAACTTTCAATCACAACTTTTTCCCCTAAAATTTAACCGGAAGCAACAGTCATCGAAAAACCATGTTTTACGAACTTTGGCGATTGTTTACACCATTTTTCGCAACCGGAAATGTGGTGCAAACTATGAGGCTCTTATTTGGGGCCCTCAAACTACAAGAAACTGCTTCGACTTTTCAGGTTGCACTTATGTGCACTTTTTGCACTCACCGACTGGCCTACATGGGTGTTTAAACTTTTTACCGGCACGAACGGGCAAGCGGGGTCCAGTGGACCCCGCATTGTAATAAGCATAAAAACATTGGGGATAACGTACACGGTAAAAAATTTACTATGGGGACTACAGTACCACTTAGTGGAATAAACCAAATTTACAAATTGTGCTATAAACAAATAACAAAATGGTGTTTTTCTTTTAAGAAATTTGAGCCTACATTAAATAATCCTGCCGTGCACTATATATATATGTATAAACGGTGTGTGCATTTCCCATGGTATTTTGCAAATCTAGCTGTTTGTTAAATTTAAAATCTTAATCATCATTTTTATATTTTAATGCACTAAAATTCGTAATATAATAAAAATAAAACTAAATATACAAAGATCTACGTTTTTTAAGAGGTTATACCTGTTTGGAGGGTTAAAAAGGGGTGTTTTAAAAAAAATTTAAGAGTAGGGGAGATTGGGGAATTGTGGGACACCTCTATTATTTAATAATATTTACAAGTTTGATCATCCAATTTTTTTTATTTTCTTTTGTTCGTCCAAAGTAAATTTTTTATTAGAGCATGTCAAGACTTTACAACGTTTTGCAATTACCTACAAACAGTTAACAAAAATCACCTGAAAAATTGGATTCAAATATTTATTTGGGGCCTTCATTTTTTTATTTTTTTACAAGGATTTTCAAAAGTTAATTATGGAAAATATTTTTTTAATTATTGTGTGTCATTGAGACTTTGACCCAAAAAAGAAATTTTGCATTAAATTAAAATGAATAAATAATACAAAGCTTTTTGTAAAATGAAGCATTTGGGGAATTGTGGGCCACTTTTTTTGAGGAACTATTTGTTGCTTGTTTTTGGCGATATAATTGCAAATATTATTAAAAACACTAACAGTTATAGTAATTTAACAAAAACAATTCGTTTCATTGCGATTTATGCGATAAAGATGTTTACTTAAAATTTGTAATTAATTAATTGTGACTCCGATTAATTTCATTTTCTTACTTTTTGTTTCCTAATTTTAAATTAATTATTAAACATTTATAACATTTTTAATATTTCTAACCATTTAGTAAATATATTTCATCGTTATTTTTGATTTTGAACTTAATTTAGGCAGTGGCTCACAATTCCCCAATATTTTTATAAATCATAAAAGTTTACTCTTTGGTAAAACTAAAATTTCTTTTAGATAAGTGATAATTTTGGTAAACTGACTATGGGGTCAAAATTCGTGAAGTGGGCAACTAATTTTCAATTAGTCTAGATTTTTTCATGAAATTTATGATTTTCTGTTTGAAATAATAAATAAAAAATATAAGTTGAACAGTTTTGCCAAATTCGATTTTTTGTTCTAGTTATTATTTGTTAAATAAACTTTTTTGCATGACTTTAGAAAAGTTTTTTTTTCTAATAAAGTAATAGGTAAAATTTAATAATTTTTTGTATGATTATATAAAAATAACACGGTTTTTGATTGACCTTTTTCATTTTAAAATTTAACGTAATTTGATAAAATTATAAACAATTTATTTAAACAAATGAAAATAAATTCAACTTCTCGATCGGTTTGTTTATTTTTCAAAATTGAATATTGTTGCTTATTTAATGCCCAAGTATTTCCAAAAATAAAAAATTGGTATTTTACATTTGTTCAAAAGATATAATTATAATTATGTTAATAACAATCAGCATTAAAAAATCATAAAATCTTAAAAATGTTTTTTTAGCTTTATTAATTAAGAAAATTAATCAAAAAACTTATTAAAAGAGTGTTTGAGTGTTTTTGATGTACGAAAAAAGTATGACAATTTATTAAATTATTTAAACAATTAATTGTTGTTATTTTTTTTAATCTGTACTTAAGGCTAGAAATTTCTAGTTTTTTCTCAATAATTGTGCAATTTGTCAAGAGTAAAACTTAAAACATCTGGTAATGATAGAAAATAAAAAATAAATTAATTAAACATTGTTTAAACAATTAATTGTTATTTTTCTCATAAAGCGTACTTAGGGCTAAAAATATCTAGTTTTTTCTAAATTCAATCAACTGGAAAATTAAATAAAAAAAAATAATAAAATAAATGTTAATAAATTGTTTAAACAATGGTTAAATAATAAATTTTTAGTTTTTCTATTATACTTAAGTGTTTAAGTATCTTTGAAGGCAAATTATAATTGCCAGTATTAGGGCGTAGCTTGGCTCAATAATGGCATAAATCTTTAATGGCAAAATTCAATTGCCAATGATGTGACAAAGATCGGCCCATTAAAGGCACATTAGTGGCACTTTAATGGCAAAAATTTTGTATCTTTGAAGGCAAATTATGATTACCAGTATTGGGGCGTAGCTTGGCTCAATAATGGCACAATATTGGCAAAGTTGATAAATCTTTAATGGCGAGTAATGAATTTTCGAAAATTTGGACTTTTAATTGTAGACCTATATTCAGTATCTTATAAGTCCGAAAATATTAAGTTTAGGATAAAGTTGTCAAAGAATGAAAGTTTTAGTTTTCTTTCTACGTTTAAGAAATGTAAACAACAATTTTTTTTTCAAATTTTTTATTGAAAAAAAATTTTTTTTTTATCAAAAAATTAATTTTTTTTAACTTTGGGCCGGATTTTTTTTATTTTTTCTTTATTTTTTTGTACCTTTTAATATAGAGAAGATTTTCCAGAAAGTCCCGAAATGGGCCTGATGTGTTAAATGAGTTATCAATTGACCACGGATTTTATTTTTAGTAACGGCTCCTAGTGAGTCTCCTAACATTTATTTATTTATTAATAATAAACGGGATCAAGCCCTTTTGTACATTTGTACTCTTACAATCTAAGGCGAATAAACAACCTATACCTATTTGTTTTAACAATAAAGCTGGGTGGCTGGTAAGTAATAACTAAAATTAATCAAAAGCAAAAATCGCACATAGTACTACAACAATTTAATTATACAATAATGCCCGCAAAGATGCAGTGAAACTGGCAATATTAATTTCAAAAAAATTTATATTATCGGAAATCGAATTTGCCTCTCTAGTGAGTCTACTTATTAAAGACATATAACCATAATTCGTTCTATGATACGGTACAACAAAAACAGAATAGTATCTACTTGATTTCACAGGAACATTTAAATTAATTAATGACAATAAATGCGGACATTGAATAAATCCATTTAGAGCCTTATAAAAAAACAACATGTCAGAGAAAAGGAACCTAGACGTGACCAAGGGAATGTTAAATGTAATACGTAAATTACTGTAGTCATGAGTGTGTCTGTCAAAAGGTACATTGAGTTGACGTGCAGCAAATCGTAAGAATCTATTCTGAATAAGCTCAAGCCGAATAATATTGTAAGTATAAAATGGAAACCATATAATTGAAGCGTATTCAAATATAGATCTAACCAATGAAAAGTAAAGAGTTCTGAGTGTATTCAAGTTATGAAATACTGATGCACGCTGCATAACAAAACCAAGAGACCTCAGAGCTCTTGAAACCACCTCATAGATATGTTGATTAAAAGAGAGATCACTACTCAGAAGTATTCCCAAATCACGGATACTAGTTACCCTGTCTAAATCATTTCGACCAATGGAGTAGAGATAATTCAAGGTAATACACATGTATGTAATAACATTCCTACACAATTTCAAAAAAATCGCTGCCCGGTAACTCTCAATTTTTTGTCCTAAAAAATCAAAAATGGTTTCTTTTTTGCTATGAAATCACCACGAATTCTAATACAAAACTTTCAAATTTTTCTATTTCCGACAGTAATATTTCTTTTTAAATAACTTCATTCTTAAAAAACAACCATACAATTATTGTTATTTATAAATTATTTATTGAATAATTTTATTTAAATATTTCAATATTAATTGCCATTTAAAAGAATTGAGTTTACAATTTTCAAAAATAGATGAACTTCAAAAGGCTTTAATTTGAAATTTCATAAACTTTCAATTTCACAGGTTTACAAATTAATAACTTTTTTTTGTCAATCGAGCAAAACATTTTTTTTCGAATAGTAGGTGTATATTGAGTAAGAAAATCATAGTTTAAATTTCTTTCCCTCGTACAGTTTTTCTATAGCTTCAAATTTGGCATTTTCGAGGTAAAACGTCACATAAACTTACCTGTAGGAAAATTAGCTTATCAAAATATAATAAATGTGGTATCATTGGAAAGGTTATTAAATTACCTTTCGATCCATAGGTCACAGAATAAAATTCAATAGAAATTGAGAAAGTTACAGTCGATCAAAGATCAAATTTCATGCCAATTTTGATGATTTTTTGACACCTAAGTAACTTCTACTATTTTTTTCTACATCAAACAGGAAAAAATGTTTAGGTTTTAATTCTTTTATTCATAGACAATATGATTACAAAAATTTTGAGCCCTTGTGGACCTCGATTGGATTAAAAATGACAATTCTACACTAAATTTAGTGAACGAAACTACTTTCTTCATTTCCAGTATCCCATAAACATTTGCAGCAAAAATTCAAGTAATAAAATTTAGTTAAGCCCTAAAGTGACTAAAATCACTAATCAAGGGTTTCAGATGTCGTAGATTTTGAATCCAATGTTAGTTTTTCAAATTTCAAAATGGCGGATCCAATATTTATTAATTTATTTCATTTTTACGGGCTTGAAGCCCTTTCGTACATTGTACTTAACAAAATTTTTAACAAATTATAATAACAATAAAAATTTATAATATGATAACAATTATAATTGCGCGCGAATAAATGATTTAGTTTTCGAAAGTGTTAACTATTCGTAGTGAGGCTTTAAATTTGTCCAGAGGCATATCAAAAAAATCAAGCTGTTTACTAAATGCGTTCGCTTCTCGACAAATCCTATTTATAGGAGAGTTTTCACCATACACCGTTCTATGGTGCCTCAACTTAAACAGAGATATATTTCTTAATGGTTTAGTTGGTGCAGAGAAATTAATATATGACAAAAGTTCGGAACAATTTACAATTCCATAAATTACTTTATATAAAAACAGTAAATCGTTAAATATAAACCTCGAAGATAGAGTGGGAATATTAAGAAATTTTCTAAGTTCACTGTAATCATGGCTATTACGGTCATATGGAATGTGTAACTTCCATGCAGCGAATCGCAAAAATCTATTTTGGATTTTCTCATATCTATCAAGATGATCCTGATAGTAAGGAGCACAGACAACAGATGCAAATAACAACGCCTGCCTTACAAGTGAAAAAAACAAAGATTTAATGGCGTGAATGTTATTAAACGTAGTAATATTTCTTGTGACAAAACCAAGACTTCTCAATGCCTTTTCGGATGAATCAGTGTAGTGGCTCTGGAAACTGATATTCGATTGAAGAGTAACTCCTAGGTCTCGAACACTTGATAGTCTTGTTAGTGGAGTGTTATTAATTTTGTAATGAAATATCTGTGGTGAAGTTGACTTTGAGAAAGTTATGACTGAACATTTGTTAATATTTAACGGAAGTTTATTTAAGATAGACTATTTTACTAATCTCTTTATATCATCTTGAAGGCCAGCCGAGTCTTCCTGTGATTTTATTACTTTGAATAATTTTAGGTCATCAGCAAATAAGGATTTAAAAGAATAGTAAAATATTTCAGAAATCCTCTATCCTCTATATTATATTAAGTTAATGTACGACCGACCGACCGACACCTCTTTCTATTCTGTCTAACTATCTTTGAAAATACTTCACTCACACATGTCCAAAAAACACATTCCCATGAATGTTACACATATACACAAAACACATACATGTCATGTCACGCATGCGCAGTAGTATTCCATGAATGTCACGCATGCGCAATAGTGTTCTATCAATGTTACGCATGCGCAGTAGTGTTTTATCAATGTCACACATGCACAGTAGTGTTTTATCAATGTCACACATGCACAGTAGTGTTCTATGAATATCAGGCATGCGCAGTAGTATTCTATCAATGTCA
Source organism: Leptopilina heterotoma (assembly GCF_015476425.1). Classification (NCBI taxonomy): domain Eukaryota; kingdom Metazoa; phylum Arthropoda; class Insecta; order Hymenoptera; family Figitidae; genus Leptopilina; species Leptopilina heterotoma. The sequence continues at coordinate 388,349 of NW_025111050.1, read as the reverse complement.
CGCATGCACAGTAGTGTTCTATGAATATCAGGCATGCGCAGTAGTTTTCTATCAATGTCACGCATGCGCAGTAGTTTTCTATGAATATCAGGCATGCGAAGTAGTGCTCTATCAATGTTACGCATGCGCAGTAGTGTTCTATGAATATCAGGCATGCGCAGTAGTTTTCTATCAATGTCACGCATGCGCAGTAGTGTTCTATCAATGTCAGGCATGCGCAGTAGTGTTCTATTAATATCAGACATGCGCAGTAGTGTTCTATGAATATCAGGCATGCGCAGTAGTGTTCTATCAATGTCAGGAATGCGCAGCAGTGTTCTATGAATATCAGGCATGCGCAGTAGTGTTCTATGAATATCAAGCATGCGCGCAAAACACCCACACATGTATACTCAACATATACACTAATCACATGTACATGTATACTCACACATGTACATAAATTATATACACATGTATACTGACTCATGTGCAGATATAAACTGCTACATATACACAAATCACATATATAGATTTAATAAACGATTGATAATATAAATTGTTGAATTTTTTAAGGTTTGTTGATGCACGTAGTGTTTGTTGAAATTTTTTTAAATATACGTAAGTACCTCACTCGCTAATGCTGCGCTGTCTGTGTTGTAAGGGAAATTATTTATTTACTTGTGTATTTACTTATTCCCAAGTGCGAAATTAAAAACAGCCCAAAACTGGCCCAGTGACGGCATAGTCAGTGCCTACTCTTGGCAGACAATAGTGGCCCGACTGTCGGGAGGTTAACCGCGGTAGGCCGTCGGCAGCCAATCATCGGCCGATTCTCGGTAAACATTAATGGCCCATTATTGGCTGCCATTACTCCCCAGTGTTGAAAAAATTAAAAAAAATATATTTTTTATTTAATTAACTAATTAATTCATAATATTTATACAGTTTATTTCCCTGAATTAATCGCAAATTTACAAATATTTGAAAAATTCTTACCGCTCGCGGGGATCGATACCTGAACCTGACGCACCACAGCCTAACACTCTGACCACTCTGCTACTCTGACGTGAAGTCGAGGAAGCAAAAGGGTTCTTATAAGCTACACTACACTGGCCGATACTGTGCCATTATTGGGCCGAGCTACGTCCCAATATTGGCAATTATAATTTACCATCATAGATACAAAATGATAGACATTAATATGGCATTCCTGAGCCAAGGTACGTCCCAATTCTGGCAATTATAATTTGCCACAAAATGTGTAGCCATAATGGCCATGAATGTGACATTATTGAGCCAAGCTACGCCCCAATACTGGTAATCATAATTTGCCTTCAAAGATACAAAATTTTTGCCATTAAAGTGCCACTAATGTGCCTTTAATGGGGCGATCTTTGTCACATCATTGGCAATTGTCTTTTGCCATTAAAGATTGATCAACTTTGCCAATATTGTGCCATTATTGAGCCAAGCTACGCCCCAATACTGGTAATCATAATTTGCCTTCAAAGATACAAAATTTTTGCCATTAAAGTGCCACTAATGTGCTTTTAATGGGCCGATCTTTGTCACATCATTGGCAATTGTCTTTTGCCATTAAAGATTGATCAACTTTGCCAATATTGTGCCATTATTGAGCCAAGCTACGCCCGAATTCTGGCAATTACAATTTGTCATCAAAGATACAAAATGTTTGCCATTAAAGTGCCACTAATGTATCATTAATGGGCTGATCTTCGTCACATCACTGGCAATTGAATTTTTCCTTTAAAGATTTATCTACTTTGCCAATAATGTGTCGTTATTGGGCCAAGCTACGCCCCAATTCTGCCAATTATAATTTGCCATCAAAGATACAAAATTTTTGCCATTAAAGTGCCATTAATGGGCCGATGGTCGGCCCATCACTGGCAATTGCCTTTTGCCATTAAAGATTGATCAACTTTGCCATGAATGTGCCACTATTGGGCCGAGAGCTGGCCCAGTCTTAAAAAATTTGAAAATCTGACCATCGGCGCCATCATTGGCCCATCAATGGGACGTTTTGAACACCAGTAATGGCCCAGTAACTATTGCCAATTCTCGGCAGACATTACTAGACCAATTATGGGCCGTTTTTGCAGTCTTGGCATTTCGCACTTGGGTTTATTTGTTTGACAGAAATCAACAATAATTTTTTAGATGGATAATCAGTGAAAAATGACTTATATTTCTGTAAGTGTAATTTTCAACTGACTTTTAGTAAAATTATTTGTTTGACAGAAATTTACAATAATAAATAAATCACAATAAAATAACAATCAGTGAAGAATGACTGATATTTTAGTACTTTTCAACTGATTTTCAGTAAAATTCCACTGATTATGAATCCAAAGTCACTTTTTAAAAATACAAAATGGCGAATCCAGGATAGCGGACGAAAATGAAAGATTTATAAGAGAATACGTAAAAATAACATTTTGTATAATGTACAATGACAATTTTTTAAAATGTCACTTCATAATTCATTATTATTATAAATTATAATGTTAAATTAAATTAATATTAAATACTAAATTCATTTTAAATGCAGATATAATAATAATTATTATTAATCTGTATTCGTATTATAGTTTATGAAACATTCCAAATTGTAAAGTTAAGACTTAATTTATTACTGATTCAATTAATAATGTTAATTTTTATTTATTCACATAACCTATTATGACTAAATTGAAATATAATTAATTAATAAAAATTATTTAACAGTTTATTCTGATTTATTGATAATATTGGTAATTGAATGTTACTATTTTACAGTTGCTCTTTATATAGACAGTTGAATCCAGAAATATGTAAGTCGGTTCGGTAGTCGCAGTCGTTAGGGCAGTTAGTTTAGGCACTAGGTTAGGTCATGCGTCGGGGTTCGATCCCCGTAGGGTCCAAATTTTAATTTAATTCCGGGAATTAGTTTCAAGTTGTTCCGTATGTAAACAAACTGATATTAATTAATAAAATATATTTTTTAAAATTAATTTGTTGCAACTTTTTGCATATTGTTTAAATAAATAAAACAGAAGTGGCTTAAAAATATGGTCAAAAATGAGATACAAATGGTCTCAAATAGTCACCAATTATGGGCGGGGTCAACAAAGAGGAGGGGATAGTAGCAAACTTGTGACCACTTTAAACTTCCTCCTGATCAGTTGTGATAGATTTCTGACGAGATCCATCCAGAATCGTAAGAAAACTGGGTTAAAGTGGTCAGGCGGCCTGACCATTTGTCTGACTATTCCTGATTTTATTTTTAGTAGGGCGCTGTAATATTACGTGCTACTGGGGAAGTAATATTAAAATTTCCGCTGCACAGGAATATTCCAAGATAACATTTAGGGAATGTTCCACGATTATATCGAAGTAATATTCCAGGATGATGTTGAAGGAATGTTCCACCGTAATATTAATGGAATATTCCAGGGTGATGTTGAGGGAATGTTCCTAGATAATATTAAATATGTTGAAAATACCATTGAAAATCGTTTTTACTAAAGAAAGAAGATAAAGAGAAAAAAAGTCAAATTTTTTCAAAGTATGAAATTTTTGAATATTTTCAGGGAATATTCTGGGAATATTTCCTTAATATTCATTCAACATTACCTTGGAATATTCCATTAATATGACGGTGGAACATTGCCTCAACATCATCCTGGAATATTACTTCGAAATTACCGTGGAACATTCCCTCAATGTTATTTTTGGAATATTTCTGTGGGGCGGACATTTTAATATTACTTTAAGATCCCTAGAATATTCCGAATATGAAATGTAATATTCCCTTCATTTTAAGGTTATATTCCGTGCTGCTTGGGTATAAGCAAAACCAAAATTTCGTCGGTTCATAGAGCCATGGAACGCCCCATATAGCATTTTAAGATGATTCACATTGTGAACAAGTTAAAACCTACAATATTGGCTGGTTTTAATAAAAAATTTAGGGGAAAATGGGTCAAAAGTACTAAAAGATGGGAAAATATTATTTTTTAAATATCTTTTTTATTTTTTGTGCAGGGGAGCGTGGGGTAATGTGAGCTTTTAAATTTCACGTACTTAAAAGCCTTAAAATTCGCTGCAATGTCTAGAAAATCTTCTACAACCTTTGTTTATATCATTCCAAAACAAACGATTACATTCTTGACAAATTTTTAGTAAAGACAAGGGAAAATGTATTTTTTTAGTTTTCGTTGTAAAATGCAAAATATTTCTAAACATCACCATAAGTAGTTAAAATCGTATTATTTAGTTATGCTTTTTCATTATATTATAGGTGAATATGTGTAGATATGTATACTTGTATAAAAATCGAGATAATAATAAAATTTGTTAATATTTTTATTTTTTTATTCAAATTTTGGCCTGTAACAATTCTGTGGGGTAATGGGAGAATTAGTGTCAGCCCAAAGAATCTTCGTTACTATGTTAGGGCTTTCGTTATTTCTTTCAAAATTGTAAAAGATATGAATATTCCCTTAATATTCATTCAACATTACCTTGGAATATTCCATTAATATTACGGTGGAATATTGCCTCAACATCATCCTGGAATATTACTTTGAAATTACCGTGGAACATTCCCTCAATGTTATTTTGGAATATTCCTGTGGGGCGGACATTTTAATATTACTTTAAGATCCCTGGAACATTCCACTAGAATATTCCGAATATGAAATGTAATATACCCTTCATTTCGATGGGTTAGTCGAAAAAAAGGACACCTCGAATTTTGGTTGAAAAAGAGGACACCTCGCATTTTAGTTGAAAAAAAGGACACGTCGAAAATATTCATTTTACATCAACTTTCGTTTGGCGATACTAGTAGTGATGCATTACGAGCGAATATCGAGAATCTCGCGAAAAATACAATGAAAACAATTGAATGTTACAGTTTCATCTCTTTCCTTTTATGAAAGGACAAAGTCTCGTTATGCATCACTAGGCGATACTTTGTGTAATGTAATTGTTTTTTGTAATAGAAGATTTAAGAACATATTATCTTCATAGTTTTTTGAGCACAAAATATCATAAGTCAATTACTTTACACATATCGTTCACTCCATGTGGAATGTACGTATGTTTAAAGAACATTTTAGAAGTTACGTATCTTCCACGTTCAGTGAAGAAACCACGTATCTTTCTGTTCCGTGCAAAAACTACGTATCTCTGTCAGTCACTTTAGAAGATCTACATTTTATTATTATTATTATTATTTTTATCATTATTATTATTTTGAAGTTAATATTTTGTTATGAAGTAATAATTTTTTCAAAAGTTGATGCAATAAAATATATATTTTTTAAAATAATTTAATTTTTTTTCTTAAAAATATTAGAATATTATTAGAAGTTTTTAAAGCGACTGACAGAGATAGGTAGTTTTTGCACGGAACAGAAAGATACGTGGTTTCTTCACTAAACCTGGAAGATACGTAACTTCTAAAATGTCCTTTAAACATACGTACATTCCACTTAGAGGAAACGATATTATCGTCAAACAAAAATGCATTTAAAATTAATATTTTCGAGGTGTCCTTTTCTTCAACTAAAAAGCGAGGTGTCCTCTTTTTGAACCAAAATTCGAGGTGTCCTTTTTGTCCACTAACCCAGCGATAAAATTATTCCATTTAATTGACTTAAGTAATTTGTATTTGGTTCAAATAATTATTTATTTGATACCATAAATTAAAATATTTGCGTCCAGTAAATATTTACTTAGTTCAAATAAATAAAAATAAGTAAGTAAAAACAAATAAGTTTAAATACAACCGAACGAGCGTTAGCGAGTGAGGTATATGTCACTAGTATCATTAATAAAAACTAAGAAAAGCAGAGGACCAAGGTTCGATCCCTGGGGCACTCCCGAAGTGGGAATAAAAGTTGTCGAAAGGTTTTGATCGACACGCACCACTAACTCTCTGTTAGCCAAGTACGATATAAACCAGCTTTGAAGGTCATGGGAAAACCCCATAGCTCCGAGCTTTGTCACAAGAATACCATGGTCAACCTTATCAAAAGCTTTAGAAAAATCTGTGTAAACAGTATCCATCTGGTAGCCCCGCTCAAGATTGTGATGTAAAAATTCGCTAAATAAACACAAGTTAGTCTCAACCGATCTGCCCCTCATGAAGCCGTGCTGCTCATCAATTATTAAATTTGATATTTTAAAATATATTACGTCATGAATTAAACTTTCAAAAATCTTTGGTATAGCACTAAGCAATGTTATTGGCCTATAATTAGACGCTTCTATCTTTTGACCTTCCTTATATACCGGTACTACAATCCCTTTCTTCCATTCAGTTGGAAAAGTGAAAGTAGTTAAAGATTTATTGAACAAAATGTACAATGGCTCAATAAATGCAGAACAGCAAGACCTCAAAAGAGAAGGCGGAATGTCATCTGGACCAGCACCCTTGCCCACATCTAGTTGTCTGAGCTTTCTCATGATTGAAGTCTTGTCTAAATGAGAGACATCTACACTCAAAGAATCACCGCATATATCATTAATATTATCAACTGGAGTTGTCGAAATAGCGTACACACTTTTAAAATAAAGGGCAAAAACATTAGCAACACCTTGATTACTTTCAGCTCTAAGACCATTAGAAATCATTACATTAGGCAAACGATGATTTGTACGCAGATTATTTATATAATTCCAAAACTGTTTAGGATTTTTAATAATGGATTGTTCAATGTTTGAAATATAACTTTTATAACAATGTTTTGTAATTAATTTGCATTCAGCTCTCAAATAAGAAAAATGAGAATAATCGTTTGCATTCTGTGAGCGTTTGTATTTTAAGTGAGCAATCTTTTTGAGAAAAGTGAGTCTTTTTAATTCTAAATTAAACCATGGTGGAAATTTAGACTTGCGAAATGTTTTAATTGGTACAAAATTTTGAAAAGCAGTGTATATATATGTATAAAAAATATCACCCCAGTAGCACGTAATATTACAGCGATATTGGGAACATTGCCTTAACATTACCAATATTGCCTCAAAGTTGTGGCATATTGCTGGAATGTTCCCAATATTACGTGCTACTTGGGCAACAGCTTCGTTTACATCAGGAGTGTTCAGGACTACTTTCCAATCGACGTTAATTAAAAAAGTGCAAATATCTGCCATCCTTGCATTTTTAAAGTCATATTTAAAGTCAATGGTATCAGGTATACTTTTTATATTACAATTTACATCAGAGTAAATATCTAATAATAATGGGGAGTGATAATTATCAATAGGAAGTATCGAATCACTAGGTACAGATAAATCGTAGTTAACAGAATTATAAAATATCAAATCTAGTATTGTACTATCATAGTTAGAGAAAGAATTTACCTGATTTAAGTTTAAAAAATTTAAAGTATCGGAAAATGCATTTGCTATTTGAGATTGAGAACGTGTACACATTAAGTTAGGTATGCATAATTGTGAATCATAAGTATCGTAAGACCATATCTGTGTGTATCACAGCTGATGTGTGGCTCGTTGTCGGTGTTGATGTAGTGGGAGAACTCTGTGTTTTCATGACAATGCGCGGTGTCCTTCGCGTGTACACAATTTTCAATCCCTTCTCTCCCCTTGATGTTCGATCCTCCAGCATCTTCCAAGTATCCTTGTATTCCTGCACTTGAACTGGAGTTTTGTCCCACGAGATTGAGAGATTTTTGGGAATAACTTCCGGGAAAGCCATGTGTTTGGACTTGAGTGTAACGAAGTTCTTGATCAGAATTTTGACAGTTGCCTCTTACGTCAGTGACACTCGCAATGGTCGCATCTGTGGTGACATCTGTGATTGAAGACCAAGACGATTAATGGAACGAATAGTAGGAACATTGTCCGGAGACAAAAATTTCAAAATTTGCGATACAACTACAGAGTCATAATTCGAGTTTTTATCTTTAGATTGTTTTTTATCACATTCAGGTACATATTTTTTCTGTTTAAGCGCTCCTCAAACTCCTTCAAACATTTCGAAAAAACTTGTTGTGAGCAATTGTTAATTTTATCATTTAAAGATACAATATCGTTTTTTATACCTTCTACATCACTCTCAATTGTGTCCATACGAGTAAATCCTTCAGCAAGTGAACTTTCAATATTATTAACTCTTAAGGAAACATCTTTTAATGTTTCATGCAGAGGATCAATTTGTTGAGATATTTGAAGCGATATTTGTTTCAATTGCTCAGCCGTAAATTTAGTCATGTCTTCCCTAGTGAAAGCCTTTGCTGAATTGCTGGGAGAAGATGACCTCGAACTGTTGCAGCACTTCTTCCTAACTTTGATGCAACTAGGATGATAAGGTGCATTGCATTTTTCACAACGCGAAACTTCCCTTTGTACATCAAAATTAAAAACACGGCATAACTTGTCAGAATCCGGCACTTTCAATGTAGACATTGTGTTTTGAGGTTAGAAACAAAAATAACTCCAGAAATGTTAGGGTTCGATGAAATACATGGAACTAAAAGGATAAATCACTCAAGGAGCTCTTTCCACTTTGTAACGAGATAAAACAATAATTGTTTAAACCACCAAACAACAAATAACTAACTTTTTTCTCAGAGACAAAATAACCACGAGGTAGTAAACACGCAGCGCATGCGCATTTATGGCGGACAAGTTTTTAAAAATCGATGAAATTCGTTTTAAATTCGTTACTCGGGTTTTTTATGAATTTTTGTAATCTGACATCGGATTCGTCATCAGCGACCCCGAAAACCCCCGAGTAAAGAATTTTAAACGAATTTCATCGATTTTAAAAAACTTGTCCGCCATATTGGATCCGCCATTTTGAAATTTGAAAAACTAACATTGGATTCAAAATCTACGACATCTGAAACCCTTGATTAGTGATTTCAGTCACTTTAGGGCTTAACTAAATTTTATTACTTGAATTTTTGCTGCAAATGTTTATGGGATACTAGAAATGAAGAAAGTAGTTTCGTTCACTAAATTTATTGTAGAATTGTCATTTTTAATCCAATCGAGGTCCACAAGGGCTCAAAATTTTTGTAATCATATTGTCTATCAATAAAAAAATTAAAACCTAAACATTTTTTCCTGTTTGATGTAGAAAAAAATAGTAGAAGTTACTTAGGTGTCAAAAAATCATCAAAATTGGCATGAAATTTGATCTTTAATCGACTGTAACTGTCTCAATTTTCATTGAATTTTATTCTGTGACCTATGGATCGAAAGGTAATTTAATAACCTTTCCAATGATACCGCAGTTATTATATTTTGATAAGCTAATTTTCCTACAGGTAAGCTTAAGTGACGTTTAACCTCGAAAATGCAAAATTTGAAGCTACAGAAAAACTGCACGAGGGAAAAAAATTAAAACTATGATTTTCTTACTCAATAAACACCTACTATTCGAAAAAAAATGTTTTGTTCAATTGACAATTTCACTGTAAACCAGTGTTTTTAATGAATGTAATTAGAAACTTTAAAAAACTTGGATTTTTTCAAAATGTTAATAGTTCAAATTCTTCTTGAAATTAGTTAAATTTATTAACTAGCGTCATACTCCTCGCTCGCTGACGCTCGCTCGGAAGACATTTTCTTATTTATTTCTACCATTATATATTTCTATCATTAGATCCCATGCCAGGATTTTAATAGTTACTTTTATAATATCTGCATTCCTTTGCCTGTAGGCATCAATGGGTTAATGTAAAAAATCTTTTCCTTAAAGCATTTTTTCAGTTAGTAGAAAATAAATTTGATACAATAACGTTTGACTTTTGTTCCACTGAAGACCATAAAAATAAAAAATTAGAAATATAAGCCTGGATAAACTGTGGAGGAAAAGATTTTTTACAATAAAAAAGGAAAATAATGTTTATAAAAAAGTTAAAAATATATAGTTAAACTGTTTATAATAATAATATATACGTATATAATTAATAAATGTATTAGAGGCGAGCAGTAAAGGTTATATCATCTTTTAAAATGAGACGCATGCATATCCCCTAATCGTCAAGTCGTCGAATGATCAAATAGTCGAATGCTAAAAACATCGAATCGGCATTTAGTCGAATGCTAAAAACATCGAATTGTCAATACGTCGAATTATCAATTCGTCGATTTATCAATTAGTCGAATGTTAAAAATATCGAATCGTCAATACGACGAATGTTCAAAACGTCGAATTATCAATTCGTCGAATGTTAAAAACATCGAATGATCAAAACGTCGAGTGCTAAAAACATCGAATTCTCAATTCGTCGAATGTTCAAAACGTCGAATGATAAAAACGTCGAATGCTAAAAACATCGAATCGTCAACATGTCGAATGTTCAAAACGTTGAATTATCAATTTGTCGAATGCTCAAAACATCGAATTGTTAATTCATCGAATGCTTAAATCATCGAAATTTCCATTCGTCGAATGTTCAAAACGTCGAATGATCAAAACGTCGAGTGCTAAAAACATCGAATTCTCAAATCGTCGAATGCTCAAATAGTCGAAACGCCATCTGTTCGAAATGTCAAGTAGTAGAATGGTAAAGTAGTCGAAACGCCATCTGTTCGAATTGCCAAGTAGTAGAATGGTAAAGTAGTCGAATGTTCAAAACGTCGATTGTTAAAAACGTCGAATGCTCAGAACATCGAACTGTTAATTCGTCGAATGCTCAAAACGTCGAATGCTAAAAACATCGAATCGTCAAAAGTTCGAAAAAGTTCTTTGTCTTCAGTAGACATTAACTTAAAACAAAGAACTTTTTCGAACTTTTGACGATTCGATGTTTTTAGCATTCGACGAATTGAGAATTCGATGTTTTTAGCATTCGACGAATGGAAAATTCGATGATTTAAGCATTCGATGAATTAACAATTCGATGTTTTGAGCATTCGACAAATTGATAATTCGACGTTTTGAACATACGACATGTTGACGATTCGATGTTTTTAGCATTCGACGTTTTTATCATTCGACGTTTTAAACATTCGACGAGTTGAGAATTCGATGTTTTTAGCATTCGATTAAATGAAGATTCGATGTTTTTAGCATTCGACTAAATGACGATTCGATGTTTTGAACATTTGACAACTTTACCATTCTACTACTTGATAATTCGAACAGATGGCGTTTCGACTTTTTGTCTATTCGACTACTTTACCATTCTACTACTTGGCAATTCGAACAGATGACGATTCGACGTTTTGAACATTCGACAACTTTACCATTCTACTACTTGATAATTCGAACAAATGGCGTTTCGACTATTTAAGCATTCGACGAATGGACTATTCGATGGTTTTACCATTCGACTAAATGACGATTCGACTTTTTGAGCATTCGACGTTTTGAACATTCGACGTTTTTAGCATTCGACGTTTTAAACATTCGACGTTTTGAACATTCGACGAATTGAGAATTCGATGTTTTTAGCATTCGATTAACTGAAGATTCGATATTTTTAGCATTCGAATACATGACGATTCAATGTTTTTAGCATTCGACGTTTTTATCACTCGACGTTTTGAACAATCGACGTATTGACAATTCGATGTTTTTAACATTCGATGAATTGATAATTCGACGTTTTGAACATTCGTCGTATTGACGATTCGATATTTTTAACATTCGACTAATTGATAAATCGACGAATTGATAATTCGACGTTTTGTCCATTCGATTACTTGGCATTCGACTATTTGATCATTCGACGACTTGGCGATTAGGGGATATGCATGCGTCTCTTTTAAAATACACTGATATAGGCGCTGCTTAGTTAGCGCAACGCACAAAAACTCGTAGCGCAAACTTAAAAAAATTTTTTCTCAAAAACATCAAAAAGCACTTCTTTAAAAATTAAACCACTTATTAAGGAAGGTTTAAATTTTAAGAAAATAATTTTTTTAGTAAACTCCAAGATGTCCTTAGCATATTTTTTAACAATAAAAAATTATTGTTTAAATACTTTTTTTTAATATTATAAAAAATTGACATTTATTTATTTATTTTCAGTTTCTGATTTTTCAAATCTAAATATCTTGCAAAAATTTTTTTTTTTGCAAAACTGTTTGGCACAGTTATTTAGTACCCCAAATACTACAAAATTACAAACTTTAAGAAAAATCGGTGATCCACCATTTACTTTTCGTATGGAACTGCCCTTGATATAAAAATTACTTCCTTATAGAGGAAGTATTGTAATACCGAAATTTTTTGAGTTCGATTTTTTGACATATCTTTATGTTATTTGACCTCAGGAGATCAAAAATGACATTTTTAAAAATTGTCATTTCGTATGTATGTGTGTGTGTGTGTGTGTGTGTAAACATCACATTTTCATAAATATCTCGAAATCATGAAGAGCTTTTGGGTTGAATTTTTTTTGAATTGTAGATCTCACCTGCGGACATAAAGTGAGAGTACTTTCTGATATATTAATAAAGTTTAACTAAATTTTTTTTTGATTTTTAATTTTGCAAAAAAACGTTTTTCATCCATAACATTAAAAAAATGTTAGGACACCTATAAATGTTTTTCCATAATTTTGTAGAGTTTTTTTAGACGCATCTTTTGAGCCCTAATTAAACATTTTTCGTCCATATTAACCGGAGTTATTAAGCTTTTAAAAATAAAAAATTTTGGAAAAAAAGACTTTTTTGAAAATATTGTTGAAAAACGTAGAAGTAACTTTAAAATTATCGTTATTAACTTGTAGAGCATTAACAAACGCTTCGATTGACCTATTTTTGAACCTAATTCGATAATAAATTTCGAAATTATTGGTATTTTAAAAACCAAAAATTGTGAAAAATGACATTTTCTCAACTTTTTTGTTTGAAAATTTTTGTTTAACTATTAAATTATTGTAACTATCTTGTAGGGTATTTAAAAATAAATTGATTCACCCAAAATTCAATCACTTTTACCATATTTATAAAAAGTTATTTATATATTTCTATTATTTTTATCTCTATGAGGAAGTAAAGTGTTCATGAAATGAGCACCAAAATTATTTAAAAAATATACAACTTGGCAGCGGATTTTTAATTTGTAGTATCAAATAAATAGTTATTTGTAGCAAATTCGAATTATTTAAGTCAAATGAATGGAATAATTGGATCTAATAAATATTGCTTTAAATCAATTAGGAAAATTACTTGATTCAGTAATGCATGGATTTTAATTCAAATAAATATTTATTTGCATCAATAAAATAATTTTTTTTAAATAACTAAATATTTATGGGACACTCCGCACGTCAACACGGACAGAGCTCTAAACAAAAATTGCTTTGATAGATTTAAACGTTCTAGGGCTTAAAAGATTTCTACATTCATGTACTTTAAGATGGCGATGGGCGTTTTTTGCAAATTTTCATTTCCGATGCCAATAGAGCTGTCAAAAGTCAAATGGTTCAAAAATTTCAAAATACTTTTATGAATTAAAAGCAAAAAACGAGGTAAATTATTCTGTAACTCATTCTTTAACAGTTTTTTAAGGTCCCCGAATATAAATCTAATAATAATAATAATAATAAATCTAATAATCTAATCTAAAGTTTTTTTTTTTAAATCTAAAATGTCAAATCTAATATGGCGGACAAAATTCAAATATTTTTAAAAAATCGTCATTTTCAATGTCTTACAAAAATTTGAATAACTTTTAAAATAATGAACGCTTTTTAATGATCTTAAGCTTATTTTAAAGGTCATTTGCTACACTATAAGAATTACTTGTAGGCATTAACGTGTAATTTTTTTCTTAGAAAATGCAGGCTGTCAAACTTGGACCAAAAAAATTAAAAAAATTTAGAACAATCTTTCTGTACTAAAAACTATTTTAGAAAATATATAAAACTTTATATGGTGTAGATTTTATAAGAAAATTTAATAAAAAAAATACGTTTGAATTTTAAAAATTATTTTTCTGTAAATAAGAATGTTTCAAATTTTTTATATATTTTTGGTTCAAGTTTTTATTTTAGAAGTTATTCAAATTTTTGTAAAACACTGAAAATGGCGATTTTTTAAAAATATCTTCTTCTGTTCAAAATTTTATCATCTTTAACCCCTTCAGTGTGTAGCTAAAATATAACAAAATGGTCCCGAAATGTGTAAGACCTTCTTGTGAATAAATTTTCATGACACTAGGTACTAAGGGGTTTTTTGGGGTCGCTGATTACGATACCGGTGTTAGTTTTTAAAAATTCAAAATGGCGGATCCAATACGGCGGTCAAGGTTTTGAAAAATTCATTGGATTCGCTTTAAATTCGTTACTCGGGGGTTTTCGTGGTCACTGATTACGATTACGGTGTTAGTGTTTAAAAATTCAAAATAGCGGATCCGATATGGCGGTCACGATTATGAAAAATTCATTACATACGCTTAAAATTTGTTACTCGGGAGTTTTTGGAGTCGCTGATTAAGATTCCGGTGTTAGTTTTTTTAAATTTTAAATGGCGGATCCAATATGTCGGTCATGGTTTTGAAAAATTCATTGGATTCGTTTAAAATTTGTTACTCGAGGGTTTCTGTGGTCGCTGATTACGAAACAGTTATTAATTTTTAAAAATTTTAAATGGCAGATCCAATATAGCAACTCATTTTTAAAAATTCATTAGATTGGTCTGAAAATTGTTAATCTGGAATTTTCGGGGTCGCTGATTGCTATAATCCGATGTTAGGTTTTCAAAATTCAACAAAGAGGATCCAATATGGCAGACGATTATTAAAAATGATGTACTTCGAAAATCTGACTTCAGAATCGTGATCAGCGAGCTGAAGAATCCCTGAGTAAGAATTTTTAGAAAAATTTATCCACTATTAATATTTTTAAAAAAATTTGGCGGACATTTTGGATAAAAAATCATGTATTTTGAAAATCTGACTTCAGAATCGTGATCATCGACCTCAAAAACTCCCGAGTAAGAATTTTTAGAAAAATTTATCCACTTTTAAAATTCTGAAAAAATTTTGGCGGACATTTTGGATAAAAAATCATATATTTTAAAAATCTGACTTCAGAATCGTGATCAGCGACCCCAAAAACCCCCGAGTAAGAATTTTTAAGAGAATTTATCCACTTTTGAAATTTTTCAAAATTTTTGGCGGCCATTTTGGATAAATATATATTTATTTGATTCAAATAACTTGAATTATGCGAATATACGAAACTTTTTTCTTAGAAAATGCAGGTTGGCAAACTTAGACCAAAAGAATTTAAAAAATTTGAAATAATCTTATAAACCCCTTCGCTGTTTGGAAAAATAATAATCATATGATTGGCCCAAAATGTTCAGCAAAATCTGTTAGATGCATTTTTATGAAACTTAGTATACAAGGGTTTTTGGGGTCGCTGAATATAAATATGACGTCAAAAAAATTCAAAATGGTGGATCCAATATGTCGGACAAAATTTTTAAATTTTAAACAGATATTATAAACAAAAAAACAAAGAACAGAAAGTGTAATGTAAAACCTTTGCAGCCTCCACGCGGCACATTCTGGGGTCATGATTCGTTTTATCAGCTAATGCAAAGGATATAGAATAGAGTACAAAATTTGATCAAAATCGGGATGAATTAAAAAAATTACGTCCCACATTTTGAATTCATAATTTTTTATTTTGAAAGACAAATTTAAATTCAGCGACCCAAAATATCCCTAGATACTGAAATTGATAAAAATCCAAATGAATTTTAAAAATTATGTCCAGGGGCCGTCCATAAACCACGTGGACACATTTGGGGGGGGGGCGGGGGGGTGAATCAAAAGTCCTCGTTTGTCCACGAAGGGGAGGGGGGGGTGTTAAAGCAAATGTCAACGTGGACATATAATCAAAGATATTTCCAAAAAAGATATCTTAAGCTTAATCAGAATGATCATAAGTTTCAGTTAATCAATTTCCCTGACAATTTACTGATATTAAAATTAATTTCCCTGACAAAATTCTTTTTACAGGAAAATATGAATGTTTACGGAAAATGAGTAAAATTTATGATTTTAATTATTTTTTAAAATGACAATTATAACCCTTCCTGAATTCAATTATTTTCTACAATTTCCACCCAGTAAAAAAAAACTATTGAAAGAGAGCGAATAGTATTGTCGGTGAGTTTCTGCCAATACGGTTTTCACGCGAAAACATATTGGCAGAAACTCACCGCCAATACTATTCGCTCTCTTCCAATACTTTTTTTTACTGGGCAACTAAACCTTCGTCTTTGAATCAATTAATTTAAATAATTTTCCGAAAGTTCTTCTAAAATTCTGTTATATTTTAAAATTATTTTTGAATTTGATTGATAGATTTTAATTAAAAATTTTTAACATGATTGTTTCCTCTAAAATGTTAAAAATAATTTTAAAATGTTATTTTTTGTATATATTTGAATTTTTGAAAATATGTAATTGAGAATATTGAATTTTAAAAAATTAGAAGCTAATTTTCATTAATTTTCATTTTTAAATTTACCTTTAAAGATTTTTTATTCTACAAAAATTGTAACGAAAGACTTAAAATAAATTAATTATTTTCAATTAAATTTTACAAAATTTCAACTATTCAAAAAGATTTGTTTATACAGGGTGGCCATTTTTTTGTAAAAAAAAATTCACGGTCATTTCCCGGTTATAAATTATTTTTCCCGGTCATAAATAATAACTCTGAAAATAAATTATTCCATGAAAGATTGAAAGAATTTCCTGATTTTTAGACAAAACTTTGACTTTTTCCTAAAACCTAAAAATATTTTAGTTTACTCTAAAAATAATTTTGAACTTAAATAGATTTTTTGAAATAAATATTTAATTATTATTCATTATTTTTCCATATAGTAGGTATTCAAATTTAAAAAAAATTCAAATTTTAAATCCTTTAAATTTGAATAATTTTTAAGAATTGCTACTGTAACTTATTAACAATTATTTTCAAAATTTCAATTCAATTATATTCTAGAAATAACTAAAATATTTCTAAAATCCACTTGTTTACAAGACAATTTCATGAAATTTTGAATAATTTAAAAATTTTCAATTAAATATTAGGTACATATTTAAAAACATAACTAATTTGAAAAAATGTGAATAAAAATATTTTTAAAAACTGACTCATTCAGAATTTTTAATTAAAATCTTTTAAAATTCAACTTTTCTAAAACTTAAATTTGAAATTTTTTAAAATTCAATCTATAATAATTATTAATTTAACATTCTAAAATATAGAAAAATTTGCTTATCAATAATTGCAAAAAAAACTAATTAATATTAATGCAAAATACGATTTTTTAAAAATTTATTTTCTAAAAAAAGAAATTTTATTTATTTTTATATACATTATTTATTATTCTAAAATTAATTTTTATAAATTTCGTATCACTTTTGTTCTAATTAGTTCAAATTTTTAATAATTCTTATTTGTTTTGTTATAATATTATCGCAAAAAAATTTTTAAATTGATTTATTTTTAACTATTCTATAGGATGTGAAATTTTTTCTCATTGAAATTTTTTTGACAAGTTTAATTAAAATTATATTTTGTTTAATTATTGTTAGAAATAGAAAGAATTTAAAATTAAATTTAATATTTTCTTTTTCTAAATCTGTTACGTTGGACAGCAAAATTCATAATTTTCTTATAAATTCTAGAAATTGAATATTTTATAGTACTTTTTATAAAATTCTCTGACAAAATATAAATAGATTTTATAGAAGATCGTTCAATCTTTTCTAATGAAATATAGTTAATACCTAAGTCTTGAAATAAATATTTTTATTTTTTCTCACAAAATAATGTTTGTTTTTAAAAAAAAATCCAAAATCCCGGTCAAGTTCAAAATTCACTGTCATTTCCCGGTTTTCCCGGTTTCCCGGTCCAGCGGCCACCCTGATTATAGTTATTTTTCACATTATAAAAATCAAAATAACTTGTACTTTTCTTTTACTAAAAATTGTGGTATTTTGTCGCAATTATTTTAAATGAGTCGAAAAAAGTCACAATTTTCTTAATTTCCCCGACAAAATTTTTTCCTGACATTTCCCTTACTTTACTGACATTCTTGCTTTGAAATATGTTCAAAAATTATCTTTTTTATTTTTTAACATACAGGAGTAAAAAAAACTTATTTTTTTAATTTGCAATATCCACGTGGACAATTGTATAGGGGGGAGGGGGTTTGACAAATGTCCACGACTGTCCACAACGGGGGGGGGGGTCAAAAATTGGTGAAAAATTGTCCACGTGGTTTATGGACGGCCCCCCACTATTTTGAATTTTTAAAAATATAGGTCAAATTTGACTTTAGCTACCCGAAAAACCCCTAGATACTGAAATTAATAAAAATCCAAATGAATTTTAAAAAGTATGTCCGCCAATTTGGATCCTGCATTTTGAAGTTTTAAAAATGATGGTCAAACTCGAATTCAGCGACCTAAAAAACCCTTAGGTACTGAAATTGATAAAAATCCAAATGAATTTCAAAAATGATGTCCAACATTTTGAATTTTTTAAAATTAAGGTCAAATTCGAATTCACCGACTCCAAAAACCCTTATACACTAAATGTGACTTTAATTAAAAATAAATTTTCATAAATTTTACTTGTTTTTAAATTGTTATATTATTTAAAAATAATAAATAATTTATTTATTACTTAATTTAGGATCATTGCAATCAATAGTGTGTTAATAATGATATAAAACAATTTATTTTATAATTTACATAAAAAATTGCATTTATTTTGCGCTAAGAAGTTTACTACCCAACGGTCGTTAACAGGCAACGGGTTAACAGAAAAATAATTTTTAAAATTCAAACATATTTTTTTACTAAATTTTCTTGAAAAATCTACATCATATCATGTTTTATATTTTTTGAAGAATAGTTTTTTGTACAAAAAAATTATTTCAAATTGAAATTTTTGTGTATAACTTTGCCGACCTGCAATTTCTAAGAAAAAATTACACGTTAATGTCTACAAGTAATTCCCATTCTGTAGAAAATAACCTTTAAAGTAAGCTTAAGATCATTAAAAGTGTTCATGTTTTTAGAAGTTATTTAAATTTTTGTAAAACATTGACAATAATGATTTTTTAAAAATATCTTACACATACATAGAATTGTTAAATCTCAATACTCAATAATGTAATTCTTTTCACTTACAGTACAATACAACACTTCTTATTTTAGAAATTTCATATTTTTGACATTTTGGGCTTTGGGAATTTTGTATTGTAGAAAAATAATTTTTAGATTGTGTATGGATTAAAAAATTCAATTTTAAAGTTCTGAATGTTCTTCGCATTCATGGTTTATAGTGATAGAACACTACTGCGCATGCGTTATAGTAATAGAACACTACTGCTCATGCGTAATAATGATAGAACACTACTGCGTATGCGTTATAGTGATAGAACACTACTGCGTATGCGTTATAGTGATAGAACACTACTGCGTATGCGTTATAGCGATAGAGCACTACTGCGCATGCCTGACATTGACAGAACACTTCTGCGCATGCGTTATAGTAATATAACACTACTGCGCATGCGTAATATTGACAGAACACTACTGCGCATGCTTGATACTAATAGAACACTACTGCGCATGCTTGATACTGATAGAACACTACTGTGCATGCGTGATACTGATAGAACACTACTGCGCATGCTTGATACTCATAGAACACTACTGTGTATGCGTGATACTGATAGAACACTACTGCGCATGCGTATTATTGATTAAACACTACTGCGCATGCTTGACATTGATAGAACACTACTGCGCATGCCTGACATTCACAGAACACTACTGCGCATGTCTGACATTGATAGAATACTACTGCGCATGCCTGACATTCACAGAACACTACTGCGCATGTATGAGATTGATAGAACACTACTGCGCATGCCTGACATTCACAACACACTACTGCGCAGATATAATACTACTGCGCATGCCTGATATTGATAGAACACTACTGCACATGCGTACCATTGATAGAACACTACTGCGCATGTCTGACATTGATAGAATACTACTGCGCATGTCTGGTACACGTATGTACAATGAGTATGTATATGTATATACGATACGATGAATAAATGATAAAAATCGAACGACCGAACGATGAAGTACGGAGTTACACGACCGACGGACGACAAAACGACGACGAATATGTTAATATTATAGGAGACTAGGAGATAGGAGATATATCGTCGGTTGGGTGCAGAAAGATGCCAATTCAGACTAATTAACAAATAGAAATTTTTTTTATAAAAATTTTTTTTACACTTTATGTTTATTTAAGTAATATATGTCGATTTTGGTAAAAATTATTTTGAATTTAACAATTACCATTGTTATTAACAACTAGAACAAACTCTGCGCGCTACGCGCGCCCATTCAAATTTTTTTAACTATAAACTTCTATGCTACAAATTAAATTTTATACCAATACCACAACATAATTTTAAATTTTAAACATTTTTTCAGGTATTTGATTATTTTTATAAAATATAATAAACTCATTCAGAGTAATTCAACTATTTTCAAGAATATCAATATTCGTCACAAGAATTCTTTTTTTTCAAAAGTAATAAAATTTTTTAAAGAAATTCAATTATTCTTAAAAAATGTTATTCTTAAAAAATTATTATTATTTATTATATAATTATTATTATTAAGAGTCTAGTCTCTTTCAGTATAATCAAGTTATATCTTTTGGTGTTGTTAGCAGAGAGAAATATTTGTATTTTTTAAAATTTACACTGATCTTTCCCTTCAATGTAATGTTTCACATTTGAAATCCCAAAGGAATTCAACATAACAAAATAAACTAAATTAAGAAAAGTCCAAAATTTCTCTATAAACATAATTTTTTATATATATATTACTTCTATTTTCTCCTAAAAATATTTTTACGGAATCAAATGATTTTACTCTTGATAATGCAACATACATCTGACCATGATTAAAAACATCTCGTCTTAAATCAATGAATATTTTATTAAATGTTTGACCTTGAGATTTATTAATGGTCATTGCGAAAGCCAATTTTATAGGAAACTGTCGTCTTTTAAAAGTAAATGGATATAAGTTTTTACAATATAAAGTTACTCGATGTAAAAAAACAATATTTCCACTCTTATCTCCGGTTAATATTTTACATTTAATAACATTATGTGATAAATCTAAAACAATTAACCTTGTTCCGTTACATAATCCTTCATTAATACTAAGATTTCTAATAAGCATTACAACAGAATTAATTCTTAAATGTAATTCATGTGGTGGTAAAGAAGGTGGAGAGAGAGTGTTTAAATATTCTGGTAATAAAACTTCAGAAAATTTTCCATTATCACAACTTTCAGTTGAATCAATACTTTTATATATTTTTTCACCTTTACTGTCTAAGAGATTTACCACCCTCTTATTAATATCATCAACGTCAACATTTCTTGGTGCTAAAATTGCACACATTGACAAATCTTTAAATTTTTTCTGTTGTATCAAATGACTATACATTTCTTCAGCAATATCTATATTTCCTTGTTGAATAATATGTTCTGGTAATTCGATGTTATCATCTATATCATTTAATTCGCCATTACCAACTTTAAGTAGAAATTCTACAAATTCTGTTTCCTCTGGTAAAGCTCTCATATTTTCTGTTAATGTGTATTTTGTGAAATGTTGCCATAAATGACTATTTTTTATTGATAAATTTATTATTTCTGATCTAGTACCTCGTTCTTTTATCGGTAAAATTTGTCGAAAATCTCCTCCTAGAATTACAATTTTTCCACCAAAAACTTCATTTGATTTCATTATATCTCTTAATAACTTATCCATAATTTCTAAGGCATATTTTGGAGCCATTGGTGCTTCATCCCAAATAAAAACATCAATATTTTTTAAAAATTGTCCTTCTTTTGACTGAACTTTAATATTTGAAGATGAATCATTGTACAATGGAACAGGTAAGCCTAAGACTTTATGTACAGTTTTCCCATTAGGAAGCAGTGTGGCAGCTATGCCTGTAAATGCCATGTTGCAAACATTTATTCCTTTACTTTTTAATAAATGCCATAAGGTAGTATATAAAAAAGTTTTTCCAGATCCTCCACAACCATTAATATATAAGCATTTAGAACTATTAGAAGAAGAATCTTTTATTACTTCAAGTATATAATCAACTATATTTTTTTGTTTAACATTTAATTTAGTATAATTCTGCTCTCCTATTTTTATATGTTCAAAAATATTTATATCATCAACCTGCGCAGGAAAATTTTCATCTATATCTAATAAACCCTGAAAATCGGTTAAACAATATCCTTCATTCAATAACATTGATTTTATATTTCTATAAGCTATTTTTTCAGCTTCAATATTGTCAATTTTTGAATAGTCTTCTGACATTTGACCTTTAAATTTCTCCCAAAGTTTTTCCGGATGTACAGGATGACAATGAATTAGAATTCTTACAAATAATTGTCGAAGTGAATGAGGCATCATCCATAAAGTAGCTTCTTCCATTGTCCTAATCCACTCACTATCATCTTCTATAAGTCCTAATGCCAAACAAGCAGATGTAAAAGATTCATGAATAACTCCATTAACTGTTCTTAAACTTTGGAAAGAAGTTACTCCTTTTACTGTAAGTAACAATAATCTAAGGTGAAATAATTCCAATTGGCGTGGATTAACTGAATACATTCTTCCCAATACTTTTTCTTTACGACTCCTTTTTTGCCATTCAAGAGTTTTTTTTATCCACGTATAATGTTCTGGTATTTGTGTATAATAATACTGACGAGCAGTACTATCATGCTCATTAAGTTTAAAAAAATCGAGCAATTTTGTATTTTTCTGTAAATCAAAAGAAACATTGTTATTATCTTTCCTTTCGCGAATAATAACATTCTGTTCATTTGGTAAATGTATGGGTAAACGATTTATACTATGGCTCTTTTTCCCTAAAGGTTTACTTAAAATTCTCCAAACAGCCTCAACAGGACCTACATACCTATTTTCTTCATAATGATTAATTTCATTGTGATTAACAGTTACCTCACCATTCGCATTTGTAATAATAATGGATGCAGCATCATGACCCTTGAAAATATATTTATATAGATATTTAACAGATTTAATACTTGAAACTATTTCCACATTTATATGGCAATTAAATATTTCCGAAAGTGTAGGGCAATATGGAACCACATTAGAATTGTCAACAACAAATCCATTTGGTCGCTCATACGTTTTATTATTATTTCTTCGACGACAACGAACATAACAGTTTTCTTCAATTGTAGTTTCTTCTTGGTAACTTTTTGGAAAATTTTTTGAACATTTACCATCAATTAAACACCAATCTCCACAAGGTCCGTGAATGTTATTTTGCATTATTATGTTATGCAAGGAAGGATTGATATTTTCATCAGGAATTTCTGCAGAAATATAACGATCAACACTTTCAACTGTTAATATTTTAGAATTTTCTTTTAATATAACTAACAAATGAATATGTGGTAATCCTCGCTTTTGAAATTCAATAACATAAACATAAGACTTAACCTCTCCAAATAATTTGTTGTCAACAATAACATTTAAAAGTTGTTTCACCTTCAATGCAAAAACTCTAGTTACTATATCAGGTCTATCAGAAGCAGTTTGATGAGGTAATAAATTTTCTTGTATCTCTTTCCAATTTGGATTACACGTCATTGTAATAAATAAATCTGGTCTACCATGACGACCAACAATAGCCATGGCATCCTGATATTGTTGCATCATATTACGAGGTGATCCTATAAAAGTGGAAGGCAATATAAGCATTTTTCCAACATGTACATCATTTTCTAACTCATTATTTTGTAAATAATCGATTAATCCTTGATATGTTTCACTTCTCAATTGAGCTTGATTGTTTGTACAAAATTGCAATCTATCTTTCTCTATTTTTACATAATTGTCAACTACCCATTGTTGAAACAATCTTCCCCCATATAAAAATTGATTAAATTCCTTATCTCTTATAGCAATTTTGTATTTACAATAGGCAGACCTAGAAATATTATGTTTTTTACTTCTAAAATCACTATCACTACGAAGAATATTAATATTATAACCTTTATTTCCAAGTGGATAAAATATGGGATAGATCCATGGTTCAACATTCGGATCTAAATTACTAACTGATTTCAGTTCCTTTGTAGACTTATTATAAACTGTTACATAAGATTCTGGTATTTCTCCTTCTGAGTTTGTATTGAAAATAGCAGCAACTTCATTGTAACTTTGATAATTATATCTCTTTTTATCAAAACCTTTTTTCAACGTGAACAATAGTTGTAACTCTGGAACATCTTCATTATTTTGTCTTGCTAATTCAGTTTCTATTTTAATTACTTCTGACATCATCATGTAAGATTTTGTGTATGCGTTTGAAGTTCTCATAATATTTTCTATATTTTGTAAAAGTTCTTTGTCCAAATTTTCGTTACTTTTTAATCTGTATCTGATTGATTTGTCAGGGTCATAAATAAATAATTGACCAAAACATGGATCCTCACCTTTATCCGGATATAAAGCACTATTAATTTGATAGTAAATTTGACCTTGAATTTTATAACAAAATGGCCCTCTTCTTCTGTTATTAAAATTAATTACATTAGCATTTAAAGATGCAAAAGAAAAAGAATTATTGTACAGCCTTATATTCTTTTTAAAATGACCAGATTTTTCATGAAGCCCTTTTAGCAAAAGCTTTAATTCATCTGGATATTGTATGGAAGTTAAAACAACACCTCCATGACTACAACAATCATTAAAACTAACTTTTCTACCAGCAACTTGTTCATCTTTAAAATGTTTAGC
Source organism: Leptopilina heterotoma (assembly GCF_015476425.1). Classification (NCBI taxonomy): domain Eukaryota; kingdom Metazoa; phylum Arthropoda; class Insecta; order Hymenoptera; family Figitidae; genus Leptopilina; species Leptopilina heterotoma. The sequence continues at coordinate 363,478 of NW_025111050.1, read as the reverse complement.
TTGACAATGTGTGCAATAATAATTCATTGGACCTAGATAATTTTCAACATTATTTGACTTAAATGTTTCATTATCATCTAAATCTATATTTAATATTTTCTTTGGAACAGAAATATTCAAATTTGAATTTATACTATTATTTACCAGTTTCAACTCATTTTGAATTTGATGATTTAATACTCTTTCACAATAATTTCTTGGACATAGAGTATTTTTTGTTTTTGACAAAGTACTTCTATCACTGTTTATATTTTTTAATTTAAGGTTTTGAGCATATTCTATTTTAGATTCAACTTGAAGTTTTTTCTTAGTTGAAGTGTGCACTTCACCTGAATAATTTACATTATCACTTTTACATTTCAGTTTTTGCCTTTCGCGATAATTTCTTTGAATTTCAGCCTTACTTTGTTTAGGTGTTGTTGATGATTCAACATTTCCTTCATTTATTTTATTTATTGCTCTCGGAAAAGAAAGGGAAGTGTTTGCTTCCTCTGAATAATTTGGATTATCAACTTTACGCTTCAACTTTTGCCTTTCGCGATAATTTCTTTGAATTTCAGCCTTACTCTGTTTAAGTGTTGTTGATGATTCAACATTTCCTTCATTTATTTTATTTATTGCTCTCGGAAAAGAAAGGGAAGTGTTTGCTTCCTCTGAATAATTTGGATTATCAACTTTACGCTTCAATTTTTGCCTTTCGCGATAATTTCTTTGAATTTCAGCCTTACTCTGTTTAGGTGTTGTTGATGATTCAACATTTCCTTCATTTATTTTATTTATTGCTCTCGGAAAAGAAAGGGAAGTGTTTGCTTCCTCTGAATAATTTGGATTATCAATTTTACGCTTTAATTTTTGCCTTTCGCGATAATTTCTTTGAATTTCAGCCTTACTCTGTTTAGGTGTTGTTGATGATTCAACATTTCCTTCATTTATTTTATTTATTGCTCTCGGAAAAGAAAGGGAAGTGTTTGCTTTCTCTGAATAATTTGGATTATCAACTTTACGCTTCAATTTTTGCCTTTCCCGATAATTTCTTTGAATTTCAGCCCTACTTTGTTTAACTGTTGTTGATGCAATACTCCCTTTATTTATTTTATTTATTATTCTCGGGAAAGAAATTTCTTTCTTCATAGAGTTTTTAGAAAAGTTTGATTCTCCATACTTAAGTTGAATATCTTTTTCATTTAAAAGGCAATTCAAGTCATTCACAACTATGCAAGATCTACTATTAGAAAGTTGTTCAGAGGGAAATTCACTTAAACTATTGTTTTTGAACATTAACATTAAATGATTTCTCATATTACAATAATAGTAATTGACAGAATCAGGCATAATATTAAAAAATAACGATGTTGCGAATGCTATTGCATATATTCCACAAGAAAGACTGTTTAATGGTTGTTGATCAACAGTTGTGAAAACTACTGGTGGTTCAAAAGGATATAATCTAATTAAGTAAGCCCTTTGATCGTCATTTAAATATTTTTTATTAAGACTATCAAAAATGTAAAGGCTTTTTCCATCATATAAGTACAAATCCAATGACCAGACTTATAATATCCACTAAAAAGTATTTGAATGTGCTGCTTATTTTTCTCGATTGGAACTATCAAATCAAGTGTTTGTAAACACAAAGTATTTTGCATATTATAAAAAAAATTTGATTGTCTTCCCAATAGCTTTTGAAATTCATACATATGATCATTATTTAGCATTGCTCCTTCAGTGACAACAATACTTAAATCATCAGTAGTCAAATTAACAGTTTCTCCTTTGTTAGACATTGTTCTTTTATTTTATAAAATTTACTTATATCAAGGAATTAAAAATTTAAAAATAGCAATATTACAGTAGAATTTTAAGATCAAGTTTTATACATTTAATTATAAATATTATAATTTCCTTTTATTCAATGATATTACCAAATTTTGCCTCCTATAGAAAATACAAACAAATTTCCAATTTTGTCTCTTATCCAATATATAACCAATTTACTATTTTTCCTTTAATCCAATTTAACCAATTTCTAGCTTTCTTTTTATCCAATATAATTAATTTCCAATTTTGCTTTTTATCCAATATAACCAATTTTGCCTTTTATCCAATATAACCAATTTACTATTTTTCCTTTAATCCAATTTAACCAATTTCCAGCATTCTTTTTATCCAATATAATTCATTTCCAATTTTGCTTTTTATCCAATATAACCAATTTTGCCTTTTATCCAATATAACCAATTTCCAGCTTTTATCCAATATAACCAATTTCTAATTTTTTATTTTGTCCAATATTCCTGTTATACAATTCAACCAATTTCCAGCTTTTTATCCAATATAACCAATTTTGCCTTTTATCCAATAAAACCAATTTAACCAATTTCCAGCTTTTTATCCAATATAACCAATTTTGCCTTTTATCCAATATAACCAATTTTGTCTTTTATCCAATAAAACCAATATAACCAATTTTGCCTTTTATCCAATAAAACCAATGTAACCAATTTTGCCTTTTATCCAATATAACCAATTTAACCAATTTTGCCTTTTATCCAATATAACCAACTTCTAATTTTGCCTTTGGATTCCAATTACATACGATTTCCAAATTATAACAAATTTTTTAATTTATTAATAAACATAAAAAAAAAATTTTTTAACTTTATTAATTAACTTCGAAAACTAAACACAACTCAAATACATAATTATTTAAATGATTGAAAAAAATTAGAAAAAAGTATTTTAATGTATTTCTATTATTATTTAATATTCACTTATTTAATTATATTCACTAATACTTACTATTCACTAAATCACTATTTACTAATTCACGAAGTATTCACTGATAATTCACTAATTTAACTTTTTTATTCACTCACCTATAGTGAGTGAATTCCCAAAAAAATTGTTATACTTCAATTTCGTTGAAGACACGTAGAACGTGCTCCAAGGAAAATAATCGACGATATGATTTTTAAATTAAATTTTCGTTCTTATATTTAGGTGGTAGGCCCTAAACGTGAGTGTCCTCTTCGCACTCATAGATATATATATATATATATATATATATATATATATATATATATATATATATATATATATATATAGGCCTGTATTTGACCCTAAGAAGGATTACGAACCCTTAAACAATAGCCTTTGTAATGGGGATTACCTCGGAGAACCCAGGTAATATTTTCTTTCTTCCTTCATCGCAAGGGAAATGTAAAGAAAAGTCTATTATATGTATATATATATAATATATATAGTAATAGAAACTCCAAAGGTAACGGTCTCGATAACGTCTGGATAACGGCGCCGATAACGCTTTCTCTGGTAACGGCTACCTTTCTTTCTTTCTCTAAAGGCAATGTCAATAAGAATGTCTCTCTTTACCTAATTTGCATATCTGCTGATTTCATATAAGGATTACATGAATAATATTCAAGTTTCTTTGACATTTGTAAACATTTTATGCATTTTTAGGGTTCCGTACACCTACGGTGTATCGGCGGAACCCTATTGGTGAGACTCTGTTGTCCGTAGCCAAATCGTGTCCCCCCCTAGCGGCTAAACTATTTGACCTAGAGAGCTCAAATTTGGTACAGATATTTATTTTCACACGTAGATTACAGGAAAAATATAGAGAATGTGTTTGGAGATGATGGTCATAGCGTTGTCAAGGAAATAACAAGATTTTTGGCCAAAAATGCATAAAAAGTGACCATTCCCCCCCTTAACTTCTAAACTATTCAACATGGAGGGCTAAAATTTGGCATACTGGTGTATTTTATCGCGAATATTACAGGAAAAATATAGAGAACTTGCTATGTATTAATGTCCATAGCGTTGTCAAGGAAAAACTAAAGAAAATTTGAAATTTTTTTTTCTAATTTCTACATTATTTGATCGAATTAACTAAAAATGGGTTTATTAGTCTATTTTTACAGTCTGATCACAAAAAATATATTTAAAAATCGAAAAAAAAATTTAAAAAAATTTTTTTTTAGATTTTTTAACAAAAAAATTTTCAAAATTAGTTCCTCTACTTACCGTAAGTGAGGCTAAATTCGCTCATGTAGGGTAAATTCGCTCAACCGATGTCTATTTTTTAAAATTCGATTAACATACTTTTTAGACAGAAATATTTAAGATTTACAATTGTTTTGGTTAATATAAATGGTAAACTTTAATTTAAAATTTATTTGCAGCAAATTCATTGGTAACTTTCAGTAGAAATTATATTTAAAACACAAGTGAATAATTTTCATATTGAACAAGTAGTATGAAAAAGTAGGAAATAAAGCTTTACTTCAAAATTTTTAAGTTGAATACTTCTGAACATTACATTTCCTGTATCTCCAACATGATATTCATAAAGCACAAAAATTAAAGCAATAAACAGATTCTGCAAAAAATCAATTAAAAAAAAAAAATTCAAATTTGTTGTGTAAATTCGCTCAGGAAATAAGTCTACAAAAAAGATGTTTGGGCCTGGATATTTTAAGTATGTTAATTACTTTAATTTATAATTCGATTTTTTGAAATAATAGTACTCTTATAACTGAAAATTAAACGATTTAAAACGGTTTAAGCACTAAACTGTCAAACTTAACCTTGTTTTTTTATGGTTATGAGTACGTTTGATTGAATGATTGAATCTAATTACTTATTGATAAAACAATATTAAATATTTATTCCAATAACTTTGAATATTGTTCTTAATTTTTTTCTTTATTGATTCTAAAGAATATTTAGTTTCATTTTTGCAGATTATAATATATTTTGCCAGAATAATAATGGTGAGCGAATTTACCCATCATTTAAAGGTAAATTCGCTCACAAAAAAACGGCTTATAAATAATTTTCTGCAACATATTTCAATTTCTTTATGCAGTAATAGGAAAGATAAAGGGTTAAAGATTATATATTTTCAGTGCCAATGTTTATTTTCATCGTTTCCCGAAGTTATTTAAAAAAGAATTGAAAAATTGAGCGAATTTAGCCTCACTTACGGTATTATTGATTACAATATTAGATATATACAATACTTTAATTTTTTTATTTATTTTTTTTATCAAATGATATTAATATATTTTTTTAATTGTTTATTTTAATTCTACCAATTACCGATAAATGTTGCAAGTATTGTTTTAATATTTGTGTACGGAACCCGCCATTGCAGTGCGAGTTCAACTCGCACTTGTCCAATTTTTAAACATAAAATGTTTATATAATATGTACATTCTTTCAAAAACTAAAAATTTATTAGCACAAACAATTACATTTGTTATAAACAAATTATTTACTTTTTAAACAAATAAATGGCTTATTTCGTCAAAAAGAAAAATTATTTTTCGTATGTTAACGAGTTTAAAGTCATGTAAAGCTCTACTTGATTATTGATAACTAGATTATAATTATGCCATTTATAATTATGCGTATATTTAGTTGTATGGTTAGGTAGGTGTTCAATCCCGTATGATTGTAAGATTTTCCGATGTATTTAGTTGTTAATTGTAAGTATGAAGATGTGGAAAGAATAAAACTTGTGAATTAAGGAATATGAATATATAAAGAGTGCATTTAACATGTTTTTCTTTTTTTAATGATTGGTTATTGTTTTTTTATATAAAATAGACAAAGTGAATGCAAGGAAACACTCGTTTCGCGTCGCGTCGGCCATTTATTTTGACAGGTTCCGCGCCTGCGTTCCTTTATTGTGAAAATTTCGAAGTAGGGGACTGAGTCCAGTTTCTACAAAAACTCAAAGCTGCAATTTTTTAATTAATATCTTTTTTTATATAATTCTTATTTTTGTAATAACTCGATGTAATAAGAATTTATAATTTATCACGATTTAGAGTGAGAATTCTTCACAAAATATTTATATTGTTTTCCCTGTATGAACTATACATTGACAAGTATAAAAAAGTAGTTGGATATTTTTAAAACACAATACGAATTTTATATTTTTATTTCATTTTTTTGTTTTAACGGCGTTGGAAGGTCTGTAAAATTTGTAGGTTACAATTATCGCCCGACAAAATACGACACTGACTGATTTAAATGACGTGAAATAGGTAAATAAACATTTTTCAACCACTTTTTCTCTAAACACAGACACTTTTTACAAAATAGGCCAACATACAACGAGTAGGAATCTTCTTAATTACCTAAATTCAAAAGATGGTTTAAATTCATGCAGAAACGCGGTTGTAAAATGTAAAATTGGAAAGTGATGTAATGCTAAGAATATAACAGCTGGACCATTGTGCTCTCTGCATGCTTCTGCCCTCTTCTGGCGACTGGCAGTAATCCGCTTCTTGTTGTCTGTCATTACATTACTTTCCAATCATTTCCAATTTTACATTTTACAACCGCTTGACAACCGCGTTTCTGCATGAATTTAAACAATCTTTTGAATTCAGGTTATTAAGAAGATTCTTACCAATTGTATGTTGGCCTATTTTGTAAAAAGTGTCTGTGTTTAGAGAAAAAGTGGTTGAAAAATGTTTATTTACCTATTTCACGTCATTTAAATCAGTCAGTGCCGTATTTTGTCGGGCGACAATTGTAACCTTAAAATTTCACAGACCTTCCTTCACAGACCTTCGCTTTTATTTTGATATTTGAAAATAAAATTATAATACTTAATTAATTAAAATGGTTTAAATCTTTTTTGTCACTGATTAACTTAAAACACAATGTACCTAATTCATATAAAAAAAGTTGCGAAATTAAAGTAATAGATTTAAATATTAACTAATTACAGAAATTAATAATTAATAATTATAAATAATTATAAATAATATATTATTTTAATATGGTTAATATTTAAATAATAATTTTTTATTTACACGCTGGATTCTTCAGCTTCCACACTTTGAAAAGCATCGTTTGATGAAAAATGTTCTTCAATATTTTCTTCTTCATTCATTTCTTCATCACAATTTTCTCCATTTTCACTTTCGGTTAGTATTTTTTCTGGCAGGACGCTCTTATCATTGTCTTGATTTTGTGACATTTTTTATGGTCTTGAACTATCACTTATCACTTATTTCTTCTCACAGACAAATTTAAATATTATAAATAATAATAATTTAAACAGATAAATGATGTCAGATAGTTGTCAATAAAATATGTCTTTGTTCTTTGTAAGGAAAAATTTATATGCAAAGAAATGCTACGATTTTCAAATGTTTCAAATGTTTTGTACTATGGGAAACATGAAAATTTACAGGTTAGTTAATTTCTATAAACATAACTGCGCATGCACTCAAAAGAATTCGGATTGGTTCTATTAGAACAACCAATCAAATTAATTTTCGAAAATCTGAAACCTTGGACAGTTTTGTCGATTGACCAAGATTTTCTATTTCAGAAAATTAAGTTGATTGGTTGTTCTAATAGATCCAATCTTAATTCTTTTGAGTGCATGCGCAGTTGGGTTCTTAGAAATTAAACAACCTGGAATTTTTATATATTTTGATGTTTTCCCATCCCACATAAAACATTTGAAAATCGTAGCATTTCTTTGCGTATAATTTTCTCTATACAGACATATTTGTTATTTAATATATTTTAATATTAATACTAACTACCATCGTTGTAAAGAAATTGATTTCGAAATGGATGTAAATTACTTCAATTTTTTGCCGCCTGTTACTTTTTCTTCGAATGAGATGATTGAACAAATTAAGGATCAGGATTCGACTATGTAAGTAAATTTCAGTACAATAATTTTTTATCATATACAGGCACACAACTTAACATTTGCAAATTTTTGAAACATAAGTTGTTTTTATTACTTATTTTTTTATTTATTATTTTTATTTAAATTAAATTTTTGGTGTATTATACAGTCGGGTCCCCATACTGTTACATTTCCAGAAATTTCCCACTCCTCCTGACTCAGCTCTGTTATGTGCTCAAAGTATGCCTACTGCGCACCTTTCAGGAACGTAAATATATACACCTCAAGTTTGGCCTAGAAGTATATGCCCCCTTTTCTTTGGGCTTAAGAATACGGCCCTGAAAATTGGTGACGTAACATGACGTCACCTAACACTTCTGAATTTGGAGGTTATGCAAAAACATAACACTACTGAGGACATAACAGTTTGGAATCTAACAGTATGGGGACCTGACTGTATTGTTATTTATTTATTATATTAATTATTTAATATTATAATAATGTGTTCTTTTTCAGAAGTTTCATTGGATACATCAGTCAAATTAATGACATTGAATTTATAGGGAAAGAGAACGCCAAAAAAAAGTATTGAAATTCTTAGTTAATAACAACAACGGAAAAACTATTCAAGTGAAAGTATGGGGAGCTGTACGTGTCGAAAAAGTTTTACCATTTATTAAATCCAGTGAGGTTCGTATTTTTAATTATTAAAATATTAATAGTATTTAATTAATTTATTATTTAATTTAATTCAATTTTATTTAATGAATTAATTAATAATTTCATTTAAAAAATAATACTTGCCGTTTTTACATTCGCAAAAAAAATATTAATTTTCTTTTAAATAAAAAAGTAAATATAAAAAATGTTAAAATATATATTAGTACTCTTATAACTATAATTAATTAATTACATAATAATTTTAGAGTTGCATTTCTGTTATACTAAATAAATATAATTCAAGATCGAAAAACTATTTTGAAATTATACAAATATGTTCTGAAAAATAGATTGTTCATTTGGACGGAGTAGCGGCAAAACCAGTAAATCCGGCGTTTAATCAAGGAACAACATCATTTGAATTATGTATTCAATCAAATACGGAAATTCGTTGCTTGGGAAAACATGAAGTTAATAAAATAATTGACGAAAAAATTCCAGATCTATGGAAAATTGAAGACGTTGGAAAGTCGACGGGAAAAATTAGTAAATATATTTTACAAGAATAATAATATTTAGCGAACAAAGATTGTTCTCGATCTAAATCTCGCAATGGTCGTGAAAATAATAGGAATCGTTCATCTTCTAGTAATGAGAAATTAAATTGTTGGTATCATCATAAGTTTGGCGATAAAGCAACGAAATGCAAATCGCCTTGTTCTTATTCGAGTAAATCAGGAAACAACAATAAATCTTTAAACTAGATACGCCTCCTCGTTCGGAGACAATCGGTTTCGGCGTTATCTCCAAGCGTTTTCATGTTCGCGACCGTAGATCCGGATTGTTGTTTTTGATCGATACAGGTTCCAATGTTTCCTTACTTCCGGTCCAGCAAAATTCGAAACTTAAACCAACGGATATTTTTCTATTCGCCGCTAACAATTCGAAAATTTCAACCTACGGAGAAAAACATATGTCATTGGATTAAGGACTCAGGAGGGATATAAAATGGAATTTTCACGTCGCGGCAGTTCCTTATCCTATTATCGGAGCAGATTTATTAGCGAATCTCGGCCTCATCGTCGATCTTAATCATCGTCGACTAATAGACTCGATTACTAATTTACATACTAATGTCGAAGTTCGTAAAGTCTTATCGTGTAGCGTGAACACAGTCAATCACCAGATACCTTTTGCTAAAATATTGGCAAAATATCCCGAGATTACCGGTCTGGCACAGGGAATTACCAAATCAACTCCTATCGTTTACCATTATATTGTAACACATGGTCCTTCCTTGGCAGAACGACCTCGACGTCTTTCACCGGAAAAGTTGAAAGCAGCAAAGACTCAGTTCCAAATTTGGTTGCATACAGGAGTTTGTCGACGCTCCAGTAGTTCTTGGGCAGCACCACTTAATATGGTGCTTAAGAAATCTGGGCAATGGCGACCTTGTGACACTTATCGCCGTCTTAATTCTGTAACCGAACCGGATCGATATCCAGTGCCACACTTGCACGATTTTTCGGCTCGATTGTCGGGTAAAACGATCTTCAGCAAATTAGACCTCCACATGGCCTACAATCAGATTCCTGTAGCTCATGACGATATTCCAAAAACTGCTATCATTACCCCATTCGGGTTGTTCGAGTTCCCTATGATAACCTTTGGCATGCGAAATTCTGCTCAGACTTTTCAGCGTTACATTTTTCAAGCCCTGAGTGACTTAGAATATGTATACGTTTACATAGATGATATTCTTATTGCTTCCAATAACCCATTGGAACATAAGAAACATCTAGACGAAGTTTTTTGTCGATTTTAATTTGCGCAGACGATAAATGTCAGTTTGAGAGGGATGAGTTAGAGTTATTGGTTTTATACACCTGTCTTCAGCCTTACATACTTGTCTATACAAGTGTTTTTACATTTTCGTAAATTTCTCTTACAAATTTTCCCTGACAAACTTAAATACTAAATTTTGCGCCTTCAGAGCGACTTGAAAATTAGGAGTACTCGCATTTGCCTGGACCACCCGTCTGATGTGTTTTCCCGCTAGTGGAGAGGGAAACTATAGAAAACCTCTCCTGAGTAAGTACAACCGGTTTATCGACAGTCGAGTTCTAATGGTGTGTACCGGACAATAATCGACGGTACCTCGACGTCGAACCTCTCGCTCAAATTGTCTCACGTGCCGGAAAAATACCAAGCCAAATGGGCGCGAACCAAGGGTACTTACCCTTGGTCCTTAAACGACCGCCAAGCAAAGCATCTATCCGACTGAGCTAATATGTCGGTGATGAGTTAGAGTTCCTTGGTCACGTTATCGATCATTAAGGTTTTTGGTTAACTCCGGAGAAAATTCAGGCTACCGTATCTTATTTAAAACCCAAAACAGTGTCTGAAATGTGTAAGTTTCTAGGTTTTCCTAACTTTTATAGGCGTAGTATCCAGCATGCTGCTCGTACACTCGCTCCACTTAATTCATTTCTTTCTGGTTCTAAGAAGAACGATAAGACTCCAATAGATTGGACCCCTGAAGCTGAAATGCTTTTGAGCAGATTAAAAAGGAAATTGCTAGCTCGATTTTTCTTTATCATCCAAAACTCGACGCTGAAACCCGACTCGTTGCGGATGTTTCAAATTTTGGGATGGGTGCAGTACAGGAGCAAAAGATTGATGGATCCTGGAGGCTTTTGGCGTTCTTTTCGAGAAAGTTTTCACCTGCTCAGAAAAATTAGAGCACATATGATAGGGAACTTACCGCGATCTTTGAATCTATCAAATATTTCCGTCATTTCCTAGAGGGTCGAATGTTTCGAATCGTCACTGATCACAAACCATTCATTCTTGCGTTTAAACAAAAATCCGAAAAAGCGTCTCCTCGTCAGCAACGTCAGTTGTCGTACATTTCCGAATTTTCCACATCAATCGAACATCTTGCGGGTTCTGGAAATATTATTGCGGACGCATTGTCTAGGGTCGATTCGATAATTTTTGATTCGGAAATTAATCTCGCGGAACTTGCTCGTACTCAGGCATCTGATGAAAGTCTGAAGAGGGCGTTATCAAGATCAGATTGGTCCATCAGGTTAAGGAAATTCGTCTACGGTCCGTAAAATGTCGAACTTTATTGCGATATAGCCGGTGATAGTATACGCCTTTTTATTCCAGAGCCTCTTCAGGAGAAAGTCATTAAATCGTTTCATTCTCTTACACATCCGAGTGCTCGTGTATTAGATAGAACCATACGAAAGTGTTACATTTGTCCAGAAATGCACAAACAGATTAAACAGCATTGTAAAAATTGCGTCGAGTGCTAGAGAGCAAAAATCTCAAAACACAATATATTACTACCTGCTCAATTCGTCGCTCCGGATTCTCGTTTTGAGCATGTTCACATGGACATAGCTAATACCATCGCACATGCTTTTGTTGACACGTGGATTTCAAGATACGGTACACCCCAGCGATTATGTGTCATTCTACATCTAGTTGGACTCGAGTTCTTCCTACCGTCCTTTTGGGATTAAGAACCTCGGTCATGGATTGTGGGACGTCGTCCGCAGAGTATGTGTTCGGAAAGGTGTTACGTATACCGGGTGAATTTGTTCTGCCGGATAATCTCTCCGCTGAGCCTTGTTTGTTTCTTGATGAGTTCAGAAGTCATATGCGTGAAATCAAACCGGTCCCTGTCTCACACCATCACAAGCGTAAAATTTTTGTTTTTAACAACATGTCGACTTGCTCTCATGTTTTTGTGAGAATAATTAGAGCTCTAAAATAACCTTTATAATGTCCGTACGCAGGACCTTATAAAATTATAAATCGTACTTCGGATCGGGTCTACGAAATTGAAGATGAATCATATTGCGAAAGGCATTTCAAAGATCATACTAAAAGAAATGTAAATGGCAAATTCGTAGTAGCTCTCCCATTTAGATCAAATAAAAACCTAGGCGAATCGCGGAAAGTAGCTCTGAAACGATTACTATTATTTTAAAAGAGATTCGAATCAAATGATGCATTTAAAACTCAATATATAGCAGTTATAGATGAACATATAAATTTAGGTCATAGGTCATATGTAACGAAATCCGTGAGTACACTTTAAATACAGTAACTTTCGGTTCAGCTTCGTAATAATTTTTAGCTATAAGATGTTTACATCAACTTTGCGAAGATGAAGTTAGAAAATTCCATTTAGCTGCAAATGTATTAAAAAATGATATGTATGTCGATAATGGCTGTTTTCGGCACTGACCCAGGGTTAACCCCGAGTTAAATATTATCCAATCATCAAAAACATTCTGTTGGTCTAACCAATCACCATTGACCCGGAGTTAACTCGGGGCGAGTGCCGAAAACAGCCATTGTCAGTTAATTAGGTTGGTTGCTTGGTTGGTGTTGGTTATGTCAGTTAATGAAAACTATGATTTTCAACTGATTCAAATTTAGAAAGCAGTATTAGTATTATAAAACATTGAAATGTTGTATTTAAATAATTAAATTCTCTAAGAACTTTTGAATAATTATTCAATATAAAATTTAATTTTGGAAAGGTTATATGTTGTAATTTTTGAAATTGAAACTAAGAACCAGGGTTGGGCGCGTAAGATGTACCTTAGGTGCGTATTTTACTTCTAAAGTTTAAGGGTGCGATCCCATTTGAGCAGAATACGTTAATCGAAAGCAGAAAATTATAAAAGTGAAAAGAACAACAATATCTAGCTATCTCTTTTGCACTCATGATTCTCTGTTTTTGATCGACGTTTTCTGCTCACATGGGATCGCACCCTTATACATAATTCTAAAGTTTCGTACACAATGTATTTTTTGGGGACACTCGCCTTAAGTTAACTCTGGGCTATTGGTGTTTTGTTGGATCCAACAGAATGTTATTAATGGTCGGAACTAACTCGGGGATAACCCTAAATAAGTATAGTATTTATATATAATAAATAAGTATTTATATAAAGATCAATTATAATAATAAGTATTATAATTACAAAACAGTCGCTCAAATGGCTAATAGTGCTACATATGGGTAAGTGTTTTATAATAGTTAATATAAAAAATATAGTACATTAAAATATATATTTTTAATTAATAGTTTTACTATTAAAATTTAATTAAAATTATTGATAAAAAAATAAATTCTTTTAAACAATTTTATTAAAGTTTTTGTAAATAAATATAAATATTTAAATTTTTTTAAATAAGTTATTTAAGTTTTTATAAAAATAATGTAGTTTTTTAAATGTATTTTGAAAATAATTGACTTAAACAAATAATGTATTTCAATTTTTTAAATAATCTTGTCGGACAATAATTATGATTAAAATATTTGATTGATGAAGTTCATTAAAATTGTTAACTTGTTAAGTTCCTCAGAAGAATTTTATTATTTATAAAAAATAATTCCATTCTTGCGACGAATTTTACTTCTTATAAAATTAATAAAACTGTTTCAAAGGATTTATTAAAATTTTTAAAAATAATAATTGAATTCTTTCGTAAATTTTACAGAACTTTTACTGGTTATGTTCAAACCATAATGGGATTACGAAATTTGACAAACCCAACAACTCAGCACAGATATGAGTTCTTTACATTCATATTAAAAGATTTTAATGGAAAACGTTGTCAAGTAACAGCCTTCAATGGTAACATTCATATGCTGCAAACAAATGCGGAAATTAATAATGTAAGAATTTAATTTCAATTGAGGAGCAAGGGGCCAAAAGTTGAAAAGTTCATTTTTTAAAAAAAACTTTTACTTTGCATTTTCCGAGAATGATAATTAATTAATTAAATTTCCAAATAATCACTGTTACATTAAGAAAAATATTGTTAATAAAGAATTATATTAATTTAAAAATTTTTGTACTTAACCAACAAGATTTAAAATTTTAGTTTTTTAACTATGCCCTAAATTATGAAATTCATTATTTATAATTTACTTTAATTAATAATGAGACTTCTAAGTCTAAGAAAGTATTCTGATATAAAAAATGTGTATATATTTTTTCTATTTTGAAATTAACTTTGGTTATGTGTAAAATTGCATTTGTTTAAATTTCTCGAAATAGTAAAAATGCACTTATCCACTTTTGGCTGCTTAATTCTCGATTTGTTTGAAACAATATATTCATTTATTGTTATTAATAATAATAATTATTATTTACAATTTTTAAATAGATCCTGAAAATTGAAAATGCTCAAGAAAAGGAACTTCATAGGAGCAATCCGTACGGAGTTTACCTTCATTTGATAGTGAATCAAAATGCAACGGTGACGAGACTTGGGCGTTTAATTCTTTAATTTATTTCAAACCGGGAATTTTTTTTATATAATAATTAATTAATTTGGCGAATTTTAGAGAATTTACAAATGATTTTTAAAAAATTCTCGTCAAAATTTCAATTATCTATAGAAATATTAAAATTCTTCTTCAAAATTCAATTATTTTCGAAAATTTTAATAACATTTTTCGCAAAATTTTAATTATATTTAAAAAGTTTCCTCAATTAAATTAAATAATTTTTAATATTTATTATTTTAATAAAATTTTGCAATAGTATTTAATTATTTGAAAAAAATTTATAAAATTCTACGCAAGCGTTTAATTGTGTCTCCAAGGTCTAGAATTCGATCCTATATGCATGCGAATTTTTCATTCTTAGATTCAAGTGTTAATGGTAAAGTAATATTGTTCATAAGTCTTAAATATTTAAATTAACACAAAAATATAAATTAATAATTATAAATAGTATTTTATTTATACCAATAAATAAAATAATAAAAATTTTATAACAAATACCATATAAATTATACTTTATTCCAGATTTTGACCAGAAGACTGTCCAATCACTTTTAAGTTTGCAAAAAATCGATTGCTATAGAATGAAAAGAGGAAAATATGTTAATCTTCATTCCTGACTTCTTGTATTCTTTGTGTGATGGTTTGTTTCAGATTAAAATTATTGGATAATGGCTTCTTTCGGATAAAAATTATTGAATAGCTATTAATTCCTTTCATTATGCCGGTGAAAAATGAATATGTACATTTTGTTATTGAAATTTAAATTAATAAATTAAACAATATAATTTTTGAAAAAATTTCTTTTTGAAAAAATTATTTTTATAAAATCAAGAAACTTGTTTTTAAATTTGATTGGTCTTAAATGTTGAAAAAAACATGTAACAATTTTTAACATGTGGTTTTTTTAAATTTTAGAAAGAAAAATCCTTTGTAAAAGTTCTAATTTTACATGATCAATGTACAGAAATGTTAAATATTTCAGAGCTTAAGAAATTAATTTTTCATTTATTTCATTAAACAAAAATGAATCTTTTCGGAGTATCACCCTTATGTTTTTCTTCTTCTTCTTTATATAGTGGCTTCGACTAGTCAGGCCAATTCAAGAAATCACCCTCATGTTAAAAATTAAAAATAATAATAAATGAAAATTATAATATATAATAAAAAAAATAATTTTATGCATAATCGAAAAATCAATTTTTATTATTAATACAAAATTGCACTTACTACTTTGTACATAACTGTTTTTAACATTTTAAATAAAATTTTGTTGTCTTAAAAGTGAAATTACAAATTCAAAATTGAAGATTAAATAAATTCAAAATTTCCCGTACAATTAAAATTTGTACGGGATTTGCACGAATTTTCATTTGAAAATAGGTTCGATAATGACATACGAATTCTCAATGAAATGCAGGTGAAGTCACATTGAATAATAAAGGCTCGTGGTATTTTGAAAGCAATCAGTGTCCAAATTTTCTTTTTCCTCCTTAACCAAAGGTGATCTTTTGTATCATAATGCAATGTCTGTAAAGAGGAATTTTTCAATAATATATCTATTTACACTGAGTAACATATTTTTAATAACAAATATGGATATATCTCTGAAACCTTAAACTTTCATGTTAATTGTTAAAAAAAATTAATTGTGAAAACAATAACATGAGAGAAAAGAAAAAATAAAAAGAAATTGAAAAGTTCATAAAGTATTAATTAATTAAATTTAAATAAAAAAGACTTTAAAAATTGTATGGTAAACTTTAAAAATTATAATTTAATATTTTTATAATTTAGTTTAATTAAAGTATATTTTTTAAATAAACAACTTAAATTTTTAGTAATTCAAACAAACTAAATGAAAAGTAATGTTCATGATATCCTAGTCCATGTTTAGGTTGAAAATAATACAGATTTTGACAAGTGATAATATAATTAATATAACGATGATAAGAATAATAATATTTTATATAACAATATAATTATTATTATTATAAATTATTATAACCTCTTAGTTATTTACTTTTAACTGTTTTTGATCCTTATCCACATTTTTATTATTTCTCAGCCAGTAATCAACCAATCGGCAGGCAATTAACGATTCCTCTTTTTAAATACAGAATAATTGTAGTGGCTCGTTCGCAATCTGTAATAAAAATTATTATTTGAGTAAAAGAATATACATTCGTAGTTTATGTAATAAGAAAAACTATATTACTCACTTTATATATGTTGACGATTGTTTTTATTAGAATAAATTAGAATAATTCAAAGCATAAAATTTTTCTAAAACTTTGTTAACATTATACTAAAAATATTAATAAAATTAAATCAGTATTTTATGCTGTAAATCATCACAATTAACAAAATAATCGTCACTATTATCATCAACAAAATAAATCGATAATTGTAAATCGTTACAATTATCATCATCATAAAATAATTGTCATAATTATCATCATCATAATATAATCGTCATAATTATCATCATCATCGTAAAATAATCATCTTCATCATCATAAAATAATCATCATAATTATCATCATCATCTTCATCATCATAAAATAATCGTCATAATTATCATCACCTTTATCATCATCAACAAAATAATAATCAGAATTATCATCACCAATATCAACAAAATAGTAATTAAAATTGTCATTATTATCAACATCAAAACAATCGTTAACTAATTAAAAGAATAATTACTTTCTATTGAAGTACTTCTTCAAAAACAATATTTTTAATATATAGTTTCTGTGGAAACTCTAAATTTTGATAAACTGCAGAATCTACAGCATGAATTTTCAGATGCTTTTTAGATTTTACTCGAGAACAACCAACATAAACTTGACCATGACCAAATGCTGATATAGGTAAATATATTCCAACTTTATCAAAAGATTGGCGCGGTATCAACTCTACACATTTTAATTGTATACAGTGCAACTGAACACCGTTAATTCTATACAGTTCAACTCTATACATACGAATTTTGAAAAAGTTTAATTTTAACTCTACACAGTTTAATTAAATACGCGTTAGTTCTGCACAGTTCAACTCTATACAAATAAGTTTTTAAAAATTAATAACGTTTAACTGTATACGGTGCAATTGTATACAGATTAATTTGATAAATTTTTAGTTTTTAGACTTGTTTAACTCTATACAGTTTAATTAAATACACGTTAATTGTGCACAGTTCAACTCTATACAAATAAGTTTTTAAAAATTAATAATGTTTAACTCTATACAGTGCAATTGTATACAAATAATTTTGATAAATTTTAAGTATTTAGATTAATTTAACTGTATACAGTTCAACTCTATACAAACGAATTTTGAAAAAGTTTAATTTTAACTCTACACAGTTTAATTAAATACGCGTTAGTTCTGCACAGTTCAACTCTATACAAATAAGTTTTTAAAAATTAATAACGTTTAACTGTATACGGAGCAATTGTATACAGATTAATTTGATAAATTTTTAGTTTTTAGACTTGTTTAATTCTATACAGTTTAATTGAATACGCGTTAATTGTGCACTGTTCAACTCTATACAAATAAATTATTAATAATTAATAATGTTTAACTCTATACAGTGCAACTGTATATTTTTTTAGGTTCGTTAAATTCCATACAGTTCAACTCTACACAGGCATTGAAAAACAAATTAACATTTTAATTATATACAGTTTAATTAAATACGCGTTAATTGTGCACAGTTCAACTCTATACAAATAAGTTTTTCAAAATTAATAACGTTTAACTCTATACAGTGCAATTGTATGCAGATAAATTTAAGAATTTTTAATTTTTTAGATTTGTTTAATTCTATACAGTTTAATTGAATACGCGTTAATTGTGCACTGTTCAACTCTATACAAAAAAGTTTTTAAAAATTAATAACGTTTAACTCTATACAGTGCAATTGTATATTTTTTTAGGTTCGTTTAATTCCATAAAGTTCAACTCTACACAGGAATTGAAAAAAAATTAACTTTTTAATTCCATACAGTTCAATTAAATACACGTTAATTGTGCACAGTTCAACTCTATACAAATAAGTTTTTAAAAATTAATAACGTTTAACTGTATACGGTGCAATTGCATACAGATAAATTTAAGAATTTTTAATTTTTTAGATTTGTTTAATTCTATACAGTTCAACTCTATACATTACTGTCCATACAATAATTAAAAAATAAATGCATGTTTCTGATCTGCATTTATTTTTTAATTATTGTATGGACAGTAATGTATAGAGTTGAACTGTATAGAATTAAACAAATCTAAAAAATTAAAAATTCTTAAATTTATCTGTATGCAATTGCACCGTATACAGTTAAACGTTATTAATTTTTAAAAACTTATTTGTATAGAGTTGAACTGTGCACAATTAACGTGTATTTAATTGAACTGTATGGAATTAAAAAGTTAATTTTTTTTCAATTCCTGTGTAGAGTTGAACTGTATGGAATTAAACGAACCTAAAAAAATATACAATTGCACTGTATAGAGTTAAACGTTATTAATTTTTAAAAACTTTTTTGTATAGAGTTGAACAGTGCACAATTAACGCGTATTCAATTAAACTGTATAGAATTAAACAAATCTAAAAAATTAAAAATTCTTAAATTTATCTGCATACAATTGCACTGTATAGAGTTAAACGTTATTAATTTTGAAAAACTTATTTGTATAGAGTTGAACTGTGCACAATTAACGCGTATTTAATTAAACTGTATATAATTAAAATGTTAATTTGTTTTTCAATGCCTGTGTAGAGTTGAACTGTATGGAATTTAACGAACCTAAAAAAATATACAGTTGCACTGTATAGAGTTAAACATTATTAATTATTAATAATTTATTTGTATAGAGTTGAACAGTGCACAATTAACGCGTATTCAATTAAACTGTATAGAATTAAACAAGTCTAAAAACTAAAAATTTATCAAATTAATCTGTATACAATTGCTCCGTATACAGTTAAACGTTATTAATTTTTAAAAACTTATTTGTATAGAGTTGAACTGTGCAGAACTAACGCGTATTTAATTAAACTGTGTAGAGTTAAAATTAAACTTTTTCAAAATTCGTTTGTATAGAGTTGAACTGTATACAGTTAAATTAATCTAAATACTTAAAATTTATCAAAATTATTTGTATACAATTGCACTGTATAGAGTTAAACATTATTAATTTTTAAAAACTTATTTGTATAGAGTTGAACTGTGCACAATTAACGTGTATTTAATTAAACTGTATAGAGTTAAACAAGTCTAAAAACTAAAAATTTATCAAATTAATCTGTATACAATTGCACCGTATACAGTTAAACGTTATTAATTTTTAAAAACTTATTTGTATAGAGTTGAACTGTGCAGAACTAACGCGTATTTAATTAAACTGTGTAGAGTTAAAATTAAACTTTTTTAAAATTCGTATGTATAGAGTTGAACTGTATAGAATTAACGGTGTTCAGTTGCACTGTATACAATTAAAATGTGTAGAGTTGATACCGCGCCGGTCAAATAAGCAAGTCTAATTGGAAATTGTCTTCTTACCATT
Source organism: Leptopilina heterotoma (assembly GCF_015476425.1). Taxonomy (NCBI): domain Eukaryota; kingdom Metazoa; phylum Arthropoda; class Insecta; order Hymenoptera; family Figitidae; genus Leptopilina; species Leptopilina heterotoma. The sequence continues at coordinate 343,232 of NW_025111050.1, read as the reverse complement.
TTGAACGGAAATGTATCTTGCGAAGGAGACAAATCAATGCGAGGAATAAAAACTATTTCACCTTTAAATTTTCCACTAAGTATTTCGGCAGAAATCACGTTTTTCATTAAAGATTTTACAACTAATCTAGTTCCATTACATAATCCCTGAACTAAATTCATATTTCTCAAAAGCATAATTATGCATCCTATCTTCAACGATAATTTATGAGGAGGTAAACCATCTGGTGTTAAACTATTTAAAAATTCTATTGGGATAACATTGTTTATATCTTTTGGGTCCTCATCATCAATATGTGAATCATTACTATAATACACTATTTCTTTCCCTTCTAATTTTAATAAAATGCGTTCATTTAAATCTAATAATTCAGCATTAGTTAACGAAAGAATACAAGAAGAATATACAGTCTCATCATTTAGACTTATTGATGATCCATATATTTCATCAATTAAATTCCCACTCGAAATTAAATTCTGCGGAATTTCTAAAACATTATTTTCTTTTTCAAACATACTCTGCGGTTTACCATCACCGACATTTAATAACCAGTTCGAAAACTCTACTTGTGTCTTATCTAATCTAACATTCACATGTAAACATCTAGTTTCAAAATGATGCCATAATTTACTATTTTTCACACATACCTCAACAATATGAGTACGACTACCATGTGGAACGATTGGTAGAGTTTGTCGGAAATCTCCCGAAAGCAAAATAACCTTTCCTCCAAATGGTTTATTACATTTTGTAATATCTCTTAACATAGATTCCATTGCTTGTAAAGCATATTTTGGGGCCATTGTAATTTCATCCCAGATAATAATTTTTGCACTCCTTAAAAGTTCAGCATGTTTCGACATTCCACTTACATTACATGTTGAATCTTCATTGATTGGTATAGGAAATTTAAACATAGAATGTGACGTTCGTCCACCTTTTAGAAGATTAGCCGCTATACCAGTCCAAGCAACTGATAGAACTACCATTTCTTCACTTTCGACTTTAGTAATAATTGTATTGTGTAAGTAGCTTTTACCACTTCCTCCACGCCCATCAAGAAAAAAATATCTACTACCATATTCATCATTATGTATGGCCATCATAACATCATTAAAAACTTGCCGTTGTTCATCATTTAAACTTTTAATAAGAGCGTCAGATTCTTTTTTGAGCAATTGTAATGATAATTCATTATTTTCTTTATCTACATTAGAATTATAAATTTTAATCATTTTTTCATCAATATTTGGCAAACCAAATTGATGTAACATAAATCCATGAAAAATAAGTACTTCGTTAATTAAAACTAATGATTTTTAAATTGCTACTTCGACCGGTAAGTTAGTATCGAAAATCATGTGCTCTTTATATTTGTTCCATAAATCAACAGCATTTACAGGCAACCCAAACACACATATATATGCAAATAGACGACAAAGTTTTTTAGGAAATTTCATGCTAACAGCTTCAGTCAAACAATTATCCCATTCATTATCATCTATCATCAAATTTCCTGCACGCGCTGCTTCGGTAAAAGTGTTATACTTAATACCTTCGTATGTCCTTATATCTTCAAACGATGTTGCACCACGTACATAAAGAAGCAAAATTCTTAAATAATATCTTTCAATATCTTTTGGACTAACAAAATACATACGACAAATTAAAGGTTTATTGATTCGTTCCCTTATTTTCCAAGTTTTTGATGACTCAACGAAAAAATAATTATGTGGTATTTCTGCATATAAATACTTTCGAGCTTCAGGATTTTCTGCATTCAATTTAAACCATGCTGTCAATGTCGTATTTTTAAATTTATCAACTGCTTCTTCCTCTAATCCTTCTTTAAAACATATTGACTGTTGATTAGGCAAATGTACAGCAAGTCTATACGTTGCATGTGATTGTTCATGCATGTTAAATTCATATAATCTATGCATTGCCTCTAGTGGACATACATAACGTGTGTTTAAATAATGTATAATTTCATCATATTGCATTTCCTTATTATTATCATCTTTATAACCTACTATTGCACAATCATGTCCCTTATAACAATATTTGAATAAATATTTAACTCCACCTGTACTACCACATGCTACAAGATTAATATGACATTCAAATTTTTTGCTCAAATATGGGTTATATGGTACAATCATCGAATTATCTGCAACGCATTTAATAGACCCACCTTTGTTATAAAAAATAATTTGTTTACCATCATTTTTTCGTCTATATTCTGGATAATTTTTAGAATGATAATTTGTTTCTAAGCAAAACGGTTTCGGATAACGTTTTGTACAAACTTTCTTCTCAGGATCCATACAAGGTGAATTCATATTTTGATTTCCGCAAGGTCCATGAACTTGAAATTGCTTTACAATACTGTATAGTTCAGGATTTTTTGTTTCATCTGGAATTTCTGCACATATTATTTGATCTACTGTTTCTGCATCGCGAATTGGATTACGTAAAAATAAAATTAAATGTACATGCGGTAATCCACGCTTTTGAAACTCTATTACATAAACAAATGCAACAACTGTTCCAAATATTTCTTTGTCTTTTATTTCTTTTATTAATTCTTTTACTTTTAGTTGAAAAACTCTAGCCACAATATCGGGCCGATCAGATGCAATTTCACCAGTTAACAAACTTTCAGTAATTTCAGACCATTTGGGATTACATGTCATAGTAAGAAAAATACTTGGTTTTCCAAATTCTTGAACTAATCGCATAGCATCCATAAAAGATTGTTGATAAGAACGTGGTCCACCAATAAATGTTGAAGGTAAAATAATCATTTTTCCTGGTCGAACATTTTCATCTTTTGCTTTATTATTTATATAATCCATTAATCCGCAGTATAATTCCGCTCTGAGTTTTTTCTGCTGTAAACGAATATATTTTAAACGTTCGCCTTCAACTTTAGACCATACATCAACTATATATTGCTGAGTTAATTTTCCTAATGCTAAACAAGGATTAAAAGTTCCTCTATACGAAAGACGATACATATAAAATTGTAGGGGAGTTACATTACGATTACCTTGCGTATGCTTAATGTTTACAGTCCAACCGGGATCACCTGCGGGAAACATTATAGGATATGTCATAGGATCAACATTTGGACTAAGAGTGGAAATTGGTATACTTTTCGAATCTTTTGGGTGTATACATATATCACGTTCCATTGGAGGTTCACCATCTTCACTAACAAATACAACTGCTACTTCATTACAAGATGGAACATTAAATTTTTTTTGATTCAGTGATCTGTCGCGTTTAATCCACATTTCAATATTTCTTATTATTAAATCTTTTAAATACAATGGATAAGGACTTAACTCATCTAATTTTACTTTCCCCTTATGACAACAAGTACTAAATTTTTTATCGGCCGGTCTTTCACACATAAAATTTAACGAATTACAAAATTCACATTCAACATTCATTAAACCTAATAGTATATTAAGCAACAAAAGGAGAAAGGCAGCCATTTCTTTACGGTGATTTTTGTGACACTCGTTCCGGTCTCGGGGCGCCTACGGCGCCCTCGACCTCCACTCGTGTCACAAAAATCATCGTAAAGAAATTGTCTGCCTTTATTCTCGTGTTACTTACGATATTTTTTATTCCTAATGCACAAAAGCGGCGATTTCAGATAGCAGACGACAGGGAGTAAAAGTCATTCACTTGTTCGATTTGTATGAAAATGGCGGCCGATTTCTCCCTTGGGCAAGAAAAATGCATGTGAACAGCTAATTTTCTTGCCCTTGGGAGAACACGGCCGCCATTTTCATACGGTCGAAGAAATGAATGACTTTCCTCCCTGTCGGCTGCTATCAGAAAGCGCCGTTTTTGTGCATGTGGGATAAAAATAATTTTTTGAAATATTATTTTCATCAAAGTCTTCAAAAGGAATGATTGCAGCTCCTAATGTCTCCAACTTATCATATATTTTACTAGTACGTTTTCTTTGTTTATCTTCTTTTTGTCGTTTCCTTTTTTGTTCATTTGTTTCTTCAATTCTATCCTTTCTTTTTCTATCCCTATCTTTTATTTCGTCAAGTTTCTTTTTTTCACTATCTTCAGGTGAAGAAAGGTTAATCACTGGATTATTTTTTTGACTCTTTCTTCTCAACGGCATTATTTTTACGGTTACGTTTTCTTTGATTATCCTTTTCTTGTCGTTTCCTTTTTTGTTCACTTGTTTCTTCAATTCTTTCCTTTCGCTTACTCTCTCTATCTTTTATTAAACAAAGTTTCTTTTTTTCACTATCTTCTGGTGAAGAAAGGTTAATCACTGAATTATTTTCTTGACACTCTTTCTTCTCAACGTCATTATTTTTACGGTTACGTTGTCTTTGATTATCCTCTTCTTGTCGTTTCCTTTTTTGTTCACTTGTTTCTTCAATTCTTTCCTTTTGCTTTCTTTCTCTGTCTTTTATTAAATGAAGTTTTATTTTTTCTCTATCTTCAGGTGAAGAAAGGTTAATCACTGAATTATTTTCTTGGCACTCTTTCTTTTCAACATCATTATTTTTACGGCTACGTTTTCTTTGTTTATCCTCCTCTTGTCGTTTTCTTTTTTGTTCACATGTTTCTTCAATTCTTTCCTTTCGCTTTCTCTCTCTATCTTTTATTAAACAAAGTTTCTTTTTTTCACATTCTTCAGGTGAAGAAAGGTTAATCTCTGAATGCTCAAGAGATATAATTCTACTTACCTCGTTGACAGGGACCAACTTAGGGAAATTTATTTTTTTAACAAAGAGATTCTTAGATCGATCAATAGAAAGCTTTTTCCAATCATGCTCAACAAACGTGGATCGAAAATCGGAAGTTTCTTTAGACGGAAAACTACTCAAACGGTTATTTTTAAACATTAAATTCAAATGCTTTCTCATTTTGCCATGATCGTATTCAAGAACATTCGGCATCTTATTAAAAAATAAAGATGTTGTAAAAGCTATTGAAAATACACCACAATCAACACCATTTGGTTGTTCATCAACTGTCACAAAAACTACTGGTGGTTTAAAAGGATATAACCTAACTAAATATTCTATTTCGTCCGCAGTTAAAAACCCTCTATTAGTACTATCAAAAATATATTTTTTTTCCCATCATAATAAGTACAAATCCAATGACCTTTATCCAAACGACCACTGAAAAGTATTTGAATATACTTTTGATTTTTTCAATAGGATGAATCAATTCAAGTGTTTGTAAAAGTAATGTACTTTGCATACAAACAACTGAATTTGATTCCCTTTCTAACAATTCTAAAAATTTAAACATATGATTATCATTAAGCATTTCCCCCTCAGTATTTATAATTTTGTAATCATCAGTACTTAAATTCATATACCTTTTTTTACTCGACATGGTTAACTGGATGAAAAATTCGCTCGAAAATCTGGAAACACCTTTCTGGCTGGAAAAATATATTTATTTAATTATTCTTAACTTATATAAATAATAAATCATATGTAAATTCAGTAAAATTATTACATTTTTTATTTATACTTGTGAATTATAAATAAATTATTATCTTCCCAAATTATAAGTACAGCTTAATTTTTATATATTTTTTATAAATTAACTAAAGTTTGTAAAAAAAGCAATATTTGAAAATAGTATTTTTAAGCCAATTTTCCTTTAACCTATATAATCAACATCGTGTCAAAATGAACCAAACAATGAAAAATGTTAGTAAAATTGCGTGTAAATTAAGAACTATGCTGTCATGTGGTAAATTGTTTGGAGACATGCAGTTTTATATCTTTTATTGCAGGTTTAAAACTATAAAAAACGATAAATAATCAAATTTCAATTTGCTCTAACCGAACCTTTATACCATTATTATTGATAAAACATGTTTATAAAGAACTTAAATATTTAATTTAAGTCAAATAAATAAACAAATTATTTATTATTATTATTATTATTACAAACCAAATTATAGACAAAACTGTTTATTTCTTTCAGGCAAATACATATTTTTTCCCAAGTAGCACGCTGTATCACCTGAGTGTCAAGGCGATATCTGTCGGGGATATTCCTGTGATACTGGAAAAGTGTAAAAACGTCCGCTTCTTAAATATCCCTGTGATATTTTTGCGATATTGAGGGGATATGGCTGTGACATTGAGGAGATACTGCTGCGATATTGAGGCGGGATATTGAGGGGATATAGCTGCGATATTGAGGTGATATTTCACCGAATTTCCATTATAATTTGAAATTTGAACTTATAGAAAAAATTCTGTAAAATATCACCTCCATATTAATATCAGCCATATCCCCTCAATATCACAGGAATGTCACAGTGATATTAAAAAAAGCTGATATTATGATACTTCCTTAGTATCACATAAATATCCCCGATAGATATCGCCATGACACTCAGGTGATATAGTATAATACTACTTGGGTTTGAGCAAAATTAAAATTAGTTGAACCAAGCAAATATTTTTTTAATAATATTTAAATGTTTCGAGACCTAGAAAGAGACCTAGAAAGGTTCTTACTTAGTTTTGTAGCGCGTTCTGAAATGCATATAATTTTGAAAAATCCACAAATTGATTATTTCGAAGAAAATGAAGTATAAAAAATTACTTTAAATTACAAAAAGTTATGAAAACTCAGTCATAAATAAAAATAGGTGCCATCCATATATTACGTCACACTATTTTTGGCCCCTCCCCTCCTTCATATTACATAAATTAGCGCTATTTTTTCTGCAAGTTGAAATATGACGTGATGTATGGACCACCCCTTTAGAAAAGGGGGATTAAATCTTCACATATAAACAACTAATTTTAAAAAGATTAATTATGCTCTCTACATTAAAAAAAACTTGATTCAATTGAATGATTTAATTATTTATTATCCATTAAATGTTTATTTGAACTAAGTAAATTTTACTGTACATAAGTATTTTGATTTAAAGTATCAAATAAATATTTATTTAAACCAATCACGAATTACTTAAGTCAAATAAATGAAATAATTGGATCTAATAAATATTGCTTTAAGGGGACATTCCAGTTCAAAATGTTAAAAAAATCGATTTTCTTTGTTTTTATTTTCGGATTTCTTATAGTATGAAGAATACTTTCCTAAATTATTATTGCAAAATTCGAAGTAAAACAAAAGTTATACATCATTATTCTTCGCCATGTCAAAGATGTTTTTGTATGCGGATAAGCAATCGAATGATTTAAATGTTTTCTCATTTGCATTTTTTAAAAAAGAAAAACAAAAATGCATTTGGTGTTGCTGATCACAAATTAGATATCAAATTTTCAAAATTCAAAATAGCGGATCTAATATGGCGGAAAAGAAAATTTTTTTATTTTAATTTTTTTTTCGTTTAATTTTTTTTGTCTACCATATTGCATCAGCCATTTTAATTTTGAAAAAATGATGTCATATATTCGTAATCAGCGACCCCAAAAACCCCCCCGTAACGATTTTCAAGCAAATCCAATGATTTTGAAAAAAAGTGTCCGACATATTGTATTCGCCATATTGAATTTTAAAAATCTGATTCCATATTCGTAATTAGCGACCTCAAAAACCTCCGAGTAACAATTTTCAAGCAAATCCGATGAATTTTAAAAAAAAATTTCGAAACTTATGAACAAAAACTTTAAATGCGTTTTTCTGAAAATGTCTTTTTTTGATCTGGTAAGAGTGATATCTCGAGTTCTTCTGAAGCGATTTAAAAAAATCAAACGGCTTTTGATTCAGCTTCATCATGCCTATAAGTGGAACCTCAAAAACTGGAAAATTTCCAACTCCCCATTTTTTATAAGAGAAATTCTGAATAAAAACACCTTTTTTCGCATATTTTAGGGAAAAAGTACTCTAAAAAAAGGAGGGGAAGAAAATTCCACTTTTTTGAGGTTCCACACCTAAAGAATTATCTAACGAAGAGAATGGGCATTTTCGAAAATGGCGAATATCGCCGCCATTTTGAAATAAAAATAAAAAAAAATTTTTACAAATTCTTAAATAAATTATTTATTACATGTAAAAAATTTTTTTTAAATAAATGTCATAGTTATTTTAATAATATATACTAAAAAAGCCTTCTTTTTTCCTGTTTTGAACTGGAATGTCCCCTTAAATCAATTATGAAAATTACTTGATTTAATAATGCATGTTTTTTAATTTAAATAAATATTTATTTGCATTAATAAAATAATTTTTGAAATAACTAAATATCTATTGGTATCAAATATTTAATTATTCATCCAAATTAATTATTTTAATTAAAATTAATATCCTTTTATTGCGTCAAATAATAATTAATTAGTCTAAATACAAAAATTATTTGCACCAAAACAAAGTATTTTTTGATTGAAATAAAAGTCAATTTCTATTAAATAAATGAATCTATTTTATTATTATTAATAATAAATTATTATGGTTTCAATAAAATATTTATTTGATTCAAATATTTTTTGTTTGTTTTTATCAAATAATTGAGTGAAATAAATTAATTAACTAAAATAATTTATTATTTCTGTTAAACAAATTATTCATTTAATTATTTAATTAATCCAATTAAGATATATTTGATTCAAATAAAAAATGTAATTCAAATCATTCAAGTTATCTGAAGCAAATATAGAGTGATCACAAGTTTCATTTTATTAATTTCCCTGACAATTTACTGACACTGAAATTAATTTCCCTGACAAAATTCTTTTTATAGGAAAATATGAGAGTTTATGGAAAATGAGTAAAATTGATAAATTTTAGTAATTTCTAAAAATTAGATGCAATAATTATAACCCTTACTGAATTCAACAATTTTTTATAATTTTTAACTAAACTTGATCTGTAAATCATTTAAAAATATTTTTCTTCCTAAAGATCTTCTACAATCCAATTACTTAAATATAAAAATAATTCATTCTTTTTTAAAATAATTTTTGAATTTTTTTTTACAGTTTTTTAATTAGATACAATTGAAAAATTTCTAAAATATTGGAATTTGATAAAATCTTTTAAAAATAATTGAATATTAAAAAATATAAAATAATTAAATTTTTTAAGAATTTTAATTACAAATAGGACCATAATTTTTCCGAAATTTTAATAAATAAATTAAATCTTAAAAAATTATGATAAAACAATTTTATAGGAATAAGTTTTTTAATATTTTTGGAAATATGCAATTAAAAATACTAAAAATATTAAATTTTTAAAAATTAGAAACTAATTTTTATTAATTTTAATTTTTAAATTTACTGTTGGCATGCAGATTATTTAGAGCAGGATGTAGTCAATAAGAACACACAAATACGGATGAAATCGGTCGTTTATTAAGAGCTCGTAGACGATCGAGACGTTCACGGTCGAAGCGATATCGAGAAGAAGAAGAAGTGCGTGCGTACACGGTAGAGACGTAGAATCGAACTACTGTTAGATCCAAGCGAGATATTAGGCGCGAATATACAATATTTCAACACTCCCTCCCGAGATTGACTCGTTTACAATATAAATAAAAATGATCAATTTTACAAATTTCAAGCTAAAATAATTTATAAGTTTCTCAATTTATTTTAAATATAGTCGTTTCAAGTCCATCCTTTCTCAAGTTGAATTTTCTGGACATTTCAGCATTGTCGAATTTGATATATGTAACTTCTGTAAATCTTAGGACACCTTTCGAACAGCTCATCTACCAATCTACCAATCATTTTGTCTGAGTTTCATTCAGTAACTGAAAATTATTCAAAATAATTAATTTCGTCATTTAAGTATATTTATTACCATCGTCACATATCGTATACTGTCGTGTATTTCAGTTGTTCAATTAAATTTTTCTTAGAAGAACTGTCGTTTAATCATTTGTTTATTCAAACTGTCTAGAAGAGAAACTGTCTTACATATTAGTTGTTTTTTTGAAATTACCTAAGAGGAATCTGTCGTTATTAGGTATATATATATATATATATATATATATAGTTACGCATTGAACTTTTATCACACAACTTTGTTGTTCGTTATTATATCAGACAATTATTATGTAATTGAAAAACATTCGATATTTACACAATCGTACTTAACATATTATTTCATACATTCTTGACGAACATCCGTCATGTCATATGCCTTAATTTATTTCGCCAATAGTTTTGTACATATCGTTGCAGCTTTATTATCATATTTAACTAGTCGTTGTAAATAAAACTTTGTCAAACTTTCTCGTCGGGGATTCGCTTATCGTCATAATTTTATTAAAATATTGACTTTCATCAATAGCAATATTTAATCTCAAATTTCAATAAAAAATGTAAATTTGATTATTAGTATTTCAAGAGATAATGTCTTGAAACAGTCGCATTACAAGAATCAAAATTACAAAATCACATTTGAAAAACATTATTTGCTATTAACAAAAACCTACGTTTAAATAAGCAAACAGATCGTTTCGTCTAATTATGAAGTTCAAATATAATTTTAATTTCAGTCAAACGTTAAATTATTTATTTGATCAAATTTCACTTGTTTCCAGTAAGATTATAATATAAATTTTATCTTAACTTATAGTTTTATCTATGTGATAGAAAACTAATCAATCGTTATTCTTTAAGAAATATTAAGAGCTTTTTCATAGAATTCCAAACTGTCATTTATTTCCACGTTCCTTTCGTTCTTGATTTGATAACGGTTCTAATACATTTGTTTTTTTTTAAATTTATTAGCTGATCATAATTTCGTTCACATCTGTTTCTTGTATAACTGTCATGCTTTTCGTTATCTCTAAGTCGTATTTTCATATCTAACAGACATTCAGGTTCACATGAGTTTGATTAAGATCGTTATGAGTTATTGTTGTTAATACTGTTCGTATAAAAATTAATATTTAGATACTGTCGCATAAATTTATTTTAAATCATATAAATTTTTATGTTTTAAATACTGGAATTATTAATCTTGCTTTCAATTTAAGAGATCTTAAACTGTCGTATTTTCAATTGAAAAACTCATCTTAAATAAATATTTTGACTTTTTACTATTTTTAACTATCATATTGGATTCTTTAAAACAATCGTAATTTCAGAAAATTTAGTTTCTTACTAATTTAAACTATTTTCTGACTATATGAGTCTCGTAATTTTCTCGTGTGAATTTAATATTTATTTATTTATACTTTTGTTCAATTCATCTCCCTCCGTTTTTAATAATGGTTTTCAAAGTTTAGTAAACTGTTTTTTATTTTATCTCCCTCCGTTTTTAATAATTCGTCTTTAAGGTTAACTAAACCGTTCTTTATTTTATCTCCCTCCGTTTTTAATAATTCATCATTGTTTTTCTAAAAATTCACTGTCTTATCAATTTTTATTTTAATGAACCAGTCGTTTAAAGACAAATTTGTTTCTGTAATTGTTCTGATTTAAGTATTTATTACATCATCTTTTACTATGAACTTTTTTTTATTATTGACAAATAATCTAAACATTTGAGTCGTTTAATTTCATTTCGTTAAAATAATCGTTTATTATAAATTTACTTAGAGAAATTCGAAAGTTAATTTATTTATCGTATCATTTGGTTAAATCTTTCTGGGATTATATTTGTCAAGAAATATCGAAATTATCAAACTGTCGTATATATATTTTTGTATTGTAAAAACTTTTTCGTATAAATTCTTACATAGATGTATATATTACAATTTAGAAGACTGTCGTCGAAAATTATTTAAATTTTAGGCTTTTATTTTATTTCTATTATATTCCTCTAACTTTCGTAAAATAACCAATAGATATTTAATCAGTTTGTATACGCTACAATATAGCTTTATTTGTTTTAACAAAATCGTTATGAGAATAATTTGAATTCATCTAAAATATTGTTTACTTACGTTCGTTAATTTTCGCTTTATTATTGTGATGTAAAAATTATAACTTTTGCAATTGCTGACATTTTGGAAACTTTCGTTAACCATTTTATCATTGTCCTTTTGTAAAATTTGGTAAAAATGTCATTTTTATAGTATTAATATATTTTTCAGTTATTTTCATCAAGTCGTTTGTTGTACAATCGTTATTTCGGCTTTCACTTATTTTTTAAATTTCGTTATTTTGATCCGTTTTTTATTGTAATCTACAGTAGTGTCAAAAACAATATGAAATATCTGAAGTGTTAAACCTATAAAGTTTTGTATATATAAGTTTGATGAAAACAATTCGTTCGTTTTAGGATTCCCTTGCGAAATCGTTTTACCAAATGTCTCCCCACGTGGGTATACATTTGGGAGACATGTGGTAAATTGCTTTATAATTCTGTAAAAATACAGAATTTGATGAAAAAAACGATTGGAAGTTGAAAAGGAACATTTAGGGAATGAAATTATGCAAAGATTTTTATAAAGAAAGCTTTGTATAATTAATAATTAACTGAAATGTGCAAAAATGTCATTGTGATTTTATAGCAATGTTATTTTTCATATTTCATTTGTGGAAAAGTTGTAAATAAGGGAAAAAATAGTGTATATTGTTAAAAGAACGTAAAAATATTAATTACATTTATTAATAAGACTAATTAAACAATAATAATTGTCATTTAATTAAATACCTATGGTAAAGTGATATGTAAATAATTTCTACTTTACCAATAACATTTTCTTTTTCAGTTGGCATGCAAATTATTTAGAGCAGGATGTAGTCAATAAGAACACACAAATACGGATGAAATCAATCGTTTATTAAGAGCTCGTACACGATCGAGACGTTCACGGTCGAAGCGATATCGAGAAGAAGAAGAAGTGCGTGCGCACACGGTAGTGACGTAGAATCAAACTACTGTTAGAGTCAAGCGAGATATTAGGCGCGAATATACAATATTTCAACATTTACATTTAAAGATTTTTCATTAAAATTATTGATAATTCAATTATTTTCCATATTTGCAATAAAAATTCTTTAAAACTTGATTTTCAAAAATTGAAACTGAATACTTGAAAAAAATAATTATTTTCAATTAAATTTGACAAAATTCAAATTATTCAAAACAATTTTTATTATAGATTATAGATATATATTTGAAAATTACCTTAAAAATGATTCAAAAAAAATTTTTGAAAGATTTGCTTATAGTTATTATTTTTCGCACTACAAAAATCGAAATATGTTGCATTTTATACTAAAAAATCAACGGTACTTTGTTGTAACATTAGGAAAAAAGTCGAAAAATCCGCAATTTTTGAAAATTAGTTTAAAAAGTCTCAATTTTCTTATTTCCCTGAAAAGAATTTTTTTCTGTCATTTCTCTGACTTTACTTTGACAATTTCCAAATCCATTTCTTTAATATTCAATTTTACGAAATTTTAATTATTCGTAAATTCTTCTATTAAATAAATATATTAGAAAATAAAAACTTCAAATAATATTAAAAGAATTCAATTAAACTATTTCAAAATTCAATTTTTTTAAATAATTTTTAAATAATTGAATTCTATCAACGAATTTTAATAAAAATTTTTTAAGAATAATTACATTTTTCGAGAAATTCGATTAAAATTGTATTAAAAAGAATTGAAATTCTGCAATGACTTTTATTATTTGTGAAAATAATTGAATTTCTAAGAAGAATTTTATTACTTTTGAACAATATTTAATTTTTGCGAAGAATTTTAATACTCTTGAAAATAATTGAATTTTTGCAATAATTTGTAACTTTTACAAAATTGAATTTTTTTTGTGTTTTTACCTAAACATCTTCCCTAAATCCATTATTTTTAATAATTTTTGAAAAAGTTCTTTAAGAATTTTCAAATTCATTTGTTTACAGTTCAATTTTTCAAAATTTCGATTATTATTCGTAAAAATCCTTCAAATAAATATATATATTAGAAAATAAAAACTTTAAATAATTTCAAAAAAAATTGATTCTACAGAATTGTTAGTTAAAAATGTGAAAAATTCATTCCTTTAATGAATTTTTAAAAAATTTTAGAATTTGTTCGACGAATTCGATTAAAATTGTATTAAAAAAAATTAATTAAAATTTGGCAATCAGTTTTATTATTTATAAAAATAATAATCGAATTGAATTCCTAAAAAGAATTTTATATATATATTTTATTTACTCTCCCTGCCCAATGCAGGGTTCGAGGACCCATATTACATAAAAACTTAAACTAAATTACAAATTTCTTATTCTACCTTAACCTAATACAAAATCTTAATCCTAATCTATTATAATTATAATTTATCCGCCAGTGCCGGGCTTCCGTTTCCCGTTCCATATGGCTTCGTTATTTGAAGTCAAATTGAAATTAAACTAAACTTACGATCCCACCCTCTTTATCTTTAATTTAAATAATCCCCTCATTCACTCTTATTCTTTCTAATTCATACATCCATCTCTCACCTTGACCATTCTCATTCAAAATCCATATTACTCTTTCACCCACTCCTCTTTCATCTTCCTCTCTTCTCGCACACCTATCCAAAACATGTTCCCAGTCTTCCACTTCAAACCCACATACTCTGCATAATTTCTCACTTTCATTCGCCCAATATCTACATACCCTCATTCCTTCCCCCATTCAAAACCTAACCACTCTGTTCATTTTCCCTTCTTTTTTAAAACTTCTTAAATACTTTGGCACTTCTCTTCCTTTTATCATTCTGTACCACTTATTGTATCTTGATTCTGTTATCCTCTCCCACCTTTCCTCTCTATCATTCTCTTCCCATCCCTTTCTCACCTCCATCCATCCTCTTCCCTTATTCATACCTTTTTTTAGCTCATTTATCCTCTCATTCTCCCATTTAGCCAATTCATTCTTTCTTTTTCCCTCTCTTTCTTTAACTTCCATCCAACATATACGCGTCCACTTGCACCCTCTGCCCTGTCTCATTTTTTCCTCAAAACCCCAAGCCCTGTTTCTCTGCCTTACATACATTTTCTCTCTACCCAATTCCTCTCTTAACATATATCCCGGACAATTTCCACTCACACCCATCACCCACCACAATCTTCTTTTCCAGTCATTCTTAAACCTTCTTTCCCCTATCCCCCATACTTGCCCCATTATTTTGATCGCTCTTTCTACTCTTCTATTCACATTCAAATCATGCCCACCATTATACGTAAACCAGAAACCCAGATAACAGAACTCACTCACCTCTTCAACCATTCTTCCATTCATTTTCCATTCATTCTGTCCCTCATCCCTTTTATTCATAAACCTCACAATTTTTGTTTTCTCTACATTCACCCATAAGTCTTTTTCTCCTACATACTTCTCAAATTCTTTCATTAACAATCTCATTCCTGCCTCCTTTTCCGCCATAAGTACCACGTCGTCCGCATACGCAAGTGAGTATATTTTTCCCTTTCCCAATTTTATCCCTCCCTTTCCTCTTCTCTCCAGCTTTTATTCTAAATCCGCCATTAGTAAGCTAAAGAGAATGGGACTCATAGGACAACCCTGCATCAACCCTCTTCCCAACCAGAACTCTTTTCCCAATTTCTCTCCTATTCTAACTCTTTTTCTGACATCCGTGTATAACTCCTTAACTCTTTCCACAATTCCTTCCTTTATTCCCCTTTCCTTTAGTACCTTCCATAAAATTCCCCTATTAACCGAAGGGAAGGCCGCCTTAAGATCCACAAAGAGTGCCACCATTTTTCCTCCTTTTTCCTTCAAATTTCTATTAACCAAATAATTTAGGGTATAAACATGGTCCATTGTGCCCATTCCTTTCCTAAACCCTGCTTGGTTATGTGGAATCCCTCCCTTCCTCTTAACCTCCTTTTCCAACCTGCTTCTTAGCACCTCTGCGTATACTTTATAGCTAACTGGCATTAGCGTTATCCCCCTATAATCTTCTACTTTCTTTCCATTTCCTTTTTTCACAAGTGGAACAATAAGTCCCGTTTTCCACTCCTGTGGCCATCCTTCTCCCATCCATACTTTATTTACAATCTTCCAAATTTCCACCCTTAATTTCTCCCCCCCATATTTTATACTTTCACCTTCCATCCCATCTTGCCCCACTGCTTTATGTCTCTTCAACTTATTTATTGCCTCCTCTACCTCTTCTCTCGACACCTCCTCCTCGTCTTCTCCTATTACTGCTTTCCTTCCTTCTCCTCTTACTTTGTGTTCTGTTCCTCCGCTCATCTCCATGAAATACTGTGTCCACTCCTCCATTTTTATGTTCTTATTAATTTGTTTACCCTTCCTTCTTTCCCTGTTTATAACCTCCCACTCTCTTCCATCTTTCACGGCATTTTCAACCTCCTCCATAAACCTCTTCTTCTCCTCTTCTTTTTTCCCCTTTAATAGCTTCTCATGCTCCTTATGCTTTCTATTGTACTCATTTCTCTCTATTTTTCCTTTTCTCCACTCCTTAATATAAACCCTCATTCTTTTTCTACTTTCATCGCACTCACCATCCCACCACCCTTTATACCTTACTTCCTTACTCTCTGCATGTCCCATGTTCTCTTTAATTTTATCAATTGTTTCCCTTATACGTCCTATTCTCATATCCACACTTTCGGTCTCAATCCCTTCTTCCATCTCCTCTTGCATCCTTTTTCCAAATTCTGCCAATCTTTCTTCATTCCACTTTCCCATTTTAATTTTCTTTGGATTTTCTGCCGTCTTTACCACTCTCCTATTTTTAGGTTTTGTCCCCTCCAATTCTACAACCAGTGGAAAATGATCGGACCCTATTTCTCTTCCTACCTTCATCCTTCTTATCCCATCTCTACCTTTCTCATTCGTCAAGACATAGTCGATGACAGTGTTTCCTTTCCCACAGTATGTGTAATTTCCTTCTTCATCTCCTTCAATGTTTCCATTACATATAGCCCAACCTTCTTCCTCGAGTAATTCCAACAACCTTTTTCCCTCACTGTCCACCTCCTTATGCCGTGATACCCTCACATACTTTTCACATTCTTCATCCCATACACCACCCCCCAATTCTCCAGTCCACACATTTAAGTCTCCTCCAATAATCACTTTATTATCCCTTCCTTTTTCCATCCACCCTTTTAAACTCTTCCATCCCTTTTCCTCACCCCTTCTACTATATATCCCCACTATGTCTAAATTTTCTCTTCCTATTTTTATACTCCTAACCATGCATCCCTCTTCTTCTCTTACCGAGTTCCTTGCCTCCCTCATCTCCACCCTTACTCCTGATATCATACCTCCTGCTCCTCTCCCTTTTTGAAATTCTCTCTTCGCACCTTCTATTTTCCATCTGTATCCCTTCGGTAACTTTCGCTTTATTCTCTCCCAATCCTTCAATTCAATCCACGTTTCACATAACATCAGAACATCCCACTTCTCCAATGTTTTCCAAAATCCCTCATCTTTATTGTTCATCCCCCCCACATTCCAGAAAACCGCTTTTATTCCCGCTCTTTCCTTGAAATCTCTACTCCACTCCCTTCTCCACTCCTGACCCAAAAAACCTTTTCATTATTTCCATTTTCACGTCCCTCTGACATAATTTTTTCTCTATTCCTTTCGTCCTTTACCACTTCTCCTGTTGCTTCGCTTACTACCCACTTAACCCCATTTATCCATACACATTCCCTTCCTCTCTTTACTTGTGCACCTTTATCCCTCTCTTCCCACTTCTTTTGATCTAATTTCCTCGAAATTACTCTTTCCTTCCATGTTTTATCCTCTTCTATTATTTCTTTCCTTCCCTTTAATTTATTTTTTGATGCCATCACCTCCATTTTCTGTTCTTCGTTTGCCAGTTGCACTACCCACACTTTAGGCCTTTCCTTGTCCTCCCCACCAACCCCTTTTAATCCCACAATGTTCACATTTGCTCCTATCTCTCTAAATATTTTTTCAATAGTCACTTTTCCATCCTTTCTTTCTACTTTCATCCCTTTGACCACTATGTTACTCTTTCGTTTTTCCCTCTCTGTGCGTTCCATCCATTTAGTGACCTCCTCCATCTTTTCCTCTAACCCTGTCTCTCTCACTTCTCTACATACTTGGACCTCTTTGTTACATTCTAATTCTTCCAATCTTTTCTTTACATCTGTCACCATTTCTTTCGATTCCCTTAATACCTCCCTCACCTCCCATAATTCTCTTTCCACTTCTTCCTTAGTTTCTTTTTGATTTTCCTCTAACGCATTGAGTTTCTTGTACATTTTATCCTTTTCAACCTTCCATCGCTTTTCCCATTCTTCGCACATTTTCTTTATCCCCCCTATTTCGTTGCTTAGCCCTTCGTTCACTTTATCCATTTTCCTATCCAAGTTCCTATTTATTTTTTCCATACCTTTACTTGTACTTTCTCCCATTCTTTTAATCAATTCTTCTAAATCCGCAAATTCTTTTCTTTCTTTTCTACCTTTATTTTCCCTTTTATTTTCTGATTCCTGTTTATCTTTGTTCTTATCGTCTCCTTCTTTCCCTTTCCCACCTTGTACAAATTTTATCATCATTCCTTTATTAATATCCCTCTCTTTATCTAACAATTTTAAATTGGTCGGCCTTCCCGGTTTCTCTTTCGTATTAGCATTGAAATCCGCGCTGCCTACACTCACTACATTTTCGTCTGTCAACGAAAAACTCCTGCGTTGTCTCCCCTTTCCCCCTACATCCTTCTTTCCCTCACTACCGCTTAATAGATCCAGCAGTTCTCTCTCCTCCCCCTCGATCTCTCCTTCTGTCTTCTCATCATTCCCAGCGATCCCCGGCATTGACTGCCATCTCTCGCTTTTATTTGGCGATCTTACCGTCATTTTCCACAACGTGACTCAATCACCTTCTCCCCAACTTCCTCCGCCTTCTCTCTCACCCAATACACCTGTCACACTCACTCACCACGTTTTCCAACTAACCCTAAAATACCTACGACTTTCTCACCTGTTTTAAACACTCACACCAATTTTACAGCCAAACAATTTTTCACACACTTAACACTCCGCACTTTCTTTAACACTTATATTCCCATACAAACAACCACCCCTTAAAAAAAAGCCTTTATTTTTGGCAAAAAAACCTTCACAATATCCAAACGCGACTGAACTCTATCGGTACCGGAAACGGAAGCCAAAAAGAATTTTATTTTTTTATTATTTACAAAAATAATTGAATTCAAGTAAAAATTTTACCATTTATGAAAATAATTGAAGAATTGCAAAAGAAATTTATAAAAAGTTTGTAAATAATAAAATTCCTGTGAAATTTTTATTATTTTTTGAAAATAATTAAAAGTTTGTAAAGAATTTTATTAAAGTTTTTTTTAAATAATTAAATCATCGAATTGAGGAACATTTTTGAACATAATTGAATTTCTGTGAAGAATTTTATTACTTTTAAAAATAATTAAATTTCTGCAATCATTTGTAATTTCATTTCTCTAAAATTATCCAAATTATATCTTACAATTTACGAAATTTTATCCTTTTTGAATTAAATTACAGACTTTTACGCGATTTACGGATCTAGTTCAAATCCTACCACCCTGAAATAAATATTTGTTAGATCCAAATAAAAATTATTTGAATTAAATTTTTTCAAATAACTTGAATTAATTGAATCAAATAATTTTCTATTCTATGTAAATCTGAATCAGTGAAAATCAGTGAAATTTTTTCATTTACAAAAATATGACTGATATTTCAATAAGTCCGTTGTTGATTTAAAATTTTTTTTTGAAATTTAATGAAATTTCTTAATTTTTTATGAAATATGATTTTTAGAGCATTGTTTTTTAAATTTGATAAAAATTAAGAAATATTTTAAATTATTATATAGTTAATAGTATTTTATAATATTGTAACTGTAATAATATTTTTAAAATTAATTCTTGTCACAATAATTTAACAATGAGAATGTTGAATCATTAAAGTAGAATAGAATTATTTTTCTGAAAAATTCAATTTAAAAAATCTTTAATTACAATTTTTCAAAAAGACAATTATATGTAAAAAAATAAAAAAGTAATTTTTACTAAGGTGAAAAAATAAAATTTTTTAAAATATAAAACTTATTTTAATGAAATTTGACAAAATTTCCAATTGTTTCAATTTTGAAAAATTATTATTCTCGAGAATATTCAAATAAAATTTTAATTACCATTTTCCAAAAACCTAATTTTTCTCATAATTTAAACATTAAATATTTCGAATTTTAATAATTTTTTGAAAAAGATATTAGTTAAAATACCTATTAAAATATTAATTTTCAAGAAAACTAACAAATTAATGATTTCTTACATTTAAATATTATTATACTTTTCACTTTTTTGTATTTATGAATTTTTAAATTAAATTAAATTAATAAAAAAATATTAATTAAACCTTAATTTATCAGAGGTTGTTATAAAGAAGATTGTTATATAATTATATAATTGTGAAGAATAATTTCACTTGAACCTTAAAAAACGCATGTTTGACAAAGTAAACTTTGTTTACATCTGTCTAAACATACGTCACAAGACTCTGACGTCATATATATAACCTGTATAAGAAAATGTGAATTTAAACTTACCAATCTGTCCAGCGTTTTCTGCTATTCCAATGTCAGGTTGAACCGGTTGAACACAACACAATACACAATATATTTGCGATTCCAACACGTGCTGAAAACACGATCGACAATTGTGCAATTATAATAAAATGGTAAATACCACAGACACACGACTAATGACAGCGAGACGCGACGACAAATTTTAATTAAAGTCAAAGAAAAAAAACAAAAGCATACACAAAACTCTAACTTCAAGTGTGGACAGACTGGACAGAACAAGAGGATTATTATAGTTAATAATAAGTAATAATATATTTAATTATTGCATATTTTTACTTAAGTAATTTATATTTGGTACAAATAACTATTTATTTGATGCTATAAAATAAAATATTTATGTTCAGTAAACATTTACTTATCTCAAATAAATAAAAACAAATAATTATAAATACAGCCGAGCGAGCGTCAGCGAGTAAGGATATGTCGCTAGTTATAAATTAATTAGTTAATTAAATAAAAAATATATTTATTTTTTTTTAATTTTGTCAACACTGGGGGAGTAATGGCAGCCAATATTGGGCCATTAATGTCTGCCGACATCTGGCTGCCGACGTCCAACCGTGGTTAACACCACAAAAGTCGGGCCAATATTGTCTGTCAAGTCTCCATGCCAGATTTGCTAATACTGGGCCAGTGTTGGGCCGCGTTGGTTTTCGCACAGGGCCGCCAAGCTGTAATGTAAGTACACGGAGAAACTTTTTCTTCTAATATTAAATATATTTGGTTATCTTTATTCTAAAAGTACGTTAGAATGTGAGGATTTTTCGTGCGTTGTGCTAATAATTTCAACATTAACCCGGCGAGCGTAAGGTGGAATTTTGCAACACCGAGCGTAAGGTAGGGTATTTTTTACCCTGTAATGTAATTTACTATTTATAAATTAAAAAAAACTTAAAATCATGGAAATTTTTTTCTATAAATGTTTTATGTTGCAAAGTAATCTAATTTATTAATATTACGATAAATTTTTCATTTGTTTAAACAAATTATTATTGTTAATTTATAACAATTCCAAAAACAAAATAGGGAAAAGCAAATTTCTATATATTTGGCAGCATGATATCGGTATTATTTAATGCTAAATTAATGAATTAAATAAAACATTAAATTAAATTTGCTATAATTATTATTTAACATTGTTTAAACAATTAATTGTTGTTATTTATTAACTTTTTTTCTATTGCACTTAGAAAGATGGAGTTTTTTTTTAATTTTGCAATTTTGGACCTAAAATAATAACCGATAATTATTAAATGTCAATTCGATATGTTAACAATTGTTTAAACAATTAATTGTTGCTATTTATTAACTTTTTTTCTATTGCACCTAGAAAGATGCAGTTTTTTTTAATTTTGCAATTTTGGATCTAAGATAATAACCGATCATTATTAAATGTCAGTTGGATATGTTAACAATTGTTTAAACAATTAATTGTTATTATTTATTAATGTTTTTTCTATTGCACCTAGGAAGATGCAGTTTTTTTCTAACCAACAAAAACGTTGGTAAGGTTTACAACGTTTATTATCAACGTATATTATCTTAGATCCAAAATTGCAAAATTAAAAAAAACTGCACTGTTCTAGGTGCAATAGAAAAAAGTTAATAAATAACAACAATTAATTGTTTAAACAATTGTTAACATATCGAATTGACATTCAATAATTATCGGTTATTATCTTAGGTCCAAAATTGTAAAATTAGGAAAAAACTGCATCTTCCTAGGTGCAATAGAAAAAAAGGTAATAAATAACAACAATTAATTGTTTAAACAATTGTTAACATATCGAATTGATATTTAATAATTATCGGTTATTATCTTAGGTCCAAAATTGCAAAATTAGGAAAAAACTGCATCTTTCTAAGTGCAATAGAAAAAAGTTAATAAATAACAACAATTAATTGTTTAAACAATGTTAATTAATAACTATAGCAAATTTAATTTAATGTTTTATTTAAATCATTAATTTAGCATTAAATAATACTGATATTAGCTGCCAAATTTTTAGAAATTTGCTTTTCTCTATTTTGTTTTTGGAATTGTTATAAATTAACAATAATAATTTGTTTAAACAAATGAAAATTTAATTGTAATAATAGTAAAAAACATTATTTATCCTTAGTAAACAATAATAGTGAAGTTCATTCATGATTCCAACTTTTTTTAAAATTATACAAAGAACAATACTCGTCGTAGTGTGTTTTATATTCAGGATACATGTGTTGACAATTATTATAAATAAATAATAAGAAATGCAAAAAAAATAATTTTTTTATTCGTTATTGATTTGTTACCGTATTAAGTGCAGCTATTAAAAATTACAGGTAATTTCATCAATTCAAATTCGAATTATGGAGAAATGAATATTCTGCAGGGTAAATTTTACCCTACCTTACGCTCGCCGGGTTAATACGAAAATATGATAAGTTCGTTATATATTAAGCAACCTTCGGTGTACAAAAATTACTATCTGCATTAGAAATAGTCTTATTTTTCTTTAGAAAAGAATAAAATGCTAGTTTATGTTTGTGAAATAATACGGTAATTCTAACCTTTTTTCCACATATAGATAGAATATATAACAGACATTCTAACGTAACATACCAATTTTGGAAGGACTGCGGGCGGACTTAACCGATTTCGCCCGAGCATCACCCAGTCCATCACCTGACGTCGCGAACTAACCCTAATGTTTTCGAAGTTGAAATTCACACGTGTATGAAAGAAAAAAACCTTTTATTAATAAACGTGAATGTCTCCTCATGCCAAATTAAATTCAAGAACTGTTCCTCAATATAACATAATTTTTTTCACGACTTTTACTTATTTACATAATTTGATTAGTAAGTTATTTTAAAAAATGCTCTCTCTCGAAGGCACATATTTTTCCACTCGTTTAATATATAAGGACGATTCAGCTGTGTACTTCTAACGAACCGTGCGATCTTTCGGTTTCCGTGACCAATCGTCGTGTCTTTACTTGCTTGTGCGTGTGTGCGTTAATAATATAGGTTAGGTTAGGTTCTTACGTCGTGTTAAATATATTTACCTACAGTTACAGTGACATACACTAATGCCATCTACCATCAGATCCAAGTATCACTATCGTCTCTATGAGTATCTATAGACAATTAATTTGTTGTGTTTCTTTTTAATTCATGGCTTTCCCAACTTTGCAAAAATTATTATTTTCTTTCTAAAACAACATACTAATTTTCGTTAGTTTCCTTATGAAGAACTGTAAAATATATACTGAATGAGTGTTTTTGATAGTCTCAATAGCAATTTCTATAACCTATGTCGTTTTTCCCTTGAATCTAACCTAACATACTAAAATGTCTCACCAGTTTTAAGAATTAGTGGTATTAAAAGCTTCTCCGTGTAACCAATATACTGTATAGTTCGTCGCCCCTGGGATGGAGGCGCTTCTGTCGCCACTTACACATAAGAATATGTGTAAAGATAGAGCGGGGCTTATGTAGTAGTGTGTAAACAAAATTTTTAACCTTTATTATAATCGTTTGTTTAGTAAAAAAAATTTAAAATACATCATTTGAACACGTTTTATTGAACAAATTTAATGTGAATAGAAGGGTGAAAATGACTTTGTTCTATTCTATCAGTATTGCTTAAGTAAATATTTTAATTTTTTGCAAACATATACCGGCATTATAACTGTCAGTTTACATTTTCATTTTCCTTAGTCTTTGTATTTCTATCATTTAATAATAATATTAGTAATAAATATAACAAATTTAATATATAAGAGTGATTGATTAACAAAATTTTAACAGAATAACATAAATTATCTTTTAATAATTAAGAGATCCCAGGCGCGAAAGACCAGTGCTGACGATGGGTTGAAACTTGACTGAGTCTTGAACGCCCAGCGTGGGTAACCCAGAGTTGAAACAGTCTTTATATCATTGTCACTCAATATTGGTTCAGCATGGGACACCAATGTTCGTCCCATGCTCGATTTAACACTCGGTCAATCTTCGTGAGTGAAGCTTCAACATCCAGTCTTTATTCAAGCTTTAATCAATCTTGATAGTTTATTTATTACCGTGTGCACTTAACAATATTAGATATAAATACTTATAAATTATTTAATATTAAAATATTATTTCTGATAATTTTTAGTAATTTTTTATACTATTTAAAAATGTTAGAACTTAGATTTAAACTTTGTCGATATACGGCGCCAACGCCATTTTCTATCGAGAGTATCGACCGTTGTCGATACACAACTATGTTCTCGAGATACATAACTCGCGTACTTCAGACCGACTCGCTCTTTGTGCCTTTCCGCGCGCGTATTGTTTTTCTCTCTCGGTTATAAACCGATACACAAAATATATTGTTAATGTGAGACTTAAATATTCTAAGAGATTAAGAGTGTTATTTCGATAAGAGTATAAATAAACTATAAAGAGTAATAATCGAAATCCAGTGTTTAATTCATAAACCCAACTATCCGACAGGTTATGGGCCCAGGGCACGCTTCCTCTGCGTCAAATAATTAAAGTGTCCTTGTGGTAAAATAAAAGTGTTATTACATTAAACACAGCACAACCAAAAAGGTTAGTATCTTTAAGATATTATTGTGGATAAATAGAGAAAATTTACAGACAGTAAAAGTAGAGAAATAGACGTAAAATTTAACTTGGCGGACGGCATGGCGTCCTTGTGTGTATCAAGCATGGTGTTTGTATGCCGGCTTTTAAGCACAAATTTTTTTTTAAAAAACAGTCAAAATTAAACTATAAAGAGACTTGAGTTTATTTTAGAAGAATTTTAGAATGTAATAAAATTTTTATTATAAGAGACTAGAGAAAAATAATAGAAGAAAAATAAATTAGAATTACAATTTTTTTTCTTGCGTGATATACTAGTCATTTCGCTTTGAAGTAAAATAAGTTGTGGGGTCGATTTTCAAATGAATTTGCTGTGCAATGGATTTTGTCTGTCGACTAGGGAGTCAGTGTGATTCTGCGGGACTCTCGAATACGCGCGTGGCCAACCCGAAATCCTACAGGTTTAAAAGCAGTGCTTTTTGGCCACAAAGTTCGAGAAAGGGTGTGCGTGTCCGTGTAGTCGCGCGGAGGAATACAGGCTTCCGCCTCGCTTTGCAATAGATTGCTGTGCGTCTGTTGTAGATCAGAGGCAAGAAGCATTCATTTTCCTTTCAAAATTTTTTTTGCAAACAAAGATTTAGAGTATACCTGGTATTTAAAATATCATAAGAGAAAATAAATAAATTATTGTTAATAAAATACAATTAAGGAAAATATGTTTTCATAAACCCACAACAGATGGCAGAAAAGAACTTTACACCGTTTTTCGAATTTCAAAATAATCCACTCGTGGAATACGATTCGGAAGACGAATTTTCAATAGGAAACCATCCCAACGATGAGAAATTGGACAACACAGAGACATCCGACACACTACATAATAATAAAGAGAATTTAGAAGAAGAAATAGAGAAACTTGAAGAAGAAAGAGACAACGGAATAAAAATAAAAGAGGAATCTAAAGAGGAAAATTCAGAGAGTAAGAGTAAATAGATGTTAAATAAATAATTAAATAAATATATATGTGTATATATTTTTTTTCTTATTTTTCTGCCATATTGAAATTTATTTTAGAAGTACTGTAAATAAAAATATATAGACGAAAATAAAATAGAATTTTTCTAAAGATGTGTTTAAAAAGAAAAAAGTTTAAGAAGGTCAGGCCTGACAATGCATTCATGTTAAGAGTAAGAGATAAAATCCAGGTATTAATCAGAATTTTTTTTTACAGAAAAATCCAAAGAGACGATCAAGAAAAATACCCCGAGAATTTTAAGCAATGAACTCTTTCAAACTTCAAACTTAACCGTTATCCAGCACAAGTACACGAAACTGCGCAAGCTTCAAGAGGAAACCGTAGTTCGCATGAAAAGTTCGCTTGAATCTCTCGAAAAGGTGATGGTCGAAGCAAATCATTTGGTGGCACACATGGTCCAAATATCACAAAATAATCTGGAAACTGAACGTCTTCGACTTAAAAATCTAGAGGTAACCCAAAATAAGAGTAATTTTAAACGAAAATTAGAGGCCGATTCAAAAGAGGAAAGTAATTCAAAACGGCAAAAAGTAGTTTCTGATCCAAGTAGTTCTAAAGCTTTAGATGACCAAATTAAATTTAGAGAAAGTGTAGATGCTTTAAAGGAAAAACTAATAGAGAACGAATTCCACACTTCAAAAATAAACGTAAAAAGAGAATATAAACTGGCACAGAAAACTAACTTTGACCTTTGGTTAGACTATTTAAAATCTGATTTAACGAGTAACGATTTGATGGACATAATTGATTCAAATGTAAAAAGTCCAGAAAATATTTCTGCATCAAGTAGTTTAAAATGAAAAAGTATAGTTAGAGATATAATCATTAATCATTTAGATAAACATTATCACAAGAGAATTTTGAATGAATCTGACCCAAAGGAGATTTTAAAGAAATTAAGAGGTTATAAAAAGAGTGAAAATAATGTGACTCACACTTCTGTGAGAGCACGACTTTATCAAATTAAAATGAGAAAAGAAGAAAAATTAGATGATTTCTGTGAACGTTTTGACTCTATTATTAGAGAATATGAAGTCTGTGAGAATGCCGTTCCTCTTACCGAACAAGAGAAGCGATCTTCTTTTTACCAGGCTGTATCCTCAATAACACCAGAACTCAGAAACGCTGATTTTATTCAGAGACAAAATTTTTCAAAAGAAATGAGCCTAGAGGAAATTAAATCATTTCTCTTACAGTTAGAGGCTGAAAAGAAGAGCGAAAAGAAGGAAGAAGTTAGAGCTCAGCGATCGAGGACATTCCAGAACGAGAATAAAGAAACACGCTGCCATAGATGCAACGCAATAGGACACTGGGCAAAGGACTGCCACCTCCAGAATTGCGGTCAATGGTTTTGTTACTATTGCCAGAAGGTAACAGATCACAAAGGAGATGACTGTCCGACGACTCGCCGACAGCCATATGATAAGAATAGAGGTAAAAACATCAAGAGTAATCTATTTAATAGAAATAAGAGTAAACTTGAACCAGAAACGAAAAATCCCTATAAATTTAGAAAAGAGCAAAAGAATTTTAGTAGAGAAAATAAAGAGAAGACGTTTAAAAATTTTAATAATACTGAGAAAGGAAAATTCGACCGAAAATCACAATGGAACAAAAATCCAAAAGGTCATCAAAACAAAAATAAAGTGAAGAATAATGAAGAATGTAAGATTAACTATGTAAATTTATCAAATTTTAAAGAGACTATAAATTTCATTGCTGATTCGGGAGCGACCGATCATATTGTAAACAAAAGTTTCATTTTAAACGATTTTAGACCTTATACGAATGGTATAATTAAGAGCGCGAATAAAAACGAATTTGCAGATATTGTAATAGACGGAAAGGGAGATCTTCTGCTGCAATCGAATACATCGGATAAAAATCTTATTAAATTAACAGATGTCATTGCAGCGGGGGATATCTCTGAAAATTTGCTCTCATTAAGACGATTAGTAGATGCAGGTTTCTACATTTACTTAGATAATACAACACTTAAGGTTCATGATAAAATAACAAACAAAATTATTTTAGAGGGTAAATACGAAAAACCAAATTGGATCGTACAATTTAACCTTAAAAACAAACAAAACTTAGAGTATGAAAAGTATTGCTGTAGAGCAAGAATGATAACTTATAATGAGCTTCAAGAACAATCGCAAACAAAATTTGTAAATAAAGAATTATCAAGTTCGGAGGGAGAAGAAAATAAATCTAGTTTAGACCGTTCTGCGATTGGGAGGGAGAATGAAGAGAAGCTCACAAACTTAGATGTAGACCAAAAGCAAAATTTAGAGTTTAACATTGTCACAGACATAGAAAGTAGTTCGATGTCAAGAAAAACACTTAAGATAGATAGTTTAGAATCTTTTGAGCATATAGAAGAAATGCTTATACCGAATTTGTTAGAGAAAAAGCCAGACAGTTCTGAAAGATTTAGTGAAGCAATGTTGTGGCACGTTAGGTTAGGTCATGCTTCACTAAATTATCTAAAGAAACTTCAAAAGTCACAAAAGAGTTTAGAGAAAGTTAAATTTGACGATTCCATATTAGATTGCGAAGTATGTATAATTGCAAAAATGGAAAAACTACCTTTTTATCCCACATGCACAAAAACGGCGGTTTCTGATAGCAGCCGACAGGGAGGAAAGTCATTCATTTCTTCGACCGTATGAAAATGGCGGCCGTGTTCTCCCAAGGGCAAGAAAATTAGCTGTTCACATGCATTTTTCTTGCCCAAGGGAGAAATCGGCCGCCATTTTCATACAAATCGAACAAGTGAATGACTTTTACTCCCTGTCGTCTGCTATCTGAAATCGCCGCTTTTGAGCATTAGGAATAAAAAATATCGTAAGTAACACGAGAATAAAGGCGCCCTCGACCTCCACTCGTGTCACAAAAATCACCGTAAAGAAATGGCTGCCTTTCTCCTCTTGTTGCTTAATATACTATTTAAAGAGACTAGAAAAAGAGCAGAGCGACCCTTACAACTGATACACACAGACACAATGGGTCCTATAAAACCCAACTCTTACCCAAGTTCGAAGAAGTTTATTGTAGTCTTCGTAGACGATTATTCTAGATTTGCCAAAACATACTCCCTAAAAACGAAAGACGAAAACGGTGAGGCCTTTAAGAGTTTTCTAATTTCAGCTCGAAACTTACAAGGTAAAGATGAAAAATTGTGCTTTGTGAGATCAGATCAGGGTACAGAATTCATCGGAGGAAAGTTTTTAGAGATTTTAGAGGAAGAGAAAGCAGAAATTGAAACGTCTCCACCTTATACACCACAATATAACGGCACCGCAGAAAGGTTCAACAAGACAATTCAAAACAAAGTCAGAGCTTATATGCTCGACTCAGGGCTACCAAAGAGCATGTGGGAATTTGCTGTTGACGCTGCCGTGAACGCATACAACAGAACTCCTCACAAGTCAATAGAGTTTGAAGTTCCTTTAGAGAAATTTGCACTAAATGCTAGTTGTCACTTCAATCAAATAAAACGATTTGGTTGCATTGGATATGTGAAACTACCAAAATCAGACTCCAAGTTCAGCGAAAAAGCAATAAAAGCTGTCCTGATCGGATACACAACTACAGCTTACTTACTCTGGCATCCAAGCACCAGAAAGTTTATCGAATCGAGAGACGTGAGATTCAACGAGAAACTAGTATATAAAGATGTTTATAAGAGAGATCAAAAAGAAAACAATGAAAATTTACAAGAGGTTAATGAAACGAAAGAGGTTAATTGGAATTGTTTAGAGGAAAGAAAAGAAATTGAACAAGAGACAAAAGAAGAGACAATCTCAGAACCCAAAAAAAGAGGAAGACCTAAGAAACAATTAGAGAATAAAAGCAAAAATTAAGAGGAGAAAAATGAAAGTAGAGATGGTTGCGTGACTAGAAGTAAAAAACAAAAGAAAACTAGATTTCCAAGAAGAACACAAGAAAGCTTACACGGGGAAGCCGATAGAAGACACAAGTTTCTCCAGATACGTGAACTGCTCGTGTGTTTCTGTAAACGAAGAAAACAAATATATTCCAACCAAGGAAGAAAAAGAGATTGAAATGAGACACTGTCTAATAGCGACACTAAATAGAGATCCGATTAACTACGAAGAGGCAATGCAAACCAAAGAGAAAGAAGGCTGGAAATCAGCAATTTTAGAAGAAATAGAGTCTCTAAACCAAAACGAGGTATGGGAATTTGTTGATCGACCGAAAACAATGCAAGATGGAAAAAGAGCAAACATTATTGACTCAAAATGGATATTCAAGAAAAAATTAGAGGCTGATGGATCAACTAGACTTAAAGCTAGACTAGTGATTAGAGGATTTAAGGATAAAAACGTGTACGATCTGAAAGATACGTATGCTCCTGTTTCTAGATTACCAATTGTTAGAGCGCTTTTAGCAATGATAAACAAATATGAGT
Source organism: Leptopilina heterotoma (assembly GCF_015476425.1). NCBI lineage: Eukaryota > Metazoa > Arthropoda > Insecta > Hymenoptera > Figitidae > Leptopilina > Leptopilina heterotoma. Next base: position 312,619 of record NW_025111050.1, on the reverse strand, counting down.
TGTTTGCACGTCAATTAGATGTAAAGACTGCATTCCTAAATGGTGTATTAGAGGAAGAAATTTACATGGAGATTCCAGACGGAATTGAAATAAACGAGAAAACAAGAACAACCAAAGTGTGCAAACTAAAGAGAGCACTTTATGGATTAAGGATAAGTCCGAAAAAGTGGAATAGAAGATTTTCGCAAGAAATGATTAAACTAGGACTAGAAAACGATCTACACGAGCCGTGTCTATTTACTTGGAGAAAAGAAGGTAACATGGCAATCGTGTTGATTTACGTAGATGACATGCTCCTGGCCAGCAACAGCCAAAGAAAACTAGAGGAAATAAAAACTCATCTTAGTAGTGCGTTTGAACTAAAAGATCTTGGTGAACCAAGAAACTTTCTTGGAATCACAATTGAAAGAGACCTAGAAAATAAGAGTATGCTGATACATCAAGAAAACTATGTGGAAAGTATTTTGAAGAGATTTAACATGAAAGATTGCAAACCACAAAGTACACTGATGGTAACGAAACAAGTCAGCAATAGAAGTAAAAGAATAAAAATGGAAGAATCAGAGATTAAGAGTGAAACTCCAAAAGAAGAAGTCAAAAAGGTACCATATAGAGAAGCTATTGGAAGCTTAATGTACTTATCAAACGCCACTAGACCCGATATTACATTCGCAGTAAATTACTTAGCGAGAAAACAACTGGAGCCAACTGAAGAAGATTGGATAGATGTTAAAAGAGTCTTCAGATATTTAAGAGGTACTACCAAAATGGGATTAAGATTCAAAGCTGAAACCGATGACTTGCAGGGATTAACAAATGCAAGCTTTAGAGATTGTCAAGATTCAACCACTACTGGCGGTTATGTGATTAAACTGTTTGGAGACGTCATTGCATGGAGGAGTCATAAGCAAACTTATGTTACACTCTCGACTTGCCAAGCAGAGTATCTCGCTATGAGCGACACATGTCAGGAACTAATCTCCTTGGACAAATCTATCAGATATGTCATTGGTAGAACTGTACTTCCGGTAACGATCTGGTGCGACAACAAATCAGCAGGAGAATGTACTAAGAAGGACGGAAACCACAAAATGAAAATGTTCGATGAGAGTTTGGAAGTAATTAAAGAAAACCTTAAATTTAGAGAAGAACATGGAAACAGAAAACACATGGCAGACACGCGTGGAGATTTCATCAAACAATGTGTTAACGAAGGGAAAATTAACGTTAAATGGATCGCTACTAAAAAAAATATAGCAGACATAATGACAAAACCCCTACCATTAGAAGCTCATAAATATCTAAGAGACAAAATGTTAGAGTAAATAAGAAAAACTTAAGAGTATCATGACTTAGTATAAATAATATTGAGTATTATTTGAAACATTCTAAATTAATCTTATTATTCTTGTGCTTACAGATAAACGTGGACATTAGAAAAACAGGAAACTTTAGAGGCTAGAAGACTGATTCAAGATGACCAATCATTACCTTAAGATTACTGTTTTGTTTTTAATAACTAAGTTTTGTTCTTTAATTTACACGTATCTTTATAAATCGACAAAGGGAGGGAGTGTTAGAACTTAGATTTAAACTTTGTCGATATACGGCGCCAACGCCATTTTCTATCGAGAGTATCGACCGTTGTCGATACACAACTATGTTCTCGAGATACATAACTCGCGTACTTCAGACCGACTCGCTCTTTGTGCCTTTTTGCGCGCGTATTGTTTTTCTCTCTCGGTTATAAACCGATACACAAAATATATTGTTAATGTGAGACTTAAATATTCTAAGAGATTAAGAGTGTTATTTCGATAAGAGTATAAATAAACTATAATGAGTAATAATCGAAATCCAGTGTTTAATTCATAAACCCAACTATCCGACAAAAAATTATTATTATTAATTATTATTAAATAATATAATAAGTATTATTATTATTGTTATTAAGATATCAATTGGTAAATAAATATTAATATTTATTTAGTGTATAATATTTATATTAATTACATAAGATTCATATCAATAAAGTTAAATTATTATATATTATTTTTTTTCTCGCACAGTGTCAAATTATTATTTTCAAAGTTCAAGAGTTTCGTTTATCTGTAAAATTTTCAGTGAAAAAAATGTTCATTAGGTAGTAGTAAATATTTATGCCTAGTAGTTTTACACTAGGATTAACTGTTTACTGAATATTATCAAAAATATATTTTTCGTCAAACGCGCGCGACTAAACACAAATAACCTTGAGACGTTGCGATTGTCGTGCTCCCACCATCCCATCTACTCAATGCTTTCCCCTCATGACGTCACAGGCGGGGAGTGCATTGAGTAGATGGGATGGTGGGAGCACGACAATCGCAACGTCGCGCTGTAAAGTCTCAAGGTTATTTGTGTTTAGTCGCGCGCGTTTGACGAAAAATATATTTTTGATAATATTCAGTAAACAGTTAAACCTAGTGTAAAACTACTAGGCATAAATATTTACTACTACCTAATGAACATTTTTTTCACTGAAAATTTTACAGATAAACGAAACTCTTGAACTTTGAAAATAATAATTTGACAGTGTGCGAGAAAAAAAATAATATATAATTTAACTTATAAAATTATCAGAAAAAATATTTTAATATTAAATAATTTATAAATATTTATATTTAATATTGTACAGTGCACACGGCAATAAAAAAACTGAATATTGTAACATGATTGACCGAGTCTTGAATCGAGCATGGGACGAACATTGGTGTCCCATACTGAGTGACGGCACTGGCATTGATATAGTAGATTAGGCGAGAAGCCTTCCAGCCTTCTGTGGCCGAGCGGTTTAAATGCGTGCGTTGAGAACATCCGGTATGCGTTAGGGGGGCGGGGTGCGTGAGTTTCGATCCCACATGCGAGCGAATATTTTTCATTCTTTGTTATAAGCGTTTATATAGAAAAATAAAATTGTGTGTTGTGTCGTGAATAAAAAATGTGAACATTTTTATAAATAATGTTAAAAGTCTGTTAAAAATCAAGAAAAAAATGTAACGATTAACAGAAAAATTGTCTTTTTTTACTAAAATTATTTTTTTTAAATTACTATTCAAATGATATTTATTGTTAGTAATATATTCTTATTTATATGAAAATAATATAATTATTACAAATAATAACTTATTGTCATTAAATATATATGTATATATACGCACATGAATTAAAATAATAACAATAATATTTATTATTATTATTAATAATTCATATATTCACATTATATTGAATAAACGTGAGAAACAAGTAAATTTGGGAACAGTGGAAGCAGTCTTGTTTCAGTCCTGCGTTAGGCGTCCGCAGCATTGATTGAGCATTGATGTCCAATGCTGAATCAAGGCTCGCGCTGCAGTCTGGAATCGGTGTTACATTAAAGCTTCGATCATTCCTGCTCTCGCTGATTCACTTATGCTCAATCAATGTTGACCAATGCTCGGCCAATCTTTATAAAGCCTGAACTCGGCGTCACTTCGCGCCTGGGATTGCTTACTGTCAAAATGCCAGCATAAAAAAATTGAAATATTTTCCTAAGGAATACTTACATAAGACTAACAAAAATTGTTCTCATTTTTCCCTTCATATAGTATTTTCTTTTTAATTTTTTACAGTGAAACGTTTTCAAATGATGTATATTTAATATTTTTTACTAAACAAACGATTATAATAAAGGTTAAAAATTTTGTTTACACACTACTACATAAGCCCCGCTCTATCGTTACACATATTTCTTATGTGTGAGTGGCGACAGAAGCGCTTCCATCCCAGGGGCGAATAACTATACAGTATATTGGTTACTTACATTACAGCTTGGCGGCCCTGTTTTCGCACTTGGGTTAGTGTCAATAATGCTTTATTGAATCATCAGAAGCAAATCAGCAAGTCTTCTTCAATAAGACAATAATTTTCAAGTAGGTCCCGTAGCATATAGTGGTTAAAGCGTTTGTCTGGTAGTCCGTAGGTTCTATTCCCGCACTGAGAAAAATTGCGTTTAACCTTGTGGTAGAAATAGCTCGGTTAAAAAAAGTATTTAAAAATAAATAAGATATGGTTAAAAGGAACTAAGTTATACTGATTATCACAACCGAGCTGAGATGGTTAAAACATGTCTGTTAAAAATAATCCTTCAAAGGATTGTCTTAACCAATCTGAAATGTGCATAATGGAAACAAACTTTCGTGGTTCTTGTTACCTATCTGTTTTTTGAATACAAATAATTACTATGCGATTAATATTAACCGAGTTTCATGTAATTACGTTGAGTTGTGAGATTTAACTGAGTAAACATATCTAGGGGACACATCGTCAGTCACAGTCAGTCAGTCACTTCGTTTTGTCTTTTCCGGAGAGTCGTGTTGTTACTTCAGCGCCTCTGCGTAGTCAAAACAGGGTGAACTAAAGCGTGTATGTACAAACCTCTGCTTGTGTATGTATTGCATAGAAGTTGTGTGAGGTCGCGCGGTAAAAGTTATTAAATTTAAAAGGATTAAATTTATTATTATCTAAAAACTGTAATTCATAGAGTTTAAAATTTTTGAAAAATATAATTATTTTAAACTTCTAATAATTAAAATAAAATTTTATTTTTATAACAATTTTTCTTAAAAAAGACAGTGTATATTGAAACAAAATTATGTCAATATCACGAAGTCAATATGCCGTAAATGCATTTATATGAAACTCTATATTGTAAAAACATAAAAATTATTTTTCGAGCAAATTTTAATTATATCTTTTTCTGCTTTTTATATTTTAAGGTATTAAACTTCGCACTAAATTTGTAATGATCTGGTTTTTATTTTGCTACGGAATTCGCTCGCCGGATGGAGTCCGGGTACCTAACGTAGTTTCTTTAATTAATAATTACTAAATATTGGGTTGAGCATTGCGTAATTATTATTTATGCTGTGAATTCGAGGAGAGGTGTAGTCAGTAACGAATCTCAATTTAAACCTTCGAAAGTGAATATATTGTAAAACAAGGAAAAATATTTAACAAACAATAAAAATAAGAAATATAAGAAAACAATAAATATAAATGTAAAAAAAATAGTGAAACGTAAATTGGTATGAAAGTTACTTAACAATTATTTCTCGTCGAAAGAATTACTTTAGTTTACATTAGAAATTCATTTAAACAAATATTACTAATTCTTATAATTATCGGTTCTCGCGGAGTTTAGTCAATACTTTATTCGCATTAGATTTCAGTTACAAGTGTTACGCGCTTCAGTTTGCATTTCCGATGCGGGGATTTAATTCATATTCGCGAGACAGTTCTAGAATAGGCTTCCACGTTACACGAGTCCGACGATACCTATGGCGCTCGCGCACTTCTTAGAATTAACCAAGTAGCACCTAGGGGTTAATTCAAATTCCGGGTGCTGCCGAAATCCTTGCCGTATGCGGTAACGAGTGAATATGAATTACGAGGAACGGAAGTTAATTAAAACGAGGCGTACTTGTCAACTTTCCACGAGAGCACCCCTGGTCAGTTGCATAGTACCTGGTAAAAGAAAGTTCGTTCGACCTAAGAGCACCTGGGTAGAAAGAACATTTCCTTTGACAGCATTTTACTCACCAGAAGAGCACCTCTATCTGAGTCTAATGCCCAAAGTGAGTTCGTACCTGTTAGGCAAGAAGAGCACCTCGAGCCAAGGCGGTAGACGAACTGACGATCTGGGATCGTGCAGCGAGGTATATCGGTTCGCTCTGCCGCGACGGGAAGAGAGCGAGTGGTGGGGGGAGCGGAGGCAGGCGACGCAAGTTTCGTGCGCGGTCGCTACTCTCTCGTAGCTCTCACGCTGAACGCGACTACGATGGCTGTGTGTGTGACGTATTCTATTTCTCTATATATTAATACATAGCCCATCGTTACAAATTATTAATTTTAAAAAAGTAGCTTTCACTCTAAAAAAAATTATTAAACAAGTAGAATTCTTTATGTAGATAATTGAATTCTTCATAAGAATTTTATTAAAATATAAAAGAATAATTTAATTATTTTAAAAAGTAATTAATTAAAATTGTATTTAAAATAATTGATATCTTTCGACTAATTTTTTTAAAATATTTGAAAATAATTGAATTCATGTTAAAATTTCTATAATTATTGTAAATATAATAATTAAATTCTTCCAAAGAATTTTGAGAGAAACGTTTCTTAAATAATTTTTTTTGGAGTAATTGAAATTAAATTTTTAAGAATATCATTACATTTTTTGAGCAATTCTTGTTAAATTATATTCAAAATAATTGAAATCCTGCGATAAATTTTATCATTTATGATAATAATTGAATACCTAGTTGCAAATAATTTTATTTATTTAATAAACATAAAATATTAAATTATTATTTAATTTACATTATATATTTTCAAAAATAATTGAATTTCTGAGAATAATTTTATTATTTATGAAAATAATTAAATTATTGCGGCGAAAATTCTTATTCAAATGGTTAAAAATAAATTTAATTTCTGTGAAATTTTATTATTTATGAAAGGGTCAGAATTCGTGAAATTTTCACAGAAAATAAAAATTATTTTTTTTAAATCGAAATGTTAAAAAAACATTTCTATTTGGCCTTCAGAATGTGTCCACCAAAAAACAAAAAAAAATTATTTTTTATAAAAGTTATTGCAAAATAAATTTTTTTGCAACTTTTTAAACAAAATTTGATTTCTCCTAAATAAATGAACCGATTTAAATGAACCAAGCGGGAATATAAAGGGGATAAAATATACTTTTGTTTAGAATTAGAAAATTTTTAAAAAGTTTATTTTTTAATAATTATTTAATAAATTTTTTATAAACTAACTGAAAAGTTATAAAAATTTTCACGGTTATCGCGAAAATTTTTCTCGCAAATGCGCACGCAAGAAAACAACGGAAGATGTGTTCAATCGTCTTCTTGCCTCTTCAGATCCACTTATTACAAGTATGCAAAAATATCAAACCAAACATAGCAAACCACTTCCAAAAGAAGTTTTGGAACTTTTAGTCCAACAGCAAGAAATTGCCTTTAATACTTTCGAAGAAACCAACGAAAGCGAGGACGATGAAAACTTAGATGATGATTACGATTTTTATTAATATTCTATATGTAAGACCTAAAACAATAAAAGTCATTTTACAATGTATTTTTTCATTTTTAGGGTTCCGTACACCTACGGTGTAACGGCGGAACCCTATTGGTGAGACTCTTGTGTCCGTAGCCAAATCGTGTCCCCCCCTAGCGGCTTAACTATTTGACCTAAAGAGCTCAAATTTGGTCCAGATATGTTTTTTCACACTTAGATTACAGGAAAAATATAGAAAATGTGTTTGGAGATGATGGTCATAGCGTTGTCAAGGAAATAACAAGATTTTTTGCCAAAAATGCATAAAAAGTGACCATTCCCCCCCCTTAACTTCTAAACTATTCGACATGGAGAGCTGAAATTTTGCATGCTGGTGTATTTTTACTCGAATATTACAGGAAAAATATAGAGAACTTGATATGTAATGATGGCCATAGCGTTGTCAAGAAAAAACTAAAAAATTTTAAAAAAAAATTTTTTTTTCTTTAACTTTTACATTATTTGACCTAATGAGCTGAAAATTAATATCCTAGTGTATTATTACAGTCTGACGACAAAAAATTTATTTAAGAAACTTTTTTAAAAAAAATCAAAAAAAATTTTTTTTTAATTTTTTTTAGTTTAAACACGTGGCGTTGAATATTTTAAGGAAGAGAGTGAAATTTTAAGAGAATAAATGAGAGATTGTTTTCTGACTTTAATTTTTTAACTAAAAATAAAAAAAAATTGGACAAGTGCGAGTTGTACTCGCACTGCAATGGCGGGTTCCGTACACAAATATTAAAACAATACTTGCAACATTTATCGGTAATTGATAGAATTAAAATAAATAATTAAAAAAATATATTAAAATCATTTGATAAAAAAAATAATTAAAAAAAATTAAAGTATTGTATATCTAATATTGTAAACAATAATAAGCAGAGGAACTATAATTTCGAAAATTTTGTTCCTCTGCTTATTATTGTTTACAATATTAGATATATACAATACTTTAATTTTTTTAGTTATTTTTTTATCAAATGATTTTAATATATTTTTTTAATGGTTTATTTTAATTCTATCAATTACCGATAAATGTTGCAAGTATTGTTTTAATATTTGTGTACGGAACCCGCCATTGCAGTGCGAGTACAACTCGCACTTGTTCAATTTTTTTTTGTTATATTTTTTACATTATTTTACAAAATTTGACATAAATGATCCAACATAAATTATTAAAAAATTCAGTCATCATATTTAATCCGACATTTTAAACATTAAAAAATTTACTAAAAATTCATAATCAGCAGCCTCAAAAACTTTCGAGTAACGAGTTTTATAACTTTATAATAATTTATTTTTAAAGTCTTCCGCCATATTGGATCCGCCATTTTGAAATTTGCAAATCTGACGCCAGATTCGTCATCAACAACCCTAAAAACCCCCGAGTAACAAGTTTTGATCGATTTCGTTAATTTAAAACAAAATTGTCCGTCATATTGGATCCGCCATTTTGAATTTTGCAAATCTGACGCCAGATTCGTCATCAGCAACCCTAAAAACCACCGAGTAACAAGTTTTAATTAATTTTAAATAAATTTTCATATTTTGGCCAACTTTTTCGCAATCTGTCCCACTGTGGCGACCGTCGAGAACGTGTGAATGCTCGGGCAGACCCCAGCACGCGCGCTTTGCCCCTTCATGCGTTCTATTATTTACCTAACCTTGTATACACCTGAAAAGGTGTATACACACACTCAAAATTCGAACGAAGCGTTCAATTCGTTTGTCTGGCGCCTAAACCCAAAACACGTCAATTCCGGCTCTAAAATTGTCGAAATAGCGTCAAATTTTTCTGCAGGCATTTTTAACGAGGCCTATAGGCCAGATATGATGCATATATGCATCTGTGCTTTCCACTATGCAGCTCCTCGATATTGTCATCGGGCAGCAATGCAAGAATTTTGCAGACAACATTGGCTCATAACGCGGCGGGAAAACCGGCGCGCATTATTTTCGAGGTTTTCGAGCAAGGAGGCTCGCGCAGCTCGACTATCAGAAAGCCTCCGCCAAAATGAGTTCTTCGAAGAAGAGGAAGGATTGCTGTATGGCCCAGGAATAGCTGATTAACATGTAATTAGTGTAAGTATCCAAAAACTTATATTTTTTTAGACCGAAAACTTTAAAGCGCGTTTTCTCGAATTTTCATTTTCACACATAATAGAAAACGGTGCCGGCAACATCAAAAAGAATATTGGTCGAGAAACACCGATTTAATAACTTCTTCGCTACAATGGGCGTCGCCTAAACCTCGTAAACGTCTTAAGATCAACGTTGGCTTTCCGTCGGTTGGGATATCTTCCTTAAGAAGCTGTCTAAGCTTAGTTTCCGTAGACACAGGATAATTAGCGATTATCCGATTTTTAATCTGAGTATAAATATTCGCGGGTGTTGGTCGAATTGATAAAATGTCACGAGCGTAGATTAAAATCTCAGGATCTAGTTCTGATTTAAATTTTCTTGCAGATTCTGAAAGAGGACGGAAAAATATATAATGATCACGATGTGCAAATTTTTTTAGACCACTATCTTTGAAAATGGTAAGTGCAAATGTAAAGAGAAAAAAACGAACTTTTGGGACTAAATTGGTTCAGGGTGTTTTTAGAAATACATAAGGGTAGAATAATGTACACAATTTATTTGTAGTCAAATCTATCAAATATATACTAAAAATTCGTATTCTGATTGCATTTGCTTGAAAGAGTCGGTTTTCTTACGTAAATTTAGGTCAATTTGTTTAAATAATTAAAAATTTGTTATTAAAAAAAATCCTGACCTGATGGAGAGAAACGAACTACGGTTTTGGATTCAGCGAGCAAAAATGCTTTAGGATTACATACTCCGGTTCCGTGAGAGTAAAAAAAATTGTTGTGGTCCTGTGTATTTTATTGTTGTATGAAATTGTACACATATAATACTATAATCTTTTTAAAGAAAAATAAGAACAATTATTAAAACAATAAATTTAATAATTATATCTAAAGTAATTGACGCTTAAGAGCATACTTTTTGATCTCTCTACTTTTTTGTGAGTTTTTATGTTTATCGCTGCTATTGGCGATACTTAAAACAATAAATTTGATAATGATATTAAAAGTAATTAACGCTTAAGAGCATACTTTTTGATCTCTTCTTTTTTTAGTGAGTTTTTATGTAGATCGCAGGCCTCCCACTCATGCCACCATTGACACTTTTTTCAGTTGATGTCACTATTTAGCTACTATTTTGAAAAAATGCCACTAATGCCACATTTTAGTAAAAAAAGGCCACTAAATTTCAACTCACATGTTTAACTTTTAACCTTTAATGTTTAATTCTTAACTCAGGGTGACCACCAGACCTTAAACTGTGAAAACTTGGAATTGGATGAGAATTTCGTCAAACCTTGAAATGACCTGGAATTATGCTTTATTTTTTCTTAAACCTTGAATTTCACTAATTTTATTGATAAATAAATAATTTTTTTTTGCTTGTCAAATTTACATTTTTGTATGCAAAATGCAGTTTTGAAACCTTGAAAATTTCTTAAAAGCATAAAAAACCTGTAACTGACATCGAATTTTATCAGAAAATTTTAGTGGCCACCCTGTAACTGTAGATGCCAAAAAAATTACGTTTAAATTAATTACCTGCAAAATTTTACTAACGCTAATTGCGCAGTCTGACTGATCGCTATATTAGACATCATTTTATTATATTACAATATTTAACAAATCTTATAAATATTATTTATCTTTAGATTTTTCACGAAATAGGAAGCTACTATCGGCTTAAAAAATTTTTATACTCGAACTTCGAAAACTCATAATGAAGTAAAAAAAATTCTTATGATCTTAAAACAACCTACAAGTATAGTATCAGTAGAGGCACTATTCCTACCGTACTATACAAAACTGCACAAAAAAATTTTTTTTTCAGCAATAATGGAATAAATATATCTTATTGGCATGCTAAGTTTTTTTAATGAAATATTTGAACTTTTTTGCAACATATTATATAAAAATAATTATCATTATTGCCAGTAATTCTTGAAAATTAAAAAAATATGTTTTTCCTTACTGTAATATTATTTTTCATAATTTGCACTTTATGTTGACAAATTTGTTTCTTTATTTGAAAGGTAGTAGACCCTTTTCATAATAATGAGAACAAACCATGCATTTCAGATATTCAAACATTCATAATTGAGCCAAAAAAGTTTTGTATTTTACAGTTTCGTATATAGTAACGTAGAAGTAGTGTCGTTGATGATATCAGGTTGTATTAATATCATAATATGAATTTTTTACCTGAGTTATAAAATTTATGTCTTTTTTTGAGCCAATAATCTATAGCAGTTTAAAACATAAATTTAATCATTTAATATTTATTTGTTAATAAATAATATGCCACTATTTTGTCACTTTTCAGAACATTTTAGGGACGCATGAATACTCCCCACATGGAACTTGCAACAATTTCTGTGCCCCTATTGAAAATTATGTCATAGTAATTAACATAGTAATCGACATAGTAATCGACATAGTAACCGACACAATAAACTACATAGTAAATGACGTCGTTTACTATGAAGTAACCGACGTCAAAAAATGGGATAGTATACTACGACGTTTACCACGACGTTTACTACGTACGTTACTATGTCGGTTACTTCATTGTTTAATACGTCGTTTACTATTTCAATTTCTCTATGTCACGTCGTTTATTATTCTGCTTAAAATTTTGTTACTTCTTTGTATCATTTTTTTAGTATTTTTTAACAAATAAATTTTTAATTAAAAATTAATAATAACATTTTTTATATCAAATTAAATACAATGTTTTTATATAAGTTTATTAGAGTAATAAAAAATTCTATATGCAAAAATAAATTTAATGTTTATTTTAAAAATTCATGACTACATAGGGAGTTTTATAAAAATTTAACGTACATAATTAAATTATTATTAGAATAACTCGTAGAAAAGTAATTATTTTTTTAAAACTTATAACAGATGTAGATAATTAGTCATTTAAATATACATTATATGTAATATATTTGAATAAAAAATTCTTAAAACATTGTTTTTCAGTACATTTATAACATTTTTTTTAATGGTAAGAATTAATTTTTATAAAATCTTTTAACAGCGTTGAATTATAATCGTCTATTAATAAATTTTAAACCAAAACAGTAGGAGTAATTAATATTTGGTCAATAAAATTTGTTATTTTAAATTCACATTAAAATATTTTCAAGAGTTTTTCAGGAATCAACTTTCTTATAAATTTTAGAAAGAATTCCTAGAAAAATTTTACCTCATTAAAAAAATATACTATATTTAGTATAATAAATATAGCAAAATTTAATAATAGTGCAAATTTGGAACGGCGCACAAATATTCACTATCCTCGATTACCATGTATACGCAAACTTTATCAATGTTCAACCGTTCATTAATTTAGCAAAAGAGTTATTAGATCGTTTGTTTTCCTTGGTTGCAGACATATACAAACATCTACCTTTTACTATTTTTTTATAAGATACAGATCCTGGAGGTAGATTCAGATTTAACAGCCAAACGGGATCAATTATAAGTGAAGTACCAAAGTATTTAATATTAATTGTTTGAAGGGATTCTTTGGACTTGTTTGTTTTTCCGACTGTATTACAAAAATTTCTGACCGCAAATGAAGCAAAAGGATACACATGATCTTTAAGTGTTAAGAAAGAGTACTTTAAACTAATTTGACGACAAATTTGTTGGTGCACTCCTTTTGCTGCGTGAATTTGTTGTAACAATTTACCGTTACCGGATTCAAAAGAATATGCGTTATTAGCCCACAGTGGTCCCCAATTCAATACAGTTCTTGCCAAGTGCAATAACGAGTGCACGTTAGATGTCATTGCAATTTTGGAATACAATAGTTCGGTGTTTACATCTCTCAGATAATTTTCCCTGCAACCTTTCATTTTCCAACTTACAATTTTTCTCTAATTTTTTTTTTTGGGGGGGAATTTCTTTTTTTGAATTTTTGACTTTTCTGTTTTAACACAGAATCAAAATTTAGAATCATATATTATAAGAGAATAAGTATTTCTTGATTCTGTTTCCTTTTTTTTTATCATGCATATTCCATGCAAGCTACAAGGAATATTCCGCGGTGGCGATGAAAAATAATCGCTAATTTAAAAATGGAATTAGAATCGGGAAAGAAGGGAAAATATTTTCCCCTATATGCTTTTCCTTATTTTATCTTATTTTTTTATATGCAAATGAATGAAATACCAGTTGTAAACTAATTGGTTTAAACTAATTAGTTTATAATGCTCTCCAATTTGTCTCCAGGAATAATTTAATTATTCATAAAAAAAATATTTTTCTAATGGCAATATAAACAATAGCGCAACTCTAATTTTATTCTATGAAAAAAAAACAGTTGAAAAGAAACCTGTCATTTTGGAATTTAGAAATATCTAATTTTATAAATATATAATTTTGTCAATTTAAAACTTTTGCAATTTTTAATTTAAAATTTTCTTGATTCCTAAAAAAAAATGGGGTGTGATTTAAATTCTATAATTGTTTTTTTTTATTTCCTCTATTAAACGCAAGAAAGTCTTTGTCATCATTCTTCACGTATCAGGTTACAAAGAAAGACGTGTTACTCTTTATACGCGAGTACACTGGGTCACACTGTGTCCTTGTAATTAGAATCTTTCCGCATAATTTTTAAGAAATATTCTAATACAACTAATAGTAAATAACAATTTGTTAAATTATTATTTTTTTTTTTATTATTTTTTTTCTTTTTTTCTCTTTCTTGAAAATTAATATTTCAATATAATAAAACTAAAAATTTATTTTTATTTTTTTTTACTAACACTTAATAAATGTCTTTTATTAATGTAAAGAAAAACAGTTACAATAAAAATTAAAATATTTGTGATTCTTTCAGAGGATTTAAGAATCATAATAAATCAAAACATCAACTTCAATAAATAAAATTAAGTCAATCAAGTTGTAGTATCGAGTAAATTTTGAATGTCGGTTAAACTGTAAATAATTTTTTTTAATAGTAATCGACAAGTAAATAAAAATAAATGAAAGTAAAACTTAATTGGACAAATAACAATAAAACAAGATAATCGATATTACATAAAAAAAATATATATATAATAATAATAATAAAAATAATATAATCAATAAATATAATTAAAAATTTTTTTTAATATAAAAGATATGATAGCAAAACTAACCATCTAAGTTCGGGTGGATGGCTGGTTTTGTATTATTTCTAGAATCACTTATAAAATTAAAATTATAAATTTAATAAATTATTAAGTAAAAATAAAAGTATATATATATTTAGCAATATAATTGAATATGAATTGAAGTAATATTAACAAAGTTAATATTAAGAGAAATTAATAAATAAATGTAAACAAATAACATTTATTTAAGTAAAATAATCAATATTACGATTATAAATAATATAATAATATATATATTAAATATATCATAGTTAATAAACATGATTTTTAAATTAAGTGATAAAATAAAAATAGAGTTAAAATTTAAACTCGGATCGCATTTTTTTTGTTTCTAAAATCATCAAATTATAATAAATTAGAACATTAAAAAAAATTAATTAATTAAAAAAAAAATATATATATATATAAAAGAAAAATATATTTCTAGTAAAATTCTTAGGTTAGAAGTTTTAGTATAAACAAAAAACATGCGTAAATGAAATTATAATAAACAATTAGTAAAATTATAATCATTCAGTAAATAAATTAAACGAATAATTAATAACAGTATCTTTATAAAATATTATAATTAATAAATGAATGTAAATAAAATTTATATGTAAAGTAATTAATATTACAGTTATAAATAATATAATATAATGAACAAATATGATTGTTATATGTTAATGATATAGGGGTAAAATGAGAATAAATTTGATTATCTAAATTCGGGTGGATAATCGGCCTTGTATAATTCCTTTAATCATTGATTGAATAATCATATTATAAAAATAATATAATCAACTAATAAATATTTTACTTATCTAGTAGTTAAACAATAATAATAATCATAAATAACCGAATTAACAAATTTATTAATTTTTTTTTGTATCTATCGTTTATCTTAATTTATGACGAATATATGTAAAAATATATAAATACATAATTGATTGTAGTCAAAAATAAAATTTAGTTAGATACCATGATCCAAGCCGTTTTTAATTTATTTCGATATTAAAATTTGAATATTAAAGGTTTTTGTAATTGATTATTGATTATTATATCCTTTTGTTAAATCACAGTTGTGTTTATATTAAAATCCAGAATTGTATTTCTTTTTCTATTCCCTCTTTTACTTCTAAATTAATAAAAAAAAATACTACTAAAGAATAAAAACGATTGAAATTATAATTAATTAAGATTGATATGGCCTTAATAATTATGGAACAATTTTGTTTTATCATAAATACATGTTCTTGTATTTTCTAAAAACAAAAAAAAATTTATTTTTTTTTCACCATTGTAAAGATAAATTACACATACACTCTTTTAATTTTCACAAAATCATTAATACCATTATTAATGATTTACAAAAATTTTAAATGATTAATTTTTGTTTTGTTTGCTTATTTAGTTTTCTCTCTCTTTCTCTATTCTCGCAACAAATTTGCAGGAATATTCCGCGGTGGCGGAAAGAAATCTAAACTTATAATTACCCAGTTGACCAGCGTACTGGTACTGTGCTCGCCATCTGCCTTTGTACAGCAACGGGTACTACACTGGTATGTCGTACCAGTATGATATACTGGTGTAGTGCGGGTGCGGTGATTGTATGGTATACTAAGGTTTTTGTAATTTAGAGTATCGTACGGTTACTGTATTCGTACTATACTAGTACTGCGTGTAAAGCATTTTATATCCCTTTCCCTCTTGTGCTGTAGCCTGTGTTAGCTATTTCGATTTATTATTTGATGATAAAATTACTGAAAGAATCATTACTAAAATCAATTTAATTTTAAAGGAATTTATTTTTATTACAAGAGTTCTTTTTTTTTTGTTCCTAAAGATATTATGTAAATCATGTAACTTGTAACCACATTTACTTACATTAGGATAATCAGTATTTTAAAGTATTTTAATTAAATAATTCTGTAATGGTTTTGCTTTGTTAATTTTTTTAACATTCTTTAAATAATTATGAATAATGACCATTTATACTTTAATGTAAGGAAAATCATTTAGACGTTCTAACCTATAAATAATGACACATGTTTATGTGATCCATAAAAAAAAATATTGCAATTTCTATATATTTTACTGTAACTCTTGAATTAAAAAAAATAAATAATAAATAAAAATTTCTCAAGTATAAAGCACAAAACAGTTTAAAATTCAAAAGTTTTCCACTTTTGTGGTAATTAGAATACGCTAAGGATAAAAGTAAGCATTATGACAAAGCAAAACCACTTGAGATTAATAGTATACACATATTACATATAGATTTCAAATTTAAATATAAAGGCACATGTTACAAGGATTTAAACTTTTGTATCGCATCCTAAAGGGTCAGAATTTTTCAATGTAATCTCGAACTCTGAATGACAGGGAAACCATTGCATTTAATAAAGTTTATTTTATATATATAATTTTTATGTTAATAATCATGCAGAATAATTTTCCTCAAGTTATTTTTGCTTGCAATTATAACTGTTTTGTTTATTATCAAAATAAATAAATCCTTTATAAGTTATAAACAATTTTATTATACAAGCCGCAGGAATATTCTGCGGTGGCGAAAAAGAAATGTATAAATTTCGATTAAAATATAATTTTTATTAATAATCTTATTGCTCCTTTATATTATTTTCTCTTCAAAATTTAAAATCAATTTTAATAAATTAAATTAATAATTAACATTTTTTTTAATGACTTCTTTTTCACCTTTGTTATTAAAGGTTATGAAAGAAGGTAGTCAATTATTTATAGCAATTTTGCCGCTTGCATTTGAGAGAATTAGGGATGAATCAGACTGATGGTCATTTTCTTTTAATTAGGGGACACTTACGGAAAGGCAGGTAAAGGTTACTTGGTGTTGCATCATAATCATCCCCGCACAAGTACCGTAAATACAAATGCACCCTAGAAGTATAAGTGATCAAAAGAATGACTTCACTCCTTTCTTTCTCTTGCATAGTAGAAATAATGCGCTAAAATAAGTTTTAAAAAAAAACAAGACAATATAAAAGTAATTTGACCACACAAAGTATATGAAATTTTGGAGTATCTTCGAGACAAAGTGGAGAGCTATGTTTTTATTTGCAATATATCTTTTTTTTATATTTTTTTTTGATAGCAGGAATGTTGTTTATTTTATAATAAATAATATTCTTGCCTCTCGACGTGACGAATACAATTAACGAATACAACATAACGAAACGTGACTCACTGAAGACTCTGAACATAACCTAACAATATAAGACAAAATTCATAAAGCATTTTATTTAAAGGAGAATTTGTGACAGGAATTATCCGCGGTGGTGATGTAAACATCACTTTTAACCGTAGATGAATCTTGATACTCTTTGTGCCCAATCTCAGACCAAAGTTATAAAAAAATATATATATAATCAGTTAATATTCACAGTAGACCAAGACATACTATACGAATACATGAAAACAACTCAAAATTCCTGACAAGTAATAACAAAATAATGGTTGCCAATTTTAACCATTATTTTCCACTGAAACTATTATTAACAATTTTTGTCTAAATTTTAGGTCTAAATAAAATTGATGACGCAACTTCTATTCCCAATATGACAGACATAATTTCGAATATTTATATTCAGCTGAATGAGCAAATCAAGGGCCCATTCAACAAAATTTTAAAACCAGAAGTGGATCGTCATCAGTCACTCAAAACCCACTGGTGAAGGAGTCCTTTTCTTTTTCTTTCGTTTTTTTTATCAACGAACCTAATTCGATTGCTATTTGGTAAATCAGACAAGGTAACACACCTCAAATAAATGTATCTTTCTCTTCTGATAGATAATAGATAACACAATGAGGCAAAAATTCTCTTATTCTTATTTTATTTATATGTTAAACATTTAAAATTCGTTTGACGTGTGTTATCAGTTAAAATGGAAAATTAATGTTTACGCATCTAAATTACTAAATTATTTGTCTAAATTAAATTCAACTATTTCACGTAAACAATATTGTAAATCTTATAAATTTTCCAGACTAGAATATAAATTATTTAGAAAGGGGTATAAACTTAAAATACACACACTAAAAAGCAATTATTAAAATTATCCTCTTTCTAAATAAATAAATAAATAAACTTCTCCGATGTCTAAAATTTACAGTATAACCTGCCGAAGTGCAACTCGATATTTTTAATTTTTTTGGTACAACAGAATTTATAAAATTATTTTATAATTCAATTTTTATGGTATTGTACAACATTTCAAAACTAAGTGAAAATAATTCTTGTTGGACATTATTAATTATAAAAACTATTTAAAGTAGCGTTGCATTCCGACAGGTCTGATTGTAATCGTTTTTCAGAAAACATAAGATTGTAATCTTGAATCGATGAATGTATTTTATATTATGTATTAAGGATGAGAGTAATGATTTTCTTTAAATTAAGGTATCCTATTATAAAGCATTAAGTGTTTATTTTAAACTTCCACTGGTAAAATGGATAGGTTAAACAAAATTAGTAATATACTTAATTTAAGGTGGATTTTTACTGTTTTTGTATGTGTGATTTTTAAAGCATGCATGAGGTAAATGTTTCTCTTTAATACAGATGACTAACAAACAAATAAACAAAAATCAAATTGTTATTCAAAGCTCACATTCAACTATTGTTCTACGATAAAACTACAAATTTAAATGTAAAAGAAAACCATTTACCACATGAAGTATGTTTGCGCTTCCTGAAAGACATGAAATTTATGTCATAACCAAGTTCATTTTCATTGCGACTTGTTTTCGGGGACGAAAAACGGAATTTCCACGGTGGTTTGTTACGCCATTTCCGTAACAAAAATTTTTCCAAAATTTTATATTTTATTAGAATTCATTTCTTAAGGATGCATGATCAGCATTTCGAAATCGCGCAGAAAATGAACTCGGTTCAAAGACCGTAAGCCTTTTCTTACGTCTGAAAGTACAATTTCAGCAATTAAACTATTTTATTTTCATGACTTTCAGGTAAATCAATTAATGAAATGTCATTATTTTATAAAGTTAGCTATTTTCTTGATTTTATAAACAAAACAAATGTGTATGTGTGTATGCATATGCATATATATATATATATATTATTGTTTAAAACAAAATGTAAAGGGAAAGGTATTAACTATCAGAATTAAATAATAGAATATATAATATAATATATATATATATACATATATGGATATGAAGAATGGACGAGAGGCTTCACTCAACGCGTTGAGTGAAGGCTCCCCGCGCTCCCCTTGACTTTGTACGAGAGAGAAGGAATACTATGTATAGCATTGAAACGTTCTCTCTCATACATATTGTTCTTACAGAGTATTGCGTACTCTTTCTGTCCTGTAGTTCTTTCTCTCTCTCACTAATGGCGAATTTAATCATCTTTTAAATGCATTCTTCTAATTTTCTAAATCTTGAAAATAGGGTGAATGATGGCCCGGTCTTAATTAAAATATTTATATATTTAACAACTTTACGATTTTTATATAGATGGGAACGTTTAGGTTTTATTTTTTATAAATTATAATTTATCCTTTTTTTTTTGCTTCCCTGTATCAACCTAGCTTATAAACCTTGCCCGCCATAAATTGCAAACTTGCGGAAGGTTCTAATGCATTACAAATAAATTAATGTTGGATTTGTAACAACCTTTAAAGGGCTACAAGATAGAATGGAATTTCTATTTTTGAAATGTCCATTATTTCCAACTTACATTAATCCTATTTTAAGAGATTAATTTGAAAAATTAAATAAACAAATTAAAAATTGTTTCAATAATTAAAAGAATATTAAAATATATTCTTTTCTAAGAATACAAGAAAAGGAATTTATTTCAACATAGTGCAATGAACCGATTCCATAAAATGCAAGTTCAGCAATTTTGGCATGGCAACAGGTCCAACTCCCTGTCCCTACCTTTCAATATTTCTTAAGGAAGTAAAACTATAAAAGCACATTAATTAGACATCTAAATTGTTCAGTATGGTTTCCCACGGCACAGAGACTCAATCTCTGTCGGAATAAAAATAATATTATCCGTGTGGTGAATTGTCTTCGCCCGTCGGAAAGTTCTGGCGGTAGATTTAATATCCAGCAACGGTAAGTACTGTATCGTTCTGGACTAATCAAATTTCATCCCCCCCCCAAATTGTATGAGAGGTGGATGGAATTATTTTCCTTTTTTTATTATAATAAATTTATAATTATTATTCTTAATTTTCTCTCTATTAATTTCTTTATCTTCCTTACCCCCCCCCCTCTAATTAAAATTCTGAATGTTAAAAGTAACCAGGAATAACGTGTCCCAATAAGATAAACAGAGCTTACGCTCTGGCAGTTTGGTCTCCTCCGCCGAACTATAAAAATAGGGCCAGCTCAAAAGCCCAAAAATAATTTTTATAATAAACAATTATTCAAATTATTTAAAATATTTTTATCGGTTCGTAACAGTCTATTGAGTGACCAGTGAGCAGAGAGAGAGAGAGAGAGAGAGAGAGAGAGAGAGAGAGTTGCATTGGTAGTCTATTTTATACTTGAGTATATATACACTGTAAAAACTTTAGGGAGTTAACGGACTCGGGAGTTTAGAGTGAAATTTTTCGAGTTAAAAATCAACTCCAAAATAGAGTTAATTTCTAACTCTCTTCATTCAACACCCGCGCGAGTTATTTTTTCATTGGGGAGTTAGCATTTGGGTGTGAAGTTTTAACTCTCTTTATTTAACTCCCCTGGCATTAACACCCCAATGGGTGCGACTTTTATAGAATCCCCTGGGGAGTTAAAATTTAACTCTCTTTTTTTACAGTGTAGTTATAGTTTATTAACAGATTTTTGCAGTATACATATAATACAGAAAAATAAAAGTGCAATGTGAAGAACACTTTTTTTCTCTTTTGAAAATAAAAAAAGACGAAAAAAATTTTTGTGATTAAAAATAAGAATAAGGAGGTAAGTTTTTAAAAATTGTGTAAAATACTACTTTTTAATGATATAAAATAATTTTTCTTTTTTGTAATTAAGAAATGCAAGTAATAAATTAACAATTTTCCCGTTTAAGTCACTAACATTATCTACTTTTTCATCAATTAAACTTGTAAAGAAATTTAAATAACTTTCTAGAATCATTTTAAAAATGCTTGATCTCGTCCTTGAGTTTGCCTTGTTTTATTAAAAAATTAATATAATTTCAGAAATACTTTAGGGGTCGTTCATAAACTACGTCACACTCCTAGGGGTGGGGCGGGGGGGTGACAAGCTGTGTGTGACGAAGTGTGGAAAAAATTTTTTTTGTATGTAAAAAATGTGACGAAGGGGGGGAGGGGGTCAAAATCAGTCCGAAAAAGCGTGACGTAGTTTGTGAACGACCCCTTACATGGTTTAATATTTTTTTAATAAATCTTAAACAAGTACCCAGTTTTTTATTATAAAAAAGTTTATGTTGTCTTAAAAAAAAAGAATATTTTTTATTTCAGTTCAAAATTAGAGTCTTGAAGGTAATAAACAGGTGCCATAATAATAAGGTGCCAGTTTCAGAATCATGTTTTTGACTTATTTTGAAAGTAATTTTGATTAGTGATTTTTAACTTCAAATTCTTAAAAATTGGGAAAAATTTAAAGCTTAGAGTGACCATCTGTACTGTTAATTTCAAAGTATTTTTATAATAGTATTTAATGTTAAAATACTTAAATAAAACTAAAAATTACTTAAGGGGGAACCACATTAGACGTCTGAAAAAATAGATTTTTTCTTCTTTGCATAAATTGTTAGTTAAGGTATTCAAAAATAGGCTAACAAAGTTTTTAGAGCAAAATTCGAAGTCCTCGTTGTACTAGCGATGAACAGAGCGCGCTCCAGGTTACCGTAGATTGCATACGCAAGCCTTACGCGTCTACGCGATACGCGCGCGTTTTGTATATGTGGAACCAGCATCAGGAGAGCAGAAAGTCACGAAAAGAGGAATTATTAGCAAGTGAAAGGATTTATGAGGCATTTTACGTAAAATGTCCTAAGTTAAAATTTCAACTTCTTGAAAAAAATTGAAACTCGAAGAATTTGTTGTTCTATCAAGTAGAAATGTGACCCAAAAAATATTTTTGATTTTTTCAAAAAATTGGAGGGGGTAGAGGGGGGTTAATTAGATCAATTTTGCTAACACTGGCTACTTTAGAATATGTTTTTTAATAGGTTTTTTCGTCCTCTTTCCAATGGTGTAATTTATTTTTTAATATTTTAAAAATTTACCCTAATTTTTGATAATTAATAATTAATTTTCAATTTCCCAAAAATCGGTCCGTTTTTTTTAAATAAATTATTGCAAACGAAAGCTGAGGTTTTTTCCTATCGGCATGTAAATTTTCAGAATGCCCTTTTTTTGTTTTTGAGTTATTAAATTTCAAAGAATAAATTGCGTCCCGGGCGCCTCGTCTCACGCCGGTTACCACGCGGCTCAGTGCAACCGCGACGCAGCGCGTCGCAATTTATTCTTTGACATTTAATAACTCAAAAACAAAAAAAGGGCATACTGAAAATTTACATGCCGATAGGAAAAAACCTCAGCTTTCGTTTACAATAATTTACTTAACCCTTTAAAGACCAAATGTACAAAAATTTTATCCGAACTTTGGGAGCAATTTTTAGTATGAAAACGGATTGCTAAAATTTTGCAATAGACATTTCTTAAAGCGCAGGAACCGCTCTTTCGAATGCTGCAATAACAAATATTGAAAATTTATAAATAAACAAATTACATACAGTTATTTAAAAAAAAAACACAATTTTTTAAAGATTTTTTTTTGAAAATCAAATTTTTTTTATTTATGGCGAAGGAATACGTCTCAAAGGTAAAAATATCGCGTCAAAAATGTCTAACCTAAAATGTTGTAAAATAAAAATTAGAAAAAAACAAAATGGCGGATCAAAAATGGCGTTCAAATTTGACTTTTTAATAAATAATATACAGCAAGTGCACATTTTTTTAAAAACCTCACAGATTCGCTTGAAACTGGTTACTCAGGGGTTTTTGGGGTCGCTGATTACAAATATGATAATAGTTTTTAAAAGTTCAAAATGGCGAATCCAATATGGCGGACACTTTTTTCAAAATTTCATCGGATTCGCTTGAAACTGGTTACTCGGGGGTTTTTAAGGTCGCTGATTACGAATATGATAATAGTTTTTAAAAATTCAAAATGGCGAATCCAATATGGCGGACACTTTTCAAAACTTCATCGGATTCGCTTGAAAATAATTACTCGGGGGTTCTTGGGTTCTCTAATTACGAATATGATAATAGTTTTCAAAAAATAAAAATTTCGGAGCATATACATTAATTTTTGTAATGTTTTACAGTAGTAACTTCAGAATTGCGTTGACTTTATTTTGTTCTAAAATATTTCAATTTTTATTAATTAATTATTTAATAATTCGAAAAAAGCGTCATTTTTTCGTTTTAGATATTGAAAGTACACATCTTAAGCTTTTTTTTGGTACAAGAAAAAGAAAAAAAGGGTCCTTCTTGAAAGAAAAATCAAAAAAAAATTTATACCAAAAAATATAGGTATATATTACTTGGTGGTTAATTAGTCATACATATTACTAACTACTGTGAAAATATTAGCCCGATCCAACAACTTGCAGTTTTGACTTTGGTACACTTGATAAAATTTGCCCCTTAAACATAATTAATCTTTAATTATGAGGCTTCAAAGACAGACAAAACTCGATAATAACAAAGAACAGTTACTATTAGTAATATTATTATTAAGTTTAATATTACTATTATATTTTACACAAATTATTTGAAAGCAAAAAAGGGTTTAAATTTTTATAATTTCTAACCTGCATAATGTACATGCTCCGAGATTTTATTTTTTAAAATCTACTATCATATTCATAATCAGAGACCCCAAGAACCCCTCGTAATCAGTTTCAAGTGAATCCGATGAACTTTTAGAAAAAGTATTCGCCATTTTGAATTAGCCATTTTGAATTTTTAAAAACTACTATCATATTCGTAATTAAAGACCCCAAGAACCCCCGAGTAACCAGTTTCAAGCGAATCCGATGAAATTTTGAAAAAATGTTCGCCATATTGGATTCGCCTTTTTGAATTTTTAAAAACTATTATCATATTCGTCATCAACGACCTCAAAAACCCCCGAGTAACCAGTTTTAAGCGAATCCGATGAAGTTTTGAAAAATGTCCGCCATATTGGATTCGCCATTTTGAATTTATGAAAACTATTATTATATTCGTAATCAGCGACCTTAAAACCTCCGAGTAACCAGTTTCAAGCGAATCCGATAAAATTTTGAAAAAAGTGTCCGCCATATTGGATTCACAATTTTGAATTTTTAAAAACTATTATCATATTTGTAATCAGCGACTCCAAAAACCCCCGAGTAACCAGTTTCAAGCGAATCTGTGAGGTTTTTAAAAAAATGTGCACTTGATGTATATTATTTATTAAAAAGTCAACTTTGAACGCCATTTTTGATCCGCCATTTTGTTTTTTCTAATTTTTATTTTACAACATTTTAGGTTAGACATTTTTGACGCGATATTTTTACCTTTGAGACGTATTGCTTTGCCATAAATAATAAAAAAAATTTGATTTTCAAAAAAAAATCTTCAAAAAATTGTGTTTTTTTAAATAACTGTATGTAATTTGTTTATTTATAAATTTTCAATATTTGTTATTGCAGCATTCGAAAGAGCGGTTCCTGAGCTTTAAGAAATGTCTATTGAAAAATTTTTAGCAATCCGTTTTCATAATAAAAATTGCTCCCAAAGTTCGGATAAAATTTTTGTACATTTGGTCCTTAAAGGGTTAAAAAACGGACCGATTTTTGAGGAATTGAAAATTAATTATTAATTATCAAAAATTAGGGTAAATTTTTAAAATATTAAAAAATAAAATACACCATTGGAAAGAGGACAAAAAAACCTTTCAGAAATATATTCTAAAAAATTTTTCCCATCACAAGTATGTTTAGAAAAAATTCACAAAGTAGCCGGTGTTGGCAAAATTGGTCAAATTGACCCCCCTCTACCCCCTCCAATTTTTCGAAAAAATCAAAAATATTTTTTAGGTCACATTTCTACTTGATAGAACAATAAATTCCTCGAGTTTCAATTTTTTTCAAGAAGTTGAAATTTCAACTTAGGACATTTCACGTAAAATGCCTCATATATAGTGTTGGAATAGCCGATTAAAGTGTAATCACTTTAAAAAAATTTTTTTGTATAAATATCAATTTTTGATACTATTTTTTTAAATGCGTTTTTCTCAAAACAGGAGTTTTAAAATTGCCGTGCAGTGTTGCTCAAAAAGTTATTGACCCATTTTAAAATGAAAAATTGGAAATTGTTCGTTATTAAATTTATTATTAGGTGAATTTTTTAAGTGAATTTTTAAGTGAATTTAATTTTTAATTTTTTTTAAATTTTTTAAATTTAATTTTTAATTTTTAATTTATTTAATTTTTATTTTTTATTTTTTTAAGTGAATTTTTAGTACCTTTTTTAAAATAAAAAAGTTGCAAAAAAGTAGGCAAAAAATCGAAATTTTTTAAAGTAGTGTCAATTTTTAATACTTTCACTTAAAAGTTAGTTCACTTAATAATAAAATATTTATAAAATATGAATAAACTTGATTTTTTGCTTTCGGACAAAATTTGTGGGCTCAGGACTGCACGGCAGTCATGAACTCCGGCGGAGCAGCTCTATAATTATGCAATAGCTCCCAATTTGGAAGATTTTTTATATAAACGCTTATAAAAAATATGAGTTACAGTTAAATATATGAACAACATAGTGGAAATGTTTTATTTCAATCAAAAAAATTCTTACTTTAAAAAAAAAATTCGCGAAAAACGTCAAAAAAAACAGCGTTCTAATGTGGTTTCCCCCCTTAACTGACTAATATTCAAATTTTTTTTATTTTATAAAAATTTTGTATTTTCTTATAAATTTAAATTTAAAAACAAATTAATATAAATAATATAATTTTTTAATTTTTAAACTTTATTATAAAAATGTTTTTTGTGTAAAAAAAATTATGTAGGAAAGTTAATTAAATTTTACTTTTAAGATTTATTTTTGAATACTTATATTCAGTTTTAGTGTCTTAGATGGGAAAAATGTTAATTAATACATTTTGCAAAATGAAAAAATTTTTTATAGCACTAAAATGTAGCATTTACATAATTTTTGCAGATAGTGTACAATTAATTAAAATTGATTTAACAAATGTTAGTAAATCATTAATTGGAGAATAATTTAATCCCAACAATAACATCTTTGATGTTTTAATATAATGGATTTTGACCCAATAAGGAAAAAAAAAAATTTCCCAATAAGGGAAACTTTTTCAAAAAAAAAATTATATTATTAAAGTAATTTGGTGTTAAAGTTTTAGATCATTTTATTTTCATGTTATTATTACTTTGAAACAAATAAAGAAACCGCTGCCAAGTTGTATATTTTTTTATAATTTTGGTGCGCTCATTTCATGAACACTTTGCTTCCTCATAGAGATAATAATAATAGGAAAATATATAAAGAACTTTTTATAAATATGGTAAAAGTGATTGAATTTTGGGTCAATCAATGTATTTTTAAATACTCTACAATATAGTTATAATAGTTTAATAGTTAAACAAAAATTTTCAAACAAAAATTTTCAAACAAAAAAGTTGAGAAAATGGCATTTTCCACAATTTTTGGTTTTTAAAATACCAATAATTTCGAAATTTATTATCGAATTAGGTTCAAACTCCTGAGGTCAAATAACATAAAAAAATCGAACTCGAAAAATTTTGGTATTACAATACTTTCTCTATGAGGAAGTAATAATTAAGTAATTTTTTTTTAATTAAAGCTTAAAGTCTATACTTTAATGATAAAATAAAGGGATTGTTAAAATATGAAATTTTAAAATTGTTATTAACAATTCTTTAAAACAATTGCAAATTCAAGAATGTTCTCAATATTTTGGGAAAATTAAATTACCCTGTATTGATGTGCAAAACTCCAAGTATTAATTTAAAAAAAATTTCGCCTGTATTTTGGCAGAAAAATCTACACAATTTCTATAATATAGAAGGTTACTGATTTTTCTTGTTTAAATTAATCCTTGGAGTTTGTACATAATTTTTCAAGTCATTTGATCAATATTTTATTTAGACATTTTTAAAAAATGATAATTTTCAATGTTTTACAAAAATTTTAATGACTTCTAAAATACTGAATGCTTTTTAATGATTTTAGGCTTATTTTAAAGGTGATTTTCTCCAGAATGAGAATTTTTTGTAGGCATTAACGTGTAATTTTTTATAGAAAATTCAATTCGTCAAACTTAGATTAAAAAAATTAAAAAAATTTTAAACAATCTTATTAACAGAAAAATAATTTTTAAAATATAAACATAGGTTTTTATTAAATTAAGATTTAATTTAAGGTTACATTAAGGTTATATTTTGTGTGTTAAAGGACCAGAAGTGGGCGCGCAACGCGCGCCCTTTTGGTTCTAGTTTTAATTAAAGTTTCTATTCCGTCTATATTAACTTTGACACCAT
Organism: Leptopilina heterotoma; assembly: GCF_015476425.1. Lineage (NCBI taxonomy): Eukaryota > Metazoa > Arthropoda > Insecta > Hymenoptera > Figitidae > Leptopilina > Leptopilina heterotoma. The sequence goes on along the minus strand of NW_025111050.1, from coordinate 284,618 downwards.
TCTGTGCAAGATCATTCATTTGGTCAACAAAGGGATCTAAGAATACGCTCATATTAGGCTTGTCTTTACCGAACCACAACCCAGCAAGAACTAGTTCTTTACTTCTAATATGATAAGGCAATTCGTTAATCATTAAAAAGATAGGCCAGATTGAGTAAGTCGAACTTTCGAAAAGAGGTGCACCATCAGTATTACAAACTAAAGAAGCATAATGAAGTCTGTCATATTCGTTTAAAGTACTCAAAAATTCACAATATTTCTTTCCGTCATAAATATCTTCGATAACATTACTTTCATAAGGTCTCTGCTTTACAACATATTCCCAATACTCGCTATTAGCTTCAATTAATTTAGAAATTGGATGCGTCACGTCCATCAATACAAAAAAATCTTTATACGTGTAATCTTTGCAATTAAATTTCAACTTACATATTTTACATTTTAAAAAAGTATTTTTTCGTTCAAAGATGCCTATGTAAGCACTACATTTCGGACATGTTGCATAGAGTTTCGTATTATTTTTCGGATAAAACTACTTATTAAAGAGATACCGCGTATTTGGTAAAAGAGATTCACTAAAAATGCAATTAATTAAATTAAATAAATCGGTAATAGCTGTTAATGAAAGGGAGTGAACAAGTATAAATTTTAAAACCATTAGCATTACTTCTCCCACTGTTTTCTTTACAGAGACATTAATAGGTCTTTTAAAAGCTTCGATGTTTATAGCTTCAAAAAGGGACTTATAACCTCTCGGTGATACAAGGTCTTCGGCTTCCTCCTGTATTGATGAATCTCGATCGTCTTCAATAGTTTCCTCACAATCTTCTGTTTCACACATCTCATCGCTTGCATCCATAAAATAATCGTCATCATCAGAACCAATCTCTTCATGTTGTTTCTAAAATAAAAATTTTAATTACAATAATAGTATACAAGAAACTTTAGAAATTTTAGTACTCGGAGAAGAACTATAATTTCTAAAAAGTAAGTATTTGTTTTTAAAAAATAAGACAATATTATGACAATTATGACAATTATGACGCAAAGTAAAAGCCTTAGATTTGTATAATTATAAAAAAGGTCAAGCTTTTATCAAATTGGAGTTTTTTATATTACAGAAAATATTTTTCAGAAACAAGTTTGTTGGCTATATTGGAGCTTTTTTTATTAAAGAAGAGCTTTTTAATTGGGTAATAATAACTTAAATACTCCAATTTAAAAATATATTAGTGCTCAGAACTTGCTAGAATTAGTTTCCGATTCAGAAAAAATTGCTTTTTTCGTCAAATTAGAGCTTTTTTAATTAAATATGAGCTTTTTTAGAACAAGTTAACTTAATTTATTTAAACTAGTTTCATTGAAAAAGAGCATTTTAATTCGGTAATAATAACATAATAATTCAATTACTCCAATTTTAAAATATATTGGTGCTCAGAACTTTTAAGAAATTATTTCTGATTCAGAAAAAATATGTGACTTGAAAAACGACACTTCTCTTGTAATTCTATTTTCACCATTTTTGGAGTCGAATATCAAATCTATTTTTGATTAAATTGGAGCTTTTTTATTACAGAAGAGTTTTTCCGGAACAAGTTAACTGAATATATTTAAACTATTTTTATTGAAGAAGAGCTTTTTAATTGGGTAATAATAACATAATAATTTAATTACTCCAATTCTAAAATATATTGGTACTCAGAACTTTCGAGAATTAATTTCCTATTTAGAAAAATTGTGTCTTGAAAAACGACACTGGTCTTGTTATTTTATTTTCACCATTTTTGAAATCGAATATCAAATCTTGGTTTTTTCCAAGATAAAATGCATTGGAGCATTTTATTATTAAATAAGAGCTTTTAAATTGTAAAATTATAGCATACTAATTTAGTTACTTCAATTTTAAAATATATTGGTACTCTGAACTTTTTAAAATTAATTTCCGATTTAGAAAAAATATGTGTCTTGAAAAATAACGCTTCTTTTGTAATTTTATTTTTACCATTTTTGGAGTCGAATATTAAATCTCGGCTTTTTTCATTAAATTGTAATAATAGCATAATAATTTAATAACTCCAATTTTAAAATGTTTTAGTATTCAGAACTTTTTAAAATTAATATCCGATTCAGAAACAATATCAGTCTTGAAAAACGACACTGCTCTTGTAATTTTAATTTCACCATTTTTGGAGACGTATACAAAATTTGAGCTTTTTTCATTAAACTGGAGCTTTTTTACTTTTTTATACTGAGAATTTTTTATTAAAGAAAAGCTTTTCAATTGCAAGATATTATTATTATTATTATTATTATTATTATTATTATTATTGCATAGTAATTTAATTACTCCAATTTTAAAATATATTGGTGCTTAAAACTTTTTAGAATTCATTTCCGATTCAGAAAAAATATGTGTCTTGAAAAACGAAACTTCTCTTGTAATTTTATTTTCATCATTCTTGGAGTCGAATATGAAATCTCGGCTTTTTTTCATTAAATTGTAATAATAACATAGTAATTTAATTACTCCAATTTTAAAATGTATTGGTACTCAGAACTTTCTAGAATTAATTTCCGATTCAGATAAAATATGTGTCTTGAAAAACGACACTGCTCTTGTAGTTTTATTTTCACCATTTTTGGAGACGTATATAAAATTTGAGCTTTTTTTCATTAAATTAGAGCTTTTTTTACTTTTTTATACTGAGATTTTTTTATTAAAGAAGAGCTTTTTAATTGCGTAATAATAACAACATAATAATTAACTTACTCCAATTTTAAAAATATATTGGTGCTTGAAACTTTTTAGAATTAATTTCCGATTTAAAAAAAGTGTGTGTGTCTTGAAAAACGACTGTGATCTTGTAATTTTATTTTCACAATTTTTGGAGTCGAATATAAAATATGTGCTTTTTTCATTAAATTAGAACTTTTTACTTTTTTATACTGAGATTTTTTTATTAAAAAAAAGCTTTTCAATTGCGTAATAACAACATAATAATTTAATTACTCCAATTTTAAAATATCAAATTTATTTAAAAAACTGTGATTAAAATTTTTTTACTTTTCTAAAATAATGTAATTAATATTTTAATATTATATTACTATATTATTTAATATTTATTGGGAATCTTTTGATTTCACAAAATGATGATTTTAGAATAATTTTATTTCCACTTAATAGGTATTTTTTAAAACTTTTTAACTTTGCATGTTTGAAAACTGTAGTATATGATTTAAAAACAGAAAATCGATTTAAATATTATCGATATCACCTCAGCGAAGTGTTCTTTTTCAATGTATTCAATTTCTTTTGCTAGTGCGTTAATTACTTCAGATGCTCTCGTCTCTTCAGTTTCTTCATCATATGTTCTTGATCGTCATCAGGAAGGTTAACAGGAACATTAGTTTTCTTCTCAAAATAAAAAAGTAATTAATTTTTAAAAAAGTAACGTTTGTTAAATAAATAAGTTTGGAAATTATATATTTATAAACTTAGTAATAATATTTACAAAAAAATTTAATTATTTGTTTAAAATTTTTTTAATTTAATTTTATTTTATTATTAATAATATTGTTATATTATTTTTAATTTTGGTTTTAAAATAACGATAGTAATAGATAATATCCATTTAATTTTTATTTAATAATTACAAAATGTAATGCCTTTTTTAATAGTTTAAAATTTGGGCTTTTGATTAAAAGCAGAAAAAAGGAATTTAAAAAATTTTTTATTTGAAATAACAAATTTTGAAAGAAAATTGGAGAAAATTTACATCTAAAAACATCATTTTGGAGTTACACTACTTACCACATTTTTACGATCATTTTTATGTCTGTGCCATGAACTTGACTGAATTGGAACATCTGATTCTAGTTCCAAATACTTTTTTGCTTTTTTTGAACTCATTGTGATGTTAGTAAAAATTAACACATCAACACTATATGTCCTTAGTTTGCACTAAAAGAATAGTTTTATTCTTTAAATTGTTTTTTAAAAATAATAGAGACTTTCTAGTATTTTCAAGCTATACATGAGACTTTTGTCCATCTTAAGTTACCATAGCAACGAGACTGTCAATTTTAAATAAACATGATAAATGCTCAGAATAAATCAAAATAAATTGTTTTTTATGTGAATGAAAAGACATTAACAAATTTTTCAATTTCGTATTGAAAAATGAAGTTTACTCACGCATATGTTAAGTTCACTAATGGACAACAAAAAACCGTGTTTGTATCTGCGGTTCAAAATTTTTCTCCGACACACGAGAACGATTTTATAAAAACCAAAAAATACAAAGTGTGGTTAAATCAAGAAATGCTATTAAATGCTCAGATATTATTGTTGGGAAGTAAGTAAATCATAATATTATTCATTTAATATTTGTAATTATGAAATTAGATTATCGACTAAGAACGTTCACAACTAAAAATATTATTTTTTTATTTATTATTTATTATTTATTATTTATTATTTATTATTTATTATTTATTATTTATTATTTATTATTTATTATTTATTATTTATTATTTATTATTTATTATTTATTATTTATTATTTATTATTTATTATTTATTATTTATTATTTATTATTATCGACTAAGAACGATCACAACTAAAAATATTATTATATTTTCAATTCTGAAGATTGAGAAATCTTTAACAATTAACTTTTTTATTACTTTTGAAGCAAGTATATTCTGAAAATATGTTTAATTTCAGCTAGTCGTTCTAATGTGGAAAAAAAGAAAGAGTCTACTCGTTTAAAACTTGCTAATAAGAGATTGCTTAGTTTTGCATCTGACGTAGGTACTTCAAAAAAACAATCAAAGAGAATCCGTGAAAAGAATAAACCAAAACAGGTATTGATTAATTTTTATATAAAAGAATAATTTATTAATAAATTTTTTTTTACTTTATATTTATATTTATTTGATTACATATATTAAACATTTTAAATTATTTAAATTTCAAGCGACAGTTAAAATTTAGTAAAAAAAATTACACAGAATAAAAATAATATATAATTACATTTTTTTCTGTAATTATTTACTTTTGAAAAAAAAATTTATTTGTACAAATGTTATTACTTTTCAAAAAGCGAAGAATTTGGAGAAGAAAAAAACCGATTTACTTCAAAAAGAAGCTCAACATCAACAAAATGAAAATATATTGAGTAAACATACGAGGATGTTGGAGAATCGCAAGAAACTTGATGATTTACTTTCTGACTGGTCCGACTCAGATTCAAATGAATCAAGTGATCTTTCGTCTGAGCAGAGTAAAGGCGTTGAACTTAATTGTGAACTGAACAATTCTCTATGTTAATTAAAAATAAACAAATAAAATGTTTATAATTTAATAATAGAGGAGAGTCTCCAGTTGTGAGACACCTCCAGTTGTGAGACAGTCAATTTTTCTTAACATGCAATATTAAAAAGCCGATTGGTTTATATAAAAACATTTCTTTTTATATGAGCCAACTTTTTCGTGTACGCCGAAGCGGATATATAAACTGTTTTTGTTAAATACCAACACTGTGTGTGATAATCGACTAAAAAGCGTTTTTTCAATAAGTGCAAAGTACTTTTTTTCCAAGTTAATTAATTGGAAAAGGTAAATGTAATCCATTTTCTTTTAGTGTTTTCCTTATATTTTGTGATGCAATATTGCATTGTTCCAATCTACGGTTGAAAATAATTTAATTTTCCTTTTTCAAAATAGCGCTAATTTCTGGGTGTGAGACACAGCATATCACCAGTTGTGAGACGGTGTCAACACCCATCTGGGCAGCATAAAAAATACGCATTTGCAGGCATACTATTTAAATGTTGTTTTGATTTTTTTTTCTAGTATTTTTGGGCATGTCAAGTGGAAAAAAGTCAATTGATTCAGAAGAAATCAATTTTAATGCTCTTGTTAAAGCTATTACATTGTGTTTATTTTATAGTCATATTTTGGCGAATAAAAATTATTATTTAGTATATAATAATATATATTATTAATATATTTAATTATTTCTACTAAACATAACGTTTTATTTAAAACTTATTAAATTTTAGCAATTTTTAATGAGTGTCTCACAACTGGAGACATTTTTTTTTTTAAAAAGCGATGTGCTCGGAAAATGTATCGTGAAATTTTTTGAGTTCATCGAAACACTATACTTTCTTTTAATAAAAGTTGCGTATTTCTGTTACCTTTCGAAAGGTGCATTTTATTTACAATTTCGTTAACCCGTTTACAATTTACGGGTCAAGAATAAAACCCGTCTCACAACTGGAGACTCTCCCCTAATTAATTAATTAATATTTAACTAAAAATCATTTTTAGATGAAAATAGAAGAAAAGAAACCCCTAGAGTTCTTTCACCGTTTCAACAACAACTTGTACCTTCATTATCGGAAGATAATGAAGGTTGTTCTTCAAGACAACAAGAAAATCCGAAATTGCAAAACAGAAGACCAAAACTAGTATTAGACCATATTTATATTATAATAATTACACCAGTAACAATACTTTATCAATTTGAAAAATTATAATAAATCATTTTAATTTAAAAAAATTATACAACATATATTAAAAGGTCGAAAATAATTTTTAAAAAATATATAAATTAATTAAATAATTTCTTAGAATATTATACAAAACAATTTATTTTTACAATTTTAAAATTCTTTAATCTATAAAACAAAAAAATATATAAATTACATGTGATCTAATATTTGCAGACAACCACCCCTATTGAAAATCCCCATATGGGAAACCACATGGGAAACCACATGGGATCCTATGTCAAAAACCATGTAAAACCCTACTTCCATAAAGGAAACCACGTGGTTTACCATGTGGTTTCCCATGTCAAACCATATGGGAAATTGAGACAGGATTTTAGTTAGGAATAGACATGGGGAATTTGAACAGTTCATCTATGCATAAAACTATATCAAATCCCACATGTTTTTCCCAGTCAAATCCTAAACCGAATCCCATGTGAAAAACAGTATCATTTATTTATAATTATTTTCCCAAGTCAATCCCCAAGTGAAAAACAGTATCATTTATTTATAATGATTTTCCCATGTCAAATCCTAAACCAAATCCCATGTAAAAAACATTATCCGCCTTATTGAATATCCCTACATGGGAATCCACTTGGAATTTTACAAGGGATTTCACATAGGATTTTATATGGGAATTGACATAGGATTTCATGCAAGATTTCACCTAGGATTTAATGAGATATCACATAGTATTTTATTAAAGATCCAATAAAGAAATTTTTAAAGGATTAAAAATTATTTAATAAAAAATTAAATAATAAATAGTATTAGTGTTACAAGTCATCAAAAAAGTAAAAAAACGATCATTTGAAACACGTCCTCTCTGCTACAGGTTCTCAGCTTTTATATACTTCCAGAATCGTCTCAACAGCGAGAGAAGTCACTTTCGCCACCTAGCGGTGAAAGTATAGGAGCGACAGTAATCTTTAACATTACTAAGGAAACCATGTGGAATACCACGTAGAATTCCATGTGGTTTCCTACGTGGGGATTTACATGGGATTTTACTTAGGAATTTAAGTAGAAATAAATCCCCAAATGAATTCCTAAGTAAAATCCCATGTAAATCCCCACGTAGGAAACCACATGGAATCCTACGTGGTATTCCACATGGTTTCCTTAGTAATGTTAAAGATTACTGTCGCTCCTATACTTTCACCGCTAGGTGGCGAAAGTGACTTCTCTCGCTGTTGAGACGATTCTGGAAGTATATAAAAGCTGAGAACCTGTAGCAGAGAGGACGTGTTTCAAATGATCGTTTTTTTACTTTTTTGATAACTTGTAACACTAATACTATTTATTATTTAATTTTTTATTAAATAAAATTTTTAATCCTTTGAAAATTTCTTCATTGGATCTTTAATAAAATACTATGTGATATCTCATTAAATCCTAGGTGAAATCTTGCATGAAATCCTATGTCAATTCCCATATAAAATCCTATGTGAAATCCCTTGTAAAATTCCAAGTGGATTCCCATGTAGGGATATTCAATAAGGCGGATAATGTTTTTCACATGGGATTTGGTTTAGGATTTGACATGGGAAAATCATTATAAATAAATGATACTGTTTTTCACTTAGGGATTGACTTGGGAAAATAATTATAAATAAATGATACTGTTTTTCACATGGGATTCGGTTTAGGATTTGACTGGGAAAAACATGTGGGATTTGATATGGTTTTATGCATAGATGAACTGTTCAAATTCCCCATGTCTATTCCTAACTAAAATCCTGTCTCAATTTCCCATATGTGACTGTCCACGAGAAAACAAGGCTTAGGTCCAAAAAATCAATTTTGATTTTTTTATGGTAATCGACAGATTTTATGTTGCTTTTTTAAATGCAAAAGTCAAAAGTTAAAAATATCAATTACTTTCGACAATATATCGTTTTAAAGATGGGTATGTCAAGCGTAGTTAACTTCAATCGTAGTACTTCAATCGCTCGCCCTCTGAAATTCACGTTTGGGAGCTAAGCCTTGTTTTCTCGTGGACAGTCACATATGGTTTGACATGGGAAACCACATGGTAAACCACGTGGTTTCCTTTATGGAAGTAGGGTTTTACATGGTTTTTGGCATAGGATCCCATGTGGTTTCCCATATGGGGATTTTCAATAGAGAAGAGAACGCTTGATTTTTCTGAAAAAGTTGTTGAACAAAAAAATGACTATTCGGAAATGGAAAGAAATGGAACATCTGATACTGTTTTAGTGAACGCAGATGAAGATACAATACGTTCACCGTCGCCGCCAGAATCTCAAGGATAATAAATTATTAATTAACTAATTAAAATATAAATAAAGTTTCATTAAGTATGATTTTTTGAAAGAAGAAGAGAAGAAAATGAGGGAGGGAGAAATTCAACATTTCGAAGGCAGTTTACACCTGCAGGACCTGACAATTCAAGGCATGTGCACACTCCTCACAGAGAGAATCACAACACTTATAATCGCTATTTGCAAAATATTAATTGACCTGAAGGTTGGGTATGTGTATATTATATTTTGTGTTAAAATTTTTTAGAGTCAATCTATAATAGAGGTATTTCATTTCAAATCATTCCAACGACAAAAAACAATCGCAAGAAGAGCGATTTTCTAATAAATTTAATTATTTAAAAATTTAATTATTTTGAACATATACACTGAATCGAAAGAGAATTTCATGAACTTTCTAGTGCTATTTTAATTTTTTAACTTTCTCTCAATTTTGTAGAGAAATTTCTGTTTGAAAGTTGAAATTCTTAATATCTCAAAACATCCCCCCGTCGATTTTTATCAAAATTATATGAAAATAAAGCTTAACTTTTCTAGTTTCCAATATATTATGGACATTTGATGGGATTACTAGAAAAAAACTTGTTTAAAAAATGTGTTTAATAGTAATAGTAAAAAAAAATTTTTATTTAAATTTAAAAATTGTTTAAAAAATGTGTTTAATAGTAATAGTAAGCTTATGGAATTTTTTCTCCATAGATACACCTTGATGAAAATACAAAAATCCACGTCAATGTTTGGGAGCAAATGAAAAGTCTTAATGATTCAAGATTTGTCAGAGAAGTGGCTCAAACGATTTGGGGAACAGAAAAATTGAAGATGAGATGTTTGAGTTCTCGTAGAGCAAATAAGGGCAAACAAGATGGTCCAGAAGAAGAATTGAGAAAACCATTAACTCCTGAAAAATATCAATTATTAAAAGGTAAAATTTTGCCCTTCATAGTAAAAAAAATTATCTGAATATCCATGACAAGAATTATATTGCATAAGAAGGGAATCAAATATGGAAAAGATCTTATTTATACATTTATTATTGTAAGTTATCTGTCTTTGAACTTTTTTAAAGTGCTTATTTGCGACAATGAGCAGCCCGTTGTCAGTAAAATAAACTTTTTTTCAATTTTATTGATTTTCGTTTTTTGTAGATTGCCTGGACAATAAACTTGTGGAGGAAAAGGTAAAACCTAAACAACGAGCTAAAAGAATGCTCCAAGTTTCAACATATATGAGGGCAAAGTTATATGATGTTCAAAGAAAGTGATAAAAAAGTGCAATTTAATATTTAACAAAATAATTATTAACGTATTATAAACAAGTTGTTCATTTCATGATCATTAAGCTTCCTCAATATAATATATACCAATTGTTTAATTTTTTATTTTAGAATAATTATTTTAAAGTGTGAAGATAAAATGTCAAAAAATACAGAATTTCAATTTTTTGTGAAAAATTAAAATATTTATTAATTCTATAAATTTGGATAAAATATATACTTTATATACATGAATCGATTCGTTTTTATGTCAGGAATGCAATTTTGCCAAGAATTAATAAAAATTTTAATATAGAAAAAAGTTATTTCAAAAAATCCAAAAATTAATTTTTTCAAAAATTAAAAAATTGTTGAAAAAATTTTTTAGATATTTTTGAAAATCCTTCTGTCTGATTTTTGGTATTCGTGACCGTAATACACCTCCAAAATTTTATCAAAATCCGTCAAGACGTGTAAGAGAAAATTTGTCCACAAGAATCGGTGACATACACACACACATACATACTAGGGTGGGCTGAAAAATTTTTTTTTATATTTTTTTAAAGACCTTAGGCTTTAAAGGCTTCTATTTGGTGCTAAAAGAGCGTAGAAAAAATCCCTGCTAAAATAATTTAAATTTTTCATGAGCGCATAGGTGGAAAAATAAAAAATATTATTAAAAATCACTCTTTTTTAAATAAACATTTTTTATATTAAATTGAGTATTCCTTAGCATTATATATGATAAATGACTTCATACAAATACCATTTACACAAAGATCGAAGAAATTTGAAAAGCAAAATATAATTTTTCCCCCTAATAATATTTTAAATTTAGTCATAATGTTAAGTTCGAACGTTTGCGCCATTTTCTATAGCTTAATAACATATTTACTATTTTTTTAGAATATTAGTAAATAACAATGTTACAAGGAGAAAAAATATTTTTATATTTATAGATAGGTACGCGACTTTTAGTATTTCGTAAAAATATCAAAAATAATGATTTTTTGAATTTTTTTTCGTCTGCGCTTACAAAAAATTTAAATTTTTCTATCCGGAATTTTTTCTATGATTTTTTAGCATTAAATAGAAGCTTTTAAAGCCCGCGGCCTTTAAAAAAAAAGAAAAAAAATTTTTTCGGCCCACCCTAATACACACACACACACACCCCATACATACACACATACATCCGGACATTTGTTCCTCTCGACGAATTATATATACTACACTTGAAAATTTGTAAAAATAATTGATTCTAAAAAATTCGGAAATCGACATCACTATAAGGCTTCCTTTAAGAGGAAGCAAAAATTTATTATAATTTTAGTTTTGTTCGTTTTATAATTAACATAAAAGTTCAAAAATACAGAATGTTACAAATACATAATTAAATAATATTTATATCCCCAGAAGGACGTAATATATTACAGCAATATTGAGAACACTGCCTTAACATTACCAATGTTGCTGGAATGTTCCCAACAAAATTTTTATTTTAAAATGCATGTGATAAATTTCTCAAATTTCATTGAAAAATATAAAAAGTATAATACTTTAATATGCTTATTTTAAAGATATGTAGTGATAGATTTGATATACAAAATAATATTAGTAATTTTTAATTAAATATTTTTTTGTTTAAATATACCATAATAAATAATATAAAAATAAAAATAACGATTTTGTAAAAATATAGTAAACGACGTATTAAACAATGTAGTCGTTTACGATGTAGTTTATTGTGTCGGTTACTATGTCGATTACTATGTCGATTACTATGACGGAATTTTCAATAGATGGCATGGAAATAAAAAACTTAAAATTTCTACTTATCAGAACTGCAATAAATCGAGTTTTCTTTTAAACAAATTTTTAGCACACGAAATTAGTATTTGAAGAAATATTTATTAATCTACATTTTTTATTTGACTGTATTTCAATTTATAAAAATATTCATGTAGGGAAATATGAAAGAATAGAATATTGAGTTCTTTAAAGTTTTTAACATGCATTTTAAAAAATAAAAATTTGGCTTCAATTAAATTTTAAGCATATAAAAGTTTATATAATGGGATTATAACCAAAAAGATTATCGTATGAGTGAATATCCAAAACACCGAATTTATAAAAGATTGAATTTTTAGAACGTCGAATGTCTGTCTAAAGCACTAAACTTTCACATTGTCGAATTTTCATTTGTCCTAACTTTTTTGTCACTATAGAGTTTACTATCTATGTTGTTAGTCGGTAAGGTAGATTAAAATTGCGCGCGAAATTTGATTTAACATATGATTTCAAATTTCCCGCACAATTTAAATCAACCATATTGTTACGAGCCAAGTTACCTTTAATTACGCAACTCTAATAATATGAATTTGATTGGTCGGATTCTCTTTAGTTGAATCCTTTAAAAAGGAAGCAGGAAGGTTTTAAAATAATTAAATGTTAAATTCCGGTACAACGGAAGGGAAACCCGTTTGAAAGAAGAATAATTAGTAGTTCTCCTTTCAAAGGTAAAACCCTGTAAATTTATTAAGATGTCAAAAGATACAAACTGACTAAAGATCATCCTTAGTCAGAGTCAAGATTAGAACTAAAGTTGAAGTCAAGTCTAGCGAAGACGTTCTCCGCTGAAGTGCCAAAACGGCACTTGAGATATTTTTTACATTACTTCGAAGGATTAGGTTTTATGACCTAAGAAACTCAATATCCAATTTCTATTTTAACTTTACTAGATTTACGACATTTCTAAGAAATGTTTTTCGTTCGTAATATAAACACAACAAGTTTGGAATTTATTTAAGTGTGACAATTCTTCTAACAAAGAATTTCCTGTTTTCATCTCAGAGATTGTCGCTTTAACCCGTGGGAAATATTATTTAGAATTACCAAATTGTTTATATTTATTTATAAACTATTAAAATTTAGCGCTTTTAAATCGCAATTCGATATATCGAGAATGTTTGAGCGAGATAATAGTCGCTCGTCACAATATCAATAAGAATTATAGAGAGGAAACTCTTGTGGCAAAAAAAGTTAGGACAAATGAAAATCCGACATTCTAAAAGTTTAATGCTTTAGAAATTCGACGTTTTAAAAACACTTTGTGACAGTAAAATGGCACTTTAAATCGGACCTATCCTAACTTCGCTTGCTGGGTGTAAAATCATGATACCTCGGATTAGCGTTGATAAACATGATACCTCGGATTTGATTTGAAAAACATGACATATCGTCGTTTGGTTTGAAGAACATGACACGTCGAAACAAAAATTTTTTATTGAAATTTTGTTTGGTACCACTGACCGCGAAATTTAAAATGATTTGTTATATTAAATTTTTAAAAAATATATGATAAGAGATTAGATCAAAGTAAAATCTTGCACTTTACTCATATAATTTTAAATATTTCACGACATGAAATTTATTTTAATTCCCTATATTAAAGAACCAGTTAAGACTAGTAGAAATTGAACATGGATCTACTGGTGTCTACTGGTTTTAACTTCGAAATCCGATTTATGTAACTGAAACGAATATCCAATATAAAATTGAAATGGATTTATTCTGGATTGTCCTCTTCAATTTTTGTTTCGACTTGTTTTAACATGGATTTCTAATCTTATAATTTCTACTTGCATTTCCAAGTTCGCACATACTAAAAGTATCAGCTTGCAATTCCAAATACAAAAATTAAGTTTAAGTATCTACTTGGTTCAATTTGGATTCTCGAATACTACATTCTACTTGACATGTCAAATTAAAAATCATCAAGCTAAGTTTAATTTGAATCGATGATACATTCAGTTCTATGTGGAATTTCAAGTTTAAATTTAAAGAGTTTGATTTATAGCGAATTGGTATTCAAGAATTACTCGTAACTTACGTAATTTTCAACCGATTTTCAAAATTGTTCTTTTGTTTAAAAGGGAAAAAGCACACCTTTTTAACAGTGTATTGCTTGTTTAGTCAAAATAAAAATTGACAAAACCGCGGTTAAAAATATTTGCGATTAATCGATTTTCATTCCATTTTTTCAACTTTAACGAGGTTTTTAGAATAGTATTCGAATTGACACTTTTTTTTCATAATAATTTCTTAAAAGTATACTTAATTCTGCGTAAAATAAGAATTTTTTAAACAAATTTTAATACCAATTGAGGAAGATACGTGAATTTTAAGATTAAAAATTTTTTTTAAAAATATTTTAATTTTGTTGTGGAATTCACATTAGGGCACTTTAAATTTTGTACTCACTAAATTTAATTGATTAACTAAAACGGTATGCATGTCAAACTTGTTTTTGATAGATTTAAATAAAGACAGAGTCCGTATTTAGAGGGGGGGGGTCTGGTTAAATTTTAACTTTTCTATATTTATATTGTTTAGGTGTGTCAATGTTTTTCAAACATTATTTAGGATTAAAATTTGTTCTACAATCTTTAAATAAAGAATAACAGATAATTATTTGACAATTTATATAAGAATGCCTTAAAATTTCGTAAAATATAAATTTGAACTTCTACCACATTTTTTAATTACTTTTTATTGTCGAACTTTTCATATGCTTTTTTCGCAATACTGAACAATTTTATTCATTTTGATAATATAGAATAGATTTTAATCCTAAATAATGTTTGAAAAACATTGACACACTTAAACAATATAAATAAAGTTAAAATTTAACCGGACTAAAAAACCGGACTTCTAACTTGGGCGATGTTTCCAAATCTTCGGTCTCACCCCAAAAAATTAATCAAGGTATAAAAAAAAAATTTTCCTGAAAGATTGAAGCAAATCAAACAATATTAACACGTGCCTCTAGTCGACTGAAATTTTAAATGGAAAATACATGTAATTTTTCCTAGAAATCACAAAAAGTTTTTTCAAGCTTATACAAATTTATTTAAAATTCTCTAACTTTGGGTTCTTTTAGTACATGATAACAGGTAAAACCTTCAATTTTTCCAAATTTTTTTTAAAGCTCTATTTACTTTATATTTATATAAAATATTTACTTTTGAAAGCTTTATTTACAAGCTTGATGAATATGCCGCTATCACAGTAAACAGGAGTATATATTAAGGGCGTTCGAAGAAGAAAAACCTTTAAAAATGGCTGTCAGAACTTATGCTTCATCTGAAATGGATTATTATCACAATTGAGACATTTATCGCAATTTTTAAAAAATCAGCCGGAATCTTGAATGGTTGTAATTTTATTTTCTTCCAATAAATTGAATATTTATAAATAAATAGAATGATAGGAAGTAAACTGGAACCACACAAGCGAAATATAAACAAATTAGTGCTATTAAAAAATATCTTCAGAGGGCAGCACCCACCGGGTACATAGAAATCTCTTAGTTTACTTCCTATTGTTGCATATGTTAAAAAATCTTTAATTTCTTAGACTCAAATTAAAGCAAAAATTTTCATAATTCCGGCTGATTCTTTTCAAATTACTATCAATGTGTCAATTGCGATAAACATTCGTATAAAAAAAAGTATAACTTCTGACCGCCATTTTTAAATACCTTTCTTGATCGAACACCGTTAACCCTTAGATGCAATAAATCGTTAAATTTGACGAAACTCGATACTCGGAGGGTTTGCTGGGTCGCTGATTACGAATCTGAGGTCATTTTGGAAAAATTCAAAATGGCGGATCCAATATGGCGGACATAAAAATAAAAAATCGTTCAATTGGACTGACACTCGTTACTAGGGAGTTTCTGGGGTCGCTGATTACGAATCCGAGGTTAGTTTTAAAAAATTCAAAATGGCAGATCCAACATGGCGGACATAAAAAATGAAAAGTAGTTCAATTGAACTGAAACTCGGTACTCGGAGGTTCTTGGCGTCGCTGATTACGAATCGTTTTGAAAAACGTCATTTTAAAAAAGTTCGAAATGTCGGAGCCAATTTTTTTGTTTTTTAAAAACTTTTTTTCGTTTCTTAATTTTTTTGCTTTTTTGTTTGTTTGTAGTCTGTTTTCTGTGGCACATATTCACTATTTATATGAAATTCCAGAAAACATTTTCTCTCTTCTGAAAGGCAGAGATACTCAGCCTTCTATGGCATTTCAAAATTTTCGATTTAAAAACTTAGAAACGCAAAGAACGAATAAGTATATCCGCGATTTTGGCTCCGACATTTCGAATTTTTTCAAAATGATCTGTTTCAAAATGATTCGTAAACAGCGACCCCTAGATCCTCCGAGTACCGAGTTTCAGTTCAACTGAACGACTTTTTATTTTTTATGTCCGCCATATTTGATCCGCCATTTTGAATTTTTTAAAATGAACTCAGTTTCGTAATCAGCGACCCAATAAACCCCCTGAGTACCGAGTTTCGTCAAATTTAAATGAATAAATAAATGTATGCATCTAAGGGTTAATATATAGTCCTGTTTACTGTGATAGCGGCATATTCATCAAGCTTGTAAATGAAGCAAATACTTTCAAAAAATTTGGAAAAATTGAAAATTTTACCTCTTATCATGTACTAAAAGAACCCAAAGTTAGAGAATTTTAAATAAATTTGTATAAGCTAGAAAAAACTTTTTGTGATTTCTAGGAAAAATTACATGTATTTTCCATTTAAAATTTCAGTCGACTAGAGGCACTTGTTAATATTGTTCGATTTGCTTCAAACTTTCAGGAAAATTTTTTTTTATACCTTGATTAATTTTTTGGGGTGAGACCGAAGATATGGAAACATCGCCCAAATAAGAACCACCCTACCCCCCCCCCTCTAAATGCCGACATGCATGCCGTTTTAGTTAATCAACTAAATTTAGTGAATAAAAAATTTAAAGTGCCCTGATGTAAATTCCACAACAAAATTGAAATATTTGTAAATTTAGCGAAAAAATTTTAAAATCTTAAAATTCACGTATCTCTCTCAATTTGTATTAAAATTTTTTAAAAAAATGCTCATTTAACACAGAATTAAGTATACTTTTAAGAAATTATTATTCAACCGCGGTTTTGTCAATTTTTTTTGAATAAACGAGCAATACACGGTGTGCTTTTCCCCTTTGAAACAAAAAAACAATTTTGAAAATGGAAATTGATGATGGTTTGGAAACGTTCTAAATTAACACTTTAAACTAGAAGTGCTATACACCACATAAAAAATCTTTCCGAGCATAATTATTTGTCTTGAAGCATTTGAAACGAGAGCAAATGGCCATGAAGTGTGCTACATCCATTCTAATAAATGTGTTCGCTAGTCGGTAATCCACTTTCAATTGTTGAACATTAAAGCAAGCATCGATGCATTCCTTCGTCGATTTTCGATTGAAAGGAAAATTGAGCGCTGCTAATAATGCCTTTGAAAAATTATAAACAGCAATTTTCGGAACAGGCGCACCTGACATTAGCCATCTCTTGAAAAAAAATCAAAAGTCGAAGTATCCTGAGACTCTGACATTAAAAGTCCAACTGAAACTAATGTATTCTTTACATTAATGACGATTCCCGTAATAAAAATGTGACCCGAGAAATCGCCATTTGGAAGTTTTAACTTATTAGCCATAGACCCAGAAGAATCTACTGATATTTCGGAATGATTTGTTTTAATCGACAGTTCTCTTTCCACAAATAAATCATTTCGGGCATGAATGAGTGAAGCGTAAAGTCATCAAGACCTATGTGGTGTATGCTGCCATTGTAAGATGGTGTATATTTTAATTTTTGTAACGTTAAAATCGGATTACTTCCATCTTCTGGTGTTAAACCTAATTCTTGTTCCCTCTTCTGTTGTTTTAATTTTCTTAAGACCATTTGGTTATATACAATTGTAGCGTTACCGTCACCTATTCGCATTTTCTCTCTTGCAATTTTCCTTTGAATATTAGCTGCTCCTTCAAAAACCACCTTCTTTCCCAATATTTTACGTTCATCAAACCTAAGTTGCCGTTTTACATTTTCGTGTGGCATTCCACCCCTCCCTAGGGGTTTCAAGACCTTGCCGTTGGTGGGAGGCGCACGAGGGGCTTTTACCCAGTGGGCGGCTACTTCTCGATATCTCTCGTGGGGACTGAGGGGGCGAACCCTTCAAAATGGGTCGGCCGCTACAGAAACCGAATCTTCTGTGTTTCGCTGGGCAGTGTCTCAGGGCACGGGGATTTAGAGGGATATCGAGAGAGACGGGATGGACAAGGCTTAACCGCGGGTCCATTCCGAAGACTTCCTACTGGTGGAAGTCTGACCAAGAAGAAACCCTTCCATGGTTACGTTGGCTGTGCCATGGCGATTGAGGCGCGAGTCTCTGCCACCCAATCCGTGATGAACTCGTGTCCATGGATGAATGATACTAGGGTTAACAAATCCGTCGGGTTCTTCCGTGGGGAGGGGGTTGGACGGGGGACGACCTTCGCTGGGCACAATTGTACCGTAAACCGTAAAGCTCGGGAACGGTTGTGTTACAGGAAGGGCCCGTCTTCTGGACGACCCGTCCCCGGGGTGGGGCTCGAATGGAGGTATCTTGAACGAGACTCTGAGATACCAGGCGAACTTTCAGATGTAATTTAGCCTTTTCCTTAAATAGAGGCTCTTTAAGGATTGACCTTTCTTTCCTCTTTTCTCGTGGGACCATAATGGATACTACAGAAATTAATCAAAATAAAACCACACACGTGAGCGTCGAAGAGCCCTTTTGGGGGATCACGATGCTGGCGATCAAGGTGTGGACGCGACAGAGGGGACCGTGAGTCAGTCTTAAATATGGCTGCTTCCGGGATCCACTGTATGCAGATTAACTTGCATCATTGTAAGGGCGCTTTGGCGATTCTAGCCAAGAACTTTGCAAGGATGCAGGCAGCTATAGCCTTTGTTCAAGAACCTTGGGTTTACAAGGGTAAGATTAGAGGTCTAAGTGGCGGTGGGGTGCTAGTTAGTTCACCACAGGAACCAGTTCCAAGGGCTTGTCTGATCTATAAAGGTTTAGATGCTTTCCCTCTATTGGAATTAACTACCAGGGACTTAGTTGTTGTTAAGGCTAAGTACCTAGAAAAGAACGGAAATAAAAGGGAGGTTGTAGTAGCTTCCGCATATTTTCCGGGATCGGGGGATGACCCCGCACCACCTGTAGAGGTGGAGAAGTTGGTAGATTACTGTCAACGGCAAGGTCTCCCATTAATAATAGGTTGTGATGCCAATGCGCACCATGTCGTATGGGGCAGCACTGACATTAACGATAGAGGCAGAAGACTTTTAGATTTTCTGTTAGATACAGATTTAGATATTTTAAATCAGGGTAATGAGCCGACTTTCGTTACTGTTAACAGAAAAGAGGTGTTGGATATTACGATCTGTTCCAAGTCTTTTTGTGATGGCGTGAGGGACTGGAGGGTGTCTGATGAAGATTCCCTCTCGGACCACAGGCTTATTACGTTTAGATTGGAATCGAAGGATCGGGAACAGGAGTGGGGACGTAATCCTAGGAGTACCGACTGGGCTTCATATAGTGAAGACCTCAAGGCCTCCATGGCATGCTTCCCCACTTCCTATGGAACGATGGAGGCGTTAGAGCTTGCAGCGGAATATCTGCGAGATTCTATTATCTGTTCCTTTAAAAGGAACTGTGTAGTTAAGAAAATGGGCTTCAATGGGGGCGGTAAATGGTGGACCCCCCGTTTAGAGGAACATAGGAAAACTGTAAGAAAGCTTTTTAATAAAGCCAAGAAACGTAGGCATCAGCGAGCATGGGATGAATATCATACCGCTCGCGATTCTTATAAGAAAGAAGTAGATAGGGCAAGGGGTGTCAGCTGGAGAAGTTTTTGCGAGGGAATCGAGAGGGTACCAGAAGCTTCAAGACTTCATAAAGTACTAGCTCGAGACCCAATGGCAAAATTAACTAATATTAAGCTGCCTAATGGGCAGTATGCCCAGGATAAAAGGGAGTGTCTAAAGCACCTGATGGAAGTAAACTTCCCGGACTTTAGAGAAGGTTTGGAGAACAGCCAGGGCATAGCACCAGGTATGAACCGAGGATATCGGGAACACTGGAAACTAGCAGCCAGGGTTGTAACTCTGGAAGGGATTGATTGGGCAATAAGCACTTTTAAACCATTTAATGCTTCAGGGGGGACGGTATATATCCGGTTCTTTTGCAAAAGGGATTGGATTGTATTAGAGTACCCCTGTGTAAAATTATGAGAGTTTATTTGGTTATACACCGGAGTCTTGGAAAAAGACGAGGGTTGTGTTTATACCGAAGGCCGGTCGGTCAGGCTATACTGCGGCGAAGGACTTCAGGCCAATCAGCCTAACTTCCTTTATATTAAAGACGTTGGAGAAACTGGTGGATAAGTTTATTCGACAGGAATGTCTTAGAGATTTTCCCCTACATCAGGGACAGCATGCATATAGAGCAGGCTTCTCAGTAGAAACAGCCCTCCATTCGGCAGTAGGTAGAATAGAGGGACAAATTAGCAGTGGTGGTTATGCGGTTGGTACCTTTCTTGATATCGAAGGTGCCTTCCCTAACACCTCTAGCAAAACTATCTGCAGGGCAGCCAGGATGCGAGGCGTGCCCGAGCCGCTAGTTAAGTGGATCGACAGCATGCTTCGCGAAAGGGCCCTGGAGGCAGAGTATGGTAAGGTCAAGGTAACCGGCCTTGTCTCAAAAGGGTGCTTACAGGGAGGAGTTCTCTCTCCTTTATTGTGGTGCTTAGTGGCAGATGAGTTAATTAGAAACCTCAATAGCCAGGGATATTATACGCAAAGTTATGCGGATGACTTCCTTATAATTATAAGAGGGCACTCAATTGAGACCCTCTTAGAACTTACGGAACGTGCGCTTAAGATTGTCAACGATTGGTGCAATCTGACTGGACTTTCTGTAAACCCAGAGAAAACGAATATAGTAGTTTTCACAAGAAAATATAAGGTACCGAGTTTGAAGAAACCGATATTTTATGGAAAAGAGATTTCCTTTTCTGAATCGGCTAAGTATCTGGGAGTAATCCTGGATAAAAAGCTGGTTTGGAGGGAACATTTCGAATATCAGTATAGCAGGTTTTGTACCGCGTTTTGGGCGTGTAGAAGGGCGATAGGGTCATCATGGGGACTAAGGCCTAATATGGTCAACTGGTCAAGAGGCGAGCGAGCGATCTCCTAAAACTCGATAAGATCAGAGTTAGAACCGTAGTTCGTCTACTTACGGGTCATGGACTATTGAACTACCATCAGCATAAAATAGGCAGACAAGTTTCACCTATGTGCAGACTGTGTGGGGAAAGTAACGAAACTTCGACTCACATATTATCTGAATGCCCAGCGATATAGTGGCATTCCACTCGTATCATTAGTTTTAATTTTTAAAATTAAGTCACCACCAGGTAGTGGCTTCTTTTCTGCAATTACAAAAAATTTGTTGTTACAAGTTTTACCTTTACATACACCAAATATTTTTAAAAAGAAGGTAGTTGGATCTCGAGATGGTTGAGCCTTTTTAAATGTGTAGGCACAAGGAAGACGTAGTTGCCGCCAAACCTCCTTCATAATGATATTGGACCATACACGTGGCTTTAATACATATTTTGAACAAGTTCTATATTCTTTCATCTCTGGCTTCATTGTTTCGTAAAGTTCTTTTTTAGTAATCACCATAAAAACAATGTCATTTTCTGAAACGAAATTATTAAAAATAAAATCCTTATCTTCGAAATCAGAAAGATTGTCATCATTATCATCGACACTCATTTCCTTTACCCATTCCGGTTCATTGTTAATAGGATTAGCAATATTTTTATTGACTTCTGATGAGCCTAACGTTTCAAAACTAGAGTTCATAACTGTTTTCAATTTTCACGTAAGTTACGATAAATATCTTGATAAATATCTCGTACTTAAGGGAAGTGCGCCGGTTGTGGGCACCCCTACGTAAACTTTGACGGCAAGCAGACTTTACTGATCTAAGTATTGCAAGTCGTGTTCGTTGACAATATGGACTTTTCGTATTGATAAAGAAACAAATGTATGCATTTGTGTAATAGCTGTGAGCATAATAAAGAAAATTTGCATTAAATAAATAAAAAAGTAATTTTGTATTATTGTTTTCGAAGTGCAAGATATGGGTGTAGATTCGTTCAGAAAAAAAGGGTTTAATTCTTTTTTGCAGTGATGTCATTATATTTTGTGATTTACCTTCGTGTTTGACCAAAATACTGCATCACAAAATGTGTTGGTGTTTTTAAAAAATGACTGTCATTCCCGGTTGTGGGCACCTTTATGTTAAGGAGGCTCTACCATCTGCCAATGATGTGGACTACTGTCTCATCTATCTAAACTTTCTGCCAAGGAAATTGACAACCACAAAGTCCGTTAAATGCAATGAATATAGTCGTTCAGTGCATTAAAAGTGCGTTATGATATGCAGGCCAGCTGCTTCACATGCTAGCATTATGCTTCTGTTAGCGATGAGCATAGTGTGAAGACGTGTCATAATTTTTGTTCTTTATTCCGGCAAAGTCTCTTAGAATAAAGAAACTTTCATTTCTTCTTTATTTGTGTTGGTTTCCTTTAATATTTTTCCATTTTTAGCGGATTTTTCAAGGGTGCCCACAACCGGGAACAAAAATTTTTTTGACAAAAAATTTCCATTTCACTAAATTTCTAATAAAACTTTTTTATTTAAAGGAATGAATTTAATTCCTTCACTGACAGTCACCTTAGACCTCCAGCTTTAAAGTCGAACACATATATTTGTATAATATGCACATGGACAAATGTTATGAGGCAAAAACAAAAGGGTGCCCACAACCGAAACACTTCCCTTACATTTTTATAAAAGTTTAAGGAACATGGACGTAATTTGTCCTTAAATATTTCTTTACAATCGTCTTGCTTTTTTATTGCTTCTTCAGTTGTCACTTTTGCTGCCCGTGGCATCTATAAAAGTTTAATTAGTGATACATTTTTTATAAAAACATAATTTTTTTTATTTTAATATTATAATTGTTTTCATTTTAATTTCAAATTTGATATCAGATTTTCAAAATTGAAAATAATTAAACTTTCTTGTAGGTAGATAAGCAGTGCCGTTACTAGACATAGATTCCTGCATCGACATGTTACCGACACTTTTAACCCAGACTCAAACCACTTATTTCAGACTTAAACCATTGATTCGTGGTAATATTCATGCCTTGATGCTGAGCCGGAAATGACGTCACACATCCTAGAATTTTCTATAGGGGTTAATGACTCAGAATTTTTCAATTTTTTATTGATGACTCATTATCATTGGTATTTTCTGTTTTTGTTTTTTGACAGGGTGCATTCTTTAACGATGACACATAATTTCTTTGTTTTTCGCAAAATGGGGTTGATGACTCAGAATTTTGCAATTTTTTATTGATGACTTATCATCATTGGTATTTCCTGTTTTTGTTTTTTACAAGGTGAATTCTTTAACGATGACACTTAATTTCTTTGTTTTTCGAAAAATAGGGGTTGATGACTCATAATTTTGCAATTTTTATTGATGACTCCTCATCATTGGTATTTCCTTTTTTTGTTTTTTTACTTATTTTATTCTTAGAATTATTATTTTCGTCTAAATATTGCAAATGACTGTTTATTAGATTCTTATTTAAGGAGTTTTTACAAAAAATTTTGGTACTTTTTATAAGAATGCTATTGATCTTACCGCAATTCCAAAAATACTATAATTAACTTGAACGTCAAATAGGTCATATATCGTGTATATAAAGAGGGTAATTTTTGTAAACGAAATCATTCCTGCAGTTTAAGTTGGTTAATAAACATATTAGCAGAACAGCGTCGTGAAATTCAAGTGCACTTGAACAAATTAATTCAAGAAATACATAAAGTTAAAAGTTTAATTGAAGCAAGGTCACAGTTAATTATTTTAGTAAAAAAATTTGAAAATTTAAATTTAAGTGATAAAAATGAATTTCGATAAATTAAACAAAACAAGCAAAGTCTTGGTCACCAAAACAACAAAGGAGTTAACCATCGATGCATTCTATAAAGTAACAGACATTTGAAAAATTAATACGAAATTTGGTCCGAAAATTGTTGCTGAAATAAATTATGAATTTAACATTTTCCTACCACCAAGAATGCTAAAAATATTTGAAGAGAATGCAAATCTTTTCAACAGTCTAAAAGCTGAAGCTGTCAGAGGTGGTGTATATTTAAGAAATCGTGGAGGACCTTACAATCAAATAGAGTTTGTTTCTGAGGGAGTTGACCAGTAAATGACAAAAAATGTCGTATTTACCATGTGGAGAAATGTTATTATCTAAAATTTACAACTTGAATCTATCATTTACAAAGCAAGTTGTCGTTGGAGCAGAACAAGACATAAATGGAAATATAATACCAAACATTCAACTAAGAAGCAGCACCCACGAGTATCATTATGATTGGAGCTTCAAGAATGGCGCCTTTTGTGTGATGCAGTAAAACATATCATGCGATTTTTCAACGGAGATTGTGATGCAACATTGCTGGATTATTCTTTCAAAATAATGTAGTCTACAGAACATGCCACGGATTTTATTAAAAAACATTACAGTGTTATGAAAATTATCAAAACCTAACCATTTTACAAATACAATAGATCCTCGTTTTTTTAATACTTTTTCAACTAAATATACATCTGGATATTTAACTTTAGAAAGTTCTTGCTCGTAAAAACATCCACTTATTGGATTTTCCTAATAATCCTTCAATATATATGTTATTGGATTATTATTTTTTACATCGCTTATAGTAAATATTTCTTTAGTCCAATTTGGCGTATAACCTTTTTCAAAAACATGTTTAACTTTACTTATACGTACTCTATCTCAAACCTTAAACTTGTTATATTGCCTGTTTACTGCAACTTTTTTTAAATACATTTAACAACAAATTATTTTCATTTTAAGAATTTATATCTTTTGGTTTCATTTTTATTGTTCGATGTTTACTATTATTTTACCCATTTAATAAATCACTCAATATGTCTATCCATTTGTAATTACCGCGTAAACTAAATTGCATCCACATTTTATTCTTCAAAGTACGATTAAATCGTTCACAAATTGATACTTTCAAATTACTATAAGTAGAATACAAACTAATGTTATAATTTTTAATGAGATTTTCAAACAGTGAATTATAAATTTCTTTTCCTTTATCTACTTGCAAATTTTTTGGTACGCGTTTTTTAATTAAAATAGAATTCATTGTCGCAGTCACATCTTCACCTTTTTTGGACTTTACTGGAACAGCCCAAACAAACTTTGAAAATGTATCAATGACGGTTCGAGATATTTTTTTATCGAATCTTCTAACTCTGAAATCTTTACAAATTTGTCGGTTATATCGTTTCTCACAAAACTGATTACATCATAGATGGCGTTTGCTTTAGATTCAATAACTTTGTTTACAATATTCAAGTTTACTGTATCACTGTTGCTCTTAACATCAGCTATGTTGCAAAGTTTCTTATTTTCAATATTAAAATCTCCTTTAGCAGTCAACTTTAAACCAACCCCTGGTGAACCTCGATTTAAAGTTTCTGTGCTTTTAAACTGACGTCCGAATATGTCTATACTCATTATGAAAATGATAAAAATTTCTACAAACTGTTAATTAATAAACAATTCCATCTTTTCTCAACTCTTCAATAATTGATATAATCTCATCATTAAGACTGGGATTTTGTAAAAAAAAAATTTAACTTTAAAAACGATCCTTCTATCTCATGCAGTATAAATGCAGGCTAATTGTTTATAACATTTTTACAACAATATGTCTTTTTTTAAATTATGTAATATACGTTCTCGTAGTAGTTTTTTTCGTCGAATCGAATGGCGCTATCAGTTTTTTTTATGAAAATCAATTTTTCTTTATTTGTTTATAACAAATTGTTAAAAAAAATTTTTTCTAATTTTTAACGTCAAAAATTATCATTAAAACCTATGACAGGATCCCAATAGTTACTTTTTATATATGCGTTCCTGACCTACTGGAAGTAAAAAGATAGAAAGAGATAGAATTTTGGAGATAAAAAGAAATAAAGATTATTTTATCCCTTTGAAATAGCCACTTTGCATACCCAAAATATAATACCTTTTTATCTCCAAATTTCTATTTCTTTCTATACCCTATTATCCCTCTAAAATATCTATATCTTTTTATACATACTTTTATCTCTTTTTATTTCTCTTTGCTGCAAATTTTTATCCTTTTTAATATATTGTAACGAAAGAGTTTTAATTTCTAACGTAAAATAGAATCATTTCGTATAAGCATGTTTTTAGTATATCTAAATATACTACAGAGCTCTCAGCTCGCCGGCTGAGAGGAGAGTACCGAACGCGCATACTTTGCCGCGCAAGCACGTGGGTCGCTCTCTCTCCGTACGAGTAACCTGTCAAACCCGGCGATCTATAATACTTGGTTGCAGTGAGAAATTCATCAGTTCGCCGCCGGCCGAGCTCGGGGCTTGCTCCGAGGTAGACCGACAGCAGCTCACTTCCACACTCTCTCACCCTTAACCCTTTTACCTTTTGCACGGGGCAGGTGAAATGTGGGGGCAACCGTTACCACCAGCTCTATGTAAAATCCCAGAAGGAGTTGTACTCTGGGGCTCGGGGGCAACCGATGACCAGGGTAACACCCATCGCCACGCTTCCTTTCTTTCTCACCGTGAGTGCAGTGGTTGCTCTATGGGGGCTACTGTGTGGAACCAATGCACTCACTACATGCACTACACTACTACACACTCAACTCACATTTCTCACACTACTCTCTAGTGCAGTGAACCTTCTATGGGGGCAACCGTGATGGTTCTAGCACTAGAATTCACATACACTTACACTCACACAATTACACTTTTAAATACACAATTACGATTGAACTATCCTCGTCGAGTTGAGGGGCAACTCTCTCGACGAAGATGACGCACCAGGTGAATTCTCCACACCAAGGGGCCACTTGGTGGAGATGCAACCTGAGTCATCATAATACTCACACTAGTTTCAGGCAGGATAAGAATATCAAACGTAATTTGATATCTAGTTTCCAGTTTAAGATATTAAACTGTCTAGCGTGCACAATCTCGTTTTCGTCCCTAACGTCATCTAGGGGGTTAATACTAGTAACTACCTCTCGCGAGTATTTAGCGTCATTATATTCATAATTTATTTATAATTCTTTTACAAACACATTTCATGTATAATTACAGAGCGAACGGAGAATAATATCAGCGTTGGCGTAGCCTTGGGCCAGTAACGGCAGACCAATATTTTTTTGTTAACTTTCTTAATAGCGTTTTATAGTTTCTTTCTTATTCAGTTTTGCATTATATCGAGTTTTATATTTTATTGTTATCTTATTTTGTTTTACTACGTTTTATATTTTACTTCATTTCCTTATTTTGTTATTCTTTTGTTCTTTTATTATTTTTATTTTGTTAAAATATACTTTCTTACAAAGGTTTAATTTATGTCTATTTACTGACTTTACCTAACCTCATTGACGTCACCAATTCTCTCGATAAATTATTATAATGATTTATATTTAAGTGAAATTTAATAATATTTAAATTGAAAGAATTTAACTATTCAAAGTACCCGGACTCCATCCGGCGAGCAAATCCTTTGGCAAATTTTAAGATCATTACATGGCGCCCGAACAGGGACTAATTAAATTTAGTATTTCATAAACTTGGTTCAGATTTTTGTGTGTAAAAAATCTGAAAATTTTTTTTTCTTAGTCCAGTAAAATTTTTTGTTCAGAGTGATATCAGTGAGAGTGGAAAAAGTAAATAATATTTTGGTTTTTCGACGTCGTGAGGGCGCGGTTGTCGTAGTTAGAGTGGGGATGAACGGTAAAATCTATTTATGGTTGCGAAGTATTACATTTAGTTTGTTAGATTGGTATCACTCGTCGAGTAACTATCAATTGTTAAAATTTTCAAGAAAGAAGAAGAAGACATCATGGAATCTTTTAGTGGTGATGAGCGAGTTTTCCGAATTTTTTTTAAAATTGAAAAATTATTTCCGGATTTTACGTTGTTTGAGGTGCTTCAGCGTGTTAAAATAGAGCAGGAGAAACGTAACATCTCAGATCGTCAGATGCGTTGCGTGTTTCCGGAGATGATCTTAGGTGAATCAATTAACCAAATGGAAGACATCTTCAGCCGCTACCCAATAATTCCTGGAAGTCCTGTTTCAGTTTCTAAGGATAGAAATCACCCGTATAACCCCGATACGGATTGTTGGCGTTGCAGGACAACACGGACATCGTCGTCAGAAGTGCCGTAACCAACCTGTTCTATTTTGTTCTAAGTGTGGCATTAAAGGTAGCCTGACTAGACACTGCTGCCTTAAGAGAAGAAATTAACCATCCTATTTTTCTTTCTCTTCACTCACTACTAAACCAGCCGCCATCTTGGTTTTCTTCTCTCTCCACCATCTTTGGAGAAGAGTAGGGAGCAATCAACTGTATCACCGTTGCTCTCAACATCAGCTACGTTGCAAAGTTTCTTATTTTCAATATTAAAATCTCCTTTAGCAGTCAACTTAAAACCAACCCCTGGTGAACCTCGATTTGAAGTTTCTGTGCTTTTAAACTGACGTCCGAATATGTCTATACTCATTATGAAAATGATAAAAATTTCTACAAACTGTTAATTAATAAACAATTCTAGCTTTTCTTAACTCTTCAATAATTGATATAATCTCATTATTATGACTGGGATTTTGTTTAAAAAAATTTTTAACTTCAAAAACGATCCTTCTATCTCATACAGTATAAATGCAGGCTAATTGTTTATAACATTTTTACAACAATATGTCTTTTTTTAAATTATGTAATATACGTTCTCGTAGTAGTTTTTTTCGTCGAATCGAATGGCGATATCAGTTTTTTTATGAAAATCAATTTTTCTTTACTTGCTTATAACAAATTGTTAAAAAAAATTTTTTTTTTAATTTTTAACGTCAAAAATTATCATTAAAACCTATGACAGGATCCCAATAGTTACTTTTTATATATGCGTTCCTGACCTACTGGAAGTAAAAAGATAGAAAGAGATAGAATTTTGGAGATAAAAAGAAATAAAGATTATTTTATCCCTTTGAAATAGCCACATTGCATACCCAAAATATAATACCTTTTTATCTCCAAATTTCTATTCCTTTTTATACCCTATTATTCCTCTAAAATATCTATATCTTTTTATACATACTTTTATCTTTTTTTATTTCTCTTTGCTGCAAATTTTTATCCTTTTTAATATATGTAAAGAATTAATTAACCAATATTATTAACAATATTAAAGACTTTATGAAGTATTACAATTTTAATTGAATTTATTATTTAAAAAAAATATTTTTTGAGTTTTCGTACTTCTATTTATAACCTATTTTTCACAAATCATGTTATTTATTTATTTGTTATGAAATTATTATTTATTGTTTAAATCTATATTTCATTTCACATTATTAACTAACATTGTACACATAGCACTTAAAACTAAATTTAAAAAATCTCGCACGCAGGAGGGCTCGAACCCTGAACCTTCGGGACGCAAGTCGAATACACATGTCACACAGCCACGCTAGCTTTGAAGATATTTTTCTTGAACTACCTTTTAAATTTCGGGACTGTATTGATCTCTTTTTTTCTCTTACTCTATCACTATGTATCTCTCAGTTGATCTCTTTTTTAAAAGAACAGAATAAATGTCATAAAAAAATTATTGAGATAAAAGAAGAAAAGACCTTTTTCAATCGAATTGGAATGAAATAGACTGATAGAGAATCGAGGGAATAAAAAGAGAAAAGTATAGCATTAGAATAAAGTTAGGATAAAAAGGAAAGAAAGTAAATAGTAAAAGAATTAATGGAGATAAAATAAAGATTATTAAAAAGGATTGAAAAGTATAAAATTATTTAGAAAAATAAGGGAAAAAATAAATACTTAGATTCAAATGAGAATAGAAAGAGAATGAAGTAAATAGTAGTAGGATTAAAAGAGATATAATAAGGGTTATTAGAAGAGGTTGAGAAAAAAGATGAGTTAACCCTTTAAAGCCCGAATTATTTCCACCGATTCGATTTGAACCACATTTGGTATATAAGAGTTTTTGAAGTCGCTGATTACGAATCTGAAGTCAAAATTGCAAAATTCAAAATGGCGGATCCAATATGGCGGACGAAAAAATTAAAAAGATTTATATGAAACTTGTCACTCGGGGGTTTTTGAGGGCGCTGATTACGAATATGAAGTGAAAATTGCAAAATTCAATATGTCTGATCCAATATGAAAGACAGAAAAATAAAAATTAATGGGATTGACTTTAAATTTGATACTTTGGGTTTTTGGAGTTGCTGAAATTGAAATGTTAACAATCATAATAGTGGATCCAATAAGGCGAATTATGTTTAAAATTAAACCTGAATAGTAAAGGTAAGGTTAACCTTACGCTCAATAAAAGTAAGAAATTAAATCCATTCGTGAAAGGAAAGGGTAGAAAATGACTCAGTTATAAAAACATAGGCAGCCGCGTAGGAACGAATTATTTTTCGGGGGGGAGGGCAAACTACATATATAGATATATTTAACAATGTAATATGTGTATAACTGGGGGGCAACTGACACCCTTGCCCCCCTGGTTCCTACGCCACTAAAGATTTACAAAAATTAAAATACTAAATTTCTCCTTGGACATAAGGTTGACCTTACCTTTACTATTCAGGTTTTTTAAACATAATTCGCCTTATTGGATCCACCATTATGATTGTTCACATTTCAACCTCAGCAACCCCAAAAACCCAAAATATTATATTTAAAGTAAATCCCATTATTTTTTTGTCTTTAATATTAGATCCGCAATTTTGAATTTTGCAATTTTCACTTCACATTCGTAATCAGCAGCCCCAAAAACCCCCGAGTAACAAGTTTCAAATCAAACCCATTAATTTCTTTTGTCCGACGTATACGATCCAT
The DNA here is from genome assembly GCF_015476425.1 of Leptopilina heterotoma. Lineage (NCBI taxonomy): Eukaryota > Metazoa > Arthropoda > Insecta > Hymenoptera > Figitidae > Leptopilina > Leptopilina heterotoma. The sequence continues at coordinate 253,525 of NW_025111050.1, read as the reverse complement.
TTTCAATTTTGCAATTTTTACTTCATAATCGTAATCAGTGACCCTAAAAACCCTCGAGTAACAAGTTTCAAGTCATTCCCATTATTTTTTATTTTTTTCTCCTGCATATTGAATTCGCCATTTTGAATTTTGCAATTTTGACTTCATATTCGTAATCAGCGACCCCAAAAACCCCCGAGTAACAAGTTTTAAACGAATCTGATTAATTTTTTTTAATTATTTCGTCCGTCATAGGAGAAAATGTATCTTGACACTTTTTTTATTTATTATTATTTTAATTATTTATTATTATTTTTTACTTTTTTTGTTATCTGCTGGAAGAGTTTTACTAGCGCTAAGAATTTGAAATTTTTAGTAATAAATATTTGTTTCAAAGTTATGATGACTTTAAGGCATTTGTTGTTCAGCGTACAGTGCCGCTCAAAAGGATTTGCCCACCCTACGGCATGCAAGGGCATTACAAAAAACTTTGTATCTTCAATAATAATAAAGATAAAATCTTAATCAAATATTTATTTTAAAGCTTAAGTATTTCACTTAAAACGATGCCAAAAAAAATTTATTTTTTATTTTTTTTTATTGTTTAATTGCTGACAATAAAAAAAAATTTTCACTTTTTTTGAAAAAATTCAAATTGATACAATTTTTGAAGAAATCATTACATTTAAAATCTATAAATGTCATTTAAAAGCATTTTTTGTCACCTTTCAAACGATTTTTTAAAAATTGCTCTACGATAATTTTTAAAAAAGATATGATCATTTGTTTATAAAAATAGCCTATTTTTTCAATTGTTGATAACTTGAGAACAATTGATTTTTGAAAAAAATTGTTAAGGAAAAAAATGTGCCTTTTTGTGCGTAGAATTAGAAAAAAAAATTTAAACATTAAAAAAAAAAATTTTTTACATTTTTTCCTTCTGTATATATTTTTAAGACGAATAACATATACTTATCAATACATATCGATAAAATTGAATACAACATAAATCATCACTGTTAAAAAGAACAGTTTATAATTACACTTTTCAAATCATTTCGACGAAAAAAATATTTAATATTTTTACTCTCAAAATGTGTAAAAGTAAACTTTTTAACAATACTGATTGAATTGTTTATAAACAAATAAATGTCAGCGAAGGCTATACCTTTAACATCGTCTTTTTTATTAATGTCGTATAGTCTAATTGGATCCGCGGTGTAAATATTAAAAAGGATTGGCGAATTTACTGCTCCTTGTTGGAGACCTTGGTTTAAATTAAAAGTTTGACTTGATTCTACGTTTTCGTTTTTTGTCTTTAGTTTACGCCCATGTAGAGAGCGCCATAGGATACGCAAGAGGTGGGGGTATCCCTTTTTGATCAACTTAAAAAAGAGGCCATCAAGCCAAACTGTGTCGAAGGCCTTCTCTAGGTCCACCAGATAGGCCGCAACAATATTGCCTTTTACATAAGCTTTATTTATGTCGGTTGTTAATTTAGTTATTGCATGCATTGTGGATATTCTCTCTTTAAATCCAAACTGTTCGTTTGGTATGATTTTATTTTTTATAACATTGTGGTTTATTGACTTATTTAAAATTATTTCAAATAATTTACCAAAATTTGACAATAAACTGATAGGCCTGTAACTGGTGGTCCTAGAGGAGTCCTTCTCTTTCTTTGGCAATGGCTTAACATTTACAATTTTCCATTTATCGGGGAAATAGCCAATATTTAGCATGTTATTAAAAAGAATAACGTACTTTTTTAATAAATTGTCTGGAAGTTTTTTTAATCGCTACATTAGGTATGTTATCTTTACCAGTCGATTTTTTGTTTTTCATTTTATTTATGATTTTTTTTTATTTTTATAATATTACAAAAAAATTCATCGTCAAGGTTAAATTTAGGATTTCAGCCTTATTAGCATCTGAAAAGCATATTGTGGGAAATTCAACTGTTTCATCAATATTATTTTCTTCCTTAAATTTATCTTTTGTTCCCCTTATTATTCTATTTAATTCTTCTCTCTTATTTGACCACCTGATTTTGTTGTAAGTTTCAGCGAATTGCGCACCTAGTACATTAAATTTTGGTATCGCTTCTGTTATAATATATTCATTGTTTACAACCGCATATTCATTCGTTTTTAATCTCTTTCCAATAGATCCGAATCATTAAGAAATCTGTTTTTTAATATATTATGTTTGATAGTTAGTAATTGGTTTTTAATTTTTTGCAGTTTTTTTTATTTTTGAATCAATGTAATTTGTCAATGTATTATAGTTTTTATTTTTAGGAGTATTATTTACTAATTCTTAGGAAATTATTTTTTCGTATAGACTCAGATATTAATCTATTTTATTCTTTGTCATTTCCTGTTTGCTGGTATTTCTTGTATATTATTTTGACCTTCTAAATTGTTATAAAATTTTTTCCAATTTGTTTTATTAAAATTTAATCGATTTTGCGTAGTTGGTTTCTCGTATAACAAATTGTCACCTATTTCTAATTCCACCGTAAACAATAGGGCGTTATGATCGCTGTCATACACGGAAAAAAAAAGTTCACGAATCTCTCGTGAACTAGTATATCACTTTTGGATGGGATTCACTTTTGATTAGAAATGGCGAACGTCAACGAAAAACTGAAACAAAGTTAATGAATTTTTGATGAACTGTTAAGGAAGAGTAGTTCGTCAAAACTAGAGGTTCAAGTTCACGAAAAAATCGTGAACTCGCGAGTGTCAGTAGTATGCGCAGTTCGTAATGCGCTTCAAATATGGCTGATCAAGTATTCATCATTCAGTCGGTGTCATCGGTGTTTACATTCGGGAAAATTCTTTGATGAAAGTTATTATTTAGAATCAGTGTTTTTTATTACTTAGTGAATATTTTTGTTTGATAATTTCCTTTTTGAAACAAATAATTCATAAAATGAATTAAAAGTTACGATAAGGGACATTTTCTACTTTGCACGGTCCTGAGTTTTACAGCAGACAAAGCTAATCGTTTCGTTTGTCGAAGGACAGTGTATCTAGATTTAGCCGTGGCGGTTAGTTGTTAGAAATATTATGTTATAGGGTATAGGTACTAGGTTCGAATCCCGTGAAGCGAATTACGAATTTTAATGGCGATAAAATTATGTATTCTGTGTAGTTGGGTGCGTAATAGGCGTCAAGTTATCAAATAAAGTGAAATACTATAAAGAAGTAGTGTCTGGAAATTATTTTTTCTTGTTTTTAGCATTTTTTAAAAGTTCACGAATTTTTCGTTAACTTTGACGAAAAGATCGGAAACCGTACTATGTTTCTAGTGAAGGAGTTGATGAAATTTTGACGAACTGTGTTTGTTGATTTTTAAGAATTTTGTGTCCCATCCAAAAGTGATATACTAGTTCACGAGAGATTCGTGAACTTTTTTTTTCCGTGTACGGGATTATTTGTAATTTATTAATTACCCTTATATCAAAAAGTCCCATTTCTAAAAAGGAATTTGCAGTGGGATAGGTTGCTTCCGCTGGTACCCACATGCGAGTTTTATATTCAAAATCATTTTTTTAGCCACTATTGCAGGTATCCCCTCATACTAACAGTCGAGTCACCCCAATCCGTTATGCCTAGCGTTCATATCGCCCGCTAGGCCTGTGCGGTTAACCGGTTAACTGGTTATAAAACCGGTTATTGTCATAACCTGTTAACCGGTTATAAAATTTTTGAGCAAACGGTTAACCTTTTTTCGGTTATTTTGAAATAACCGGTTATTTAGAAATAACCGGTTATTTTGGAATAACCGGTTATTTTAGAATAACCAATTGTTTATTTATTTTCTATTTTCAAAAAACATAAAATTAGTGTGTGCAATTAAACTCTATGTGCTTAAGGGGACCGTACACCACTTTTGCGTGTTTTTTAACATTTATTTTTTCATAGTAAAATGTATTGAAACACTGGGCTCTTTTCACACATATTAACATACATATTGGGGATTAAGAAAAAAATATTTTTTTATTTATTCTGCCCTTGATGGCGACAAAATGGCAGCTAAAGTGATTGTCCGGAAAAAACTGGTTGACACGATATCTCTGCTTCAAAATGTCGGAAACAAAAAATCAAAAGAATTTCTTAAAATATATGTCAGTAAACCAAAAAAATGAATTTGAATAAAAAATGAGAAAATGGCGGCGGTTTAAATTTTTTTTTCCCCTTTTCCACCCCTAAAACGGTAAAAAAATTGGGTTAAAAATGGATATAGAATGTTGGTTGTGGTTCAGGCCATAGCCACTGATATATATTTTAAGAAATTTTTTTGATTTTTTGTTTTCGACATTTTGAAGCAGAGATAACGTGTCAACCAGTTTTTTTCGGACAATAACTTTAACCGCCATTTTGTCGCCATGAAGGTCAGAATAAATAAAAAAATATTTTTTTCTTAATCCTCAATATGTATGTGTGGTTATATGTGTGAAAAGAGCTCAGTGTTTTGATACATAAAAATGTAAAATAAAACACGCAAAAGTGTTGTACGGTCCCCTTAAAGAAAAATTCATTTTTGAAAAATTACATTAAAAAATCTAAGAAACTATTAAAATATTTAAATTTAGATTTGAAAATTTTGCCTTCCGTTTTGCAAATTAGATGTTTAAGAAACAATTTTATCTAAACAAATAAAAATAATGCTTCTCTTTCCCTGTCCTTGTCTTTCCCACTTTGTCGCGCTTCGGGCGCAGGACACGCGAGTCACGCGGTGCGTGCATAATGAGACGCATTTAGCAGTCACTCGTTCTGATTTTGTTGCACTTTAGTCACACCGTGCTTGCTCAATGAGACACATTTTGCTGTCACTCGTGCTAATTTTGTAGCATGCGTGAGGACATAAACGTAATACTTTGAAATGAGGGGTTGATAGTAAAAGTGGTAATTAGGAGCAAAAGTGGGATAAGTGACTTGGGCGCAAATACGGGCTAAAATGATATTGTAATTTATGGATAAATTAATTATAATTAATAATTAAAAAATATTTAAAATAGTAAAGAAAAACTTTAATATTTTGCAAGTCATTCGTGTAATAAACTTATTGATAAATATTTTAATTGTTTTAAACCATTTTTGCTACCAAGTCACTTATCCCACTTTTTCTCCCAATGTTTTTTTAAACCACTTTATATCAGCCCCTCAAATAATCTTATATTACATTAAATGAATAAAATTTATGAATTTATGAAAATTACTTTAATGATAAATTGTAGAAATTTTTAAAATTGAATTATTTAATAATTTACAATTTAAATTTAATATAAAATTTATATTTTATTAATTTATATAATATGCATATGAGCCATTCCATTATATTTAAACTAAAGTCGTTGCCGACTAATTTTAAAAAAGTATAATATTTTGCAGGAATGATTTTAAAGATTGTTACGTCCTATGGACTAAACATAATTATTTTAAATTCAATTTATTAAATGAATGAATATTTAATAAATAGAATTATGTTAGTGATTTGAACCTAAGCTCTCGCTTAATAGTTCGGGACACTTTCGAGATTTATTTTGTTTTGAAGTGAAATTTTAGGATTTTTGGATTTTAATTTATAAGGAATGAATCCAAATCATCAAATACAGAAAAATAAGATGACAGGGTTCGATAACATAGGTAATAATTTCAGGAGTCACAATTAGTTTAAAAAGGTATTAAAATTTTATAGTTCTCAGTTATAGAACCTGGATTTGGGAATTCGGACAAGATTTGAGAAAGTTAAGAAAAGAAAGATGAATTTAATAAGAATATTTTGAATTTGTACTCACTTTTTATTTATAATTTATGAATAAAATCGTTGTCTTCAAAAACGTGAAATAATTTGGAATCTTCGTAATATCGATTATTAATAATCGATTAATCGATTTAAAGGTATCGATGTATCGATATATTGATTTATGATTTCGATATATTTGTGATTATTTGAATTTGATAATAAGGTTGACACTTGTATTAAAACACTTATAACTTTTTAAAATAGATTTGAACTTGGAAATTTTTAAATTGAAGTTTAGTATTGAGAACTTGAGACTGAACACTGTATGAATGTTTAAGATTGAACTGAATACTGAGAGTGACATGAATACTGAGAGTGAATGATTTTTACTGACTTATCTCTGGCTGTCTTGTGAGGATACTGTTTGACATGCCATCCTCTTGGGGATGCTGTTTTTTAAAGGTTTGTCCCCACTAGGATTTTAGAGAGTTTTTAGATTTTTGGAAAATATTTTTAGGGAGATGGAAAAAGAGGCTGACTAATTATCAGATTGGTAACAAGTTAAAAGATTTGATTTTGTCGTTTCGGGATTGGGTCTTCGAGACCCATCCCACTTATGAGGCATTATTCCTGAACTGCCCCAAAAATAAAAAAAAGTTCTTGGATTTCCTTTATACTTTAGAAATATGTTACCCTAGTAGGTAAAAGTTACTACACCAATTTAAAGGTCCAACCCCCCACCCCAATCAAAAGGGTGGGGGGTTGAAATTTCAGCTTCAACTCGAACATGCATTCTTTAAACATTTGTAGTTTCTACTTAAATTATTCAATTAAAAAAAGTAAGTAGTGTTTTAGAAAGGTTTTTTTGTGTACTTTTAAAATATTTTATTTATATAATAAAAAAAAAATTTTTTTTGCAAAAATTTTTTAAAATAAATAGTTTTTTGCAATTTTGTGCAAGTTCGGTAGTTTTTATTTTCTTTTTAATAATCTCAAATGAAAGCTTGGGAATTCCCCTAAAAGAAGATATAAGTCTGAAAATGGGCCGAAACAATTTGCCAAAGATATAGTGTAATAAGTAAAATTTGCCCGTCCGCTCGCGCACTCCAGCGCGATGAACAGTGGGATTTTTTTTCAACTTACTATTGAAAATTGTCTAGAAACTACAAATTTTATCGGATGTTCATGTTCTTGATTTAAAATTACTAAGAGATCCATCAAAGTCGATTTTTGAATTTTTAATTGTTTATTTTTTTCTTGTTACTCAAAAATTTGACAAATTACAATATTTTTAGAAAAAATCATGTTAGTTTTTTTATTTTTCCATTACACATGATCGAAATCAATTTAAATTAGTCTAGTATGACCACCGGACAATTAATAAAGCATAATACAATTTATTTAAATTGTTGCAAACAATGTTAATTAACAAATAGATTACTTCGGACCTTCTTCATAAAAAAAATTGGTTTTTTTGCAGACAAGTTTAAATTTATGTCTAATTTAGTAAAAAAACTATTTTACAGTTAAAAATTATCATTAATATTAACAATTATATAAACAATAATCAACTTCCTTTTGTATTTGTAAACATTTTCGTCATTTTTCAAACTTTAAATATTTATATCATATGTACATTCTTTCAAAAACTTAAAAAATTTATTTGCTTAAACAATTACATTTGTTATAAACAAATTTTTCATTTTTAAACAAATAATTAGCTTTTTTCATCAAACAAAATTTTTTCCTTTTTTATATTTACTATCATAAAAAAGAACTCCTTAATCAAATGGGAATACTATAAATTATTCATTTAATTCTAACGAACATTATAAGTTAACAAATATTTAACTTTGTTCTTTTTTCACAGAAAAAATATATTTATTTATAATAAATATATTTATTATAAATAAATATATTTTTTCTGTGAAAAAAGAACAAAGTTAAATATTTGTTAACTTATAATGTTCGTTAGAATTAAATGAATAATTTATAGTATTCCCATTTGATTAAGGAGTTCTTTTTTATGATAGTAAATATAAAAAAGGAAAAAATTTTGTTTGATGAAAAAAGCTAATTATTTGTTTAAAAATGAAAAATTTGTTTATAACAAATGTAATTGTTTAAGCAAATAAATTTTTTAAGTTTTTGAAAGAATGTACATATGATATAAATATTTAAAGTTTGAAAAATGACGAAAATGTTTACAAATACAAAAGGAAGTTGATTATTGTTTATATAATTGTTAATATTAATGATAATTTTTAACTGTAAAATAGTTTTTTTACTAAATTAGACATAAATTTAAACTTGTCTGCAAAAAAACCAATTTTTTTTATAAAGAAGGTCCGAAGTAATCTATTTGTTAATTAACATTGTTTGCAACAATTTAAATAAATTGTATTATGCTTTATTAATTGTCCGGTGGTCATACTAGACTAATTTAAATTGATTTCGATCATGTGTAATGGAAAAATAAAAAAACTAACATGATTTTTTCTAAAAATATTGTAATTTGTCAAATTTTTGAGTAACAAGAAAAAAATAAACAATTAAAAATTCAAAAATCGACTTTGATGGATCTCTTAGTAATTTTAAATCAAGAACATGAACATCCGATAAAATTTGTAGTTTCTAGACAATTTTCAATAGTAAGTTGAAAAAAAATCCCACTGTTCATCGCGCTGGAGTGCGCGAGCGGACGGACAAATTTTACTTATTACACTATATCTTTGGCAAATTGTTTCGGCCCATTTTCAGACTTATATCTTCTTTTAGGGAAATTCCCAAGCTTTCATTTGAGATTATTAAAAAGAAAATAAAAACTACCGAACTTGCACAAAATTGCAAAAAACTATTTATTTTAAAAAATTTTTGCAAAAAAATTTTTTTTTTTATTATATAAATAAAATATTTTAAAAGTACACAAAAAAACCTTTCTAAAACACTACTTACTTTTTTTAATTGAATAATTTAAGTAGAAACTACAAATGTTTAAAGAATGCATGTTCGAGTTGAAGCTGAAATTTCAACCCCCCACCCTTTTGATTGGGGTGGGGGGTTGGACCTGTAAATTGGTGTAGTAACTTTTACCTACTAGGGTAACATATTTCTAAAGTATAAAGGAAATCCAAGAACTTTTTTTTATTTTTAGGGCAGTTCAGGAATAATGCCTCTTATGTAGGTTGTGTCTTAAAGGGACGTACCCTAGGTCAGTATCTTTCTAAAATAGTAGGGATATTATTTCACGTTTTTGAGATTTTACAAAATATTGTTATAAACTAATTAATAATAATTTTACAATATTTTTTATAGCGTAGTTTAATTGTTTATAATTTTTAAATGTATGTAGGTTTTTGAATTTTAATTTTGTCGTAATTTTTAACGTAATTGTCGCATTATTTAATTATAACACAGGCACACAAAAAAAAGTGTCGTGGCCGAGACACTACAGTAGTATATTCCCATGTATTTTTGGCCGCTGAATCCGAATCTGAAGTCCGAATGCTCAAATTGGTTCTTTTTTTTGAGTTATACTCAAAAAACGACTCAAAACACGAATTTGAACCAAAAAAATTAAAAATTTTTTTTGTGACATGACAATAGCATATTTCCATGTATTTTTTCCCGCTGAATCCGGATTCGAAGTCAGAATTGACAGATGTGCTCAAAATTATGAGCTAAACTCAAAAAACGACTCAAAAAACCGAATTAAAATGACGAAAATGAAAAATTTTTTCTGTGACATTGCAAAAGTATATTCCTATGTATTTTTGCATGCTGAATCCGAATTCGAAGTCAAAATTGACAGATTTGCTCAAAATTTTGAGATAAACTCAAAAAACCACTCAAAAAAAGAATTAAAAAAACCGAATTAAGATGAAAAAAATTTTTTATGACACTACACTACTATATTCCCATGTACTTTTTCCCGCTGAATCCGAATTCGCAGTCAGAATTGACAGATTTGCTCAAAATTTTGAGATAAGCTCAAAGAACTGAAAAAAAGCGATTTAAAATAAAGAAATGGAAATTTTTTGCTATGACACTACATTACAGTATTTCCATATCGAATCTCGCATTTAAAGTCAGAATTGACAGATTTATGACTGATTTGCTCAAAATTTTGAGATATACTCAAAAAACTGATAAAAATGTAATTTAATATGAATAAAGAAATTTTTTGCTATGACACTACACTAGTGTATTCCCATGTATTTTTTCACTGTGATTCCAAAGTCAGAATTTTCAAAGTGGCTCAAAATTTTGGATTTCATTAAAAGTGCTCAATAACATGCATGCTTGTACCTGTAACCAGGGTTTGAGTTCTAAAAAATTTTATGTCATTCTGATAATTCTAACTTCGAATTTGTATTCAGCGTATATAAAATTCATGAGAATACACTACCGAATACCAAAAAAATGAACTCTTTTGCATTAAATTAAATTTTGAGCATTTTTGGATTTCACTTAAAATTTTGAACCAATTTAATAATTTTAACTTTGAATTTAGAAGCAGATGTAAAAACATGAGAATATACTAATGTAGTGTACTAGCAAGAAAAGTAGAGTTTCTTGACTTTAATTTTTGTAACTTAACAGATTTTCTTGTGTGTCTCAAAATTTTGAGCCATTAGAATAATTCTGACTTCAAATGCAAGATCCGAGTGTAAAAATATATGGAAATACTGTAATGTAGTGTCATAGCAAAAAATTGCTATTTCTTTATTTTAAATCGCTTTTTTTACCAGTTCTTTGAGCTTATCTCAAAATTTTGAACAAATCTGTCAATTCTGACTGCGAATTCGGATTCAGCGGGAAAAAGTACATGGGAATATAGTAGTGTAGTGTCATAAAAAATTTTTTCATCTTAATTCGGATTTTTGAGTCTTTTTTTGAGTGGTTTTTTGAGTTTATCTCAAAATTTTGAGCAAATCTGTCAATTTTGACTTCGAATTCGGATTCAGCATGAAAAAATACATAGGAATATACTTTTGCAGTGTCACAGAAAAAATTTTTCATTTTCGTCATTTTAATTCGGTTTTTTGAGTCGTTTTTTGAGTTTAGCTCAAAATTTTGAGCACATCTGTCATTTCTGACTTCGAATCCGGATTTAACGGGAAAAAATACATGGAAATATGCTATTGTCATGTCTCACAAAAAAAATTTTTAATTTTTTTGGTTCAAATCCGTGTTTTGAGTCGTTTTTTGAGTATAACTCAAAAAAAAGAACCAATTTGAGCATTCGGACTTCAGATTCGGATTTAGCGGCCAAAAATACATGGGAATATACTACTGTAGTGTCTCGGCCACGAAACTTTTTTTTTTTGTGTGCCTGTGTTATTTATTTCGATTTTATGATCATTTATTTTTTATAAATTGTTATTAATAATTTGTGAATTATTATTGGTTTATTGTTTATAATTATTCTTTGTGGATATTTATTTGTTATTAATTATTTTATAAACAATAAATATTTATTTATACGCATTATTAATAATATTAAAATATTAATTATTTATCATTTTTTATTTATTGTTTTATGTATTATTCATTTGCAAATGAAAATTAACGTTGCTATTGTTTGAACACATTTTAGAATGTGTATATGTGTGCACTCTCGACCGTACCCTTAAAAAGGTCGTTCTTTAGACATCTGGTCATAGGTTATATTACAATTTATGGTTTCCTTTAACATTTGGAAACACTTTGACTTTTGTTCGGAAAATGTATTTTTTCTAGAAGGTTAAAGTTAACTGTTAAGAAGGATGAAATTTGAACTGCCTTTTTTACGGTACAATCTGTGAGCGATAAAAATGTTGTGTGAACGAATTTTCTTAGAAAAAAGATAATTTTGAAATGTTTGTCTAGTCTGTTTAGTGTAACTCTTATAAGGCCCATTTTAAGTTATTTGAAAAATATAATTTGAAAAATAAAAGTGAAAAATATACAGGATGTAACAAGATATTAGGATCATCGAACAAAAAGAATTTTTTAAATATTTTTTATATTTATTGTAAAATAAGCATCTTATTATTATTGCCCAATTTTCGTAATTTTTCAATTTTCTGGGCAGAAGTTATTTACATTTTAAAATCGTGAAAATAAGCAAAGTGCCAGTTTTAATTGCTTATTTTTTAACATTTGTGAAGAAAAAAGGAAGAATGTGATAAGAAACACTAAAAGTTATTAAAAGTTTCTTTATATATTTCATAAGGTTTTATTCAATTTAATGATTTCTCTTTCTCACATTTAGCGAATGAAATTTGCAAAAATAGGTTATTTTCCAGGTGAACTTTAACATAATTTTTTATTTAATATTTCTTAATAATAATTGTTTCTATCAATTTATAATAATAAAATAATTAATTCATAATAAATTCTAATAATTTTTTTACGTTTTCATAGTGAATTATGTGTTTTCTTTAATATTTTCTAATAGACAGTTTTTACGACTTTATATACTTTAGATGCTTATTTTACAATAAATATAAAAAATATTTAAAAAAATTCTTTTTGTCCGATGATCCTAATATCTTTAAAATCATTCCTGCAAAATATTATAATTTTTTTAAATTAGTCGGCAAAGACTTTAGTCGAAATATAATGGAATGACTTATATATATAATATTTATTATAGATTGTAATTTATAATTTAATTTAAATAATAATAAATTACTAAATGTTTTGAAATTACTACAAAAAATTTTACTTAAAAAAATAAAACTTTACTGTAAACGTTATTTTTATTTATTTATCTAAAGTTGATAATAAAGGCAGAAAAATGTTTGACTTTATAATTTTTTAATATTCGCGGTCTCACCGATGCGCATGTGCGCAGGGTGCGCAGCCAATTTTCCCAATATGGCCGAAAATGTACTTGTTAATGTTCGTCTCGAGTCACATGACGTCCAGTTTTGCTCTGAGCATGTGTTTTTATCGTTGGGTGAATGTCGTGATTGTTTGTTATTTATAAAAAGTGCGTGTGCGAATAACAGTTTGGTTCCTTTTATGTTTTTTAAATATTTGTTTTTGTTTAAACTCGTTTTTAAATTGAAAAATTAAAAAATTAAAAACTGTAATGATCATATCGAATAAGAGCATTTAAAGTTGATTTGCTTCAAATAGAAAGGCTCTTTAGACGCAGTCCAAATTGTTAATTTATTATATTATACAGTTGACTTTTGTTGAATTTGTGTTGAAAAGTTTATATTTATTACGAATTATGATCTCAGCTAATGTTTATTATAGGTTATTTAGGAGGTTATGTATGTTCAAGACTAAAGAGAAAAATGTTCAGTATTAATGCCATGTTTATATTATTGAAATAAAAAATTTTAATGAAATATTTTAAAATTTAACCTTAGCTTTTTGTATTTAATTTTTTACAATATATTTATCATTAATAATCCTTAAAAACGCACGAGACTCGCATTTCACTCTCATGAATCATGCACCTTTATGACATGCGAGCGTAATGCGTCTCATATGAAGACGCATCTGTCTGCATCAGTGAAGGCACGAGTGCGAAAAGAAACCTCGTACATGCGAGCGATATGAGAAGCATATTAATCTCAAATTGTTATCTGGGTCGTTACTTCAAAAAAACCGAAAAAACGGTTAACCGGATATTTTATAATAACCGAATAAACGGTTAATCGGTTATTTCATAATAACCGAATAACCGGTTAATCGGTTATATGGTTAAAACCGGTTATAACCGAATAACCGGTTATTTATCTGTAACCGGTTAACCGGGTTTATAACCGGTTATTTCAATAACCGAAAACCGGTTACAGAATTCAATAACCGCACAGGCCTATCGCCCGCCATTATAAATAAGTTGTTAATCTGGTCCAATTTTAACTCTTCGAAAATTTTTGTCAGGTCGTTCTTTAAGTCATTTCTTGAACTACCTGCTGCGTATACACTGATAATGTATAAATTTCTATTCTATTCTATTTAGTTCATTTTTTATCCTTTGCGTTCCTCTATTATTGTACGCCATTTTTATTTATTTTTAATTTTTTGTATAAAAAATCAATTTTATTTGTATTAGAGTCGATTTTATTATTAGGGTGATGTGAAACATGCGGGGATGTGCAACACTGCCGATTTCTGATTAACAGTTCGATATTGAACAGAGCCAAGTATTGCCATTTGTTTGTGTCCAGGTTTGCTGTACGTAAGTTGACTTAAATTTCTCGAGAAGGAAATATTTCTCGCTCTTTACATTTCTAGTCGTTTCGTGAAGGGTTTTAATTTATTTTATAGATAAGAATGTGATTATTGTTGGTTTTTTAAGTGTTTTTAAATATCTGTTTATATTTTGTGTTTCCATTGCATTGAATTGCGTACAAATCATTTTTCGCAAAATATCATATTTGGGGTGATGTGCAACACTTTTTTTTGGGGTGGACGTAATTACTTTTTACGTGCCATAACTGCGATTCACATGATGAATTAAAAATTCTTAGTTATTTTCCTTTAATTATATCCCTTATTCAGTTATTAATAAATAAAAAATTAAACAAAAAAATTTTTTTTTTCATTGGTGAAATCTCTACTTGTTAGAGGTCAACTATACCTTAGTAAATTTTTTTTTGGCAGATTTCGATTAGTTTGTATTGAAAAAGCCTAAAAATAATAATTAAAGAGATTTTCATCAATATTTATGCATTACATACCTGAATTTTACTGGTGTTGCACATCACCCAAACTTTTTTGGAAAATGAAAAAACAGACGTTTTTGAAAAAGCGAAAAATTTGTAGGAAAAACTTTAAATTATGAAAATCTAATAATGCAGAAATATTCTATTATAATGCCTCTAAGTCATTCCATTTTGAATTATTAAAAAATTTAATTATTTGACATGTTTTTCGTCCAACGAAAAAAAACGTTGCACATCACCCCACATCACCCTAACTAACGTTAGTTGATTATTTAGCACAGCTATTATTTCATTTTTAAATGAGTCAAGGATGTTACAAATTTTTTCCATACTCAGTATTCGCTGTTCTTCTGTTGTTTTTTTGATTATTATTATTTTCAGTGTGTAGAGTAGAACGAGGTGAAATAGCCACATTTTTACATTAATAATTTATAAAATCTGAATTTAAAATTTTTTTCTCAAATTTCCAATTGGCATTGAAAGTTTAGTTATTAAGCTTCAATATTCTTGACGGAAATATTTTTTATCCCATGAAAGAACTAAGTTATACAAGTTTTAGGAAACCTCTGCAAATGGCTTTTTTGTACCACCTGGTGGGGGGAGAAAGCCACCTCGCGATTTTATTAAAATATGTTATTAATTTTTGTATTTTTATAGTTTTCCTTTATTTACATGACAAATAATCTTATTTTTAAAAAAAATTTAATAAATTTTAAGGAGCTTTTATCAAGGAAAATTGAATATTATGTTAAGTTTACCTGTTTTCGATTTACACTGCACAGTTTTTGTACCTTTTGTTAAAGTCTTCCTTAAATTTCACCACAGATGCCATATTTTGTTGCAACCGTTTTTTCGTTGTTTATTTTTTAACGCACTTTATACTTTTTTTTGGTCGTGTTTAATTAATTTTATTAAGTAAACACGCGAAAATTTTGTAAAATTAGAAGGTTCTCACTAAGAAGTAAGGAATTGAGAAGAATTGGACATTTTTAAATTTTTACAGAAAATGTTAAATTATCAATTTTTTTGAATTCCGTTTCTGTCCAATTCCTATGTATTCCTTTTTGAGGCAAAGATTTCTTTAAAGTGAATTCCAATCAATTCGGTTTTAATATTTCTTTAATTTTTGAATTTTTGTGAATTCCGAAATACTGTGTGATACTCGGTAAGTTCAATTCCTGTCTATTCCGTTTTAATATTTTGTAATTTTTTAATTCCTTTGAAGTTTGCAACACTTTGAGATAAGTGCTTCTAAAATTCGGTAGTGATAGTACAGTTTAAATAGCTGAGCGGACGAGCGGTTTGTCTCCGACAATGAAGCTTGAGGGTTCAAATCTTCGAACCGTCAAATTTTTTTTCCGCTTAAAATATTAAAACGGTATTCAAAAGAATAAACTTAGCTTCTTTTCGGCTTTTCCAAACGAAAATGAAAAGAATTGGTCACAAACGGAATTCAAAAGAATTTAAAGTTTCGAATTCTTATTAATTCCTTACTTCTTATTGGGTTAGTTTAAGTAGAAAACAAATAAATTTCACATAATATTCAATGGATTTTTGTCCCTGGCTTTTAATCCCCTAAGACCCGTTTTTCTAAAAGCTAAAATAAATTTTAAATTCAGTTCAATTTCCAAAAATTAACATTTTATACGTTTTAAGTATAGTTTTCTCCTTATATAGTACAGTCATTCTAGCTTGAAAAAGCCGTTTTTTTGGAAAAAAATACCTTACTCGAGATTATTTCATAAATCGTTAGTGGTATATGTGACTAGCTTAAAACCAAAAAGTTGAGACACCCCCCCTTGGGGAAGGGGGGGAAACTCAAAATTTCTTTGGATTCGATTTTGTGCAAAAACCGTAAGTCTTACTAAAAAATTTCTCAAACAAAAGTTGTAGAGAACATATTTCTCTACATTTTATCTCATTGGGTTACTACTGTACAACTTAATGTGCGCAAGCTAGAGGGCGCCAAAATTGCTAAGAATCAGTTTTTCCCCTTTTTCGTACCAAAAAAACCATTTTTGCGTTTTGGTGCAAATAGAAAATTCGTAGAGCTCAAAAAAAACCTACAAAATTCATATACATAATTTTTTTCCACGTTGCACTCTTTCGGAGTTACAGGCTGTTTATTAATTGTTACGTATAGGTAATACATATAATTGGCAGGAATGGAATGACCGAAGTTCTATTTATTGTTCTCGAGGTTTGTGATTACAGCAAAATGTTAAATTTGGTTTACTATTTTAGCGGAAAAAAGTGTTTTTAATAAAAAATGACAGTTATTTGAAAATCATCCTTATATTATAAATATAAATATAACGCTGACATAATAGTGTATTATGCACCAAGGGTGTAAAGCGCAGTTTAGTAACGTTCGCGTTGAAACCGGGCGAGTGTAAAGACGAGTTCGTAGAACATTGTTCAAATTCAAAATCGTGAAGTCATCCTAACCTAAAAATTTCGATTAGATTATTAATTGTGCATTCTTTTCGAAAATTTACGATTCAGTCGAAATTTTTAGGTTAGGATGACTTTACGATTTTGAGCATATATGACAAAGTATTGTATAATCAAGGGTGGACCTCGTTTTTTCCTTTGAAAAATGATCTACGAACTCGTCTTTACACAGTGTAAAAAATTTAGGTAGTTAACGGACTCGGGAGTTGGGAGTTAAATTTTTCGAGTTAAAAATCAACTCCAAAAGAGAGTTAATTTCTAACTCCCTTCATTCAACACCCGCGCGAGTTATATTTTCCTTGGGGAGTTAGCATTTAAGTGTGAAGTTTTAACTCTCTTTATTTAACTCCCCTGGCATTAACTCTCTAATGGGTGCGACTTTTATAGAATCCCCTGGGGAGTTAAAATTTAACTCCCTTTTTTTACAGTGCACTCGCCCGGTTTCAACTCGAACGTTACTAAACTACTATTTATAATATATGGATGATTTTCAAATAACTGTCATTCTTTATTAAAAACACTTTTTCCGCTAAAATAGTAAACCAAATTTAACATTTTGCTGTAATCACAAACCTCGAGAACAATAAATAGAACTTCGGTCATTCCATTCCCGCCAATTATATGTATTACCTATACGTAACAATTAATAAACAGCCTGTAACTCCGAAAGAGTGCAACATGGAAAAAAATTATGCATATGAATTTTGTAGGTTTTTTTGAGCTCTACAACTTTTCTATTTACACCAAAACGCAAAAATGGTTTTTTTGGTACGAAAAAGGGGAAAAACTGATTCTTAGCAATTTTGGCGCCCTCTAGCTTGCGCACATTAAGTTGTACAGTAGTGGCCCAATGGGATAAAATGTAGAGAAATATGTTCTGTACAACTTTTGTTTGAGAAATTTTTTAGTAAGACTTACGGTTTTTGCACAAAATCGAATCCCAACTTTTTGGTTTTAAGCTAGTCACATATACCACTAACGATTTATGAAATAATCTCGAGTAAGGTATTTTTTTCCATCAAAAATGCCAGATTGACTGTACTATATATACAAACATTTACTTTTATTACCAGTTCACTTAAACAGGTTGTAATATATTTGAAAAGTTCATCGAAATATTATACGCAGAGCAACTCAAAAATTAAAATTACAATAAAAATTATATTAATATAGGTACAACATCCAAACTGGGTCAAATTTTCTCAAAAAAATCAAAGTTGGTCATGGGTCTTTCAATTTTTGTGAAATTTGGTATAAAGGTGGTGTTTTATGACAGAAGATTTTAGGAAAAAAAGATTTTTAAAAATTTTCAAAATTGTAGATTTTACCGGGCATTAAACATTAAAGCACATTTTTTTGAAAAACGAATAACTTTTATCCATTTAGTTATATTTTATTTATATCTTAGGTAATAATAGTTGATTATCTAACAATTTAAAGTGCAATATTAAAGAAAAAAAAATCCAAAATTTGCCAGCAAAAAAAAATCTAAAAAAAATTTTGATTTAATTTTTTCGGGCATAAGCACCCCTTCGATTTTTTTGTAACTATAATATCTGGATTCGTTATCTTCTCCAGAATTATGTGCAAAAAAAATCCCTGGAGACTTTAAAACTAACCGAAATATCGAATTTTTTGTCTCGAGGTGCACAGATATCGATCTGGCGTAAACACGCCTGATATGTGCACCAAGCGTTCTTAAGCGTTAATTTTCGCATTCTCATATTTTTTTGTAAATTTTTAGTAAAAAAGGAAGGTTTGAAAATTAAGTTCTGCAATTATAAATTTGTTTTTAAACAATTTTGAACCTCAAAATGTGTATGTACTATATAAGGGGCAAATTTTCTCAAGTGTACCAATGTCAAAATTGCAAGTTGTTAGATCGGGCTAATATTTCCACAGTATTCAGAACTATGAATGAGTACTTAAAACCACCAAGTAATTATGAAATTTTATAAAAAATTGTAGGGGGAGGAGGTTGAAGATTTTGGATAAGTATAAACAGTGAGTTTTATAAAAAATCGTAGCTTTTATAATAAAGAAAAAAAATTATGACCTATATGTTTTTGGTAGGTTTTTTTCTGCTTTTTCAAATGGTGAGAATTTTTTTTCAAAAAATTCAAAATTTAACCCTTTTTTAAAAATTAAATTTTTTTTTGAAAAATTGTTTTTTTTAACTTAATTTTCCGGTTTAATATTTTTTGACATTTTCTAAAGTACATTTTTTTAATTTTTACATTTTTGATGTAAGAAGAGATAATTTTTTTTATCTTCAAAAACAGAAAAAACGTCATTTTTTTTGTTTCACATATTAAAAGAACACATCATAAGCTTTCTTTTGGTACAAGAAAAAAAGGGCTTTTTTGAAAAAAATCAAAAAAAATTTTAATTCTCAAAAAAAGGGTTAAATTTTGAATTTTTAAAAAAAAAATTCTCACTATTTAAAAGAGCAGTAAACAACCTACCAAAAACAAATAGTTTACAATTTTTTTTTCTTTATTATATAAAAGCTACGATTTTTTATAAAACTCACTGTTTATACTTATCCAAAATCTTCAACCTGCTCCCCCTACAATTTTTTATAAAATTTTATAATTACTTGGTGGTTTTAAATACTCATTCATAGTTTTGAATACTGTGAAAATATTAACCCGATCTAACAACTTGCAATTTTGACATTGGTACACTTGAGAAAATTTGCCCCTTATAATATGCACATTTTGAGATTCAAAATTGTTTAAAAACAAATTTATAATTGCAAAACTTGATTTTTAAACCTTCCTTTTTTACTAAAAATTAACAATTAAAATATATTAGAATGCGAAATATTAGAATGCGATTTTTTTGAGAAAATTTGACCCAATTCTAGTATCAAAAGTTGCGTATTAACTGATAGTATTTATATTCTAAATAGCTGATAAATCGGTTTAATAGTTTTCAAATAAAAGTCAAATGGCTTTTTTGCACCATGGATATTTCACCCCGTTGTACTCTATATTATTATTTTCAGTATATGGGCAATTCCACGTGAGATTTAAGTCGACCTCTTAAAATCGGCCAAAAATATTTTTCTTCTACTCTGTATCGAACAAAAACAGATACGTGTTTTTTATTTTTGTTTAATTATCAAAATTTTCGAGTTATGAATTTTCGAAATTTTTGACTTTTACTTGCAGACCTATATTCAGTAGCTGATAAGTCCGAAAATATTGAGTTTAGGAAAAAGTTGTCAAAGAATGAAAGTTATAGTTTTTTTCATCTTTTAAGAAATGTAAACAAAAAATTTTTTTAAAAATTTTTTATTAAAAAAATTTTTTTTTTATAAACAAATTAATTTTTTTTACTTTTGGGCCGGATTTTTTAAAATTTTTTTTAAATTTATTTATACCTTATAATATAGAGAAGATTTTTCAAAAAATCCCGAAATGGGCCTGATGTGTTAAATGAGTGTTAAAACATTTTCAAACATCACTTGCAAGCATCATAGTGGGATTTTTTTTACAATTTACTTTTTATAACTGTCTACATCGTAGATTCTTTAATTTAAAACAAAAAACACTTAAATAAATTACAAATTATTCTTTTTTTAAAAGAAACAATTGCTTTGCGTGTATTGCTTTTGTTCTTAGTGAAAAGTTGCCTGAGTAAAAAGCACATTCTGCCAAATTTTTTTTTCAGTGTAAATCTAACGTGGAATTGCCCATATATATTATTATTTTCAGTGTGTAAGGTGGTTTTCGTTTATTTGCTGTTCGTTTTGATTTAGTATAACTTGGTTTTGTTTTGGAGCTACTACTTTCGCTTATGATTTATTTTGATTTACGTATTTAATTAATCTATCTATTTTTTCATTATATCTAATTCGCGTTTCTTCGAGCTTGGATTTTTTTATATTTTGAGATTCTATAATTTTTGGGCATCCCATAAAGGAGGCAGGGTGTCCGTATAATTTGCAATTTGCACAATAAATTTTTTCAATTTCGTCCCTATTTTCAGGCGACAATTTACATTTACCCGGTTCATGGTTTTCGATACACTTGATGCAACGATAGTTCCTATTGCAATACTTTGCCAGGTGCCCAATAGTCGCTGGCACTTATAGCATTGAGTTGGTTTTCTTTCCTTATGAACTCCCAAACAATTTTCTGATTAGCTATTTTTTGTATTTTTGTCAAGTTGTTTATTTGGCTAGTTCCCGTCAATAAATTGTACTAAAAATGCCTCACCCTTGCTTTCTATTTTAAAAAATTCTGAGAATTTAATTTTTATAATTTTTATTATGTCTATATTTTTAAGGTTTAGTTTTTTTATTTCGTCAAAAATTTAGTTTCTAAATATTCCTTCGCCAACCCTCTCAATAATACTGATTGAATTTTGTCTTCTTTGGGAGATCATGTATAATATTCTGTAACGATCCAAATCGTTTTCTTACTTTTCTTTAAATATGCCATTTTCTGATTGTTTTCCCAATTCACAACTTATTGCGCTAGGTGTTAGCCTAATAGCTACTGCGACTACCGGTCGTTAAAAGAATTATAAATTCGGGTGTCATCGGACCAAAGACGAATGGCCTTATGGTTACGATGACGATTACGTGAAAATTCTCATCAGAGAGAAGCGTGCCTTCGTACACCGAAGAGATCTACGAGATCTCTTTTTGTAAACGTGGAATAACGCGTGTAGGGGAGTTTGCTGCGAGTTGGACATAGTTTTGTTTTTCGGTTATAACTTTTCACTAAATTAAGCTGTCGACATGTTTAAAGTCTTGTTTAAAAGCCAGAGAGCTTACCTATACTTCTGTAAAAGCGGCAATTTAATTTTTGAAAAAACTTTCAAAATGTAGCCAATTTTCTAAAAAGATGATTTTTGGACTTTTTTTTTCTTTGCTGCAAGTTGGACACCTTCACAAAATCCACTCAAAAAGCATAAAAATTAAATAAAACCTCTAGTAATAAAAAGTGTATGCAAAATTTGTATTTTATAAAATATATTGTATATTACATATTATAAACTATAAATTTCGAATCAAATATTTTGCAATGTTTACAAACATAAAATAGGTTAAACTTGAAAACAAAAGAAATCTCCAGCATATAAATCATGGCCAACTCGCAGCGAAAAGGTGTGTCCAACTCGCAGAATTAACAGGATTTTTTTAGACCACAAAAAATAGTTTTGGCAACAATATATGGAGCTAATTCTTTTTGCATCCTAAAGAGCATGAAAATTAATCCAAAAATACATGTACGAAATTTTTATGAACAATGAATAGTAGTCTTTTTATTAACACTTAAAAGACGTCGTTTCCACTTCTCAAAAAAATTCTTACACTAAAAAAATGTTTTTTTTTATAAGAATCTTAAATAATGCAAGTATTTTTTTCAAAACAAATATAAATATATCTTATCAATAAGGCAAACATTTTACAATTTTAATTCTGGGATAAACTTTATGTATTCTCGAAATATCAAGGGGTGTCCAACTCGCAGTAGTGACCAACTCGCAGCAAACTCCCCTATGTGTGTTTGTGCATATTGCGAATCGACGCATAGTTGTAACGCGCTTTATAGATAATTAAATATCTTCTTTTTAATTATTTTTGTTTAATTGTGTTTGTTCCCATTATTAGGAATATCATTTATAGGACAACCTTCGCGCTGCATCATTTGGTAAGTTCGCTCAATCTTCTCTATCTCGTCTATTGGTCTTGTCTTTCAATAATGTTGCAATTGCTCATTTAACTAATACTATTGGTAAAGTGTACTTTTGATGTGTGAAGATTTCGTTCATTAACCCTTGTGTCGACTGTCTCGCGAAGTTTCGCTACATTTTTGGCGCCCGAACAGGGACAGGTTTTTTCGTTTTGAAATTATCTGTTCCTTTATTTAAATAATTGTACTTTTATCGTAATTTAACTATTTAAAGTAAACTTGCTTTAATAATAAAAATTAAAGTAAAATTTATCAATGATTTCTTATCGAAGTTTCTATTACAACCGCATCAAAATGGCGCGTTACATGGAATTTTACATATAGAAAAGCATTTTCAGACTAGTCGTAAAAACGTGCTGTTTCAAAAAACACGTGAGAAACCTGCCACTTCAGCTGCGATTTGGAAAACATGCAAACTCAGAATTGACGTTCATTTTTTTCATTTTAGGTACAAGAAAGAAGTTGTTCATCAAATAATAAATAATCAACTAATTAATTCAAAAAATTAGTAAAAATATTCCTTTTTCAAAGAAAAATAACAATTATGCAAAATGCAACTAAAAAAATAATTTTTGTACAACTTTATAATCTTTGCTTCAAATTTTTCTGTACTGCCAAATGTCAACCTAAAATAAAAAAATGAACGTCAATTCTGAGTTGGCATGTGTCCCAAATCGCAGCTGAAGTGGCAGGTTTCTCACGTGTTTTTTTAAACGGCACGTTTTTCACGACTAGTCTGAATTGGCACCTTTCTGCACCCAATTGACGAAATGTTGATATGATTGCGCATTAAATTTTCTTTTCAAGATTTTTGACGAAATTTAATCAATTTTTCTACGCCAATATAAACACAAATTTTTGAACGAGATTTACACAAATCTTATGCGACAAATTTTTAAATATTAAATTATTTTGCGCAACACGCTCTCGCTTCTTTCTCACATTACCGATTTATAAAAAGCGTCAATAATTTTTCAAAAATTTATCATTGTATTCTGTGTAATGATTCTAAAAATTCTTAATATTTTATTTTAATTTGCTAATCACCATAAGGGATTTCTAGGCTTTAATTCTAAAAATTTTCCATTCGAAAATAATATTTCAAATATGGTATATTACTTTTAAAGTGTTCTGTTGAAGCATTATCTCTTATTCAATCGTTCGATATAAACACAGAGAACCTTTCAAAAACGTAAACACGTACTTTGTTAAATATCAGCTCGCTTACTTTTACAAATATCTAAAATTAAAAATTTTAGAAATTAAAATTATTTCAAAGTTTCTTTTTCTTTAAATTGGAACTAGCACTTGCTGAAGTAATAAATAAATTTAATGAACAAAATCAATTTTTATGGGAATTGAAAAATTCCTTAGAATCAAAAATTTATGAAATAAATAATTCCAGTCGCGAATCGATAGCAGATTTAAAGGAAAATTTTACTCGTGAATTTTCAACCTTGAAAGAAGAAATTGCGCAATTAAAAATGCGAAATTTGGGAAAGGATTCCTCGAGTTTCTCGGTGAACAGCGATAGTCTTAGCCATAATACCGACAAGTTCGTACCCCTCCCTCCCACCCTTTCTTCAGATTCGGTAGCGATAACCACCTCCAATATCCCACTAAGCATAGGGACTGCTACAAACATGCACAAATCGTTTACACAGTCAACCTTAATGGTAAAAACTAAATGCAAAATGGTGAAAAATGTTAAATAAAAAAATAGTAAATTGCAAAAAAACGAAACTGATAAACTTTCAATTTACAAGCGCCAGTGCCAAGTAATGGGCGTCGTAATCGTCCACGGTATCCGAGCTGTAAAGATAGTCGGTATAAAAATAAAAAATCTGTAAATCACTAAAATTACATTTGCCCACAAAATAACAATTTTCAAAGTTATTCGCCATATGTTCCGTCAAATTATCCGTTAGAATGTCATTCTCCATTTGTACCACAATGTTCGTACACAAATGCGCGTAACGCATCTGGCAAATATAATAACGCTCAGTTATCGAAAAAGAGCGTAACATAAGAAAATAGTAATTTCTTTTACTATTGACAAGTCTAAAAAGTATTTTGCGAATTTCATAAAGAAACAACGTGTAACGTTGATAAACAATCCGCTTCCACTAGTGTTTCGAAAATTGAAAAAAAATCGCATTACTTTTCTCTCGCATATTTACTAATAATAAATCTTATTCGTATAAGATTATGTTTAATAAATTTTATATATTAGTGATTTATTAAGCAACGCAAAGAGATTTACTTACTTTGTAAAGAAACAACGTGTTTTCATCACAAACCATGATGAATTCATTTCCCTAACCCTTTGAATGTCGCTGACGCATATATGCGCAAAACTAAACTGGCCAAAAGTGGTTCATGACGCATATATGCGCAACTTAAAAAAAGTGATTAAAAACTTCTTAAATGTTCCTGAAACCGGTTACTCGGGGGTTTTCAAGGTCGCTGATTACGAATATGACATTCGTTTTCCAAAATTCAAAATGGCGGATCCAATATGGCGGACAACAAAATAAAAAATTGATCAGATTGACTTGAAACTTGTTACTCGGGGGTTTTTGGGGTCGCTGATTACGAATCTGACATTAGTTTTCTAAAATTCAAAATGGCGGATCCAATTTGGCGCACGACAAAATAAAAAATTAATTATAATGGCTTGAAACTGAATACTCGGGGGTTTTTAGGGTCGCTGATTACGAATCTGTCATTATTTTTTCAAGGTATTTATCGAAATTTGATTTCACTAAAAATTACCATACTGATGTCAGATTAACCAGTTTCAAACAAATTCAATGAATTTAAAAAAATTTTCCGCCATATTTAACCATATACTTTGAATTTTGAAAAACTGATTTTAGATTCGTAATTATCGACCCTGAAAATCCCCAAGTATTCAGTTTCAAGCCAATCTTATCAATTTTTTATTTTGATGTCCGCCATATTTGATCCGCCATTTTGAATTTTGGAAAACTAATGTTAAATTCGTAATCAGCGACCCTTAGAACCCCCGAGTAACAAGTTTCAAGCAAATTCGACGAATTTTGAAAAAATTCCGCCATCTTGGATCCACCATTTTGAATTTCGAAAAACTGATGTCAGATTCGTAATCAGCGACCCCAGAAACCTTAGGGTACCAAGTTTCATAAAAATCCATTAAAAATTTTTCAACACACTTTTGGCCAAAACAGTGGAAATCTCGTTGACAGCCAAGGGGTTAACTTGCGAGGACTCTGTCAAATAAAAAAAATAAAAAATTTAATTAAGAGAGCAAATAAATCTCAATCACAAAAAATATTAACAAGCAAGAAAATAATCAACCCATCGATAAGATTCAACGCGCCTCCCAGCTGATTCATAGACATAGTCAGAATCTCTGTAAACAATGCTAGTGTATCGTTAAATATAGGTTGTCAATTATCAAAATAATAATGAAAAAAAATTGTATAGTACATTTTTGAAGAACGAAATATAAATACCGCGCTAAAATTAATAAACGTGCAATTCTTCATGGCAATCGTTTTCGCCACGGACTGAAGGTGTCTTTCTTAAAATACTGTAATTCCGAATCACTCGTTTAGTTAGTAGAGATTTCACGAGTAACTCCAAAATGCGACGACGAATATTGCTTTTGTCGAATCTGAGATCGAGTATACTTTTGCCTAGTTCATTGCCTATAGCAAAGCCGACTACTTGCTTATCAACAACAGCTGGCGAGTATTTACGCAAAGTGTTGTAAGGACACGTTCTTCCTTTCCCGTCAAAATCATAGGACGATTATTACACGCGAAGATTTAAAATAAAATGAAATAAAGAATATTATAATATATAATGACAAATTCTTGTATATTGGTTCAATACTGCATCCGCGCTTATAGTAATGCATAAACTATTCGCATTCAGTAATTTGATACTAAGACATTGTCAAAATATCAGACCTCTAGTACAAATATTTTGCTATCATTTATTAAATAAATAAAAGGAAAATTTGATAATAATAAAATCACAATAAATATTACAAAGAAACTATAAATGATATATTATGTTTCAACGCGATATTAATTAAGGCTGATATAAAGCAAAGATACTTAATTTAGTTGATTTAAAAAAAAAATAATTATTATTTCAGTTATAAGAGATAACGTTTTTCATTACAATAAGACGCTTAAGAGCGCAACGTGTGATTATGACGTGATTCGACATTTAATTCTCAGCTATAGAGCTAAATTATTATTTTATATTTTATAAAAAAAATTTAAATAAGAACTCTAAAAATTTTTACGTTCGCGTTAATCAAATTGTAATTTAAGAAAAACAAAAGATTCCTTCAAAGCAATATAAAAAAATAGTAGATTAGTTTGCAAGAGAAACAAAACGAGAAACAGCTTCTTCTCATCTGTACCAGCGCACGCGTCATGGTTAGCAACTGCTAACAATCATCACCACCGCTTAGAGAATATTAGCTATCTCATTTGTAATGGCTATAAAATGTTATTTTTGAGATTTCTCAAAGCAAGGACATTATCCATTGGTCATGTTTTCTCCGAACTTAGCTTCTTTAGAAACCTTGGTCATGCGCGTTTCCTCATCACCTGGATCCAAGAGCCTACAAAAAAATTTATCGTCTACTTCGCATCACGATATCGCAATTTGAAGAAGATGTTCGACCAGTTACAACACTCGGCAGAAATTCATTGCTATCAGCGAAAGGAAAATTAATTTCTTATATTGATGTTTTTTTTATAACGCAACCCTTTGTACATGCTATCATAGTAAGTACCAGTTTATAATTATAATTTCCTCAAACACATTCGAGCAAATTATTATTTCAAAGTCGTTATAATGTGTCATTATCGGTGTCATCGCCAGGCACCTGTTTTTCTTGATGTTTACAACTTTGTTTCAACTACCAAGATGCCTACCCATTGTGTACCACAAAGTCAAACCTTCGTTCTGCTGGAGCATCAAAATCTAACAATACGTGATCATCAGAGAGATGGAGCTAAAGCGCATGATCTGGTTGACAAAAAGCGATTTAAATCCACGGATAAACATCGATTTTTAACTTAGAAATTTTTATGCAGCGAAATTGTTTTTAAACATTTTCAAAATCATCATTTTGCGCGTGATTCGAATATTATTGCGAATATTACTTAGAATTATTAATCCAAAGTGAGCAGTTGCAAATTATTATTGGTTAAAAATTTTGGTTAAATAATTTATAAATTATCAATTTTTATTCTATTTCATGACACAATTAAATAATCATTTATATTTTCTTATGCATTTAATTTAGCACAACTCTATGATTTGAGACGAGTAATCAAATATGAGATTATAATTCAAAAACGATTGATAGAGCTTGGCCAAACAGTCTGTAACAGCAATTTAGAAGGGGGGAATTGTAACGGTCCAAATCGTTTTCTTACTTTTCTTTAAATATGCCATTTTTTGATTGTTTTCCCAATTCACAACTTATTGCGCTAGGTGTTAGCCTAATAGCTACTGCGACCACCGGTCGTTAAAAGAATTATAAATTCGGGTGTCATCGGACCAAAGACGAATGGCCTTATGGTTACGATGACGATTACGTGAAAATTCTCATCAGAGAGAAGCGTGCCTTCGTACACCGAAGAGATCTACGAGATCTCTTTTTGTAAACGTGGAATAACGCGTGTATGTGTGTTTGTGCATATTGCGCATCGACGCATAGTTGTAACGCGCTTTATAGATAATTAAATATCTTCTTTTTAATTATTTTTGTTTTCTTGTGTTTGTTCCCATTATTAGGAATATCATTTATAGGACAACCTTTGCGCTGCATCATTTGGTAAGTTCGCTCAATCTTCTCTATCTCGTCTATTGGTCTCGTCTTTCAATAATGTTGCAATTGCTCATTTAATTAATACTATTGGTAAAGTGTACTTTTGATGTGTGAAGATTTCGTTCATTAACCCTTGTGTCGACTGTCGTGAGCTGAACCCTAATCCTCAGTCATTTAATTTTCAAAAATACTTAAGTCTCGCGAAGTTTCGCCACAACTCAATATTTTTTTTGAGTTTCTCTAAAATAATTTTAAATTTTTCTAGCGATGATACAAATAATGCTAATTTTTCATTTTTTAGATTTTTTATAATAAAATTACTTTGCTCTATTGTTTATTTGATTATTGGTACAAGTTCTTTAACTTTGATTTTATCTAAAATAATGGGGGGTAATTTACTTTTAAATTCATTCTCAATGGTTTTACCTTTTAGTGTCCTTACTTGGTGGTTGGATCCTCGCTTATCGTGATATTTTTTCTTACTTGGTTTTCTTGTGCTCGTTCTTTGATTGTCCATCGTATCTCGCGCTTTGTCCTCATCCATTGTCGAGTCTATTTCTCCTTCCATTGATGTCCTCAGAGTTTCCTCCTCGTCTGTTAGGATTTCGTCGCCGTTAACTCCTTCGTCATTATTATTTGAAATATTCATATTATCATCCGTTTCGTCATTTGGTAATAATTGATATTTATTTGAAGATTCGAAATTTACAAATCTTTCCTTTGGATTTTGCGTTGTAGAGAGATTTTCTTCTTTATCCTTATCAATTTTGTTGTTATTTTGAAAATTATTTGGTTTTTCAGTTAATAATTCTTCTAAATTTATTTCCTTTGTTGTTGTCTCGGTTGAGTTTTTATCTTGTTGCATATTTATTTTTGTATTGTCGTCAACATTTTTTATGTGCATATTTTTTTTCAGTTAACTTTTCTTGTGAGTTTACAATCGTCCTTGTTTCATTCGTTTTAGTTTCATTTTCCGCCTTTGTAGTTCCAGGTTTGCTTCCGCCAGTTGTTTTTGTTTGCTTCTTTCCTTTGTTTATTTGTTGTAGCATCGCTAAATTGATTCCAAGTTTACTCTATTCACTTGGGGTTATGATTTTAATTTTTGGATAGTTTGTTTTTTGTATGGCTGTGTCATTCCTCCATTTGTAGGTGTTATAACTCCTGGCGTGAGTTTCCTTTTCCAGTTTTATTTTTCCCGCTGTCGCCTTTCCGCCCTCTGTCAGTGTTTTGTGGTTGTTCATTAAGGAGCATTCAGACCTCTGCAGACTGCCTGCCTGCGCAGGCAGAAGATCGTTCACACCTTACTTTTCTCGTTGAAAAATGAGGGAAGATTTAAATATCTATTAAAATTCAAATCTTCCCTCATTTTTCAACGAGAAAAGTAAGGTGTGAACGATGTTCTGCCTGCGCTGGCAGGCAGTCTGCAGAGGTCTGAATGCTCCTTAATAATTCATCAATTTCTATGCGCCAAATACTGAATTTGGCGGCAGATTTTGTGTCCGGTTTTAATTTGGTAGACATTTTTCCTTTTTTATTTTACTTTTATATTTCGTTTACGCCCTACTGGAAGTAAAAATACAGAAAGAGATAGAATTTTGGGGATAGAAAGAGATAAAGTTTTTTCTATCCCTTTAAAATAGCCACTTTGCATACTCGAAATATTATACCTTTTTATCTCCGAATTTCTATCTCTTTTTATACCCTATTATCCCCTATCTATCTCTTTTTATACCTATGTACTTTTATCTCTTTCACCAATATTATTAACAATATTAAAGACTTTATGAAGTATTACAACTTCAATTGAATTTATTATTTAAAAAAATGTTTTTAGAGTTTTCGTACTTCTATTTATTACCTATTTTTAACAAATCAAGTTATTTATTTATTTGTTACAGGCTTCGAAGTGACACACTTTTCCACTTTTTTGACACTTTTTTTGGTCAAGCCTACTTTTTGCTACTTATTTTGTCAAAAAGCTACTAAATGCTACTTTTTTCCAAAAAATGTAAAAAAAATTTACAGAATTCAAGAATTTTAGTTTTTTTGGTGAATTTCGTAGATTTCAAAAAACCCGCCAAATCAATTAAATTTATTATTGGACGCGTGATTATAATATATTATAATAATTACTAATAGTGGATGTTTATTAAATTACAAATTTTTAACGTTTCGAATTTTTCGTATCTAATTTTATTATTCTTTAAGCTTCTTAAAAAAATTAAAAACTAAATTTTTCATTTTTCACTATATAATTTAATAGTAATACCTTTTTTGACTTTATAAAAGTTTCATCAAGTATAGAAAAAATCAATTAAGAATGAAAACTTAATTCTTTTGGTTATATAAATTGTTTGATTAAAAATCCAAAATAATATTTATTTAACGTGATTATTTATTATATTATGTTTACAAACTTTATGTCAAATTTAAAAATATTAATTGTATTTTCAATAATACAGTGTTTTAAGTCGGTTGTTCAATAATAAAAAATCATTTATAAAGATTTAAGATCTATCTAGAAAAAAAATTATAATTTTTTTTATTGGAATTAAATTGCTCATAATTTATTATTGTACAAAATTATGGCTATGTGGATTCTAAAATTTAAAAAATTTATATGACTAAAAACAATCCATTTTTTTCATTTTGATATCTGTTATTAGTAAATTACTAAAAAATGTTTACGTTTCATTTTTAAAAATTAGATGGCTGATAAAAAGTTATTGATAGTTTTTTAAAAAATAATAAGGAGAAAGAAGGTGTCAATTTAACTTCTCAAAATTATGAGCCTGTTATTAAAAAACAAATTCTTATAAAAGATCTCATTTCAGTATTATTAACAATTACATTTCATTATGTAAATAAAACTTTCCAATGTAAAATATCGACAAAAAAGCTATTATATTTTCATGTTTTATGTTTATAAATCGAAATTTAAAAAAAATTTTGTGAATTCCTATTTTTAGTATTTTTTTCTTTCAATTTTTTGGACAACAACATATATTCACTTAATTTTCTTACTTAAAAAACTAATTTTACTTCATTTTTAATATGATACTTTTTTTCAATTTAGAGGACACTTTTTTCTTCCAAAATGCTACTTTTTCACACTTTTTTTGACCTGCTACTAGACTTCGAAGCCTGTTGTTATGAAATTATTATTTATTGTTTAATCAAAACTTATCCAAAACAAAATTAACAAAAATAAATAAATGTATTTACTCAATAACAAAATTATTGAATTCAAATTTTTTTTTTAAAAGTAGATTTATTTTCAAAAACATATACCTCGTTCTCAATCGCCCTCTTTTTCACTCATTAATCTATCTGTGAGTAGGAAAAGAAAAATAATTAGCCAATAAGGAAATAAGACGCCCATTTCGTATTTTGGCTTGAAAGTAAAATTCCCCACTTTTCCTTTCTCCATAAAATTCTGTTCCTCTCTTTCTACCTGACCCGAAAAATGGAGAAAACATGATACCCCCTTCTAAACTCAAAAAGTGGGCATTACTTTCTTAACTATTCGTCTCTCTTTCGCTCCCACTCTAAACTAAAAAGAGGAACAATACCTCCCTCCCTCTCTTTCTCTCTCACTGTAAACAGAATATATAAGAAAAGACTAACTTAATATATATAGATATAATAATAATATTCGCCTCTCTTTCGCTCCTACTCTAAACTAAAAGGAGAGGCGATACTTCCCTCTCTTTCTCTCTATCAACCTTTCTCTCTTACTGTGGACAGAATGTACACTCGTGCGCATTAATGCCTTCCCTCAGGGAAGGCACTAATCTTGAGTGTTTTGCCTCCGCTCTATGTTATTTCTATGGCGTAGCGATTATTTGAGCGGAATGTGGAACAGAAATCTGACATCTCGTAAAAGAAGGTTTGTTGTTATTTTGAAACATGTGCTTCGAATATTAGTTGATTAATTATAAATATACATTAAAAGATAAAATTCTCTGTCATTGTAATAATATAAAATTGATAATTAGTAAAAATAATAATTATTAATGATCAGTTAATTATAATATTTATTTGAACGATTGTTAAAAAAATGTAAAAGTTAAAAAAACAAAGTAGTTTCACACTTTCATAGTTTATTTAATTTAATTTATTTATCTAGCTTTAAATATAAATTTAAAAAAGACAAACTTATTTTTCTTTTATATAAAAGAAAACTAATAATTTTTTTTTATTTAAAAGAGTTGAGTAATGGAAATGACAGGAGTGACTAGAAGATATTTGGCGATCACGGTCGAATGGCAGTTAATACGAGAGTAAATATTAAACTATTTTTATCATCACAAGTAAAAATTCAATCTCGGAATTTATAGGATTATAATTTATGCGATAGAGATTGCATTTTCATTAACACTGTTGTATTTTTGTGAAACGTTTTCATTGACAGTAATGCTGCAAATATTTTCAAGAAAACATTAGCATCCGATATACCATCTTTATGTTAAAGGTAATTTAATATAAATAAATCAATATAAGAATAATAATAAACAAGAATATTAACTAATAATAAATTAAAAGGAAATAAAACAAAAACAAAAAAATTGTTCTTTTGTTGTAAATAAAAAATTAATTTTCAGATAAACAATGAGTGCTGAAGAATAAATACAAGTGGCAAAAGGGTAATTAATTGGATGTTTATGGCATGGAAAAGCAGAATACAACAATGACAAGACATTATTGACAATTGCTTCTGTTCATGATATTAGTGTAATAGTGTTACCACTTTATCATTATTTTTGTGAGCATCGACAATGGTTAAAAAGTGCAGAACAAGGAAGAAGATATTCAACAAATTCACATTTCTACTTTATTATTTTACAACACGTTACATGTAACATCATTTGCCAAGATGGTCTAATATGGTAAACAATTAATATTAATTATTAATTTTTAATATGAATATTAATAATTTTTTTTACATTCAGTTAGCAAGCTGTATTTAATATATACAGGCAAACCTCGCTACGGCGGACTTCTATACGGTGGAAAATCGCCAGGTAGAAGTAGAAGGGATTATATCAGTGAGAGTTGTGACTCTCACTGATAATGCCATGAAATTCAGGGCCGAAAAGTTTCGAATTGTAATTTTTATACAGATGTTTTTTTATTGATATTATTTAATTTATGTTTGATTTATAATTTTTGTTTATTTTGTGATATATTTTATATATTATAAAAAATAAACATAAAAAGTGATAAAATAAATAGAATAACAAATCAAAGTAATTTTTAAAAAAATAATTATATATTTAAAATTTATCGCAAAAATTAAATTATTTTTTGTAAATAATAAAATTCTCCTGAGGAATTCAATTATTTTTAATACAATTTTAATCAACTTTAAAAATCAAATATTTAAAATTATTATTAACAGACACGATTATTTGAAAAAGTTGAAAAAATTCTTTGTATAATTCAATTACTTTCAAAATTTTCAATTATAACTATTAAAGAAACTCCATTATTTTAAAAAAGTTTAAAGATATTCTTCAAAAGAATTTAATTAAGATTTTTATAAATTTTAATTACATTTTTCGCGAGAATTCGATTATTTTCATAAATAATAAAATTCTGCGAAGGAATTCAATTATTCTCAAATTTTTTGACAAAATTCTTTGCAAGAATTCAATGATTGTTAATACATATTTTTAAATAAGGTTATTAATAAATTATCATAACTTCTATTTCATATATTTAAAGATCATATGATTTAAAATGGTTGACACATCCCTGAACGTTCACTCACTAATAGCATTTTAATGAACCTCTCTACGGCGGAATCGTCTAATTGCTTTCCGTCGTACCCGTCTTCGACGGGTAAAACCCGTAAACTAAAGTTTCTACCAATACATTTAACAATGTTTCTACCAATCTGGAAAATCAGAAAATAGACGAGAATTTAATTTGACCGGAAAATTAATAATTAGTTACCATTAGCTACTTTGGTAGTACTTATAATATTACTATTTGAATAGTCTCCACCCTTTAGCAAAAAATCAAAAATTATCAAAAA
Organism: Leptopilina heterotoma; assembly: GCF_015476425.1. NCBI lineage: Eukaryota > Metazoa > Arthropoda > Insecta > Hymenoptera > Figitidae > Leptopilina > Leptopilina heterotoma. Next base: position 219,070 of record NW_025111050.1, on the reverse strand, counting down.
TTCGAGAAACCGAATTTCTTAAAATTTAACATTTTTTTCTTCTCTTTTATATCATTAAGATTCATTATTATTGAACTCTTCAAAAATACTTTACTTATTCAATAGCCTCCACCCTTTTGGTAAAAAATCTAAAATTATGGAAAATTAGCAAAAATTCAAAAAACCGAATTTCTTAAACTTCAACATTTTTCCTTCTTTTTTATGGCATTTAGCTTCATAATTTTTGTGCTCTTCAAAAATACTTTACTTATTCAATAGTCTCCACTCTCCGGTAAAAAAACTAAAATTATGGAAAATTAGCAAAAATTCAAAAAACCGAATTTCCTAAAATTCAACATTTTTTCTTCTTTTTTATGGCATTTAGCTTCATTATTTTTGTGCTCTTCAGTAATACTTTACTTATTCAATAGAAATATTTAGGCTAAATAATTATTTTATTAAATTTGACTATAATTAGTACAGTTACTCGAGAGTAAAAAAAATATTAATTAGAACGGGAGATATTCAATTTTTTCAAATAATTAAAAAAATTGAAAATTTCTAAATTTTTTTTTCATGGATTGCTTCTAAATTTTCTATAGTTGAGTATTACATGTTATTTATTAACATTTTAGCATAATTTTGCAAAAAATACTACTTTATAACTAAAATGGAAATATAAAAATATTTTTCAAAAATCGAAAATTTCTAAATTTTACATTTTTTAATGGATAGCTTTTAAACTTTATATAATTGAATATTACATGTTATTTAGTCACATTTTAGCATAATTTTTCAAAAATACTTTCTTATAACGAAGATGTAAGTATAAAAATGTTTTGAATTTTTTTAACTTTTAGAGATATTTTGAGCAATGTAAAGGCAAAAGTTAAACACGGTGTTTATTTTGGTTGAAAACAATTTCCGGCTTTGTCCAAATTTTTCCTGGTTTATTCGACGGGTTTTTTTTAATAATACATTTAACAGGGTGTCTACCAACCTCTTGTTTGTGAAATTTGTAATTTTCTTATTAATGATAATAATTGAATTTCTAGAAAGAATTTTATTATAGAGTAGAATTGGGGTGAAAAAGACATTTAGGTTTTATATTAAAACTAATAAACTATTTTACCAGTTGAAGTTACACGTAACTTTTTATTCTAGTATAGAAGTGTCGATAATATTAAGTTTTTATTGGAATTTTTATTTTTGAGTTGCTCATTTTGATAACTGTAAATTAAAAGCTGGTAAATTTAACATGAAATACAATTTCAATAACAAAAGAAATATATAATATCACAAAATTCAAGAATAAAGTATTTTGCGAAAATCACAAAATATCTTTTTATCCCCATTAGGTAATGCAAAAAATGCATTAACAATGCTTTCTTACAATTCTTATAACTTATTCCATTCACAAAATCCAAAAAAGTTTTCTACAATAATTTTGAATCTTAATAAATAAATTTTAAGTATACAAATTGAAAATTAAAAAACAAGAAATTTGCATTTTGATTTTATTGCGTGAAAAGTAAAAATGTGATTTCTTCACTCAATCCTACTCTATTTGCAAACAATTACATTATTTATGAAAATAATTCCATTCTTCCGAAGGATTTTATTAAATTTTTTTAAAAAAATTGAATTGTTTCAAAGAATTTTATAAATATTTTAGAAAATAATAAATCACAGCAATTTGTTAGTTGATATGTACGTTTTTTAATTTTTGAATCTGAAATAATTTAAAAACTAATAAAAATTTCTAAATTCGAATTTTCTTAGAAATAGTTGACCAGCAATTTGTCTAAATAATATTAAATACAGAAAAAAATATTCATAAATAAAATTTGCTTAAAACGAAACTTTGTTTCTTAGTAAAATATATTTAAAAAAAGAATATTCTAAAAAGTTTTATAAAAATGTTTAAATTTTGAAAATTTAAAATTTTTAAATCTAACTTTAAGAAAAATAATTTTTTTAAGAATGTAATTACTTTTAGATTGGTGCATGCTTTAAAGGATTTGTCAACCAAATGCAGTCAACGATATCAAGAAATATGGAAAAAATCTCAATGGCTCATAACTTTATTCAAATAGTAAAATAGTCACGACGAGACGCAGTTAAAGCAATGACATTGTTAATGAAATTAACTAAGGAAAAGTAAATAATTGTAATGATACCTATTTCCGAGGACTTTATTGATGTGTCAGTTTCCTATTTACTATTAAGAAAAAGTAAAGTTTTTACTTTTATCTGATAACTGTTTACAAAAATTTGTAATTATTTATTCAAATTTATTATTTACTAAAACTATAGCAAATTTTAGGCCGAAAAAGAAATATTCAATTTATTATTACACAAATTACAAAAATTTTTTATTTTTAAATATCGCGATTTAAAATTTTCAAAAATTCACATAAAAAGTAACTAACTATTTTAATTGTTATTAATTATTTTCAAAAGATTTTATAAAATTCTTCTCAAGAATTCAATTATGTTTGGATTTTGGATAAAAATAAAAAATCAATTTGAATAAAATTTATCAATAGGATTAATTTTCCTTTTTAACGTGAATAATTTTTTTTTCAATTTCAATTTTTGTAAAAACTGTAGACAGATTCCATTGCGGTAAATCACACAGTCGTCTACTTTTACGAAATTTTAAACAATTTAAAAACTATTTAAATAAAACTTTAAAAAAAAAATATTTTCTTCACAATTTTTTATTATAATTATTAAAAAATTTTATTTTCTAAAATTTGAAATTGAAACCTTTTTAAAATGCTTCTCTACACTAAATATTTTTAATAATTTTTTAGACAGTTTTTTTGAAAATTTAGTGATTGAATAAAAAATATGTTAATCTAAAATAATTCTAAAATCCATTTGTTTACAATGAAAATTCTTTATTTTCAACTAGATTTAAATAAAATACAATCTTCAGCTGATAAAAATTAAACAAGTCTTCTGGTATTGAGAAAAAACATTTTACAAAAATGACATATTCAAATTTGCCAAATCATTTTTGCTGAGATACTTAATTATTATATGCGCGCATAAATCAACTATTGGCAAATTATTAACAAGCGTTTCAATTGCCATTGGCATTACTTTTGAAAATTCTTTTACGTCGTCCAATTTTTTTTGGAAAAATTTTCGGAACGGTTGTAATTGGAACAAATGGTAATTCAGCGCATTTGCAAATGCTTCATCTGGTATAATTTTCGCTGCAACACAAATTTCCATTTGAAAAAAACTTTTAACCGTAATTTTTCTGTCACTTATAATTTCTCTATCTCCGAAAAACTCTAATCGAGAAATAAGTATATTGAAAGTTTCTGAATTTGATTTCAAATTTTTCAATGTTTGCTTAAAGTCATTACTCAAGACATTTTGATAGAAGTAGAAAATAAATGCGAGTGACACTAAGTCACCGAACGACGGTTCTTGTTCACAATTTAGAAAAAATTCGATAATTTGGATGTACTCTAAAATTTCATATCGATTTCTTTTCTCCTTCTGCAATTGCATTAATGTTATGGTTATTACGGTTTCTTTCTCTTTTTCGGATAAAGCACTGACGAATATCCCTGCATCTGCTGCTGATCTTATAGAATCTACTTTTAGATTTTCCATCACCATCCACTGCATCAATGTGAAGCCGTCAATACAGATACCTATATCCTGCCAGTACGTCGCCATGAGTGTTCGAATTTTTTCTATACAAAATTCTTCGTGTATTATTTTACGTGCAGCCAATGTGATATATTTGTAATTCGCATCATCATCATTATATATCAAAAATTTATCAATGTCAAATGGATTGTTGGTAGCTGCCAACTCCAAAATTTGTCGCACCACAGCATTATCGTCGTCATAACTCAAACTCATTTTTTTCTTCCTGCAAAAATTATAAAATACTATACAATTCTTATGTATCTAAATTGTTTAAAAATTTTATTAGAATTTAAAAGAAAGATTAAAATTAAAATAGAATCAGGGTTGTCACAAGGTAAGGGAAATCAAGGATAAGTCAGGGAATTTTATTAAAAGTACTTGGAAAATTAATAGTTTCGAAATTATAAGAAAATTCTAAATTTTTGTGTCTTTTTGTTTGCTTCATAAACTATTAAATTACCAGAAATTCTAAAAAAAACGTTATGTTTTTTAGATGTCTGAAAATAATTTATTAAATTATTTTTTTGAAAATTTTTTGTACAGTTATGTAGAAATTAATTTCAATTTTAAATATTTTAACGCTATTTTTTAAAAGAATTTTACTAAGTATCTTAAACAATATTAAAATATTAATTTTAATATTGTTATTATTATTTAATATATTATTTATTATAAATAAATAATATAAATAAATATTAAATCGTATATAAATAGTAAATAAATAACAGTGTTCATCACTATTAATAAAATTCTTCTCAAAATTTAAATATTTTCAAAAATTTTTCATAATTATTCAATAATTATCAATATTCTATTATTATATTAAAATTTACCAAAACAATTCATTAAATTATTTTAAAAATATATACAGAGTTTGACACGAGTATTCAATTATTTTATAAAATAATAAAAACTTCAAAGGAATTCCATTATGAAAAATAGAATTTGAATAATTTTTTTGGAAGAAATCAATTGTTTGCAATTTTTTATGAAATTCTTTGCCTTAAATCAATTATTTTCATAAATAATAAAACTCATTGCAAAATTTCAATTATTTTCAATACAATTTTAATTAATTTTAAGCGAATTCCTCGAAAAATGTAATTATTCTTATAAATTTTTATTAAAATGTTGCGGGTGAGACTTACAGAGTGGCAGAAGCGGATTATAAATGTATGATTCTCTCAAAAAAAAGATTGTACGCGAAATCCCAAACCGATGAGCTGGCAGCGGCCAGGTGTTCTTCAAAATTTTGGTCTTTGATTAACAAATTTCGACGCTTTCCGAAAGCTTCAAATAGCATTGACAGCAACGCTTGGCAGGACTACCTCCATGCCGCCTTTTCTCTCTCCTCGGAAACTTTCACTCCCTTACCGGACGAATTTTTGACTCACCCCCTGCTTGATGGTTGTGTAACTTCGAATGAAATTCTTTTAAGTTTAAAAAAATGTAAAGACGCGAAATCAGCAGGGTGTGACGGAGTTGGCTACGATTTTCTTAAAAGACTTCCGGAAAACTGGTTGATATATCTGGAAGAAATGTTCAATAAAATTTTATGTAAAGAAGAGGTACCAAAATCATGGGGAAAGATAAAAATTTTAATGTTGCATAAAAAGGGAGATGAATCCTTGGTCGACAATTACAGGCCTATTGCCTTGATTAACTGCATAGCTAAAGTTTTTACGCAAATTCTTTCTCAAAGACTTTTTCTTTGGTGCGAGGAGTACAATGCATTACCTGAGTTTCAATCGGGATTTCGAAAGGGAAGGGGATGCCTCGACAATTTGTTTACTCTCTCATCCTTATTACAAATCCACCTCAGATTTCCTAGGCAGGCTGTTTACGCGGTCTTCATTGATTTTAAAAGTGCTTTCCCGTCAGTATCTCATCATTTACTTTGGTTAAAATTAAAAAAATTAGGCCTCAGTTCTAAGTTTTTGGAAATAATTAAGAACTTTTATGAAAATGCTTCCGCCTGCATCTTCTGTGCCAATGGACAAACAGATTTTGTTAGAGTTACGAGGGGGGTTTTGCAGGGGGAAGTATTAAGTCCACAACTTTTTTCCCTATTTTTGAGTGATTTGGAAAATTTTCTAATTGAACATGATTGTCGGGGCATATCCATTAACAGTGCTTTGGAGGTCCTCCTGCTAGCATATGCTGACGATTTGGTATTATTATCTGATACACCCGTAGAATTATCGAGAAAACTAAATGCCTTACATTTATACTGTCAACGCAATTTATTAAATGTCAATGTACAAAAAACTAAAATTGTTATATTCCATAGAGGTAACAACTCATCGGTGAAGCGATTTAAATCTTTTAAGTTTGGAGACAGTAGGATTGAGGTCGTCGATCAATATTTGTATCTCGGTGTCATTTTCAAAAATAATTGTACTTTCTGGGAAGCTGCAAAGAAAAATATAGATTCGGCTACCGCAGCAATAGGTGCGACTCTAAGGGTAATTCATGGTTCCGGGGCTGATTCGTGGTCTACTTTTTTAAGGTTGTTCATTAGTCTAATATGCAGTAACCTTTTTTACGGAATGGAAACTTGGGGCTTGGGTCTTGATGACCTCTTGGAGCGGGTGCAGCTATCCTTCTTGAAGGGCTTGCTTCAGTTGCCTAAAAATACTCCTAACTACGCTCTACGTCTGGAAACAGGCAGATTGCCATTGTCGTATTCGGTCCTCAGAGCAGCATTGTATTGGTTAAAAAAAATTTCTCGGATGTCTATTTCTCGGTACCCAATGCAATGCTCTTTGAGGCTGATCGAGATAGCCAGGGTGGATGCAATTGGGGCGGGCTTTAATTGGTTTGAGCAACTGCGGCAATATTTTGTTAAGGGGAACATGGAGAGATACTGGGATCCCGACAATTTACTTACATTAGGTAATAACGCTGAGGAGATTCTTTTGCAATATTCACAAAATTTATTAAGGGAGGATGAGAATTCGCGTGCCCGCTCTACGAGTCTTCAGGTCTGGCCCTACGTGCCGTTACATAACTCGGTTCAGCCTTACTTAAGAGGTCGATTAAACTTAAGATGGATGAGGGCTTACGCGCAAATTCGCATGGTCAATAATTTTTATTCCTATTTTGTTTTTGGTCGGTCTAGTTATAAGCTTCCCTCATCTAACAACTGCACTCACTGTGAAGAAACACGTGAAGACTTTCACCATTTCTTGGTGGAATGTCCATTTTATTTTACAATAAAATGCGAAAGCTTCCCGGAAATTCAGTCCTTGGACAACCATGAGTTATTCTGGGGTGAAATTTTGTCAACCCCTGATACGGCGACTTTAAAGAAATTTGTTAATATGATTCACAAGATGCTAATTGTACGAGTACCAGGAGGTTGATAGATGTGTATGTGTGCTATGTTTACCGTATGATGTGTGAGATCTGAGTTAATTTATAGATGTTGTCCGCTTCTGAGGGACCGAGCATTTCTTCGTTTTTGTTTTTTTTTTGTATTTATCATATTGTCAGTATTTTTTTCTCTTCGTCAATTTTTTCTGTCTATCATTAATATTCGTTATTTTATGTATATGGACTGTTAGATCCAATAAAGAACTATAATAATACAATAAGGTAATTAAATATATTGAATCTATTCCCAGCCACCTTTTCACTTTTGCGAAAAAAGAAAATATTTTGCAAAACACTTATTTGTGGACGCGCAGAAAATCAATCATTACACAATTTACTATCATTTGTTTAGGGGACTTCATTTTTGAATCAAGGAAATTTAGAAACAAAATACAGTTTCATACTTGATATTCATTTATTTAATAACATATTGTTAAAACTAAAATTAAATTTACATATCATTTTATTTTTATCAGTGTGTATTTTTATATATTAATACATAAATGAAATCACATTTTAATTGAACTTTTATTTTATTGTTCGTTACGTTTCGTCATTAAATAAATCCATTTATTTTTATATTTCTTTTTTATCAATGATTTAAATTTATACCTCTCGTTCAAATTCAATTTTTTCGACATAGAGTATCACCGGCATATAGAGGACTAGTGTAATAGATTTGACCAATCACCATAAGTGTTCAAAAAATCCAGTAATCTGATTGGTCAATTCCGTTACACTATTTTACTTCTGACAGCTGTCAGAAGTAACATACATAACCTCAAGTCAACTCTGTCAACAACAATGTCAATTTTCTCCAACCTACCTATTGTCAATAAGAACAATTATTCTATCTTTTTCTCATAATAAATACATATATCATCTAATTATTACAAAAAGAAGCTGGAATTTTTCAATTAAATATGTGTGAAATGAACAGTTCTTGTGCCTCTTTTCAAATTTAAAAAAACCAAGTTAAGCCCTTTTTAAAATTACCTATTCAATTGCTTTTGCACTGAGGCAGAATTTCTTTAAATAAAAAGCAAATGAAAATTATTTCTTTCACTTAATAAAAATAGATATTTCCTAAATTTTAACTCTAAAAATTTCTTTTCATCAAATTTCATGATTAATTCACATACACATAAATTTTATTTTTTCACGTTGAACGATTCATGGTAAGAAAATTGACTTTTTTCAGCTTGGATTCCCTTACTAGTAAACGTAACGTTTAGAAAAGCGAGAGATCTGGAGCCTCAACGTCATGTGACAAACTGGACTTTTCTTAATCGTAAACTATAGGAAAACACAAAGTTGCAGAGTCTTCGCGAAATTATACATAAGATTCCTATAGGGACAATGACTTATCTCAAAGAATACTGTGAAAAATGTTATATTTGAGAAATGAAGCAAAATCTTATATAATCCAACTGTCTTTATTACGATGTGACACAAAACTGTGACATTTAAACTAAATTTTATTCTTACTATTCTCATTGTTTGGAACAAATAAAAATGATAAAAAATTTTATTTTGTTACAATCCTTGAAAATGTCGCTTCAAGCAATTAACAATTCTTGAAAATGACAATTCGTTGAAAATGATGACAGTTTGTGTAAATGACATTACGCTAAAAATACTGTTAGTTTAATTATCATTTGATTAAAATAACATTTCGGTCAAATTTCATTTTGGGAATATTCATGGGTCTCGTTTCATTTTTATTTTTATAAATATATAATTGTTAATATTTATTATTATAAATTTTCTTTCTAAAGTATAAAGAGAAGAAAGAAACAGAAAAAAATCATACTTCCTTTCCTCGTTACCTTCCTCGAAGACAGAACTAAATGATGTCTAGTGATCTTTTTAACGCAATATTTTTAGGAATTGGAATTGCAGAATACTCTTTTTGAAATCAAAAATTAATTGTAGGTATGAAGATTCAACAAAAAAAGTTAAAAACAAATAATGATTATTCAATAATTAAATTAATCAACTAAAGATAAAAAATAAAAATATTCATAATCCTAAAAGTGAAAGTTAAAAATAATCAGAAAAGTAAGTCAATGAAGTTCATAGCGTTTAAAGGATGAAAAAAATATTTGTAGGTGGACTCAAACAATTTTGTTAGCAAACAGAAATCATTTGTTAAATAAAAATGTTTTTAATAAAAAAAAATTTATTTTACAAGAAAGAAAACATTTTAAGACAAAATTTTTTTTGAGCGGACAACAAAAAATTGAATGGAATTTTAAAATTATTCTTAACACTTTACAATTTTTGGTTAAAGAAAAACTGAAAAGATTTTAAAAATTTATTTTAACACGTCGCTGGGAAAATAGAACATCTTATTAAACATTACTTTAGAAAAAATTTAGCATTTTTCTACATGACTATTTTGAAATAATTTTAATTTTGCAAATGAAAAACAAAAAACTATTTTTTTAGAAATTAAAAAAAGAATATTGCAATAAAAAGTGGTAGTTTCTTTATTTATTAAATTTTTTTCAAATCAACAATAGAAATTATAAAAGTGCGTTGAAAGAAAAAAGATTTGCTCCTCACATTTTAAATATTTTTCTCAAGTTCAATTAAACGGTGATCTTACAATAACAAGATTTTCAAAAAGGACATATTTTTAAAGAATTACAGTAAGTTCAGTAACTTCCAGCTAATTTCCTTGATTGGTTTGAATTTTAAGGACATTAAATTCATTCCAATTCTTTTCAATTCATCCCTTATGACTGGATAATTGGTGAAATCTTGATCTAATTATTTATATCCTGAATTGTCAGAAATTTTTCACAACTTAACAAATGAAATTGAAATGACAATTTTAGTAATTAATATTGAAAATTTCTTTTGCTTTTAAATGTTTAATCAATGAAATATGGCTTAAATTACAAATATTTAATCATTTTTTACCAAATTTCAATAAATTGAAAAAAAATAAGTTACTGGGAATCTGTGAAACTTTGTTGATTTAGTTTAGTAGTTTAAAATAATTATGGGAAATTGAATTTACAATTAATAATTTTACATCAACTATTTCAAAGATAAAAACCAGTTTTTACTTTATTATTTTAATATTCAGTCCAATATCCACCTTTTTCAATTACCCTTAGCAAACGTCTTGGCATTGAGTAAATACAGTTTGCTACATGGTCTGGTCTTTCTCTTAATGTCTGCCAACAACGATAAACGTGATTTGTCAGTTGCTGCCTAGTTCTATCTTCGCCAGATCGCCAATCTGACACCATATAACTCCAAATATTCTCTATCCCGTTCAAATCTGGAGATTTTGGTGGATGAGGCAGCAGAGTGAATTGTGGGTGCCGTTCATACCATTGCTGAGTTAATCTAGCCCTATGGACAGCGCTTCTGTCTTCAATTACCTTTATCTCTTCTTCATTGGGTAGAATTCTGGTGACGTTTGGCAGAAAATAATTCTCCAGTATATCAACATAATTATGAGCATTCAAACGTGGATTTGTTTGCACGATTTCCCCAACTCCAGCTGTTGTTATAAATCCCCAAAATCCGCAAGATATTCTTCCACTATGGTAATTCTGAACAACGAAATCGGCATTCAGTCGTTGTCCTCTGGGCCTCCACACCAAACGACGCCCATCTTCGGAGGTAGAAAATGTTTTTTCATCCATACAAACTACTGTTCGCCAAAATTCTTCATCTTTATTATAGTACTCTAGCGCATAGCCCATGCGCTCCTCTCTATGCGCTTGAGTAAATGCGGTTTTTTTTGCGGGTTTACCATTTTCGTAGTTGATATCTGATAATCGACGTCTTATTGTTGATGTCGAAACTATTGGAAGAACTTCGTCACGTATTGTTGTCGATGAAGCAAACGGATTAACATTTAGAATATAATTCCGAATTTCATCATCCTGTTCCACTGTTGAATTTCGTGGACGTCTGTTAAACGCTCGGTGATCTCTTAAGGCGTCTTCTCCTCCAGCCTGATTGACCCTTACCCAATGTCTGGCAGTTTTTACTGAGCAATTTACTTGCATTGCAATTTCGTGAAGTGTTAATCCAATTTGATGTAAAGTAACGATTTTACTTCGCTTTATCACTGCGAAAAAAATGTTTCAGAATTTTTTATTTTATTTATTTACTAATGTAATTATTTAAAAATCGTAAAAATTTATCATTTTCATATTTCGTCTCGTCATGACAATTAAATCTCTCTCAGAATTGACAATTATTGAAAAAAAATAATTTTTTAATTTAAGAAATAATGTGAAGTTAAAACTGCATTATCGAAATATTAAAACTAAATCATCGCAATTTGATTAGATTGCGATGTTAATTAACTTAAAAATTACAAAATTTTGAAAAAATGTTTTCCATCTCTCTGACATTCCCTAGATTAATTTTTTTTATTATTAATCAAATCAAAGAGTAAAAATTCTTATTTATGATTCTAGATTTCACAACTTCATTTCAGTTCAAGAACTTAATTTATTATAATTAATATTTTGCAAATCAATATTATAATAAACTTATCGATAAATACATAAATCATTTTAACCCGTTTTTGCTCTCAATTGACTTATCTCATTTTTGCTTCCAATGTTTTTTTTAAACCACTTTTACTATCAGCCCCTCAATTATAAAATTAAAAAGAATTCTAGGAACCATTATTTATTACCAGTTAAATATTAACTATAAAAATATGCTACCTACAATAAAATTATATACAAATTTAATTTTGTGCGTTATACTCATGCAGCCATGTATCAGAATTTTTTTAGAAAAACACACGAATTAAAAAATACTGAAATTTATATATAAAATGTAATATATTCACCGGATAAATTTTCGAATCGATGACGTTCTGCCATTTTTAGAAATTCTTATTAAACTATACTTGTAGGTCGAAAAATTTATATTCAAAATGTATAATCTGTATAATCATTACTTTGACATCAACTTTAATATTATTATTATGAAATAAATGAAGATTGTAAAAAATTTTCTAGATGACAGACTTGAAGTTGGCGACTTCGATTAAAAACAATTGCAACTGAAATGTGACACTTACTCTTATTCATTTTTTAATTTAACCTAACGTTGACACGTTCTCAAAATGAATTTAAAACTTTTAAAAATGTTGTTATTTGAATTAAATGATTATCCCTTTTTATACAATAAACAAGATTTTAACTACAGAAATGTTAAAAGTAGACAATGTTATATAGATGCCTTTAATCTAATTGCCGTGAGAATCATGGAAAAAGATTGTAAATATTTTTATATTACAGGTAAGAATGATTCACCACGGATTATTTATCAATAAAAATTATTCTTTTTAAATATAATATTAAATATCCATATTATTTAATTTTCAGGCACTGAATTAGAAAAATTGTGGCAGAAAGCAAAATTAAAGTATCTCAAAGTTTTAAAAAAGAAAGGCAATCTTCATAATTCCGACAAGGAGTTAAAAACTTTATTTTCAACTTATCGTAAATATTTAGATACGGCGAAGAAACAAAAGGTAATTTATAAAAGCTAAGTAATAAAATGTTATTAAAAATTAATTAATTTTTTTAATTTATTTATTAAAACACTTTGCTCATATCTAAGATAATTCACCTGGTGGTAGTGGACTAACTAAAGAATTCCATTAGTATAAGAAAAGGACGAAAATACCGTCTATACTTTTCTTAAAAATAGAATTTTCTAGTTAGGCCACGCACTATACTAGGATCCTTGCTGGATCTAGGTAAACTATCTTATAACTTTAACTCCTTATTATTTGCATTAAGTTACATTATTAAACTAATAATTTATTTTATTTATATTGTTTCAGAAAACCAATTGTTTAGATTGCTGAAAAACCTTATGCACCAATAATTGCCCTGTAATCGTCAACAAAGAATATAAAAGCTATTAATTTTTCATATTAAAAACGTGTTTTTTATTTAAAAATATCCTTATTTGTTTAAACTTTTTGAAAGAAACAAAAATATTGAAATTTAAAATTTTGATTTCGTTCTTGTTGAAATAAAATTCTTGATATTTATCGAAATTATTCGTAACGGAGACTGTAAATTAATTTTTAATAAGTCCACTTTATATTCTCTTTCTTCAGATAACTTAATAACACCAAACTATTAACTTCGTGAAAAACTAGTGTATTAATTAAAAATCGTATTTTTAGAAAAAGATTTATTTTATCAAAATCTCTGAACTTTAAAAATGGAGAGAGGGTAATAAATAACCTCTCGATTTGATTCTTTTGAAATTAGGATTTTGGCATTTCGAATTTCGCATTTTTGTAACTCGTCGATTATTACACCTAAAATGATTTAAGGTAAACAATATACGCAGTACTTGGACAATGCTACATAGAAATTTGTCACTGGCCCAGAAGCTTTTAAAAATAATATTTTTGGCAATTGCGGAAACACGAACTTATTAACAAAGATACTACAAATGTTTAGTAACAAACAAATTATTTTTATCTCATATCATTTTGTAAAAAATTCAAAATTTAGTGAAAATTTCAAAATATTCTTCTGATTTTTCCTCATTTTTTTGTGCAATATTAACCAAATTAATTTTTATTGTTAATCTAATAAATATAATTAAATTAATAAAATGTGACATTTTAAATTATTTCTTTTGGATTTTTCCTTTAGATGATTTCGAAAGACTTCCTAGTTTTGAATGGAGAGCCATATGTATTTGTCAAACAATTAAGTTAAAACTTTTTTATCGTCAAATCAACTTCAAATTGACGTAAAAAAATGAACAAATCGTGGGACATATTTTCGTAAATATAAGATTTTGCTTCATTTCTTAAATATAACATTTTTCACAGTATTCTTTGAGATAAGTCATTGTCCCTATAGGAATCTTATGTATAATTTCGCGAAGACTCTGCAACTTTGTGTTTTCCTATAGTTTACGATTAAGAAAAGTCCAGTTTGTCACATGACGTTGAGGCTCCAGATCTCTCGCTTTTCTAAACGTTACGTTTACTAGTAAGGGAATCCAAGCTGAAAAAAGTCCATTTTCTTACCATGAATCGTTCAACGTGAAAAAATAAAATTTATGTGTATGTGAATTAATCATGAAATTTGATGAAAAGAAATTTTTAGAGTTAAAATTTAGGAAATATCTATTTTTATTAAGTGAAAGAAATAATTTTCATTTGCTTTTTATTTAAAGAAATTCTGCCTCAGTGCAAAAGCAATTGAATAGGTAATTTTAAAAAGGGCTTAACTTGGTTTTTTTAAATTTGAAAAGAGGCACAAGAACTGTTCATTTCACACATATTTAATTGAAAAATTCCAGCTTCTTTTCGTAATAATTAGATGATATATGTATTTATTATGAGAAAAAGATAGAATAATTGTTCTTATTGACAATAGGTAGGTTGGAGAAAATTGACATTGTTGTTGACAGAGTTGACTTGAGGTTATGTATGTTACTTCTGACAGCTGTCAGAAGTAAAATAGTGTAACGGAATTGACCAATCAGATTACTGGATTTTTTGAACACTTATGGTGATTGGTCAAATCTATTACACTAGTCCTCTATATGCCGGTGATACTCTATGTCGAAAAAATTGAATTTGAACGAGAGGTATAAATTTAAATCATTGATAAAAAAGAAATATAAAAATAAATGGATTTATTTAATGACGAAACGTAACGAACAATAAAATAAAAGTTCAATTAAAATGTGATTTCATTTATGTATTAATATATAAAAATACACACTGATAAAAATAAAATGATATGTAAATTTAATTTTAGTTTTAACAATATGTTATTAAATAAATGAATATCAAGTATGAAACTGTATTTTGTTTCTAAATTTCCTTGATTCAAAAATGAAGTCCCCTAAACAAATGATAGTAAATTGTGTAATGATTGATTTTCTGCGCGTCCACAAATAAGTGTTTTGCAAAATATTTTCTTTTTTCGCAAAAGTGAAAAGGTGGCTGGGAATAGATTCAATATATTTAATTACCTTATTGTAAGTAATTACAAAATTTAAATTAATTTTTATATTACTTCAATTCTATTCTGAGGGTTGTCATAAAATTTCATTTTTTTCCCGACGACCCTAATTTCCTGACAAAATTTTGACTGTTCCCCTCACACTAAAAAATATTACGATTCACTCTTAAAATGATGAGATGCTCAAAGGAATATTCTATTATATTTGTTAACGAATTTCCTTAATTTTAAAGTTATTTAAATTCACCAATGAGTTCATTTTTAAATAAACATTTAATTACTATCAACAAATCTTTAAACATTTTAATTATTTTGAATTCCTTAGATAAATTTTAATAAAAATTTATAAGAATAATTACATTTTTCGAGGAATTCGCTTAAAATTAATTAAAATTGTATTGAAAATAATTGAAATTTTGCAATGAGTTTTATTATTTATGAAAATAATTGATTTAAGGCAAAGAATTTCATAAAAAATTGCAAACAATTGATTTCTTCCAAAAAAATTATTCAAATTCTATTTTTCATAATGGAATTCCTTTGAAGTTTTTATTATTTTATAAAATAATTGAATACTCGTGTCAAACTCTGTATATATTTTTAAAATAATTTAATGAATTGTTTTGGTAAATTTTAATATAATAATAGAATATTGATAATTATTGAATAATTATGAAAAATTTTTGAAAATATTTAAATTTTGAGAAGAATTTTATTAATAGTGATGAACACTGTTATTTATTTACTATTTATATACGATTTAATATTTATTTATATTATTTATTTATAATAAATAATATATTAAATAATAATAACAATATTAAAATTAATATTTTAATATTGTTTAAGATACTTAGTAAAATTCTTTTAAAAAATAGCGTTAAAATATTTAAAATTGAAATTAATTTCTACATAACTGTACAAAAAATTTTCAAAAAAATAATTTAATAAATTATTTTCAGACATCTAAAAAACATAACGTTTTTTTTAGAATTTCTGGTAATTTAATAGTTTATGAAGCAAACAAAAAGACACAAAAATTTAGAATTTTCTTATAATTTCGAAACTATTAATTTTCCAAGTACTTTTAATAAAATTCCCTGACTTATCCTTGATTTCCCTTACCTTGTGACAACCCTGATTCTATTTTAATTTTAATCTTTCTTTTAAATTCTAATAAAATTTTTAAACAATTTAGATACATAAGAATTGTATAGTATTTTATAATTTTTGCAGGAAGAAAAAAATGAGTTTGAGTTATGACGACGATAATGCTGTGGTGCGACAAATTTTGGAGTTGGCAGCTACCAACAATCCATTTGACATTGATAAATTTTTGATATATAATGATGATGATGCGAATTACAAATATATCACATTGGCTGCACGTAAAATAATACACGAAGAATTTTGTATAGAAAAAATTCGAACACTCATGGCGACGTACTGGCAGGATATAGGTATCTGTATTGACGGCTTCACATTGATGCAGTGGATGGTGATGGAAAATCTAAAAGTAGATTCTATAAGATCAGCAGCAGATGCAGGGATATTCGTCAGTGCTTTATCCGAAAAAGAGAAAGAAACCGTAATAACCATAACATTAATGCAATTGCAGAAGGAGAAAAGAAATCGATATGAAATTTTAGAGTACATCCAAATTATCGAATTTTTTCTAAATTGTGAACAAGAACCGTCGTTCGGTGACTTAGTGTCACTCGCATTTATTTTCTACTTCTATCAAAATGTCTTGAGTAATGACTTTAAGCAAACATTGAAAAATTTGAAATCAAATTCAGAAACTTTCAATATACTTATTTCTCGATTAGAGTTTTTCGGAGATAGAGAAATTATAAGTGACAGAAAAATTACGGTTAAAAGTTTTTTTCAAATGGAAATTTGTGTTGCAGCGAAAATTATACCAGATGAAGCATTTGCAAATGCGCTGAATTACCATTTGTTCCAATTACAACCGTTCCGAAAATTTTTCCAAAAAAAATTGGACGACGTAAAAGAATTTTCAAAAGTAATGCCAATGGCAATTGAAACGCTTGTTAATAATTTGCCAATAGTTGATTTATGCGCGCATATAATAATTAAGTATCTCAGCAAAAATGATTTGGCAAATTTGAATATGTCATTTTTGTAAAATGTTTTTTCTCAATACCAGAAGACTTGTTTAATTTTTATCAGCTGAAGATTGTATTTTATTTAAATCTAGTTGAAAATAAAGAATTTTCATTGTAAACAAATGGATTTTAGAATTATTTTAGATTAACATATTTTTTATTCAATCACTAAATTTTCAAAAAAACTGTCTAAAAAATTATTAAAAATATTTAGTGTAGAGAAGCATTTTAAAAAGGTTTCAATTTCAAATTTTAGAAAATAAAATTTTTTAATAATTATAATAAAAAATTGTGAAGAAAATATTTTTTTTTTAAAGTTTTATTTAAATAGTTTTTAAATTGTTTAAAATTTCGTAAAAGTAGACGACTGTGTGATTTACCGCAATGGAATCTGTCTACAGTTTTTACAAAAATTGAAATTGAAAAAAAAATTATTCACGTTAAAAAGGAAAATTAATCCTATTGATAAATTTTATTCAAATTGATTTTTTATTTTTATCCAAAATCCAAACATAATTGAATTCTTGAGAAGAATTTTATAAAATCTTTTGAAAATAATTAATAACAATTAAAATAGTTAGTTACTTTTTATGTGAATTTTTGAAAATTTTAAATCGCGATATTTAAAAATAAAAAATTTTTGTAATTTGTGTAATAATAAATTGAATATTTCTTTTTCGGCCTAAAATTTGCTATAGTTTTAGTAAATAATAAATTTGAATAAATAATTACAAATTTTTGTAAACAGT
Organism: Leptopilina heterotoma; assembly: GCF_015476425.1. Taxonomy (NCBI): domain Eukaryota; kingdom Metazoa; phylum Arthropoda; class Insecta; order Hymenoptera; family Figitidae; genus Leptopilina; species Leptopilina heterotoma. Next base: position 201,160 of record NW_025111050.1, on the reverse strand, counting down.
TATCAGATAAAAGTAAAAACTTTACTTTTTCTTAATAGTAAATAGGAAACTGACACATCAATAAAGTCCTCGGAAATAGGTATCATTACAATTATTTACTTTTCCTTAGTTAATTTCATTAACAATGTCATTGCTTTAACTGCGTCTCGTCGTGACTATTTTACTATTTGAATAAAGTTATGAGCCATTGAGATTTTTTCCATATTTCTTGATATCGTTGACTGCATTTGGTTGACAAATCCTTTAAAGCATGCACCAATCTAAAAGTAATTACATTCTTAAAAAAATTATTTTTCTTAAAGTTAGATTTAAAAATTTTAAATTTTCAAAATTTAAACATTTTTATAAAACTTTTTAGAATATTCTTTTTTTAAATATATTTTACTAAGAAACAAAGTTTCGTTTTAAGCAAATTTTATTTATGAATATTTTTTTCTGTATTTAATATTATTTAGACAAATTGCTGGTCAACTATTTCTAAGAAAATTCGAATTTAGAAATTTTTATTAGTTTTTAAATTATTTCAGATTCAAAAATTAAAAAACGTACATATCAACTAACAAATTGCTGTGATTTATTATTTTCTAAAATATTTATAAAATTCTTTGAAACAATTCAATTTTTTTAAAAAAATTTAATAAAATCCTTCGGAAGAATGGAATTATTTTCATAAATAATGTAATTGTTTGCAAATAGAGTAGGATTGAGTGAAGAAATCACATTTTTACTTTTCACGCAATAAAATCAAAATGCAAATTTCTTGTTTTTTAATTTTCAATTTGTATACTTAAAATTTATTTATTAAGATTCAAAATTATTGTAGAAAACTTTTTTGGATTTTGTGAATGGAATAAGTTATAAGAATTGTAAGAAAGCATTGTTAATGCATTTTTTGCATTACCTAATGGGGATAAAAAGATATTTTGTGATTTTCGCAAAATACTTTATTCTTGAATTTTGTGATATTATATATTTCTTTTGTTATTGAAATTGTATTTCATGTTAAATTTACCAGCTTTTAATTTACAGTTATCAAAATGAGCAACTCAAAAATAAAAATTCCAATAAAAACTTAATATTATCGACACTTCTATACTAGAATAAAAAGTTACGTGTAACTTCAACTGGTAAAATAGTTTATTAGTTTTAATATAAAACCTAAATGTCTTTTTCACCCCAATTCTACTCTATAATAAAATTCTTTCTAGAAATTCAATTATTATCATTAATAAGAAAATTACAAATTTCACAAACAAGAGGTTGGTAGACACCCTGTTAAATGTATTATTAAAAAAAACCCGTCGAATAAACCAGGAAAAATTTGGACAAAGCCGGAAATTGTTTTCAACCAAAATAAACACCGTGTTTAACTTTTGCCTTTACATTGCTCAAAATATCTCTAAAAGTTAAAAAAATTCAAAACATTTTTATACTTACATCTTCGTTATAAGAAAGTATTTTTGAAAAATTATGCTAAAATGTGACTAAATAACATGTAATATTCAATTATATAAAGTTTAAAAGCTATCCATTAAAAAATGTAAAATTTAGAAATTTTCGATTTTTGAAAAATATTTTTATATTTCCATTTTAGTTATAAAGTAGTATTTTTTGCAAAATTATGCTAAAATGTTAATAAATAACATGTAATACTCAACTATAGAAAATTTAGAAGCAATCCATGAAAAAAAAATTTAGAAATTTTCAATTTTTTTAATTATTTGAAAAAATTGAATATCTCCCGTTCTAATTAATATTTTTTTTACTCTCGAGTAACTGTACTAATTATAGTCAAATTTAATAAAATAATTATTTAGCCTAAATATTTCTATTGAATAAGTAAAGTATTACTGAAGAGCACAAAAATAATGAAGCTAAATGCCATAAAAAAGAAGAAAAAATGTTGAATTTTAGGAAATTCGGTTTTTTGAATTTTTGCTAATTTTCCATAATTTTAGTTTTTTTACCGGAGAGTGGAGACTATTGAATAAGTAAAGTATTTTTGAAGAGCACAAAAATTATGAAGCTAAATGCCATAAAAAAGAAGGAAAAATGTTGAAGTTTAAGAAATTCGGTTTTTTGAATTTTTGCTAATTTTCCATAATTTTAGATTTTTTACCAAAAGGGTGGAGGCTATTGAATAAGTAAAGTATTTTTGAAGAGTTCAATAATAATGAATCTTAATGATATAAAAGAGAAGAAAAAAATGTTAAATTTTAAGAAATTCGGTTTCTCGAATTTTTGATAATTTTTGATTTTTTGCTAAAGGGTGGAGACTATTCAAATAGTAATATTATAAGTACTACCAAAGTAGCTAATGGTAACTAATTATTAATTTTCCGGTCAAATTAAATTCTCGTCTATTTTCTGATTTTCCAGATTGGTAGAAACATTGTTAAATGTATTGGTAGAAACTTTAGTTTACGGGTTTTACCCGTCGAAGACGGGTACGACGGAAAGCAATTAGACGATTCCGCCGTAGAGAGGTTCATTAAAATGCTATTAGTGAGTGAACGTTCAGGGATGTGTCAACCATTTTAAATCATATGATCTTTAAATATATGAAATAGAAGTTATGATAATTTATTAATAACCTTATTTAAAAATATGTATTAACAATCATTGAATTCTTGCAAAGAATTTTGTCAAAAAATTTGAGAATAATTGAATTCCTTCGCAGAATTTTATTATTTATGAAAATAATCGAATTCTCGCGAAAAATGTAATTAAAATTTATAAAAATCTTAATTAAATTCTTTTGAAGAATATCTTTAAACTTTTTTAAAATAATGGAGTTTCTTTAATAGTTATAATTGAAAATTTTGAAAGTAATTGAATTATACAAAGAATTTTTTCAACTTTTTCAAATAATCGTGTCTGTTAATAATAATTTTAAATATTTGATTTTTAAAGTTGATTAAAATTGTATTAAAAATAATTGAATTCCTCAGGAGAATTTTATTATTTACAAAAAATAATTTAATTTTTGCGATAAATTTTAAATATATAATTATTTTTTTAAAAATTACTTTGATTTGTTATTCTATTTATTTTATCACTTTTTATGTTTATTTTTTATAATATATAAAATATATCACAAAATAAACAAAAATTATAAATCAAACATAAATTAAATAATATCAATAAAAAAACATCTGTATAAAAATTACAATTCGAAACTTTTCGGCCCTGAATTTCATGGCATTATCAGTGAGAGTCACAACTCTCACTGATATAATCCCTTCTACTTCTACCTGGCGATTTTCCACCGTATAGAAGTCCGCCGTAGCGAGGTTTGCCTGTATATATTAAATACAGCTTGCTAACTGAATGTAAAAAAAATTATTAATATTCATATTAAAAATTAATAATTAATATTAATTGTTTACCATATTAGACCATCTTGGCAAATGATGTTACATGTAACGTGTTGTAAAATAATAAAGTAGAAATGTGAATTTGTTGAATATCTTCTTCCTTGTTCTGCACTTTTTAACCATTGTCGATGCTCACAAAAATAATGATAAAGTGGTAACACTATTACACTAATATCATGAACAGAAGCAATTGTCAATAATGTCTTGTCATTGTTGTATTCTGCTTTTCCATGCCATAAACATCCAATTAATTACCCTTTTGCCACTTGTATTTATTCTTCAGCACTCATTGTTTATCTGAAAATTAATTTTTTATTTACAACAAAAGAACAATTTTTTTGTTTTTGTTTTATTTCCTTTTAATTTATTATTAGTTAATATTCTTGTTTATTATTATTCTTATATTGATTTATTTATATTAAATTACCTTTAACATAAAGATGGTATATCGGATGCTAATGTTTTCTTGAAAATATTTGCAGCATTACTGTCAATGAAAACGTTTCACAAAAATACAACAGTGTTAATGAAAATGCAATCTCTATCGCATAAATTATAATCCTATAAATTCCGAGATTGAATTTTTACTTGTGATGATAAAAATAGTTTAATATTTACTCTCGTATTAACTGCCATTCGACCGTGATCGCCAAATATCTTCTAGTCACTCCTGTCATTTCCATTACTCAACTCTTTTAAATAAAAAAAAATTATTAGTTTTCTTTTATATAAAAGAAAAATAAGTTTGTCTTTTTTAAATTTATATTTAAAGCTAGATAAATAAATTAAATTAAATAAACTATGAAAGTGTGAAACTACTTTGTTTTTTTAACTTTTACATTTTTTTAACAATCGTTCAAATAAATATTATAATTAACTGATCATTAATAATTATTATTTTTACTAATTATCAATTTTATATTATTACAATGACAGAGAATTTTATCTTTTAATGTATATTTATAATTAATCAACTAATATTCGAAGCACATGTTTCAAAATAACAACAAACCTTCTTTTACGAGATGTCAGATTTCTGTTCCACATTCCGCTCAAATAATCGCTACGCCATAGAAATAACATAGAGCGGAGGCAAAACACTCAAGATTAGTGCCTTCCCTGAGGGAAGGCATTAATGCGCACGAGTGTACACGACCTGGACAGACTGAATGAAAGAATACGAAGTTTATTATAGTTAATTTTGAAATAAATTTTTCCAAAAAAATTTGAAAGCGTAAAAGTAGGCAATGCTTCGATCACACTATACATGGACTTGTTTAAAGTAAAATTGTAGTTGTGCCTTTCAAAAATGTATAAATTTAAATAAAATCACGATTTGTAATAACATCTTTAAATTGTTTCTACAGGAATACAAATATAGGCACACTAATTAAAAAGGTCTTAAAATGTTCGATTTTTTATTGTCTATTTAGAAACTTATTGAACTTTTATTTTTATTCTACGCCGCTCTAGGTATTTTCATAAGAAGACGTTTAATTAAATTTTCTTAAAAAGTGTCATCATTCAATCAAACCTTCATATATTTTCTTACAGTCGTAGCACACTAATGGGATAGTGAAAAAAGTTTGAAAACATACGTCTTTTAGCTATTTTCCTTGTAGCTGAATTAATATTTCACACGCCTCAAAAATAAAAACGTTAAAAATGTATAGTTTTCTGAGAGTTTCAAATGAAATTTAAGCGTTTTTTCAATTTTAAACTCATAAAATTAATTGACAAATTAATATTTTGTTCTAATACTGTACATAAATGTTGCTTAGTATATAATTTAGGAAAATATGATTAAACAATAAGTTTCAATCTATAATAATACGGAATTTTAAGTGTTCGATTCGAGTATCATAAAAGTTAACAGTTTCGTGGATTTGCCCATATCGTCACCTATTGAGATAAAATTCGGTACACATTTTCATTTACAATTGTAGATTTTAGGAAAATTTTAGTTAACCTGTGTGGATGTCATATTTGCGAAGTAGAAAGGAATGAAATCAATTTTTTTCTAAAAAATGTTAAAAATGAATATTTCCTACCCTTAACTTCTACATTTTTGGACATGGTGAGTTAAAATTTAGTACAGATTTGTAGTTTTACCTGTAGAGTACAGAAAAAATAAAGCGGATCTGATTGGAGGTCATGCTGTCGAACTAGAAATGAAAGAAACTTATTTTAAAAAGAAAATTCCCAAAAATCACCCTGTCCCCCTTAACATCTGCATGTCGGGACCTATTGGGCTGAATTTCGGTACACAAATATTGATTTATATACATATATGTTGTATTTAAAAAGGGAGGTATTGTTATTTAATCGATGTATTTCTTTCCTAATTTGTATTTATTTCTTTTAATCAATCATATTTCTTCCCCATATATTTTTTATAAAAAAGGAGTTTAATTTTGGTGTACGGAACCCTCGATTTTAGTGCGAGTTACACTCGCACTTGTCCGATTTTTTTATATTCGGATTTATCAGAGGTTGGATGGACCTTATATATTTCCTGATGATTTCCGCCTTGAGTTCGTTGAATTCCGGTGAGTCTGGATCACTCGACATGTTTATATTTATCGAATTCTTCCTCGAAACGCTCTTACCAGGCTTAATACTTTTTTGATTCTCATAGAAGGTGATAATGGCGCTGCAGAGTTTTTTAAATGAATCCTTCTTTATTTCTTGTAGTTTATTCATTGTTTGCCTTTCCGTCTCAATATATATACTTCTAAATTCATTGCAACAGGGTTTTGTAAATATTGTTTTCTAGCTTCTTTTTTCTTTTCCAGTGCTTCATCGAACTCAATGGTCCACCATGAAGGTTTTATTTTTGCTGTTCTTCCTGTAGAGTTCAGAATATAAGCTCCTGCATTTTTTAAATCCCTTATTACATGATCCACCAATTTTTCGTATTTTAATGTAATATCTCTTACTTCATTTTCTTTCCGCTCTTGGTTGGATAAGTTTGATAGTTCTGTAAATTTATTCCAATTTACACATTCTAATCTGAGTCGTCTGGAAGAATTGCATATTTCGCTTACCCTCAGATCCATTGTTAGTATAACCAGAAAATGATCACTTCCGAATGATTCCTGGAAGAATTCTGAATGAGCCATTTCCGCTAACTGTAGAGACCAGTGTAAGGTCTAATACACTTTCCGATCTATTTGTGGTTGATTTGAAAGTAGAAAGTCCATCGTTCATAATTACTAGGTTTCTTTCCTCTATAATCTCCAAAAGTCTTTTTCCTCATTCATTCAGTGAGTAAGGAGGAAAATATGGCGTATATGCGTTGAAGTCTCCCATTATAATTATCCGCCCATCCTTTGGAATCTGGTGTAGAATATCGTCCCAATGTTCTGCTTCTACTCTAGCTGTAGGAGGATAATAAACAGAGAAGACATAGATACTTCCACTAGCGGTGTTTAATTTAATATATACTACTTCCATGTAATTCATCCAAAGTCTATCCAGCTTGATCATTTCAGTGATGGAATTTCTATTATTTAAAATTATTGTTCCACCTCCCATGGTGTCGTTCAGACGATCACATCTAAATATGTTGTTGCGCAACGAAAGCTCGAAAGAAGGTTTGTTTGATTTTGCGAAAGAGTAATCTCATACCTTTTAATATTTGAAATTAATACCTATTATTGTCTAATTAAATTGTAACTTTATTATTACCGTAGCAATATAATCAAGTATTTTTTTCATTTATTAAGTTTTCCATATTCCTATCATTATTACTATTATTACCACCACCACCAATATTATTATTATTATCACCACTATTTCCATAATTATCTCTACAACTAATTAATTTTACTATAACCTTTTAATAATTTACTCACAGCTTATTTATTTTTAATACTACTTTGAGACGCATGATTATTCTTCAAATGTCATTTGACCGAACTGTCATTTTACCGAATTGCATTTATCCGAACTGTTATTTTAACGAAATGGCACTTTTGCGAATCGACATTTTTACGAATTGACTCTTTTGCGAAAAGTCATTTTTGCGAAATATCATTTTTACGAATAGTCATTTTTGCGAAATGTGACTGTTGCGAATTGTCATTTTTGCGAAAATTGCTATAGTAAATCTATATATGCATACATGTTTACTATAGTAATTTTCGCAAAAATGACAACTCGCAACAGTGACATTTCATAAAAATGTCAGTTCGCATAAATGACAATTCGCAAAAATTAATTTATGCAAAAGTGACAATTCGTAAATATGCCGATTCGCAAAAATAACATTTCGTAAAAATGACAATTCGAAAAAATGTCAGTTCGCATAAAGGACAAATCGCAAAAATGACAATTCTAAAATATAACTTTTCGCAAAAGTGACAATTTATAAAAATGTTGATTCACAAAAGTGACAATTCGTAAAAATTACAATTCGAAAAAATAATATTTCAGAACAATAACGATTCGTAAAAATGACAATTCGTAAAAATAATATTCCGAAAAAGTGGCAATTCGTAAAAATGTCGATTCACAAAAGTGACATTTCGTTAAAATAACAGTTCGGATAAAGGCAATTCGGTAAAATGAGAGTTAGGTCTAATGACATTTGGGGAATAATCATGTTCCTATACTACTTTATTTTATTATCACCTATAGTTAAAGTTTCTTTTTAATCTGTTAAAAAAAATCTGAATTTTTAATGAAAAATTAGTTTGAAAATTTGTGTTTCGTGGTTTTCGGCCACAACCGTATCAGCGCCGATAGCGCTGCATTTATTTTCTGAAATCGCGCATTTATTTAATTCAATCTGATTAAATTTTTCTTTAAGGGGGAGTGACACCTTAGAGGTGTCTTTTGAACCTGTTTTTCATGAATTTTTTAAGACACAGGAATTAAGTAGGGTAGTATAAGGTATGTTGGCGGATTTCGATTCTGGAGTGCGAACACATGATTTTACAACCAAAATTAAAATAATCGCCGGAGCCGTTTTTAAGAACATCGATTTTTAATTAAAAAAAACGAAAAATCAAATTTGCTTACAAAATTTCTATTTTAGAAAAAAAACTCTTTTTATAAAAGTTATTGTAATGAATTAAAGTTGAATTAATAATTTAATTAATTAACAATAAAATAATTTAAAGGAATGTTACACAGTACTAGCTGACACCTTTTAATCTGTTTGGTAGTGGATCCCCTCCTTCCTACTTATTGTTTAAGTAGTGAGGTGAGAATCTCTACTTTTTTTATTAGTGGAATTTTTAGGAAATTAGAATTTGATTTGTGGATAACAATAAAATTAAACAAATAATTTACAAATAATGATAATATATTATAACCATTAAGCCCTAATACAGTTATCTAAATTTCCCTTATTTACTTTAATTTAAATATTCCAATGTTTATTCTCTTTAAGTGTGTGATTCTACACAAGATCTATATTTTGATGTATGATGTGTTTTTATGCATGTATTTTATTTTAGTGTGTAAAACAACTTAGCTCACCTTTGTTATATGTGTATATATATTTCCTTTTTTATTTTATTTCCTTTAGTTAGTATTCTCTATTTTGTAACATGTTCGCACTTTATTTATTATTTCACTTTTCATTTCTTATTTTATTTTCACTTTATTTTATTAACCTTTTATTTGTTCACTTATTTAATATCTTTTTGTTACGGTCTATTATTCAGACCTGCAGTTTAATTAAACAACAAGAGCTTCGTACTATAGCCCTAACTCTCCGTCTTGGTCACGCCGAGACACACGGGCAAATGCCCAGATTTCCCTGTGTCAATCGATTTTATTAATCGACATTACAGTGGTGAAATCATACTTTAGTTTATTGCACCTGCTCGTTGCCAGGCGCTTTTCTGCAAGCTTGCAGTTTTAGGCAGTGGTGTGATCATGGTTCATTAACCTAGACACACCACTCCTTAAGTTTCACAATACATTGGTATCTGAAGCCTCATTCTTTTAATTAAAGTTAAATTCTCATTCTTTTTCAATATAAATTTATAAAAATGTGAAATATAATAAACTGCAATGATTGAGAGAGATATTATATTTTATTAATATTTAAACTCTTTTGAACTAAGATTATAACGAATAGATGAACTAAGTATATTTTGTTAATATTTTCTTGTAAATATTATATTTGTATTTTGTTATCACGAAGGGATAAATCGTGACGAAGTCCGTTCGTCACAGTTATAGAAAATAAAAAAGGGAATATTTGTTATTCAGGTCTTCTTTTAATACAATCAATTTTTTCCGAGATAATCGAAAAAAACTGACTTCTTTATACATTTGCATTATATATTAAAAAACTTACACTGTGTATACAATATTTATACATTACTATGTTTACGTTTATAAATAACAACCTGAAAAGTTCATTTTTTCTTGTCGAACAAGGAGTAAAAATGTCTAAAAGTAGAGCTTTAACGCAGGAAGAAAATCGGTTAAAAGTGTGCTTATTATGTTTGCAGAAAAAGAAACAAATGTATGTATGTGTTAAAAAATAAGTTGGAAAGTGATATACATGCATTTTTTCCAAATTATGTAGATAATGATGCTTTACCAGCAGCCTTGTGTAGTTCGTGTCATAGGCGATTTTACAAAGTAAAGAGTAGAGATAATAATAATTTAGAATTACCAGATTTATCACAGTTTAAACTCCAAAAAGTAACAAGGGCCAGAAGTAATTTAATTTGCAGGTGAAATCGCTGGAAGTTTACCCGTCAACATTTTAGGAAATTCGAAAGATTTTAAATAGTGCGAAAATGGTAAAAACATTTTTTTATTTTTGAGTATTATTTTACTTTAGTGACAATATTACAATAATATTACTTTAATATAGATGAATCAACATCAAAAGCTAACACTGAGAAACACTGCAAACAATGTTTTTCTGTCGTCGCAAAAGGAATAAGGCATGTCTGTAATGCCACTTCACGAGTAGATAATCTGTACACTTGCTTAATGAAAATGCCTGAGAAAGATCAAAGTCAAGTTATTTCAAAAGTTTTAAAAAATAAAATTGAAGAATGCGACACTTCGGTTTTGAAATTGTGCCAAGCAGGTGGTGGTAGATCGCTTGATATAAAAGTCGCCAAAAAACAAAATAGCGAGACTCTTTTTTCAGTTGATGAATTTTCTAAAATAAAAACAAATTTTAATTTAAATAATCGAGAAACACATGGGTTAGCTTCATCTTTACGCTCAGCTTCAAAAAACATGAAGATAGTAGAATCTGGATTAAAAACTAAACTCTCAAGTGCTGCTCACTCTGTTGATAGTTTGTTCCAATATAAAAACTTTCAATTTGTAAATATAAAAAATAATGTATCTTCTGTTGCTACTGAAATGGTTGCTTACTGTAAAAATGTGCCTGGTTTCATCGAATACATTAAAGAAAAGAGAGGAGTTGCAGATGTGCATTTAAAGTTAGGTATAGACGGAGGTGGAGGTTTCCTGAAGGTTTGTCTGTTTGTTCAATCTATGGATGATACAGAAAACAATTATAAATCTAAACGTTCTAAATATGAAGATGGTATCAATGCAAAGCCATTTAAGGATTCAGAAGTCAAAAAATTATTTATTTTAGCCCTATCTGCATCTACACAAGAAAACTACGAGAATGTTTCCCAATTATGGCGTGCGTTAAATCTTAATTCATTTGAAGGAAGTATTGCTGTTGATCTAAAGTTGGCTAATATTTTGATCGGGAATATGAGTCATAGCTGTTTATATACATGCACATGGTGCTTTGCTGGAAAAAATGAGCTTCAAATTTGTGGTTGTCTGAGAACAGTTGGAAATTCATTGAAATATTAGAAAGCTTGGATGGAATCAGGAGGTTTAAAAAGTAAGGCGACACTTTTTAAGAATTGTATAGGGTGTTGTGGGGTGATGTGCAACGTTTTTTTCGTTGGACGAAAAACATGTCAAATAATTAAATTTTTAAATATTTTAAAATTGAATGACTTAGAGGCATTATAATAGAATATTTCTGCATTTTTAGATTTTCAGAATTTTTAGTTTTTCCTACAAAATTTTCGCTTTTTCAAAAACGTCTGTTTTTGCATTTTCCAAAAAAATTGGGGTAATGTGCAACACCAGTAAAATTCAGGTATGTAATGCATAAATATCGATGAAAATCTCTTCAATTATTAATTCTAGGCTTTTTCAATACAAACTAATCGAAATCTGCAAAAAAAAATTTACTAAGGTATAGTTGATCTCTAAAAAGTAGAGATTTCACCAAAGAAAAAAATTTTTTTGTTTAATTTTTCATTTATTCATAACTGAATAAGGAATATAATTAAAGAAAAATAACTCAGAATTTTTTATTCATCATGTGAATCACAGTATGGCACGCAAAGTATAAAAAAGAAAAAAGTGTTGCACATCACCCCAAATGTGATATTTTGCGAAAAATGATTTGTTCGCAATACAATGCAATGGAAGCATAAAATATAAACAGATACTTAAAAACACTTAAAAAACCAACAATAAACACATTCTTATCTTTCAAATGAATTAAAACCCTTCACGAAACGACTAGAATGGTAAAGCGCGAGAAATATTTTCTGCTCGAGAAATGTAACTCAACTTACGTACAGCAAACCTGGCTGCCAGTTGTCTCGTGAGTTATATATCAAAAACAAATTACTGAGGACACAAACAAATGGCAATACTTGGCTCTGTTCAATATCGAACTGTAGATCAGAAATGATGCTAGGGGTGGTAAATACTTTATATTCTCACATGTTAAAAGTATTTGAAAAGGATTCATTAGATTGGGCAAAATCATGCTATGTTAAACGAGATGTTACGCATGGGGGTTCATCATTCAACGGTAACTCTTGTAAAAAGCTTCTTGATAATATTGATATCACAGGCACACAAAAAAAAGTTAAAACCCAGAGGTCACACCCCCCTATCCCCATGTTTTTGGGATCGCTGAAACCGAATATGACTTCCGAGTAAAAAGTTTTAAGTAAATCCGATGAATTTTAGAAAATTTCGTCCGCTATATAGGATCCGCCACTTTGAATTTTTAAAATATGAAATCGGTTTAGTAATCAGCGACCCTGAAAACCCCCGAGTAAAAAGTTTAAAGTGAATTCAGTCGATTTTGAATTTTCATGTCCGCCATATTGGATCCAAATTCGTAACTTTTTATGTCCGCCATATGGATTTATGGATTCACTAATTTGAATTTTTAAAAACTGATTTTAGATTCGTCATCAGCGACCCCAAAAACCCCCGAGAGACAATTTTAAAGCAAATTTATTTAATTTTTGTTCGCCATATTGGATCCGCCATTTTGAATTTTTAACAACTGACTTTAGATTCGTAATCAGCGACCCGAAAAACCTCCGAGAGACCATTTTCAAGCAAATTTTTTCAATTTTTGTCTGACATATTGGATCCACCATTTTGAATTTGCATATCTGATTTTAGATTAATATTCAGCAAACCCCAAGAATTTAGAAAACAACCATAATTTAAAGTATATGTTACTGATTTAATTTGATTACAGTTAAGTTTAACCTGAAATAATGCATTGCCGTGTATAAGTGTGTTAATAACAAAAAAGCATAAATAATATAGATTAATTTGTTAAAAAACTACTAAATCCTATTTGTAGAAACATAAAAATAGGAAATATGCAATTATTTAAAGTTTTCCTTTAAGTTATGTTAAAAAAAATCGGTGGCTTAAAAGGTGGTCGATATATCGACCACTGGGACTGAAAGGGTTAATGGGGTTGTAGGGGGTTAAGGGAGGGAAGAATTTGTTTTTGGTAGTCTTTTTTGGTTTTAGCGACCCAAAAAACATAGGAATAGACACCCTACTCCACTTTTTTTAAAACTGAAATTCCAACCCCCTGGAGCAGGTATAAGGGGGTGGTAGCGGGAAAATGTCCGATGAAAAAAAATTTTTATGGTCATATTCGGTTTAAGCGACCCCAAAAACATGGGGATAGGGGGGTGTGACCTCTGGGTTTTGACTTTTTTTTTGTGTGCCTGTGTATTCTGCGAGTTAAAAGTAATTTGAGTTTATTAAAATATGTAAGGGCTTTTGATGAGTTTAAGAAAGTAGTCAATACTTGTTTTGGAAAAGCACTAAACGTAAAGTACAAGAATTGTATATAAAAGCCTTCAAATCAAGTTATTTAGATTTGAAAATTAGAGTAACACCTAAAGTTCACGCAGTTTTTTTCACATCAAGCAGTTTTGTGAAATAGAGCAAATGGCGCTAGGCTTATTTTCCGAACAATCTATGGAGTCCGTTCATTTTGATTTCAATACAACCACAGTGGGCCAGGAATTCAAATTTTTAGCCAAAAAGGCAATTTTTTAACTTGATTTAAATTAGATGAGATATACATTACTTATTTTTATACATTTTTTTACATCAAACACTAAAATAGTTTTGCATTATATTAATTAGGAAGAATTGTACAACCTTTCAAACAATAAATTTTATTTTTTAAATTTCTAGCGTTCTATGAATATTTAACGCATTTTTTATTTACTATTTTATTAAATGGCATAATAAGGCACATTTTTTTATTCACATATAAGATGAAAGTTTGTTAATCAATAATTGCAGCTTCCTAATTAATTTGAAATTAAGTTACACCTCATTGAAAAAGTGTTGTGAGTAAAACAGCTAACTCCATACCTGTCAAATTGCACTGCTATAACTCCACATAATATATTGTATTGTATTGAAATGTGTCTATATTTTGAGTGTAAGAGATATCAATTAAAATATATTTCAAAAGGAAGTACTTTTTATTATTAAGTAGCATTGTGTTGTTCTGTTAATAAAACAAATATACTGAAAGTTTTATTCCAAAAGAATATAACCTAAAAATTCTTTTGAATAGTTTTTTGACTCTCCTGAAAAATTTCATAAATGTAAGTTAGCAGGTTTGCACTCTAAACCGTCGAAATTACTCCTTAGATAGTATGGGTCAGAATTTCTCAAACGGATCACCTAAAACTAAAAAATTTTCTTTTTATAGTTTTTTTTGTAAAAGTTATTAACAATTGAATTTTTTAGTACTGCTAAATTAACAAATTTTTTTATCGAGTTCTAGTTGACGGATTTTAAAATTAAAATATGGGTTTTTTCGTCTTAATGATAAATCGTCCAACATCCGGTCCTGCCGGCAGGACGCTTTTCGCTTTATTTAAGAGACTACCTAGCCCAGGTTTATAAATTTAAAGACTCGATATTTACATCATTTGAAAGAGAGAGAGAGAGAGAGAGAGAGAGAGAGAGAGAGAGATGTGTGAGTTATATGTGCGCATACACAGGTAAGATTATGTTGTATAAAGTCCGCCTGAAAATCAGTCGGAGTTCGAGCGATTCTTATAAGAAGAATCTAATAGTTCTATAGCACGTTCTCTGTGTATTTATAATAAAGATTTCGTGCAAAATTAGCTACTGTCTCTTATGCTTATTGCATTGAAAGTATTTTTACAATAAGTATATGAATCGATGCTAACAATATAAGAGAAACGTTAAGCAATTTAAGTAATGTGCTCTTTCGAGTAATATTAGCAGCAGATTTCTCTCCGTGTAAGGTTGACTTTTATTTTTCAAACAAATGCAACTTCAGTTTGTAATTTATCGTCCTGTTTTATGTGTCATAGATAATTTATAGTTTGTTTGTTTTTATGTAAAAACAATGTCGTAGATTGTTACGTTTGCAGTAACTTTTTCCTTTCTTATTTCAAATTGTAATGTAACATATTTGTCACATGCACCGTATACAAACAAGCATGCCCTTGTTGACGACGGAAGTGTTAAGCATTCGACACTCTAAGCGATATGAAGTATCATAACAACAGAGAATAAGAGAAACGCGAAGGAATGCTTAATAACTCCTGTTGACCTCAAGGTATTAGTCACCTTATGTGTATATCCCATTAATTCCACTATATAAGATTTTAATATTAAATCAAATCAAAATTGAAATCGTTTAAACAATTAGATATTCTTATGACAAACTTTCCAACGCATAGTGACCCCACTCGGGGCAAAGTTCAATAACCTAGGGCCTGTTCGGCTAAGTTTGATTGGTTAACTAAAATAGCTCGGCTCCAGATTGGTCTGGAAGACGACCTACACTTTTCTAAACATCCGTATTGGCTACTCACTGGTTTGCGACCCTTTTCCGCTAGTGGGAACTATTGCATAAAAGCTGGAAAGCCCTCTTCCGAATTGTCATTTTCTTCCGTTCTCTTACCGAAGTAACCAAAGATCTTGTCCCATCAGGCAGATGCCCTTTTTATATTTTGTAATCGTACCAAAGACATACTCTGTTAAATTATTCGTGCCGTCGAATTCTGTATTTAACAGAAGTTCTTACAAGTCGAGATACTGAAAATAATTAGGGGCTTGATGTAAAGCTTTTGAGTACGAATACGGTTTTCGACTGTTATGGGTCGTTCTAATCCCGTTTAAACTCATTTTAAAGTTCTTGCCTTTTAAATAAAACATTTAAAAGTAGTATTAAGTATTTGTGTAATATCAAACCGATACAACAACTGTAAGTATTTGGTAAGATTTAATATTGTATACCTATCTATCTTTATAATTTGAGTTTCTTTGTAATAAAAGATTTCTTAAATTCTAAATCTATATTTCCTTCTACCATTAAATTGAGAATAACGTCATAACAGCTCCCGTAGAGCTGAAGCAATAACAAACTCACAATCAAATAATTTTCGCAAGACTTACCATCTTGCGAGAAAATTGCTAGCGACTTCCGAAAAGTACATCGCTCGTTCAAACCACGGTTATTTTTACTATTAATTTTAGTATAAACGTAACAAGATTAAATAAAAATTTGAAAAGCAGGAAATATTGAATAATGTCACAGAAGCACGAAGAAAATCGCCGGAAAGTTTGTGCTCCATGTGGATAAAAAATAGTTGTCAAAGGAAGAAGGTTAGAATGGTTTTTTATAACAAAAAAATATGAAGATTTGGTCAAGAAATTTTTAAGCGAAAAATTTGATATACAAAACTCCAAGTTTCCTTTAAGTATTTGCGGTTCTTGTCGTTTATCACTTCATGAGTACGAAAAGGGGGTGTTTAAAAGACCAACACCTGTAATGCCAAATTATTTGGATATAGAATTACCAAAAAATACTCGGCAAAACGATAGTATTCAATGTTCTGACTACATTTGTACAAAAGCTACATATAAAGGTTATATCAACCCGAAAAAAGGTGCCGGTAACAAAAGGAAGTTTACAAACGATGTCTGCACATCAAAAGAAAACAATACTTCTTTGAACTCAAATTATTATCAGCAAGAGGCTCTGGAAGTATTACGTAAGCATATTTTTTACTTAGTCCTACCCTAAAATTTTTAAGAAATACCTTACCTAAGTCTACCCTAACACAGAAAAAAGCTGGCTTCAAATTGAGTATAGATTCTATTCTCAATTTGATTCATATAAAAAATGAGACTGGGATGCGAATCAAATTGAGTATAGAATCTATACTTAATTTGAAACATTCATAATTAATTTGAAACCAGGTTTTTTTTTGTGAACCAGAAAAATTTTTTCAGAAGGAACAAAGTCTGTTGATTCCACGAGGTGCAATATTTGTTTACAAGAAATTGGTCGAGGTATAAAGCATCCCTGTCTTGCTAAGCGTAATGCTGTTTGTGAAAATGTGGTGAATATAGTCCATCAACTTCCTAAAAAACAACAAGAACAGATTCTATGCAGTTTGTTACGAGATCGAACGAATAAAGCAGAAAATCCAAATAGAAAAAATAATGCTAATCTTCAGCTCACTAATGTATCAGGACCTGCAATGAAAATTGCACTCTATCCAACACACAAGAAAATTGAATTTTCAAATGAACAGTTTAGCAACTTTCAAGTAAATACAGGATCTTCAACCAATTTAATGAAAAAAATGGCTGATTTTGTTCGTCGCGTTATTGGTAGACGTTCGGTATCCTCCAATTTAGCTGAACATTTATCGCTCAAGTCGACATTATTATCTGATTTATACCAACACGATGTTAGGGAATTTCACGTAGAAGGCGTAAAAAATACCAAGGAAAAAAGACCCGTTGTATTTTCTGATGCCGAAGCGATAGTTTCAAAAATTATTGAGTTCAGAAATTTAATCGGCGATTATCACATTAAAATTCTTGCAGATGGTGGGCAAGGTTTTTTTAAAATGTGTTTAACTCTAATTCCACAGAATTACAATTTGGAAAACGAAATAAACGAAAATGTTGATCCTGAATCACCTACAGAAAAACAATTTTGCTATTCTGGAGGCGCTGTGACCGGAAGAAAAGCAAAGTTGACGAGTGTGAATCGTCTAATAATTTTATGTTTAGTTCCAAAAATCAAGGAGACATACTAGAATTATTGTTTTAGCTGACTAAACTGAATAACATTCCTTTCAAGTTTGTGGCTGATTTTAAGTTGATACTGATGGTGAACGGTCAGCAAACTGCGACTTCGATGTTTCCATGCCCATATTGTTGTGTATCGTTGCGTTCTTTGAGAAGTTCAAACGACGAAAAAAACGAAAATTCAGTTTCAAACAAAAAAATTGATTTTTCACATTTAGAGTCTCGAGATCTGAAAACTTATTGGCAGTTAAAAAATGATTTCGAAGCATTTTGTAAAGCGGGAAAAGATAAGAAAGTTGCTCCACATTTTCATAGCACAATAAATGCACCATTGTTCGAAGAATCTGATGATCTTTGTGTGTTGGAGAAATGTATCGTCCCAGAACTACATATTCTTCAAGGATTTGTCAACTATTTATTTTGGGACGGAGTAGTACCTCTTGTTGGCCGTAAAAAGGCTCTTTTATGGCCTAGGAAACTTGGAGTTATTTCATAATCTTACCATAGTGAAGTGTTCGAAGGAAATGGTTGTAGAAAACTTCTGTCGGAACCAGATAAGTTGTTGGATCCAGATATTTTTAAAAGTCATACTCAATATACCCTCGTACCTTTCGTATCTGCCTTAAAAGCATTTGATCAATTAGTGAAGAATTGTTTTTCTACGAGAACAGTCAACTACAGTGTATTGAGCAGCCAAATTAGAAACGTGAAAAAAGCTTATGAAGCCACTGAGATGACCGAAACATTGAAAATACACGTACTTTTGGATCATCTTGAACAATGTTTAAAGTTTTTAGGAAGACCTGATGGTTTAGGAATTTGGTCTGAGCAAGCGGGCGAAAGTGTCCACCATTCCTTTTTGAAAACTTGGAATAAGTATAAAGTAAATTCAATGGTGGATGCTGAGGGATCATTTGAAACATATTCAAAAAGACTGTTGAGGGCAGTAGTAGAGTTTTCTTCCCAACATGTTTGAATATTTCGGGTACGAAAATAAAAGTTAATTTAAAAACATTTTTCTTATTAAAAGAAGTTATTAAAATTAAAAAATAATTATTTCTATTTTTGAATAAACAAAATAACAAAAAAATTTTGTAAGATAAGTTACTTTTGAATAAATAATGCATTTTGAAGTTCGAATTTAATATAAAGTAATTTATATTTATACACGGAGAGAAAAATCAAGCGTTTTTAGTATGGACAGTTAACCTTATTTAGTAAGAGAATGCACATGCGCAATAGGCGTAAAATTTCTGCTGTATTTGTATAAATTTCTACGTTATCAGCATAAAAGTTCTACCTTTAAAAGCATAGGACGTCAGTATACTACGATTGCAAGAGATCCATGCTATTTTAGTATATGTTTCATGTAACTGAGGTATAAGGACACGCCTCTTAAGCAGGGCGTTCATACAAAATTACCATAGGAAGTCTCCATACTAAAAACGCTTGATTTTTCTCTCCGTGTACCTATACCTATATATACATACCATTTTTTCTGTTAGTGCATTTTCTAAAAAATTTAAATCTAAATTTGCACATTTGAGACTGATTTCACGATATCTCGCTTAAACGATCAGCTAGGATTTCAACTCAAACGGATTTGTAATGTTCAAACCTACCTTAAGACATCCCCGTTTGCCGATTTTCGCGACATTTTTGGTCGGAACTGTCCGGCTTCCAGCTCACCGTGCACTATCATCTGCATGAATTAAATTAGCATTGCCAACTTCAAGTAAAAAATATACAAATTCCGTTTCTTGTGGTAAAGCTCTCATAATATCTGTTAATGTGTATTTTTTGAAATGTTTCCATAGTTTACTTTTTTTATTGATAAATTTACTATTTCAGATCTAGTACCCCGTTCTTTACTTGGTAAAGATTGTCGAAAATCTCCTCCTAGAATTACAATTTTATCACCAAAAGGTTCGTTAGAATTCATTATATCCCTTAACCCATTAATGCTTATGGGCACAGAAACGCAGATATCAAAAAAACAACAATTGGGATCCTGGCATGGGGTCTAATAATAATTTTTGACGTTAAAAATTTTGTTTAAACAACTCGTTATAAACAAATTAAGAAAAATTAATTTTCATTAAAAACTGATAGCGCCATTCGATTCTACGCAAAAAACTACTAC
The DNA here is from genome assembly GCF_015476425.1 of Leptopilina heterotoma. Lineage (NCBI taxonomy): Eukaryota > Metazoa > Arthropoda > Insecta > Hymenoptera > Figitidae > Leptopilina > Leptopilina heterotoma. The sequence continues at coordinate 181,240 of NW_025111050.1, read as the reverse complement.
GAGAACATATGTTACAACATTTTTTAAAAAAGACCTATTCTTATAAAAATCTTATAAACAATTAGTCTGCATATATACTCGTTCCAGCTCATGGGCACAGGAACGCAGATATCAAAAAACAACAATTGGGATCCTGGCATGAGGTCTAATAATAATTTTTAAAGTTACAAATTTTGTTAAAAATTTTTTTTTTAAATTTGTTATAAACAAATTAAGAAAAATTGATTTTCATAAAAAACTGATAGCGCCATTCGATTCTACGCGAAAAACTACTACGAGAACATATGTTACAACATTTTTTAAAAAAGACCTATTGTTGTTTTTTCGATATCTGCGTTTCTGTGCCCATGGGCTGGAACGAGTATATATGCAGGCTAATTGTTTATAACATTTTTATAACAATAGGTCTTTTTTAAAAAAATTTTCAACATATGTTCTCGTAATAGTTTTTTGCGTAGAATCAAATGGCGCTATCTGTTTTTTATGAAAATCAATTTTTCTTAATTTGTTTATAACAAATTGTTTTAAAAAAATTTTTTAAACTAAATTTTTAACGTCAAAAAATATTATTAGACCCCATGCCAGGATCCCAAATTGTTGTTTTTTTAATATCTGCGTTCCTGTGCCTATGGGCATTAATGGGTTAATAGATAATCCATAATTACTAAAGCATATTTTGGAGCCATTGGTGCTTCATCCCAAATAAAAACATCTATATTTTTAAAAAAAGGCCTTCTTTAGATTGAACTTTAATGTTTGAAGATGAATAACTGTATAATGGAACGGGTAAGCCTAAAACTTTATGAACCGTTTTTCCGTCAGGAAACAAAGTCGCAGCTATACCTGTAAATGCCATGTTGCAAACAGTTATTTCTTTACTTTTTAATAAATGCCATAGGGTAATGTAAAAAAATGTTTTTCCATATCCTCCACAACCTTCCACTGTGACGTGGATTCTAAAGATCCACGTCGTAAGGATAATTTTACAGGATTCGCAGAAAACCTATTTCCTTTTTTTATTTTTAAAGTAAAAGTCGCGAATTAAAGAGCGAAATATATTTCTTTTAATGATTATTTAAAAATTAACTAGCCAAGCTCGGACTCAAAATTCATCTTTTTGTAAGAAATTAATTTTGAGTCGTCGTTGTTAATATTCTTTGTACCTGTTGATTGATAGAAACAACAACAATTTTTATTGAAAATTACTTATATTTTCTGATGGACTGAGAAGAACCACACTTCTGGAAAAACATAAATATTGTATTTAAATCTAAATGTAAGAGAAAAAGAGAACCGCGACGAGAATCCAGTCGATTAAGAAGAATTGTCGAAAACGAATTTCAAAATTACAAACTTTTAAGAAATTTTATATTGACTTTTTAATTTAAATTTAGGATTTATTTCGAAGTGGAATCCTCGACGATGATGGCTCGTTTCCGCAACAAAGAGCTTAGAAGCTCAACTCCCGCGGTGAAAGAACTATTAATTTGTTAATTTATAATGGTCAGGGATTATTGTTAGTAAATTTCAATTAAATTAAAGACTTCTAATTTCGTTCTATTTTAACTTTATTTTATTCCTTGAACAAGTTAATACTTCGGAAGTAGAACAATTTCTGACTTCTCGTTTTCCTCCGAGACCCTACGGTCCCATTCTGGGGGCCTCCACCCCCACCCCGAGTGCCAGAAAGGAAGGCGAAAGTACGCCTGCTTTACTCTAATTCATTAAAAAGAGGAAAAACCCAAAAAGGCGGAAAAAGATGTTTCAGATTTTTCTAACTAGTCCATGTAGAAGGGATGACGAAACAAAAGCATCCCTTTTTTATTACCCAGTCAAAAAGGTCTTGGGGTTTTACAGTAACCAGATGAGTGAATTGCTCGAGTTTTCTAAACAAGCAAATAAAACTAAAAAATAGGAATTTCCAAAACGAAACAAATAAGTAAAACATGGATGTTATTTTAGAGTTGTATTCAGAATAAAAATCCCTTAATATTTATTGCGGGAAGGATTAAGTTTCGTCGCCCCTACTGCATGCTCCTTTGTATTTGAGTTTATGATTTTTTCTACTTAAGATTTTACTGTGCGAAAGTATTTTGTTGATTTGCCCATGTTGCTTGCCAATATTCTAAACTATACGTAAAAACTTCAATAAATTAAAATGTGTTTATTAGATTATTAATTAAATTATTATTTGAATAAAACCGCAAATTTAGTGCTGCTTCTATCGAGAGACGAGCGTATCATGCGCATACGTCACATAGCGGTACCGATGCTGCCATCTTCATGTCACAGGGCGTACTATAGTGGGCATGAGCAAACCTCGGTGCACGAGGCTGGCGCGTCACGAAGGTTGGGTCAGTTTGAGCTTAGTTACCGAAACGTGGTGAACACGTTTTTCTCCCTCGGTAAGGTTCTCTCCGAGAAATTCATAAAAAGAATAAAATATGGAGTACCAGGCAATGATTGCCAAGTTAAAAGGTTAGTGGTCATCCTCGCTGTGTCTGGCTGACGTTTCCTGGATTGTCAGGTTTACCAGGAAGCAGAAAAATCGACTGGCTTCGCTGGTTACTGTATCGACGCCAGAAGTGCGGATTCTCTCTCAAGTTGTGAATAATTCTATTTTCTGAATTAAAAATATAATTTGTTTAATTAAATATTAAAGTTTAGATTGTTTAATTTCGAGTCAGTGCCTTTTCTCTATCTGGTTTACTTCAAAATCATTACTCTGGATTTCCTACTTACCAAGGCTAAGGGGCTGTTCAAAAAATACGTAACGCTATTTTTCGGAAATTTGGACCCCTCCCTCTCCCCATGTAACGCAATGTTGTATACATTAGCGCCATTTTTTCTTCTGACCGTAACAAATAGCTTGACCCCCCCTGCCCCCTAAAGCGTTACGTATTTTTTGAACGGCCCCTAATCATGATTAATTTTTTGGTGTTTGAAACAATGTATTAGCTCTGAAAAGGGCAGATTAAATGCTCATTTTTTGTTTTTCTTTATGTAATAAACACAGTTCATACAAACTTCGAATTACATATTTTCAACATTAAGGGAGTTTGCACATCTACACAATCAATTCATGAAAAAATAATTTATCAGAAATTGTAGATGAAATGATTATGCAATTATTACAATAACATTTAAAATAACAATCGTCCACGCGAAGTTTTGATGCCAACGTTGGCATTCTCTTTCGGCATAAATAAACATTTCCCTAATTCGACATTAAAGCTAAATTAACTGTTAATAGAAAATATGCTTCTTGAATAGGATGCATGTTCTTATGATATTGGATTCGTAATCAGCGACCCAAAAAACCCCCAAGTAACGATTTTTAAGTAAATCTGATGAATTTATAACTTTGACGTCCGCCATATTGGATCCGCCATTTTTAATTTTTAGAAACGAACATCTGATTCGTAATCAGCGACCCCAAAAACCCCCGAGTAACGATTTTAAAGTAAATCAGATGAATTTATAACTTTGACGTCCGCCATATTGGATCCGCCATTTTGAATTTTAAAAAACTAACATCCGATTTGTAATCAGCGAGCCCAAAAACCCCTAAGTAACGAATTTTATCAAAATCCATTAAAGATATTGTCTTTTTTACAATTTGTTATAGCTGTCAATGTTTGTTAACTTAATTTGTTTATAATTTTAAAAATTTCACCTGTTTAATTTTTGTTTTATTCAAGGAGTACACTAACATTAATTTTCACTAGTTTTGAATATTAAATATTTGATTCTGTAAATGGGAGAACAAATTATTTGAAAAATTCTTCCTTTTGGTTAACTTTGCAATAAACAAATTAATATAAACAAATAAAAATTTCAAAATCAGGCTCGACAAAGCTCTTTGCGATTTTGTAAGCTTTCATTGAAAAAAAATTAATAAAATCGGTTAAAAAATAAGGCCTGTAGATCTTTTTGAAACTCAATTTGCAGGTTTGCACCACTGTGCGCTGGAGAAGCTCTCCTAATCGGATCACCGTTAGCCGTATTCAAGTTCAAAGTATGGAACTTGTGTATTCGAATTTGGAAAGGTGCCATCGTCGCCATTTTTTCAGCGCTTTTCTTAGTGGAATTTTCCACTTGCCTCATGGCAAGAAAACGCGTTACAACAGTGGCGCCCAACTACAGGTCCGGGTAAGGTTAGAGAGAAGTGACAAGTTTAAAAACTCTAAAATTACGGCAAAATGACAAGTGAAAATTTTTCTAAAGTCACGGAAGAGCGAAAAGGCCTAGAAAAATTTGAAAGTAAAGTAAACAAGCTTTTATATTTCTAGTGAAACGGAAAAAAAGTAGCAACAAGGATTTTTCTTTTATTAACCCTTAAACCGCACCCTGGGTGTGCGACACCCATATTCTAGCTTTTTACTCTAATATTTTGGTTAAATTCGTAAAAATTGAACATGTGTCGTTATTAGACGATACATTTTGTACTTAACTTTATGTTCCGTGAGGGACATTAGTCTCCCAAGTGTCTTTGTGTATTTGATAACTTTATGAAGTTGTCGGCGAAAAATTTCTGTTTGTCTGATACCCAGTTTTTGGCTTAAGGTAATTTCAGTAGTTTTAAAAAACTCTTTTTTAATTATTAAAATTAAATAAATCATTATGAAACCTATTTTCCTTCAAAATAGATGTACTGAGCTATATAAGATAATTTTTCCAAAAGATAATATCGTATTCCAGCTTGGAGAACACACTTAAAAGTCCCCGGGTGTCGCACACCCAGTGTGCGGTTTAAGGATGGTTTCGTCAGTGTGCGGTTTAAGGGTTAATATAGTGTTTAAAACTTCTTTTTGTCTTTTTTTGGAAAGAAAAGGGAAAATCCGTACCTGACAAAGGCTCCACTTGATAATGTAGAGAGTTGCATTGCACAACTAGGATGGTAAGGTAACTTACAACCTTTACACAATACTGGAACTGCACGACCAATATCCTTGCTACATCTTGCACACTTTTCCGAACTCGAAGTCGTTGCCATTTTTGCACAAAAATATAATTCAAATAACAATAAAAATGCTTAAAAATAAAAAAATCTAAATATTCCCACTCAGAGAGTTAATTCAACCAACATGTGAAGTGCACAAAGTGAGGTTAAAACTGTTTTACACAATTCTTCAAATAAAACTGATCCCAAAAAGTTCAAAAAAGTATCTCATTTCATAGTGTTTTAACAGCACTACAAGATATAACACTTCAAATGACCACAAAACAGATTCAACCAGTCAATTTACTTAACATAAGCCGAGACGTGCACAAGTATGTGCTCACGTGTAGCTACCTAGTGGCTTTTAATAATTTCGGAAGAAATAACAGTAACATTTTTGACCTCTCAGAAAATAAAATAGAATTTTTTTTCTTTTTTCCTCTCTTTCTCTCCCTCTTTATTTGTGTGTTGGTTCAGTCAACTGCATTAAAAAAAAGAAAAAATCGGACATTAGGAAAAAGGTACAGAATTTATAAGAAATTTTCGAAAATTCAGAAAAATTTAGAAAATTTAAAGGAATTTTCGAAAATTAGGAAAAATTACAAAATTTAAAAAAATTAAGGAAAATTTAGAAAATTTAAGAGAAATTTTCGAAAGTTTGGAAGAATTTCCAAAGTTTAAAAGAAATTTTCGGAAATTTACAAAAAAAATGTTTAAATTTTTTTTAAAAAATTCCAGAAATTTAGGAAAAATTAATTTTTTTTTTGTAAATTTAGGAAAATTTGAAAAATTTCAAAGAAAATTTCGGAAATTTAGTACTTTATTTTTGGTTTGAAAACAAAGTTACGAAATAAAGTTTAAAAATGAACCCCGCGGAAGAACTCGACCCTAGCAAAGACACTTTGAGTGACAATAGCCAGGAAAAAGGAGAAGAAACAGCGACGGGACCACCCGTAACCCAGTTGCTAGCCCATGCGACGAACAGTGGAGTCAAATACCGGAAATAACCCAAACAGGTAAGATACAACCGGGAAAAATTTAATTGGTTAACTTGGAAGCCGAGTAAAAGCATTCGAGGAAGTCGTAAAGCAACTCGAACTCCACGGTTGCAGTACGTCAGGTCTTTTTGAAGTACTTGAAACGCGTTTAGAACGATTAATCGCGCGGATGCAGGGTCAATTAGATGTCCCATGGTATGACAGCGACAAGGCTTTTAGACTACCCGACGCAGGGGTGCATACCTCGACCCCCACAACACCTGGATCGGCTAGATATGTCACACTTCCGGAAATCCCAATAGTAACAGGAACACAAAATATTTTCACAGACAGTAACTCAGGTGGACTACAACGACTTTTTAAAGCACAAAATTTTCACACTGGTTTTCCCCCACCAAATCCGCAGTACATGAACATAAACATAAACCCGCGGGGAAATTACGCATTTGAGTCGCGATCGAAAAGCACGGAAACTCAGGAGCTGCGCGAATCGATTTTAGCGATGCAACAGCAAATCACGGTCTTCACGAATCTGGTTACAAAACGCGTTCTCAACAGTCAAGCGGCAACGAGTACTTGCCCGACATTCCATACGACAACGACGGTATCGAGATCACCACCCGTGTATAATCAAGGACACTTGAGTAGACAAACGGACGCATGCAGACACCAGATCCCCGAAATACCTAGAGAATCGTTAATGAATCCAAAAGTCCCAACCGTAAACTTCGAAAATCGGAACACACGATTTAATGGTTTGAGTTGGAGTGAAAACATTAGACAGTTTCCACCCCCACTACCATCAAACCATTGCGACCAATCAGATTTTAGGCAACACGAACAAGGGTTAACAGAGTACCAACAGAATACAGACCGGTACTATCAGGGACCGTACGGACACTCGACCTCAGAGTCCTATTGACCCAGACAATCAGATCCCATATACCCGACAAACAGTATATTTCCTTAAGCGAATCCGACTTCAGCCGCGGAGGAAAGACCGACAGTAGGATGGTATGACAGACAAACACGATCGGCACCATATGGGAAAAGATTCTAACAAGAAAACCGAAACGAATACCAGAACGCGTATTACGCGAATAGACAATTTGGAGTTGTCTCAAACCCAAACGGACAGTGAAAACCGACAAATAGATTTTCCTACGAAACAGCAAATCAGTATAGACATCCCCGAAACGTCACAAGAATTGTAGATAGCTGGCAGATAAAATTTAATGGACAAAAAGGTACCAGTGTGGACAATTTCTTGTGGCGAGTGGAGGAGAGTAGGGCTGCGTCGTTCATGACAGATGAGGAACTTCTTGTAGCCATGCCCTTCCTACTCACAAATATGGCATCACACTGGTACCGCCAAAATCGCCACAGGTAGCACACCTGGGAATAGTACAAGTTCCAAATTTCAATTCAGGTTCGGAGATGCTAGGTTTCAGGATCGACTTGAGGAACAGATTCTCTCTCGAAAGCAAGGACCCGGAGAATATGCGGCCGATTACCTAACGTGTATGTATAATTTGTACCAGCTGTCAACCAGACCGATCAAAATGACAGCTCAGATGGACCGCATACACGCGAATCTTCGAGCCGATTACCGGAAAGCAATCAGCTCAGCCGGATCCACCACTTGATGAAGGTTACCCAAGTGTTGCTGAACCCTATCTACTTGTTGCAAGGTTTGGTCCCCTATGGTCCCCGCCCCAGCTCCAAGCTCAGGGGTTTTTAGGGTCGCTGATTACAAATCTGTTATTAGTTTTCAAAAATTCAAAATTACGGATCCAATATGGCGGACGTCTTTTTCAAAAAACGATCCAAATCACTTGAAACTTGTTACTCGGAGGTTTTTGGGGTCGCTGATTACGAATCTGCTGTTAGTTTTCAAAAATTCAAAATAACGGATCCAATGTAGCGGACGACTGTTTCAAAAAATGATCCAAATCACTACATGGGATCCTACATGGGATCTTACGTGGGTTCTTTTACAAAAACCTGCATAAAATTCCAGAGCCCACGTAAGAATCTACATATGGGATCCCATGTCAAAGCACATGTATATTTAAGACACGATTTGGAGCAGGAATTCATGTGGGAATTTGAGTTTGTGTATCTACATAAAAATCTACATGGATTCCTATGTGAGAATACAAAAAGGATTCCATAAAGGATTTCATAAGAGATTTTATGTTACATATATAAGGTTTCACATAGGATTTCACAAAAGATTTGATATGTGATTACATTAGGGATACATTGTGAAAATTTTGAAAGGATTAAAAATTAGTTAATTAAAAATTAAATAATAAATTGCATTAGCATTTCAAATCATCAGTAAGAAAAAAAAATTGGATAATTTGAAACACTTTTTCTGGGCAACCCCAAAAACTCCCGAGTAACAATTTTCAAGTGATTTGGATCATTTTTAAAAAAAAGTTTTCCGCCATATTGGATCCGCCATTTAGAAGTTTCGAAAACTAATAGCACATTCGTAATCAGCGACCCCAAAAAACCCCGAGTAACAAGTTTCTAGTGATTTGGATCATTTTTTGAAAAAGTCGTCCGCCATATTGGATCTGCCATTTTGAATGTTTAATATTTTGCAAATCTGACCCCGGATTCGTATTCAGCGACCCCAGAAACCCTATTTTTAATAAGGATTATAATGTTTTGCGTATTATCCTAATTGCGTGACTGAAAGGGTTAAGGGTATGGTGGGGTCCAGCTTTTTGTTACGACCAGTAGAAACATTGGTGCTAATGTAAGTAACAGTGCCTGACTAAAAAAAATGGTAGGGTTTCAATTTGCAAAAGAATTTTAGGTAATTTATGGATGGCCTTTAACGATACATATAAGGTTTAAACGCGTTTTTCTCAAAATAACGTTTTCTCAAATTGCGGACAGTTTATCTCTGAATCTACTGAACCGATTTTAATAAATAATAACTCGTTTTGTTTGTTAGCATGTCCTGTGTGAGAATTCACCAGAAAATGGTCAACAAATTTAAAAAAACATTTTTGCAGACTTGAAAAATACTGAAAAACATAGTGTATTTTGACAAAAAATTTTGAAACATCTGCTTTTTTTTATTTTAGTCCATTTTTTATTAATGGTGGTGGATTTCTATGCAAGACACCTTCCTTTTTAAAAAGCATTTTGGATTTTTTGTTTCCGATTTGTTAATCTTGAGATAAACTGTCCGCAATTGGACAACTAACTTTTTGGAGTTTCGATCTGAATGCTGTCTGCAGATTATGATATTAAATAAAAATTAAAAACAAACCATTATTTTTATTCTCCAAATATGTACTAATACACAGTGGGCCAGGATCGTCGAATTTCGTCCAAAAATCCAATTTTTCAACTTTCAAATACGCACAAAAGAATTTATCCACAGTATTTAATAGTAAATAAGGAATTTATTGCATGAAGCATTTGTTAAACAATAAAAAATTGTGTCTTCTAGAACTATTTAAAGTTTAACATTTGAGATAAAATAATAAAATGTTTTTGATTGAAATACTTAATATATCTAGAAATAAATAAATTATTTTTGTATAAGTACTTAGTTTATCTCATCAACAGATATATTGAAGAAAAACAACCAATAGTTACTTTAAAAAAATAAAATTTATTAAAATGTAACTCTATTGAAGTTAACAAATAGTGGATTTTTCAATAGAGTGCCGACTTTCAGTCGGCAAAGGCAAAGGCCGGTCTACATTAGTACAGTTGAATAAAAAAATTTTTTTAAAAAAATTCATTTCATATATGTTTTTTTTCAGTTTATGCTTGACAGCAAATTTGGATGCTATTTATTATTTTGTTAACAAACAGTAAATTATTTAAATGAAAATCAAATGTTAACTTAAAATTACTTTTGTAAACACAAAAAATAACTTCCTTAAGTTAATTCAGGAAAAAGAATCAATGTTCTAATTGATTTATTCATTTTTCACTCATTTTAAGTTGGAAATTTTATAAGGGAATCACAAAATAATCTCCACCGACCTCCAATGACTTTTAAATATTTTACCACAAATTAAACAATTATTTATAAAAAAGGTTAAATAAAGCGTAGTTTTATTGTTTTGGTAAATACGAATGAGATCTACTTTAAACCGATTGAAAATTAATGATACTTTTTTCAAAAAATTAAAATATCCAAAGTCGGTTGAAAAATTTCCTACCAGCCTGAGTTTCCACCGACCTCAGAATTTCCACCGACCTTCGTATTACGAAGAACCTAGTGCAAATGTAGTGTTATGGTGCCACATATATAAGGAATAAAAAAACCTATAGCTCAGGAAAGTTTACCATAAATTACTTAAATAAATTTCCATAAATTACCACGAAAATTTTTATAAATTACCGCAAAAATTTCCATAAATTACCGAAATAAAAATTTTCAATTGTGATTTCTACTTTGCATATTTTAAAAAATTACCGACAAAATTTCTTTAAATTAATTACAAATTGCCATAAATTACCTTATAAATTTCCATAAATTACCGCGAAAATTTCCATAAATTACCAAAATCCAAATTTTTAATAATAATTGAAATTTTCCATATTTTTATGAATTATCGCAAAAATTTCCATAAATTACCAAAATAATAATTTTTAAATGAGATTTACGCTATAATATTGTTTAAATTACCGCAAAATTTTTTTGACAGAATGTGTCCAAACAGTAAATTAGTTAATTACTACACTTGTTTACAACAAAAATTATAAATAATTTTTCCGGCCCGCTATGGATTTTTCTTTTTAAAGCCTTTATCTTCAAAAAAATATATTGATAATAACCATAACGATAAAATTTTTTTTTTAATTTCATAAACCAAATCGTGCGCTACGCGGAGAATCACCCATATGTACTTCAAAGAAGAACATCTAATAGCAACAAAAAAAATTTTCCAGATAAATTAAAACTCAAAAATAATGATCAGTAGTATAGCTATGCCGGTTCTACGTCGTATCGGTAATGTAGATTCCTACTTACCGACCGCGAGGGTAAGTTACCGACAGTTGGTGGGGTATATGTGGGTAATTTACCGACCGTTGGTGGGGTATAAGTTTGTCGTTAGATGGCGTTGCTTAGAAGGGTCTAATTTGCATATATTTAAATTAGTTAACCCTTTTAATTTGCATATATTTAAATTAGTTAACCCTTTTAATTTGCATACATTTAAATATGTGGATACATTACCAAGCGTTGGTGGGGTACCTGATTTGCATATATTTAAATATATAGCAAAGTTACTGAGCGTTGGTAGGGTACCTAATTTGCATATATTTAAATTAGTTAATCCTTTTAATTTGCATACGCTTTCTATTGTTTATTATTTAACTTTCATTGTTAACCCTTTTAGTTTATGCAAATTCCACCCACTATCCACCCTTTTGGATGTAGAATATGCAAATACCACCCCCTCCCTCCACCCACTCACCTATGTTAAATACATTGCTATTAGTTAACCACCCCCTCCCACCCACCCACTTTTTTCCTTTATATGTATATTTCTAATACTACCACCCACCACCACCCACTTAGTATAAACCAGAAATTTCAAAAATCGTATAGAGAACCGCGAGGGACCAAGCGTTCGCGAGATACCGCGCAGGCGTTGTGGGTAGTGGGAGTGGGTGGTGAGGTAAGGCCCAGTGCGCAGCAAAAGTGCGCGTACGGTTACTGCGTTGAGTGAGTGAAAGTTCCACGCGTCAGACCTGTCTGTCTGACTCTTGCAGCATGATTCACTCGTACTACAGCACCATGGGGATAAATGTATTGTCTAAAAATTTGTAAGCAAGTTTCAACTTGACTTTTTCCAAGATAACAATAGTATTATTTGAAAATCTTTAAACAAGTTTTAACCTGCATCTTAAATAGAATAAAGACATTGTCTAAAAAACCTTCAGACAGGTTTTAACTTGCCTGTAAATAATAACAAAGACATTCCTTAAGAAACCTTTTAGTGATAACAATAACAAGATAACAATAGTATTATTTGAAAATCTTTAAACAAGTTTCAACCTGCATCTTGAATAGAATAAAGACATTGTATTAAAAATCTTCAGACAGGTTTTAACTTGCCTGTAGATAATAACAAAGACACTCCTTAAAACTATTTGAAGCTGACCCTACCTCCTTCACAATGATGGAAGAAGCCGTACAGTTGGAGATGTTGCGATTAAAATATATTTGTGGAAAATTTAATGTTATTGAATTTGAATAAGAATAAATATTCTAAGGTTATATTGTAAAAAATTATGTAAATATTTAAATACTTATAATAATAATAAAAAAAAATTACTTTTAAATTGCTTCTTTTATTATTCTACCTTCATATTTTAAACAATTTTTAAATTAATAGAATTTTGTATATTATTGTATAAGTTAATTTTTATTAAAGTTAAAGGAAAAAAAAATTTCAAGTATATAATATTAAAGGAGTAGGTATATCAAGAAAGATAGACAACATTTTTTAAAATTATAAAATTTATTTATTTATATATATATATAGAAATTCAAACTTATTACAATAGTTGATCATAATTTTCATAAAATGATTTCAAATTAGTATTCACATCATCCACTTCATCTACACCATTTGAGAAGATTCTCAGTTCACTCGTTACATTCAAAAACCAATTTCGAAGCTTAAATATATTATTTACTGCACAATTTTCAGTTTGTGTAATATGATGTGTACATGTAGGTGGTAAAAATTCAGTTTTAATATTCTTAAACGCTGGACAGTCAATTTCTTCCAAATTGTATACATTCATTACATACTTTTCCAACCACTGTTTTTTTCACAACCATTAACATAGATAGTTTTTGCTCCTCGTAATGCATCTTGTAAAATAGTTCGCACTTCATTGTAACATACATCTCCAGCCATCCAAGGGATTGAATGATAGTTGTTTGTTAACCACAGGTTTTCACTTTTATAACGTCCAGGTAGAGAATTCCAAGCACAAGGTGGTTCAAAGAGGTAAACTCTTGGTTGAGCATCTGCCTCTAGAGGAACTATAGCCAACTCTTTGAAAATAAACTCATTGCAGGGTTTTTTAAAACCTTGAACGTCTACTATGAACTGCATTTTTGAATAGAAATGTGTTTCTACTTCAGGGATGTGTCTTATATACCTCTCCACTTCACCCCCCACCACTTTGTTTCCCTCTCCACTCCTTATAACTTTTTAGTAATCCCACTGATTGGTTTATACTGAACTATACGATCATGTATAACGAGACAATATACAGTTGTATTATCAGGTATATTTTGTCTGGCTTTAAATTCTAAACGTACATCGACTGCAGACTGCTTTAAAAACTCATTTTGTTTTGAACAATCAATAACAATTAAAGGTGCATTTGATTTAAAAATATCAATCGCTAAAGTAGGTTCAGCATCTTTTCCATAATAAGAAGATTGAAAATTAGCATACATTTCATATAATATAGAATACTGATTTTGATCAAAATTTATATTTGAATTTCCATAAGGGTAAGATTGTGAGTTCAAAAAGAGTTTTACATTTGTAATATTACAATGATCAAAGTAACAGGATGTTTCTTTGAGTTGATTATTTCTTTCAGTTTGAAATCCAACAATTACATAACGTGGTTTCTCTAATTGAGATGAAGATTTAAGTTGCCACATAACTCTTGTACTAGCTGGAAGTAAAGAATACTCATACATTTCCCACGATCGAAAACTCATAGAAATTAATGGATCCTTTTCAATAAATTTTAATAATTTTATTTTATTGCTATCAGATGGTAAAATATATGGTACTAACCATTCAATTTTATTAATTGTAATTTTAAATTCTTCATTATTGTCAAGATTTCCTGTTTGAATAACAGCATTTAAATCACTTCGCGATCTTATCAAAATGAGTTCATGTTTAGCATTCGTAACAATTTTCTTATAATCTTCAGCAAAACCGAAAAGCATACTTAGTGGTATTGTCACGTTAAAATAACCATTTTCTAAAGTCATTTTTAAATCCAAAGCAGAATATTCAAAAACACCTGCATTTCCAGCATGGATAAGTTGAGATTATAACAACGACACAAAAGAAATAGATAGAATTTTTTAACTCCCTTCTTCTTCTTTCTTTTCTTTACTTTTGATGTCTGATTTTCAAACCAAGTTGCTTCAGAAATAGTTGATTCTGAGGTGTTAACACCTTATGAGTTATATTCACACTGATCTTCTTTACACATGTTGATTAATTTTTATAGCTACCACCAAATTTTCTTTTTTTATGATTGTAAATAATTCCCATTACACTGATTTTATATGTAAACGAATTGTTATTGTCTCTCCTCTAAAATTAGCTATATCACCATTCTGTTCCACTAATCGAAGTTGAATATTATGTATTGTCTTCACGGTGACTGGAAGGTAAATGACGTTTGCTGGAATCTCTATAATCTTATATCCTGGAGGAACACTTGGAAAAAATTCATGTATAGTATGTACTTTTTGACCATTTATATAAGCTCCTGTTGTAATATTACATTCAACGCGTATAGCATTTACTATCATTATTTGTATAAGATTTGTAGACGAATGATATGTATCTTTATGTAGTTTTATTGGAGGAAATCATAATAATTTACCAATTGAGTCTTCAGGTTCGAAATCAATTTCCATATTTGATTTAAGACGGTAACCTAATGTAGTATGATTAACTTATACATCTAAATAATCTTCAGGTGTTACTTGACGCTTTATAAAAGCTATAATATCCTTAAGTTCATAACTGCCTGTTGGTATATATATAGGATCAAAAAAATTTGTATAAAACTTATTGCATCCTTTATCAATGTTTGGAATAGTGTTATATGTAAGTAGATCGACAAGACCAAGTACATAATTTTTATGAGATGTGAGTTCAATTGGTGGGAAGAATGAAGCTTCCAGAACTGAAGAGTTCCCACTTAACGTAAAAGTAAATGAATCATTCATGTTGGATATCTACTTTCATACTGAAGTATACAAATGTTTACACAGTTTTATATAGACTGAAACTGTTCTTCACATTAAGTTGATTACATAGAAATTTAAGACACAAGTGACCGCATATATACGTATCAAAATCTTGATATCTTTTATGATTATATTTTATACAGCTACCAACACCTAGGTAAACAATGAGATCCAATGGTGGTGAAAGATTACCAAAGCTGTCAAAGTATTCAGTTTCATTGTTCACCTTTTTATATGCAACTTAATGAGTTCCAGGGCCTTCTTTATTATCAAGATTTATTATTGCTGATTCATATTGAAATGGTTCTCCTATGGGTAATTCATTTCTCATAAAGACTCCTCTAAAATATGGTATTTTTAAACTTTTAGAATATTTTAGAAGATCATAATCACTTAGTGCACGGTGAGGTAGCTTCAATATTAGTTTTTGACATTTTTTTCTTATTATTTAATCCTTTGTCTTTGTAAGGTTGCATATAAAGGCCAAGTCCTCGTTGATATGGTTTCATGTATAAACCTTTTCCTAAAGCAATGGATTCCATGGTATGATAATGTCGTTGAGCTTCTGAAAGTTCTTTCTTAGCAACATTATCTTCATTTACAGCTTTCACTATACCGCTAATTCCACCACTAAGCGCCCCTAAAGCACTCAGTCCAGCAAAAATTGGTACAAGAGGTAAAATACCTCCTACTTTTGAGGGTATAGGAAGAATTCGAGGTGATATAATCTTAGATTTACCGCCATACTGTTTTATAGCCTTTTTTGCACCAATCATAGCTGTTCTAATTGTTTTTATAGAGTTTTTATTAGATTTCATAGACTTTTTAGCAGCGTTAACAATCTTCTATAGAGTAACATGTTTTTTAGAAACAACCTTCTTTCTCTTCTTCTTTGATTTCTTTGTCTTAATCTTTTTATATTTCTTATTAACTTTTAACCCCATCCCAAATTTAGACTTGGCTTTCATTATATTAGTTACAGCTAATGCAACTGCTTTTTCACTTAATTTAATGTCTTTAGAAACAACTCGTTCCCACGCTTTCTCAGCAAGTATTTTATCTGCAGAATTTCTTATAGCCACGTCTTTATCTTTTGAATAAGCTATATCATGATCTTTACAAGCTGCATCTAAAGGGTTTATACCAGAATCACCACGTGCAAGACGTTTTGCCAACTTCGTACCAGGTCCACTTTATCATGAGTAATCATTCCTCACTCTACTATGGTTCACAACCGACTGATTGGAGACAGCTATATAAACGCTATATTTATACCTATACCTTCAGTCGATTTCAAGATGCGGTTTAATGTACAAGATGTTCAGCTCCCAATAGTGAATGTTGATAACAATGTTGGTCAATAGTAAATGTGACCTTCTTCCAAACAAGGATGATGGTGTAAAACGTCATTAATGTCTATTTTCAAACAGCATTCGTGCAGCTTTTTGTGGACCATCAAATTGTGGAAAGACAAATGCTCTTTTGTCTTTAATAATACATCCGAATGGTTTAAGCTTTGAAAATATATATTTATATTCAAAGTCTTTACAACAACCAAAATATCAATTTTTAGAAAAAGTTTTCAGTAAAGTTGATGGTATTGAATACTTTCCATTTAGAGAACATGAAGAAGTGGTTTCACCTAAAGACGCTAAACCAAATTCAGTATTTATTTTTGATGATATTGCTTGCGGGAAGCAAGACAATGTAAGAGCATTTTTTTGCATGGGTAGGCATGTCAACGTTGACAGTTTCTCTCTATGTCAGACATATGCCCACTTTCCCAAACATCTTGTTAGAGATAATATTAACTTACTAGTACTTTTTAAACAAGATGAGAGAAACCTTAAGCATGTTTATAATGATCATGTAAATACAGATATGACTTACAATCAATTTCGTGATTTATGCTCAACATGTTGGAATTCTGATAGATATGGGTTTGTTGTTATAGACAAAGACCGAAATTTAAATGAAGGAAGATATAGAAAAGGTTTCAATTGCTTTATTCAGTTATAAGTATCTATTGGTTTACAACTTTCATTAGTATAATTTTAGACATCAATATATAAACATGTTTCGGAAAGAACGAGAAACGCTTCATGAAATAGCAAAAACAAGTGATGCTATACGCAAGAAACATCGTATACTTAAAAGTGGTAGATAGACTGCAGAAAATATATTGAAAGAAACTTTTCAACCATTAGTTACTCCATTGGAGAAATTGGCGAATAGAAATTATAATCCAATCAAGAGTGAAAATGTATCAAAAATAAAAAAGGAAGAAGAAGAAGAAGACTTTGAAACAACATTCAAGACTGCTGTTAGTGATGATGAACCATTTGATATACCTGCATATAATAACTATACATTTGATGATCCTATATCTGAAGTAGAACATTTACAAAATTTAAAAAGTGAAAACATAATTGACAACTTATCAAATCAAGAGTACCAAGATGTTATACATGAGCAAAACGATAGGTTAAATGATAATTTAACAGTTCAAGAGTCTTATGAGCAGAATAATATACAACAACAAGATTCCGATAAATTAATAAATAAATTCATAAGATTGTTGAATCAAAATAGAAAACAATATTTGGATATGGTTTACGGAGTGCGGAAAGTTGAAGATAGAGGTTTCATGATAGGTAATACAGAAATTAATTTTGATGGTCCTCTCATAGACTTAGGTGGAAAGAAAAAATATACTAAAACAGATGGATTACTAGAACTTTTATTTAGAGAAAAACCTAATGAAGATTCTATAAGTTCAGATGATTTAGCCAACTATAAAGAAATATTACAAGCTACTAATGCACATAGAAGGAATTATACTCCAAATAAACCTATTCCTACAAACAATAGTTTTAAATATACAAATGTTATTGCAAAGCTTTATCAGAAAACTAGAGAATCTTTACAGACAAAGAATTTATTACCGCAATCTATGTTAGTAAGAAAAGAATTATATTTAGACTACATCTACTGAAATGATCCAAATGAACTTGTTGATCGTTTACGATTACTTATAGCATCACGAGAAGCTGGAAATCCAAGTCATAACAATGAAATTATAAGTATTATTGAAGAATTACGTGAAAGTAAAATTATATATTAAGTTTGTGTATATAAACTTTGAATCAGTATTGTGTTGAGTATTGATGTAATCATATATACCTTAAAATGGATGACAAAAAGTTAACAGTTGTCACAGAATTACATAGACAAGCTAGAAGAAATTATCCACGTCGTAAAGTACAAATGCGTGGTGCGGATGAAACATGGCAAGCAGATTTGGTTGAAATGATACCATATTCGAAAGTTAACAAAGGATTTACATACTGATAGAGGCAAAGAATTTTATAATTTAATATTCGAGAATTTAATGAAATCATATAAAATTAAACTGTATTCAGCATATATAGAGAGATTTTTCTAGAAATTACGACTTTTTTGTGTATAAGTATGTTTTTCAAGAATTTTAGGGTGAGAATATGTCAAAATCAATTAACTGACTTTTATTCCTTTCAAAAATTCTATTTTCAGTGTTATTTTGGAATTTTTTTAGTTTTTTTTGACCATTTAAGAGACTATAACTTCGAAAATTGAGTTTTTATGAAAAAATGTTATGAAAAAAAGTTGTTTGTATTTTCCTAATCTAAAAGAATATAAAGTTATATAAAGCTTTGAAATGTGAGAAAATTAAATTTTTATAATTTTGAAACGTGTGTAGTTTTTGTAGTTTTCAACGAAAATGGCTAGTTAACGAACTTAGCATTCATTTTTACACCAACTTTAAGTGTGTTGAATTTAAAAACGATCCGATAAGTTTTTAAACAGTTATCGTGGGAACAACATTTTGGTCTACAGACGGACATACATATGTTACGTCTTAATGACAAAACATATTCCAAATAATTTATATATTTAATTTGTCCGGCATCGGTGATTCATACTTGATTTATTCACAGAGTGGAAACACTATGATTTCAAGGGACAGGTTTTAAGAAAGAGTAACTGTTTAATTGAACTTATATTATTAAAGTTTTTTATTTGAATCTTTTACAATTAGAGTGAGAGAGAAAGAGTAGATCCAAATGTCATGTCTTCAGGGATACTGAAACAAATACGGACTTTGTAGAATCAATCAAGAATTTAGATGGGGACGAAATGTAAAAGTATTAGTTACTTACCTATAAGAATTATTATTAGAGACGTAGACCCCACAGGTGATACCTCGTACAGTGTGAAGTCGAAGAAGTGACGTCGTCTAGCGTAGACAGAGAAGGCAATAGATTTTCTTTGAAATATTTTAGGGCCAGCCACACTTCTTAAGTTGGAGGCTGTTCGCAGTTTCTCGACTGATACGAAGAAGACGCGAAGTGGTGACTTGTGTCTAGTTATGTTGAAGGCTCTTCCTGGACGAATATACTTGGGGGAGATACACGACTTCTTAAGTTGGAGGCTGTTCCTGGACGAATATACTTAGGGGTGATACACGACTTCTTAAGTTGGAGGCTGTTCCTGGACGAATATACTTGGGGGTGATACACGACTTCTTAAGTTGGAGGCTGTTCCTGGACTGAAGAATTCGGCAGGGGTGGCTTCTTATATACTTTTTCGTTTGGCGCCAAACCACCCACAATTTTATTGTTCCTGGGTCAATGCGATAACACGTGTAAAGGGGAGAACCAATCGGAAATTAGAAAGATAGACATGACCATATTTGGCATCAGAGGAAGACTCCTTCGGATCAATATGTGCGTAGATTGGTCACTGTTTTAGATACTTGAGTAAACTTATAGAAGGGTGACAATCGTGGATGATCATATATAGAAAAGTCTGTCCAAGATGACACACATTTGAGTCGATATGTCTAGGGTACAAGAAAAAGGGAGGATTCAGATTCTAACTTTACAAAAAATTATTTTATTAATATCAAATACGTCGCGATGACGTGACACCTCCCCCTTTAAAATTCGGAAATTGGAAAATGAAATTGAACAATTTCTGAATTCGAATTCGTATAGTACAATCAAAACTTATTACTGATAGGGAAGTGTCATATTTACATTCACAATTGATTTTGGCGTAGAACAAGATTTTGATTAGTATGTTTGAGACATAATCTGGATTAATTCTTTAGTTATAACGTACACATACACATACAAAATTTTAATATAAATTTTTTAAAAATTGTATAAATGTTTAGTAAGATCACACATACAATACAAGATTTAGTAAGAGGTTAAATAGAACGTTCCTTTAGGAAATCTGATTAATACAAATATCTGATTAAAAATGTAAGTTAGTAAAAACATGCGTACTCATACAGAATACAAGTATTTTGTTTTAGTGTTTTGTGTTTTTTGTTTAGTGTTTTAAGAGACTTTTGATTAGTAAATACACACATTTATTAAGTCTAATTAATACAAGTGTTTTTGTGTTTTGTTAGTTTTGTTTAATCTAAGAGAATTTTGAAAAGTGTTTTTGTGTTTTGTTAGTTTTGTTTAATGTTAAGAGAATTTTGATTAGTAAAGGCACACATACACATATACAATTAATTAGTACATTGTTTATCAAATACAATGGTTTTAGAGTAGTTCTGATTAATAAATACACACGTGCACATATACTGAGACGTTAGACTTTTAAAGAGAATTTTATTGTTACAAATTGTTAAAATTTCAAGTAGGTTTCAAAAGTTAGAAATTACAGATTTGTTAATTTAGTTTTAGAATCACTCATATATTTATTGTTAAAATTTCCATAAATATTTTTTTTGTGAGGTATGTTAATATGAATTTTGAATTATACATACATTGATAATTAACATTTAGTATTTGTTAATTTTAAATACATTTAAAAGTTAGAGATATTAATTTTAAATTTCGCACATACATTGATGAATATTTTAAGAATTGCTTACATTTCAAGGCAAGAGATGTTGATTTAGATTTAAAATCGTACATACATTTTTAGTAATTTTAAATTTTTAAATTGAACAGTTAATGCTTGGAAATGTTAGTTTGAAATCTCACGCATACATTGCAGTTTGATTTGAGAATATTCATGTTTAGGTTAAAAGTGTTAATTCACATAACATTTTGAGGTTACAAGTTTTAATATAAAATTTTAAATTACATTTGTATTTATAGTTTAAAATTAAAATTTTATGATTTGATGATTCACATGTCAATTAGCATAAAGATTCAAAGATAACAACATAAATGACATTTTTTAGAATTTTTCATTTTCAAATAATATTTATTTGTTATGTTAGTTTTTAGAAATGTCCAATGGAAATTTTATAAATTGCTTTGGTTTGACGAAATATTTATTAAAATCATGAGAATCATAAATCATACATTAGGAAAATTTTTCGTTAATTTATTAATTGAAGAATTTATTTCTTTCAGATTTTTTTAACATTTGTAGTCACCCTTCCATTTCCTTAAAGAAAGAATACGCAAAAGAATTTTAAGTATTCTTTTTATGTTGAGAAAAAAAAATTCGTATGTTTTCTAAAACAGATAGAAATTTTATTTTTAAAGAAACAGATGTGTCTAAAATTTATAGAGAAATCTGTTTTTTTATGAAGTTATCATATTTAGTTATTTTTCAAATGTTTTTAAAAATTTTCTTATGTCATATGTTATTTTAATTTGAAAGTTAATCTCATTAAAAGATGATAAAAATCTAGTGATTGTAAAGTTAAGTTTCTTTTTCTTTTAATAAAAATAACAATTTTTTAAATAGTTATTTTTCAATTTTATAATATTAATAAATTACAATTTTAGTTTGTTAACAATTTTTTAGAAAAATTTATTTTACTTTTTTTTTAGGTAAAAAAAAGGGATATGGGTAAAAGGAGGTTAGAATATTATTTGTTTTTATATAGGATTTTCTGAAAAGATAATAAGATATTAGTAAAAACAATGAAGATTATATATCGCTTCTACGATGTTCCTGAAACGCAGCAAAACTATATTAGATTTTATTTAATGATTTAACAATGATTAATGCAATTTTGAATTAAATAGAAGTTTGTGTGTTTTTGTTGTGGCAGAAAGAATATATTTTTTTTACAATGGGTTGTTATGTTTAATGTGAGACAAACGAAGTCTGTTAATGTGTACGATTTTAGGTGTTTTATTTATTTTTATTTTAATATTTCCCTTAGATAAAATTTCTAGAACCTCATGTGGGCCTGTGTATTGATTTCCTAGCTTCTTAGGTTTAGGATCTTGAAGTAAAAATACGCTATCTCCGACTTTATAATTTTGAGGATTAGTTTTTCGATCATAATATGTTTTTGACTTTTCTTTAGATTGAATTAAGTTTTTTCGTGCTAGAGCCTGAATGTCATGCAATTTTGTTACTAAATTTGTAAGATAATCGTCATATGTTTCTAGTTTCTCTTCTTGTAGCAAAGGTAAACTTGAAGGTAATCGTGGCAATCTTCCAAAAACTAACTCATCCCAGATAGCACGTAATGTTGCAGCAAGCTTGTGGCAAGCTTGCCGCGTAAGATTGCCAATATTGCCGAGCAAGCTTGCGGCAATATTGTGGCAAGCTTCAAATGTCCCACCTACAGGAAGCTTGCCGCGTAAGCTTGCAGCAATATTGCCTTGTAACCTTGTTGTAATATTGCACGGCAATATTGACGCAATGTTGCACTGTTAGGTTGTGGTAAGGTTACACGTAAAGTTGTTGTAAGGTTGAGGTGAGGTTGTGGTAAGTTTACAAATTATGGAAAAAAATTAACAAAATAATTAATAATTTAAATAATTAATAAATATTAATTAAAAAATGAAGTTTGTTGCTCTTCTATATTTTTGATACCTAACATGAAACAGAAAATTTTGAATGCAAACTTGGGGGCACTGGGATTTGAACCCGGGATCGACGCGCATAAACCTAACACCCTAACTATCTGAGCTAAGTGGGGAACTGAGGAAGAGAAACTCAATTTTGCTATTAAGGTGCACCAAGAAGCTAACTAACTCCTTAAAAGCAAAATTGAGTTTCTCTTCCTCAGTTTCCCACTTAGCTCAGTTAGTTAGGATATTAGGTTTATGCGCGTCGATCCCGGGTTCGAATCCCAGTGCCGCCAAATTTGTTTTCAAAATTTTCTGTTTCATGTTAGGTTTCAAAAATAAAGAAGAGCAACAAACTTCATTTTTTTAATTAATATTTATTAATTATTTAAATTATTAATTATATTGTTAATTTTTTTCCATAATTTGTAAACTTACCACAACCTCACCTCAACCTTACAACAACCTTACGTGTAACCTTACCACAACCTTACAGTGCAACATTGCGTCAATATTGCCGTGCAATATTACAGCAAGCTTACAAGGCAATATTGCTGCAAGCTTGCGCGGCAAGCTTCCTGTAGGTGGGACATTTGAAGCTTGCCACAAGCTTGCTGCAACATTACGTGCTATCTGGGATATGGAGTACATTTAGTTCTTTCATGAACACTCGTATTGTAAGAGAACATAGCTAATTCAAGTAAATCATCCCATTGAGTATTTTTATTAATGAATTGTTTAAGGTATTCTGCTAACACGTGATGAGATCTTTCTAATGAACCGTTTGACTGTATATGAAAAGATGTGGTCTTAAATTGACGAATACGAAAACGTTTTACAAGTCGTTTTATTAAGTTACTTAACAAATTTGTTCCCTGATCTGTTAAAGCACCTTTAGGGGATCCGAAAATGCTAATAAATTTTTTAACAAATGCATCTGCAATTGTACTAGCTTGTTGATTTGGTAAAGGTACTGCGATAGAGTATTTCATTAAACAATCTTGTATAGTTAAAATACATTCGTTACCACTTTCAGTTGCTGGTAGCGTTCCTACAATATCCATTGAAATTTTCTCAAATGCACTTCCTGGGTTATCGGTAATAATCATTGGATTTTTAGTTTTTACTCGAACTAATTTCTTTAATTGACATTGCAAACAGATTTGAATATACTTCTGAATATTAAGTTTCATATTTTCCCAAAAATATTTTTGCCTAATTCTGTTATACGTTTTTGTTACTCCTTTGTGACCACCTAAGGCAGAAGAATGCGCCTCTTCTATCAAAATTTGTCTCTGCTCTTTTGTTGCATATTGCACATAACCTTTACAAATTATGATTGAAGTAATAGAATTCTGAAAGGTTTCCTTTAAAATTAATTTAATTTCTCGCCAATTAACATGATTTATGACAGCTGTTTTCGCAATACTAACCGATCGTATTTTAAGTTTTTCAGTTAAATTTTTAAATGATTGAATTGTTAATTTAATGTTATTTGTTATCTGCGTAATACTTTCGCTTGAATCAGTGGTAATTGATAATGCAATGTGTAAAAAGTTATTTTCCTTTTTAATTTCTTTAGCTTCATTTAGTAAAAGATTTTTAAATTGTGGGAGTTCATTTTGTTTAAATAGACTTGAAGATCCATTATCCAAAGGGATACCAGTTGTCGATAAAAAGTATGCATAATTATCTTTCCGCATTCTTAACTGGTCTTTACATTCAACTATATTGCTATGCGAGGGTCGACTTGTTGATTTTTCTAAGTCATCTGTATCATGTGCGTTTAGAAGGAAACCACCCGGAGAGTCAGGAGGGGGTTCGGGCGGGGGACGTTCCTCTTCATCCGACAACTGTGTTTTCGTATAAAAATCAATATTCTCTGTATCTACTATTTCTCCTAATCTAACATTTTCAGCTTTATTTTCAACTTCATCGTAATCTTCGAAACTATCATCACTGAATTCTTCACTAAAACTAGAATTATTTTCACGAAAATCATTTTTTGATTGATTAAAATTATCATAATTTACAAATTATAAATCACTTTCACTTGATTCACTGTCATTATCTTGAAAGTTTTTCTTCGTTTTCTTATAAACTTTTTCGCTTTGCGAATTATCACTTGAATTAATTCTTTTCTTTTGATTATTTTTAATATCATTTTTACGCGGTCTTCCTCTTTTTCTTTTAGTTAAATCTTCATTAATATCTTTATTATAATTTATTTTTCGTAATTTTTCACGATTTCGCAGATTTCGAACATTTTCTTGAACTGAAATAGATTTTTTATTTTTAGAATTCCTTGTTTCTTCTTGAATTTCATTACTTAGTTTTTCTTCGTTTTGCACTCTTTCTTGAACTTGATTTCGTATACTTTCTTGATTTCGAATTAATTTTTGACTTTGTAGATTTAGCTTATCACTTCGTAAATTTTCGACGCTTTTCGAAACTAAATTTCGCACTTTATCTTGAACTGGATTTCGTAATTTTTTCGCACTTTCTTCAAATTGATTTAGTAGATTTTTTCGACTTCGTAAATTTCGCGTATTTTCACCAAATTGATTCAATGTTTTTAATTTTTCTTTCGATTTAGAATTTTTCACTTTTTCTTTAATGTTTTTCGAATTAGAATTTATAATTTCTTGACTCATTTTCTTTGATTTACCTCTAGTAGTAATAGCATTGAATTTTTCACTTTTCACTGGTAATTTCACCGCTATAAAATTTTGACAAAGATTTTTAACTTTTTCGTTTTTCGTAGTATCAGAAATCACATTAATTATTTTTTTAATAAGATTTAATTCTCTAACCGCAGACACTGTGTTTACATTTATTATATCTTTTGTTTTTTCTTCAATTTCATCATAGTTAACTTTTTCGTCACTAAATAAATTAACATCATTATTTTCACTATAATAATCACTTTCATCATTTTTATCTTCCTCATCATCGTAATCATCTTCTTCATTATCATAATAATCTTCTTCTTCTTCTTCTTCTTCGTTTATTTGTATTTCATTTTGGAGACTTTTGACAATTTTTACTGGGTTTCGAGATAATGCATCCGCATTAACATTTATTTTCCCTGCTTTATATATCATTTCAAAATCGTATTCTGCTAATTTAAGTTTCCATCTTGTTACACGAGAGCAAGGATCACTTGAATTTTGGAACCATAATAGAGGTTTATGGTCAGTCACAATTTTAAATTTTCTTCCGTAAAGAAAATGTCTAAAATGTAAAACACAATACACAATCGCGAGAGCTTCTTTATTATAAGTATCGTATTTGACTTCATGTTCGTTTAGAGATCTTGATGCGTAAGCAATAGGTTTATCTTTTCCAATTTCGCCTTGAGATAAAATTCCGCCGATAGCAAAACCTGATGCGTCGGTAGTTAGAATAAAGGGTTGATCAAAATCTGGTCTTTGCAATAAAGGTTCTTCACAAAGTTTTTCTTTTAATTTTTCAAAAGCTTCTTGTTGTTTTTCGCTCCATTTAAAAATTACATTCTTTTTTAACAATTGGTTTAAAGGTCCCGATTTTTTAGAAAAAGTTTCAATAAAACGTCTATAATATCCTGCTAAGACTAAAAATTGTTTTATGTTTTTAACGTTTTTAGGAGTTGGAAAATTTTTAACCGCACTAATTTTCTTTGGATCTGGTCTAACTCCATCCTTTTCTATAATTTGTTCTAAATAAACTACTTCAGGTCTAAGAAACTCGCATTTATCTGGTTGCAATTTTAAATTAGCTACTTTTAGTCGATTCATAAAGTTCTTAAATTTTTCTTGATGTTCTTCCAAAGAATTTGCAAAAATAACTACATCATCTAAATAGACAAATAATTCAGTACCAATAAGACCAGATAGACAAGAATTCATTAATCTTTGAAAACAACTCGGGGCATTTTTCAATCCAAATGGCATACGGTCAAATTCATAATGACCATAAGGTGTTGAAAAAGCAGTTTTGTGTGAATCTTTTGGATTTATTTTTATTTGATGAAAACCTGAAGCTAAGTCAAAGACAGAAAAATATTGGGCATTTCCAAGGGTTTCAAGTACCTCATTAATATTAAGCAATGGAAAAATGTCAGTAATTGTTTTTTCATTTAATTTGCGAAAATCGAGTACCATTCGCCATTTTTTATTTCCTAAGGAATCAGCTTTCTTTGGTACAATCCAAACTGGAGTATTATAAGGAGATTGAGAAGGTTTAATGATTTTATTTTTTAAGAGTTCGCCTGTTTGTTTTAAAAGTTCTTCTTTATGCACAGGTGGAAATCGATATTGACGTGTAAATACTGGTTCTTCATCTTTATTAGGAATATTATGTTGGAGAACGTTTGTAGCTGTAAGATATTCACCAGGTAGATATTTAGGGAAATATTTCCGCGTATTCTGTTATTAATATTTCTAGGTGTTTTAATTCTTCTGGTTTTAAATGATTTAATCGAAGTGAATCTAATATTTGTTCAATTCTTTCTTTACCCGTTAATGTAGTATAAAATCCGATTTCTAATTTTTGTGAATACATAAAATTGTCTAATAATTTTTCTGCTGTATAATTTTGAATGTGGGTAAGAATTCCTGAAGTGGCCCCCAATTTTCTTTAGGGTAAGGAACGTAAATGATACCTAGTGTTTTTCATAGTCCATGACGGCACTAAGAAACCCCTAAAACGATTTTTCAAAATTTTAATTTTTTTAAAAGTTATAAACAATTAAAGTTTTTTGCACTTTTTTTTAAAAATTGAATATCTTGAAAAGTTCTGGACCGATTTCAATAAAATTTATATTTTCAGAAAGCTTAGGAAACGTACTTTCCATAAATATATGAAATATAAATAAAAAGTGTAATTTGTTTAAACAAATTATATTTTTTATTGTTAATTTTATAAATAAACAATGTTCTCGGTCGATTTTACCAATTTTTTTTATAGAATCATGAAGAGAGACTTTTCATGATTGTATAGCAAAAATAAAAAATTAGGATTCTCTAAAAGTTTAGAAGATTCAGTATTTTTAGTCCCGCCGCGCGCGAGCCGTCCGAGTTGATCACGCTCTCAGCGCAGCGCGTCTCTCGCGCCTACAGACTACCCCAACCCAAGAAAAATTTCTAACTACAATAGTTAATTAAAAAAATAGTTACTTATTTTATAATACGTATATTATTATAATTTTTATAATAATAATAATACACTCAGAAAACGAATTATTTGGTTCAAACAAATTTTGTTTAAATCAAACTTAAAATATCTTTGCTATACAGTCAAACATATTTAAGTTTAATTCAAACATATTTTTTGGTTCATTTAAAGAAACAATATATTCAATTCAAACATAAGTTAAGGTTGATTTTAAATTATTTATAATAAAATTTTAAGTTTGAATCAAACACAAAATTTTTAAACATAATTTTTGTTTAAATCAAAACAGAAAATATGTTTGAATTAAACATAATTATTCAAACAAATAATATTTTTGAATCAAAGCAGTAGATATTTTTTATATATTGGGATTAACCTTACAAACTAATTTCAATTAAACAAAATCATTTAAAATTATTTTTCTATTTGAATTAAGTATAATGTTCTCTCAGTGTAATAATAATAATAATAATAATAATAATAATTATTATTATTATTATTAATTAATAATCCTGCATTACAAAATAAAAAAGTCTATAACCCTAAAGCAAATGTTAGTTATAGACTTTTTTATTTGTAAAGTTGAATTGTAAGTCTATCTATTGTATTCATAAATAGTATTAGTTTATGTTTTTAAGGGCATGTGAAATCAGCCAACTTCAATTAATACATGTAATAATATTCCCACCGGTTTTCTTAAAAAATATTAAATAAATCTTGACAAAATATAAGAAAAATAATATTTTATTTATTGAGACTTGGATCTCTAGTCCAATTAATACAAAAATTTGTTTTTAAATAGGTATTATTTTTCATTGAATAAAAAGTTTGATATTTTTCGAGAAAAAAAAAAGAACACAAATTAACATTTAAAAAAATGAATAAATTTATATTTTTTTATTCAAAGTTTCATTTTTTTGATAGTTTTCGAAAAGAAAAGACAATCGAATAAAAATTGTCATTGAAAAAAATGAATGTTTAAATAGCAAAATATAAATTTATTGGGGCGGTATCGATTGCCCAAAATTCAAATGTATACAGGAGAACTGCACACGTTCAAGTGCACAAGGGAAAACTGTATACAAGCAGATTTAAAAAATAAAATCATTAAAATAAATTTAAAAACCGTCCAAGTTAAACTGCATACCGGTAAACTGACCACAGGAAAACTGCTGATTCCACATGCCCTTAAAAACATAAACTAATACTATTTATAAATACAATAGATAGACTTACAATTCAACTTTACAAATAAAAAAGTCTATAACTAACATTTGCTTTAGGGTTATAGACTTTTTTATTTTGTAATGCAGAATTATTAATTAATAAATAATAATAATAATAATAATAATAATAATAATAATAATAATAATAATAATAATAATAATAATATTTATTATTATTATTATTATTATTATTATTATTATTATTATTATTATTATTATTAAATTAAATTATTTATAATTTTATATATTATAAATTTAATATAAATTATTATTATTATTATTATTATTATTATTATTATTATTATTATTATTATTATTATTATTATTATTATAAAAATTATAATAATATACGTATTATAAAATAAGTAACTAATTTTTTAATTAACTATTGTAGTTAGAAATTTTTCTTGGGTTGGGGTAGTCTGTAGGCGCGAGAGACGCGCTGCGCTGAGAGCGTGATCAACTCGGACGGCTCGCGCGCGGCGGGACTAAAAATACTGAATCTTCTAAACTTTTAGAGAATCCTAATTTTTTATTTTTGCTATACAATCATGAAAAGTCCCTCTTCATGATTCTATAAAAAAAATTGGTAAAATCGACCGAGAACATTGTTTATTTATAAAATTAACAATAAAAAATATAATTTGTTTAAACAAATTACACTTTTTATTTATATTTCATATATTTATGGAAAGTACGTTTCCTAAGCTTTCTGAAAATATAAATTTTATTGAAATCGGTCCAGAACTTTTCAAGATATTCAATTTTTAAAAAAAAGTGCAAAAAACTTTAATTGTTTATAACTTTTAAAAAAATTAAAATTTTGAAAAATCGTTTTAGGGGTTTCTTAGTGCCGTCATGGACTATGAAAAACACTAGGTATCATTTACGTTCCTTACCCTAAAGAAAATTGGGGGCCACTTCAGGAATTCTTACCCATGTTTAATTTATTTTGCTCATTTTTATTTGATTCTTCAAGATTTTTCGATATTTGACATTCTTCTAAAATTACTTTTGGAATTTGTAACTTTACAGAATTAGATAATGTGTTTGCTGCTTTGACATATGCTTTACCATTATTATTTGTAACTAAAGCGTTTCCTATGTAAATTCCTTGTTCAGTGTCTAAAAGAGGGATGTAGCCTTCTTTTAAATTAGTATTCTCAACAAATAAAAATATGTCTGATATTGATCGAGGTGGTAAAATTATAAAATCTTTTGATGCAAAAGGGTACATTTTGTTTTTGACTTCTAAACATTTTTCTGCATAATTAATTTTAACATTGTTATCAGTGAAAAATTCTGAGCCTAAAACTCCACCTTCTTCTATAGGGACTTCGTTAGGTATAATATTGAAAATAGTTGGGTAATCGAAAATTTTTAATTTTATTTGTCCAATTGTATAAACTGGATGTTGGTTAATTCCCGTAAGTTGAAATTTTTTAAGTGTATTAACTGTCATTGAGGAATCAAGCATTTTTCTTTTAAAAGATTTAATCCTGCACCAGTATCAATCATTAAATGAAGTGGTTTTGAACAATTTTGAATAAAAATAGATGGAATAATATTTCCCTTGGTATAATTGATTTGAATCACTTCTAAATTATCAGATGCTTTTTTATTAGGAATATTTATTCCATTTTTGCCTGTCCCAACGCACCTGTTTTGGGATGGCTTTACTCGTTTCCCTGATTCTGTTTATACTGATTATTGGTGTAATCCACGTCAGTTCAACACAAAAAATTTTATTAGGTTTCGGGATTCGGTTGAAATTGGGTAGATTATATCCTCTGGTGGTAATAAATAAAATCCCTAAGCGATTTTAAAAAATTTCAAAAATTGGCGGACATATTGGATTTTTAATTTTTTTGTACTTTTTTTGAAAAATATATATCTCTGCTTGTTCTTAACGGATTTTAGTTTATGACCTCTTAAATTGTTCGTATTGAAATATAATTTTATTTAAAAAATTAAAATTAAAAAAATTATTTAAATTTTTTTGTTAAAAAAATTAATTTAATTTTTTGAAAAGCCATAGAAAAAATATGCTACCTTCAATTTTGATCATTTTTTTAATATTTGTAGCCATAAATGTGTTGAACTTGTCCTGAAATTTTCATCGTGGGACAGCCAGTAGTTTTTGAGAAAAAAAATAAAACGTAAATCCTCGCATAGCGCTGTAGCGCTCAGTTTTAATGCCGCACGATTGTAAATGGAATTTTAATGAAAGTACGAGTTTGTATTAACTCTAGAACTAAAATATGATTTTTTTATAGACTAACGAAAAACTGGGGTGGTTTGGTACCCCAGATTTGAAACAATTGTAAAAGTTCTCCTTTTTTGTAATTTTTTTAATTTGTCAACAATGTGGCTAATTTGAAAAAATTAAACGGATTTTAAAAGGTAAATAAAGAAAAACTGTAAGACCTCGGAAACTCCCCCGTAAAAAATAGAAACCTCCTTTGTAATAAATGATTTTGATTCTATTTTAAAATCATTTAACATTTGTATATATTGTAAATAATATTTAAATTTTCAAGTTGCCTTAATCAAAATAAAATTGTCTCTATTTACCTTTTAAAATCCGTTTAATTTTTTTAAATTAGCCACATTGTTGACAAATTAAAAAAATTACAAAAAAGGTAACCTTTTACAATTGTTTCAAATCTGGGGTACCAAACCACCCCAGTTTTTCGTTAGTCTATAAAAAATCATATTTTAGTTCTAAGTTTAATAAAAACTCGTACTGTCATTAAAATTCCATTTACAATCGTGCGGCATTAAAACTGAGCGCTACAGCGCTATGCGAGGATTTACGTTTTATTTTTTTTCTCAAAAACTACTGGCTGTCCCACGATGAAAATTTCAGGACAAGTTCAACACATTTATGGCTACAAATGGTAAAAAAATGATCAAAATTGAAGGTAGCATATTTTTTCTATGGCTTTTCAAAAAATTAAATTAATTTTTTAAACAAAAAATTTAAATAATTTTCTTAATTTTAATTTTCTAAATAAAAGTATATTTCAATACGAACAATTTAAGAGTTCATAAACTAAAATCCGTTAAGAACAAGCAGAGATATATATTTTTCAAAAAAAAGTACAAAAAATTAAAAATCCAATATGTCCGCCAATTTTTGAAATTTTTTAAAATCGCTTGGGGATTTTATTTATTACTACCAGAGGATATAATTTACTCAATTTTAACCGAATCCCAAAACCTAATAAAATTTTTTGTGTTGAACTGACGTGGAATACACCTAATTATATTCTCTTCGTCTACATTCACTAATAGTGTGTCCTGTTCTTTTACAATAATTACAAAAGTTTTGATTTTAAAATTGTTGATAATTGTTTTGATTTTAAAAATTATTTTGATTTTGGAAATTCTTTCGATTTTGAGAATTATTTTGATTTTGAAAATGGTTTCGATTTTGAAATTGTTGAAAATTATTTTGATTTTGAAAATTATTTCGATTTCGAAATTCTTGAAAATTATTTTGGTTTTGAAAATGTTGATTTCTAAAGTCATTTTGGGGTGATCTAGAAAAATGCATGTGTTGTGTGGGTTCCCTTGGTTGCCTATGCGAAAGGGAGTTCCCTCTTCTTGTAGTATCGATTGGTTCTCTCCAACCTTGAGGAGATACGGAGTGTTGAATTTTATACTGTGTTTCGTATTAATTTTGTTTTGACCTACGATATTTGTGTTTAGTGTGACCTCTAATTCCACAATTTTCACATATTATTACTTCTTCATTAGCAAAATTGACTCTACTTTGATTTTGTCTAAAAGAATTTGTTTTTCTAAGATCTGCTGCCGCATTTAATATTCTTTTAGCTTCAAGTGCTTTATTTGTTGCTTCTTTTAAAATTAAACAATCTCCTACGCGAATCTCTAATTCTGGACGTAAACCACGACGAAAACATGAAACTACATCTTGTTCTAAAATTTTGATAATGCTTCGTCTAATGTACCTTTATTTTTAAATTTATGCGCATCATAAATCTGATCTGCTAAATCTTTTATTCTATTAGCATAAGATAAAACTGATTCACTTTCCCACATAAATATATTTCCTAATTCACCTTGTAATTGATAAATACTTTTGCTTGGTAAATAGATTTTCTTTAAGTGATTCACGAGTTCTGAAATTGTAGTATGAATATAACCTGCAATTGCTTTTCTCGCTTCGCTTATTAATTTTGACCGAATTAATTTCACTAAATTTTCCTCTACTTGAGGTAGTGATGCACAACGATCCAAGATAGTTGGTTATTACGCTCGATATCGTTTGATATTACTAGTTAACCTTTAAAGTGCTATGCCGGTCTGACAGACCGCTATTAAAATTTTCTTTGCTTGTAACTTTTTTTCAAAGTATAATAAGAACTTGAACTTTTTAGTAGCTTCATATTTTATAAAAATCTGTTAGGAGACAACTTTTTCAAAAATTTTTATTCGTTAAATTTTATAATATAAATAAATATTTGAAGTATAGCGGTCTGTGAGACCGGGGTTAGCTTTAAGTGAAAGTATATTCCAGTATATTCCCATGAGTAACGTCTGCGCAACTTGACGCGCAGCTAGTTCTACTGACAGTTCTCATAGACTGCATTTATAAAATAAATAAATGCATAATACAGAAATGACTTTTTTTGTTAAAAAGTAAAAAATATTTACAATATAAAATAAATTTAAAAATTATAAATGACTAAAAAACTGTCAAAAGGGAATAGCGGTCTGACAGACCGGGGTTAGCACTGAGCGTGATTTTTCAACACTTAGCACTTTAAAGGTTAAGTTCAGGGCGATCATCTCGGATATTGTTTTGTTTTTTTCATATCGTCTCGTCTCATTTTATAAACAATTTCGAACGATTTTCTCGGAAGCTTCAAAACTGTCACTTATTTTTTGAAATGTCAAAGAATAAAGCAGAAAACTTCTTTTGAATAAATAAATAATTATTAAAAAATAATAAAATTGATGACACTTATAAACTTTATAATTAAATATAAATAATTTTTTTCCTTTAATACGTAATCAACAAATGGAAAATGATGTTCCACCTATAAAAAAGAGAAAGAAAAAAGGATTTTCATTTTACGGAAAGCAGAGAAAAAAATACTGTTCGTTTAATTGTGTTTAATGTTATTTCTTATTATTTGATTCTTATCATTTATGACTTATTTATGACTAGGTTGTTGTAGGAATATATTTTTGCTTCAAATAAATTTGTAAATTGCGATTAAAAAAATTTAACGAAATAATTTTTTAAAATAAAAATCCGAAATTGATATTTTAGAATTGTTTGTTTAATTGTTTATATTTATTTGATATTATCAACTTGATAGTATTAAATTAAACTTGATTTAGAATTTCAAAAAATTATTTTTCTGATATTTTTCACAGCAGTACCTACATATTTAAAGCGAAATTTTTGTTGTCTTACTTAAATTTTTAGTTATTTTTATTTCCTACTTACAATTACAAATTTTCAATATTGTTGAACTTTTTAACAAAAAGATTAACTATTTAATTTATATCTAACAGTATTTTTGAAAAATAAAACGTGCACTTAAATTTTACATTTTTTCTGAAAAAATGTAAATTTTGTTTACTTTTTTTATAGGGTAGGGTGGGGCATTACTATTCGCGGGGCGTAACTATTCTTTAGTCCTGGAGAGAAAACTATTCATCCGATTAAAGTTTTTTTTACAGTGTATACTTGTCATGTGAAATAAACATTGTATGCCAAATTTGAGCTTCTGGCGCCATCTATCATAGGAGTTAGGTACCCAAATGTGATTTTGACACACTCGCTTACTTGTTTTCACTCATTTAGTCTGCCATTGTTAATAGTGATAAACGGTGGGAAAAAATTTCGGGTAAGTGTTTTCTAAAGTCAAATTTAGTGCTGAACACGAATATCATAATGGATTTTCGATATTCTATTGTTCAAAAATTTTACAAGTGTTTTTTCAAAAAATGGTCCGGTGGGGCGTAACTATTCTTTCACTGACGACAGCGAAAACTACAAAACAGTGTATGTTTTTTGTGTGTTTGTTTTTAGGTTAGAATGGTAAGACATTGGAAAAGAAAAAATCCTCCAATTAACAAAGAAGATTTGGAAAAAGCAATTAAGGAAGTATCAAAAGGTAAAACAATAAAAGAAACAGCAAAAGAATTTGGTTTATGCTATGGGACTTTACGTTTTCATTGCATCAATATTCCAACTTGTGTAAGCAAACGACCAAGAGTTTTATCACCAGTTCTGCAAGAAGCATTGTCTGAGATAAAGGAAGGAATGAGTATAAATAAAGCGTCGAAAAATTTTGAATTAAACTACGAAACACTGCGTATTGCAGCGAAAAAAGAAAATGTTGAAATAAATAAATTTAGACAGGTTAGTATGAACGTTCTATTACTTTTTATTTTGGCAACAACTGATTCATTATTTTATTTTCAAATGACCTTTTTTTTAAAGGTTTTCACAAATGAGCAAGAAAATGCATTAATGGTTCACTTACTAAAGTCTTCTGAAATATTTTACGGTCTGACAACTGGAAATGTCCGTTCGCTTGCATACGATTTGGCCAAAAAACTTAACATCTTCATGCCAGAAAGTTGGAAAATAAATAAGATGGCCGGCAAAGATTGGTTGCAAAGTTTCATGAAACGTCATCCTAATTTATCACTTAGAAAACCACAATCCACAAGCTTAGCTAGAGCATCGGCATTTAATCAACACAATGTTGATTCATTTTTTCTCAACTTAAATAAAGTGATGGATGAGGTGCGGTTCGATCCTGGAAATATATGGAATATGGATGAGACTGGCTTATCCACAGTTCATCAGCCTGGTCGTGTTGTGGCACAGCGAGGCGCCAAACAAGTTAGCAAAATGACATCAGGCGAACGTGGCACTTCAATTACAATTGCGGTTGCAGTATCAGCTACGGGAAATAAGACACCGCCATTTTTCATTTTTCCACGTGTTCGCAATAAGCCGGAATTTTTGCGTAATGCACCGAATGGTTCTCGCTCAGCTGCAAATGGTTCTGGATGGATGACAAAATCCACATTTCTCGATTTTTTGAATCATTTCCAGAAAACTGCTCATTCATCTCCGCAGAACCCAACTCTGTTATTGTTCGACAATCACGAATCGCACATTTCAAGCGAAGCGATGCAGTTTTGCATCGACAATGGGATTCATGTAGTGTCATTTCCACCACATTGCACGCACAAGATGCAACCACTAGATCGCAGTGTTTTTGGACCATTTAAAAAGGCCATTACTGTAGCTTGCGATGATTGGATGCGACGCTATGTTACAAACATTACCATCCACAACTTAGCAGAAATTATAAAAGAACCATTTATTCGAGCATTCACACATTCAAATATCGAAGAAGGGTTTCGCTGCACCGGTATCTATCCGCCAAATTCAAACATTTTCTTTGATAGCGATTTTGCACCATCTAGTGTCACTGACCGACCACTAATAAATGTGACTGACATTGCAGCAGAATGTGATATTGAAGACGATTTGCAAGAAAGAGAAATAGATGGAGCGAATTTAATCGAATTAGACTCTCTAAATTTGGACGAAACTATTCAAAACATCATGCCGTTTCCGAAAGCACCAGCTCGAAAAGAAACTGCACGTGGTCGCAGACGTGGTAGAACCCAAATATTAACCAGCCCCGAAGTTATGGGAGAAATTCGAAGAAAAGAAGCGGAAATTATAGCGAAAAAACGTGAAATTGGACGAGGACGACCTCGTGGGCGACCTCGTGGAAGTGGGCGAAATATAAATTCAACTGCTGGCTGCAATTCAAATATAAGCCCTGAAATTGTAGAAGTAATTCTAAACGAAGAAGTGGAAATTACGGCGCAAAATCGTGGAACTGGACGAGGACGACCTAGTGGACGACCTTGTGGGCGACCTCGTGGAAGTGGGCGAAATATAAATTCAACTGCTGGCTGCAATTCAAATATCAACCCTGAAATTGTAGAAGTAATTCTAAACGAAGAAGTGGAAATTACGGCGCAAAATCGTGGAACTGGACGAGGACGACCTAGTGGACGACCTCGTGGACGACCTCGTGGAAGTATGCGAAATATTAGCCCAATTGCTGGGCCCAGTTCAAATATCAGCTGCGAAATTGGACGGGGACGACCTCGTGGTCGACCACGTGGAAGTGGACGTTCAAAAAAAATACCTTCATCTTCTGAGAGTGATTTGGATTTGAGTATGGAGGATAAGTGCTGCCTGTGCAATAAATCCATTTCTTTAGGACTTTCCTATCAAACATGCGTATCGTGTTTGGAAAAGGCACACGTTACATGTTCAAGAATTGAGTTAAACTGGGCTTGCGTCAATTGTGTCTTAAGCGACGAAGAAATGGACATATAAGAAAATTTTTTTTAATATTTTATGTTTTCTTATTTCTTGATATATTTTATACAATAATAAATTTTATTACTCTTGGTAGTAGTTTTTAATATATTGTATAACTACAGATAAAAATTTGATTTAATTTGGATAATAAAAACAATATTTATTGTATTTTTTAGTATTATATCAGTAATAGCTGAAAGAATAGTTACGCCCCTCGTTTTCTTCGACATCAAAAAAAATTTTTTTTCGTAAAATCGCTGTAGTTCGCAACAGAATTGAGCTACAGCAAAATAATACATGGCAAAATTGTAGCTAAGAAGTCAAGCTTTCAAACGGTTCTACTCATTATTTTTTTTTTTTTTAAATAAATTTTGTAGACTCAAAAATCCAAACAAGAATAGTAATGCCCCACCCTACCCTACATATTTAAATTTTGTAATTTTCCTATTAACTACCTATACAACTTCATATTTAACCTATTTTAAAAACGAGGCGCTCGAAATACTCGTTCGACGAACCGAGATGCTCGGTTTTCTGAGACAAAAGCATGTTGACAGTTCGACTGTCAAATAATTAAAAAAAGCGAGCATATCGTTCGTATATCGGATCGTATCGCTTAAATGCATCACTAACTTGAGGTAATGGTGATAACATTTGTCTCGCTTCACTACAACCGTCAATAAAAATCGATAATGGAATATTAGATCCATCAAAAATTGGCACTAATTCGAGTGCATCGCGAAGAGACACCTGTTGACTAGTGGGTAAGGACATGTTTGATTTTTTTTAATTTGGAAAAGATGCTAATTTTTATTTATTTGGAAATAATGTAAAAAGTGTATTTTGTAAAATGTATTTTTTTACACATAAATTATTTAATATAAAGAACATTAATTAAACCTTTAGATATATCTGTCTCTCTCTTTTAAGAAATGCTTTTAGAATTATACAAAGTTTATCGTTCACAGCGGATAATGTACTAAAAATTAATATTACAGTTACTCAATCTTTTTTGTTCACAACGGACGATGCACCAAAAATATTTAGACTATGTTACGTCTTAATGACAAAACATATTCCAAATAATTTATATATTTAATTTGTCCGGCATCAGTGATTCATACCTGATTTATTCACAGAGTCGAAACACTCTGATTTCAAGGGACAGGTTTTAAGAAAGAGTAACTGTTTAATTGAACTTATATTATTAAAGTTTTTTATTTGAATCTTTTACAATTAGAGTGAGAGAGAAAGAGTAGATCCAAATGTCATGTCTTCAGGGATACTGAAACAAATACGGACTTTGTAGAATCAATCAAGAATTTAGATGGGGACGAAATGTAAAAGTATTAGTTACTTACCTATAAGAATTATTATTAGAGACGTAGACCCCACAGGTGATACCTCGTACAGTGTGAAGTCGAAGAAGTGACGTCGTCTAGCGTAGACAGAGAAGGCAATAGATTTTCTTTGAAATATTTTAGGGCCAGCCACAGTGAAAGGTCTGGAGTCCAGGTGTCAAATTATTGATTTGACGTTGAAGTCGAAAATAATGCAGTCCTCGTCAAAATAGAGATGTGCGTCGTATTAGTAATTATCTCCTTGATTAAATTCTTCTTGAATGAGCTTGACTGAGACTTGAAGAATGCACTTTATACTTGAAGAGATTTTGGACTGACACGAAGAATACGTTTAAGGGTAATACACTTGTTAACTTGGTCGCAGTTTCTCGACTGATACGAAGAAGACGCGAAGTGGTGACTTGTGTCTAGTTATGTTGAAGGCTCTTCCTGGACGAATATACTTGGGGAAGATACACGACTTCTTAAGTTGGAGGCTGTTCCTGGACGAATATACTTGGGGGTGATCCACGACTTCTTAAGTTGGAGGCTGTTCCTGGACGAATATACTTGGGGGTCATACACGACTTCTTAAGTTGGAGGCTGTTCCTGGACTAATATACTTGGGGGTGATACACGACTTCTTAAGTTGGAGGCTGTTCCTGGACGAATATACTTGGGGGTGATACACGACTTCTTAAGTTGGAGGCTGTTCCTGGACGAATATACTTGGGGGTGATACACGACTTCTTAAGTTAGAGGCTGTTCCTGGACCAATATACTTGGGGGTGATACACGACTTTTTAAGTTGGAGGCTGTTCCTGGACTCAAGAATTCGGCAAGGGTAGCTTCTTATATACTTTTTCGTTTGGCGCCAAACCACCTACAATTTTATTGTTCCTGGGTCAATTCAATAACACGTGTAAAGGGGAGAACCAATAGGAAATTAGAAAGATAGACATGACCATATTTGACATCAGAGGAAGACTCCTTCGGATCAATATGTGCGTAGATTGGTCACTGCTTTAGATACTTAAGTAACCTTATAGAAGGGTGACAATCGTGGATGAACATATATAGAAAAGTCTGTCCAAGATGACACACATTTGAGTCGATATGTCTGGGGTACAAGAAAAAGGGAGGATTCAGATTCTAACTTTACAAAAAATTATTTTATAAAGATCAAATACGTCGCGATGACGTGACACATACATACAAGCAGACAGACAAACAGACAGACGTACTCGCCAGACCATGTTTTTTGGGTTTAGGGGACCCAAAAACATCGAGATTTCATGAAATTAGTAAAAGTCAATTTTCGACCAAAACTAATACTTTCTCATGTGATGAGCATGTAATAAAAACTAGTTTTTTGAAAATAACTCAAAAAGTTCAGGGTTTGGCAAAAAGATGTCAACAGCAAAGTTGTAGCTGATGCAAAGGCGAGAAAAAAAGTCTCTGGTAGAAAAATCGCATATGCAAAAATGTCGGAGATAATGGAGTCGGAATATTGATTTTTTGTCAAGAAAGCGCACAAAAAATATATATAGAGAGATTTTTCTGGAAATTACGACTTTTTTGTGTATAAGTATGTTTTTCAAGTATTAAGGGTGAGAAAATGTCAAAATCAATTAACTGACTTTTATTCCTTTTACAAATTCTATTTTCAGTGTTATTTTGGGATTTTTTTTTAGTTTTTTTGACCATTTAAGAGACTATAACTTCGAAAATTGAGTTTTTAGGAAAGAATTTTATAAAGAAAAGATGTTTGTATTTTCCTATTCTAAAAGAATATAAAGTTAATAGCTTTGAAATGTGAGAAAATTAAATTTTCAAAATTTTGAAACTATTGTAGTTTTTGTAATTTTCAAAGAAAATGGCTGGTTAACGAACTTAGTCTTCGTTTTTACACCAACTTTAAGTGTATTGAATTTAAAAACATTCTGATAAGTTTTTAAAGAGTTAACGTGGGAACAACATTTTGGTCTACAGACGGACATACATACATAGAGACAGACAGACAGACACACAGACAGACGTACTCGCCAGACCATGTTTTTCGGGTTCAGGGGACCCAAATACGTCGAGATTTTATGAAATTTGCAAAATTCAATTTTCGACCAAAACTAATACTTTCTCATGTGATGAGAATGTAAAAACTACTTTTCCGCCCGCTTACCAACAGCGGGCGGAAAACCTACTTTTCCGCCCGCCTCCATGGCCTTAGCGGGTGGAAAAACGACTTTTCCGCCCGCTGCTTTAGCAGTATTAAATAAATACTACTAATTATTATATTATCACTTTCTATTACTTCAAATCAAAACGGAGTCAATTTTTAAGTAAAATTTTATTGTTAAATTTATCAAAAATATTCGGACTCGCCTTAGTCTTAATAAAAATGTTTTATACACATTTAATAATTAGTGCATATTCATTTTTGAAGTTACGGATCCGTCTTGTTTATCGCGCATTTGGACAAAAAATATCGTGTGCAACTCGGGCGGAAATGTCAATTCTGACCTCTTACGATTGCCACACAATATACTATTTTGGCGTCAAAGTACCAATGACGCACAAATTAAAAAAATATTTTCCATAATTAATTCTTACAAATCCGTGTAAAAACAATAAAAACATGAAGGCCCAAAATAAATATTTGAATGCAATTTTTCTGGTAATTTTTGTTAACGGTTTTTTTGTAGTCGAAAGTGGAAAATCTGTGAATTCAGATACCTAGGTAAAGAATCCTTGGTTATGTGGGGATGACCGCTCTTGTTCTGGTCGATCCACTAAAAATCACTTCCGTCTTAATCTGGACTATTCTTCAACCCACGGAACTACCTATTGGCTTCGAACTTCGTGGGGTGAAGGTCCTATTATGTCGCTCACGCGACGCTTACGTGCCGTTTTTCTTCCGCACTATTTATTCTTGGTCCTATCGAGAGTCTTTTTGGTCTCCTCGAGGGCAGACCTAAAGACTCCGCATGCCCCGCTGCCTGCAACATGGTTCACATCAACCTTATCGCAGACTTATGACCGGCCTTACCGCACCTAAAGCACGCAGCCGATCTATCTACCGCCTTACAACCTTTTCCTATGTGACCGTATCCCAGGCACCTATTGCACCTGACGCCCATACATCTTTTTCTGATTGGACACGACATAATGCCCACCTTTATGCGTCCCAACTTTTCAAGCCTTGCAGCTTCTTCTAAGCTTGTGCCCACAACAGCAAGCTTTAAGCAACGCATGTTGGGCCCAAGGACCGTCACCTTTCTACAGGATGATGGTGCTCCTAAAATCTGCACCAAGGCTTCTTGAACTTTTGCGTTGTCAATAAGGCAGTCTAGGTCACGGATCTTTAGTGTGACCTTTCGACCCGCCATCTGCACCTTACCAAGGTCACCCCGGCCACCCACAATTCTTGTCACCTTCTCGGCGAACTTCTCCTTTCCTAGTGAGCCTTCAATATTTAAAAGAAGGTCACCTTTTTTTGTGGGTATTGCTTCCACCACTCTTGTCTGTCTGACATCAGGTTCAGCCTCTCTTTTGAGCTTTCCTAAGACATTAGCTAGGTACTTTACTGTCTTGGTTTTCGTTAGAATCTCTGTCAACCTTACGTGCAGACAGTTTTGGGAGATTTCATCTCCTTCTTCTTCTTCTTCTTAAGGTCCTTCGACGATTCAGGACTGCTTAATCTTCTTTTTTGAAAAAAACCATAGTAACGTTTTTAATGCAATTGCATTAAATCTATCTCTTCTGAGTCTACGGTCCTGTCGAGCTTCCTCTGACCAGACCATTCCTTGATAGAGACGTTCATCCGTCCTCTTCGCTTCGTCGTGCCTTTCTCTCACCTCCTGAATGAGCGATTTTAGACTTTTTAGTCGCTCCTTAATTGTTATGCTAACATTCTTCTGGATTGTAAAGTCATGAAATACTAATAAAGAATTTACTTTGGACGAACAAAAAAAAATAAATAAGTAAACTTGTAAAAGTAACCATTTTAACGATTTTAGGGTATTTTTGAGGTTAGGGCGAAACCAGGACCCATTGGTCAAATTCTGATGGCGGATTCGGATTTAGCGCATCAAAATACATCGGAATACATATGTCTCGACCCCAGATCAAGACACTTTGTTTTTTGTGTGGCTGTGTTACAAGTCCAAAATTTCGAAAATTCATGACTTGAAAATTTGGACAATTAAACAAAAATAAAAAATACGTCTTTGTTTATTTTCGATACAGAATAGAAAAAAAATCTTTTTGGACGATTTTAAGAGGTCGACTAAAATCTCACGTGGAATTGCCCATATATGTTTTTATCGAAAAAAGAATCGGTTACAATTTTCGGAAATAAAAATTTGGAATTTTAGAACGATTCCAGATAAAATTGCGTTAACGCAATTTTGACTCATGTTAGGTAAACCTAAAAGTGCTTAAAGACCACCGTGTAAGTTATCTGACAGCGGATACGTCAAATATATAGTGCGAATAGCAGCACCGCACTTAGAAACCGTAAGAACTTAAGTTCCGCGATAGATATATACGTTACCGTTTAATGTAACGCGTTTTTAAGATCACAAACCAAAAAAAAGTCGCTCTTACAATAACTAAAGTTATTCGGAAGTGTAAAAGTAGTGTAAAATTTAAGTTTTAAAAGGTTACTTTTTTTCCTACGACTTTGAACATTGAAATTGATTGTCTTAGTTTAATTAAGTGATAATTTTGACTCAAAAAAAATTGTGGTGGATGACATAAAAAGTTGCATGTCACCATGAGTGGACCACTGTTTGTAACCATGAGTGGACTGCCTGTTTTCTTCCATTTTAATGTCAGTTTACCATTTTTTGGATATAAATTGACAATAAATTAGTTTAAAACTATGATTTATGTTCT
Source organism: Leptopilina heterotoma (assembly GCF_015476425.1). Classification (NCBI taxonomy): domain Eukaryota; kingdom Metazoa; phylum Arthropoda; class Insecta; order Hymenoptera; family Figitidae; genus Leptopilina; species Leptopilina heterotoma. Next base: position 137,432 of record NW_025111050.1, on the reverse strand, counting down.
TTATTAATTTTTTTGTGACATTGATGTGATATGAGCCAAAATTGTTAAAAATGGTTTCACTTGCAAATATTGCGACACATACATGGTCTAAAGCTGCATAAGCATAAATTTTGTTTTAATATATCAGAAATATTAAATACATTAACGAATTTAGAATAATTTTTGCAATTTTTTAGGAGTGGTCCACTCAAGGTTACACTTTTTTCATTCCTTAAAAATTAGCTTTTTTAAAGTCAATTTTTTCTTTCAAATAAATAAAAATCAAAGCTAATATGGTATAAACACTTATCTAGGGATCTAATCTAAAGCTTGGAATAGAAACCTACGATTAATTTGCTTTCATAAAGAATTTTTTCGATAAAAAGCTTAGGCGGTCCACTCAAGGTGACATTACCCTATTTTGTTGTTATTAAGTTCCTTTTTAATCGCTTCTGCAAAAAAAATTAAAAATTGGTTAAGAATTATGGTCTTTAGCGACTTTGAAACATCACATGTCATTGCAGAAATTCGCATTTTGTTCCTGCACGCAATGACAAAAAATTCGATATTTCCATAAGTTTTAGACATACCATAGATTTTGAGGTCTTAAAAGACTCATGGAATCATGAGAAATGGAAATATCAACATTAGAAAAATAAATACACTTTTAATCAAAAAATTTGTTTAAACAATTTTTTTTTCTTGGTCATATAATTTTTCTATATGTCTTTATGTAATAAGTAATGTGTGTAAAAATCATTAAAATCCATTCACTTGTCTGTGAGACATGTCGTTTTCCAAATTTTGAAAATCCCGTAAATCCAAAAATTTGTTATATTTTCAAAAATTACTTCTAGTCATTTCATTTACATATATTTCTTTATCATTTTACAAATTTTTATTCAAATCAAAGAACTAGAGGACAACATTGATATTTTAGCCCTGGTTACACCCTGTTAATAATATTACAAAGTAACATTACAGTAGGGGAGTGTAAGGTATGGTGGCGAACACATTGTTTTTTGCATCTCTCTCTCAAAAATCAAAATTTTTTTCAAAATTTCTAAAAAGCAGATAGTTGCTGACATCTATTAACCATATTTCTGTCAGAAGCGGTTGGTAAAATTTAAATGCAGTGAAATTTTACAGCTCTTTATGCAAAACATTGATTTTTTTATTTTGGAAAATTGTAAGGTATCGTGGCCGATTGGTGTATTCAACTAAAACATTATGTAGATGTTAAAATAATTTATTGAAACTACTGGAAATGATGAAAAATAACAAAAAGAGAAAAAAACTGACGGTTTTAAATTATAGAAAAAAAGTTTCACTTCAGTTATTGTTACAAATTTTTACGAAATTTCGATCAATTGAAAATTCTTTAATTAAATGTAATTTGAATTAAAGTTTTTCAAAAAACCAAGTTTTGAAAAATTTTTAATTTCAGGTTTCGAACCAGTGAAACTAGTTAAAAATACTGACTTTACGAACCAAAACTGAAAAATTGCTGGCTATTTACAGACCAATTATTGACAAAAATATAATTAACCAGTCCGAGATATCGTTTCTTGAATATTATTTTCATCATTTCAATTATTTTATGGAAATAATTAAAAGTTTACGTAGAATCTTATTAAAATTTTCTTTAAATACAATTAATTATTAATTAAAAAATTTAATTAATTTCAGAAGAATATGAATAATTAAAATTTTTCAAAAATATTTGTTATTAAAAACTTCTAATTACTTACATTTATTTAAACTGATTTTTGGCTAAATTCCCTGATCTGTAAGTTGCATTACGACGTCTGGCTTTTTCTCACACAACACAATCGACGATTCAGTGGATCGAGTTCGCCAACCGCCATGAAACCATAGAAGGAAAAGAAATGATTAATTTTCATAGGAAAAAATTATTTGTTTTATAAATATAAAAAAGCAGTTTTATTACTTAATCATATTTAACGGACTTGAAGCAAATTTACAAGCAATAATTTCTTGATAGAAATTGACTTTCTGTCAAAAGTAGAAAAAATTTAAAGTTTTGTATTAAAATTCTGGGTAATTTAAAAATTTCAAGGCAAACAAAAAAGACATAAACATTCAGAATTTTCTTATGAATTATAAAAATGTAATTTTTTCCAATAAGTACTTTTAATAAAATTTCCAGACTTTCCCTATCTTGTGTCAAGCTTGATTTGCTTCATTTTTCTTATATGTACAAAAAAGAATAATAATTACCTGTAATACTGATTCGAATTCTAATTCCTTTTCCGAAACAATGTAACCCTTTATTTTTCTTTCAAAAAAGAGCTGAAAGAAAATATTTCCTAAAGTTTCCGGAGACTCGTGTCTCGTTTCCCCGGCATGTGTCAAACTTGACTCATCGTCTGGGTGGAATTTTAAACCTATAATATAAGAAATGTTTGTTAAAAAATAAAACAATTTAAATAATTAAATTTGTCTAATTATTTAATTTATCATTAATAGTAATATAATTATACAATTAATTTATTATAAATATTTATATTGAAAAAACAATTTTAATTAATTTTTTATTAATAGGTACTACTATTATTAAATAATTAATATAATATATTATATAATAATAATTATAATAATTATAATAATAATTTATAATTATATTATATTTATTATTATTTATTATATATTATTATAAACAATTATTAAATAAAATTAAATGTAAAACTAACCTTTATACGCAATTTCTTTTTCTTGTTCTCTTTGTTCCATTTCGTCTGTATGTAAACCTAAAAAATAATTCATTTTTCCTCTAAACTAATTAAACTGTTTATTTATTCACTTATTTATTTATTAAATAACAATGATAATATTAATTAATTGCTCAACACGTGTATTTACGTTTGACAGATCATCGTAAACAGCAAAACTGTTTTACCTACAAACTCTCTCCAACCCGAGTAACACAAACTATAGCAAATTTAGTCAAATGGCAATTTAGTACACTGGCAAGTTTGTCTTTTGGCCACCAAGCAAATTTAGTTTTAACCTTTATGGGACTGACGAGGTACCCGGGTACCTTTTGCATTTTAAAATTGATTTTTTTCATATTTTTTAAAATCGTAGCGACCCAGGGTTTTTTGACATCTCAAATTTATCCATATAAAGTGTTTTTACATTATTTATAATGTACTTTGTTTATTTATTTATTCTGAAATATTAAACAAAGTTTCTTCACCCATAAAAGGCGGACGAGGTACCCGGGTACCTTCTGCACTTTCATATTGGTTTTATTTATAATTTCGAAAATCGTATTAACCTAAGGTTTTTTGGCATCTAACATCTATCCATACAAAGTGTTTTGATATTGTTTATAATGTAACTTATTTATTTATTTATTTGGAAAAAATAAACAAAATTTCTTCACCCATAAAAGGCGGACAAGGTACCCGGGTACCTCTGTACATTTCAGGCTAATAGATGTTGAAATTTCTATTAAAAAATTATGAAAAATTTGAAAAAACAATTTTTTATAGTAATACACATAATTTGTTTATAAAATATGTAATTCAGTTGCTATAATTAATAATAATATCCATAAGAAATCGTCAAATTAAACATAGGTACCCGGGTACCTCGTCCGTCCATAGAAGGTGTTTTTTTCCTCAGTCCCATAAAGGTTAACACAAACTTACAAATATGTAGTAAATTATTCTAAATTATAAAATTAATAAAATTCATTTTCGGTCTCAAAAATAAAAATTAATTACACGAATGCACATCTTCGAAAGAATTCCACTGTACATGTAAAAATAATGTAACATTAACAAATAAGCAAAAAAATCATTAAATAATTTATTTTAATTATATTTATAATATAATTTTGTCATTAACCAACAGTGGAACAAAAAATGTTTTAAAAACTTGATTTTTTTATTTAACATAACCTTACTTTTTCCAGTTTTTTCTGGCTTTGAAGCTTCTTAATTAAATATAAATTATGTAATATTAGATTCGTAATCAGCGACCCCAAAAACCCCCGAGTAACCATTTTCAAGCAAATTTAATCACTTTTTAACAAATTGTCCACCATATTGGATCCGCCATTTTGAATTTTGAAAAAGTGATATCAGATTCGTAATCAGCGACCCCAAAAAACCCCCGAGTTACTATTTTCAAGCAAATCCAATCACTCTTAAAAAAATATGTCCGCCATATTGGATCCGCCATTTTGAATTTTAAAAAAGTAACATTAGATTCGTAATCAGCGACCCCAAAAACCCCGATTAACCATTTTCAAGCAAATCTAAAAACTTTTGAAAAACATTACCCGAAATTTTTTTCGGCCTTTTGCATTTTAGAAAAATGTCCATTTTCATATCCGCTATCTTGAATTAAAAAAAAAGTAATTATTGATTTTTATAGCTGAGAGTTCGAGGACGCGATATTTTGTGCTTTGGAGACCATATTCTTTAGTTTTCCATGTCAAAATAATAATTGAAAAATTTTTTTTCGTGAAAAAGTGTGTTTTTTTTCAATAAATTTGTTATAAATTTTTTTGAGCTAATAATAAACAAATTTTAGCTTCATATTTCAAAAGAGCGATAAATTTTACGTCGGAAATGAAAAGAGAGAGAAATGAAAGAGAGAAATCATGGTACATTTTGCGTCCTGGTGGGCGTTAATGGGTTAATTAAATTATTTATTTAATAATTGCAGCGAGATTGTTGCTGTCGAATTTCGCTACTCCACCCGAAGGATCTTTGGCTATATCTCACGAAACTCAACAATCGAGCCCAGTATCGCCTTTTGTAATCCCAACCGCACAAAAATCGAGAAAATTTGTAAATGATGGTCAATCAAATATTCCATCTCAACCAGGTAAATAAAAAAAATTATTTGCAGTAAATCTACTTTTATTATTGTTATAAAAATGAAACTGCTTTACTTAAATTACACTGGTTTACAGTGAAATTGTTAATCGAACGAAACAATTTTTTTTCGAATAGTAGGTGTTTTTTGAGTAAGAAAATCATAGTTTTAATTTTTTTCCCTCGTGCAGTTTTTCTGTAGCTTCAAAGAGGAACCGCAAAAAATGCCTGTTTTTTGCCCGTTTTTTGTACATCGACAATTATCACAAAACGTAAGTAAAAAAATTCGACCAAAAATCTTCTTAATCTGCGTGAAAATTGTAGTTGATCATAATTTTTGGTTTTTATTTAAGGGTAGCCAAACTCGTAATTCAACCCTCTAAAAATTGACAAATTATGAAATTCATACCACCATAAATTCAACAAAAATAATTAATTATTAACGGTAAAACTGATAAATAACGAAAATAAAAAATCCATTTCATAAAAAAACATTCTAAATTACCTAAACATCCTCAAAATGCTTTTCAACCCCCAAAAAACTACCCCTATTTGAAAAATTGACCAAAATAAACACAAAAAAATTATTACTCCGCAAAATCTTCACGAAAATTATAAATAAAATCAACTAACTAGTCAGACTTTAATTCCATGCTAGAGTTAATCAATCAACCCCAAAAAACTACCCCTTATTAAAAATTTTATTATATTCCACATTTAAAAAATTATTACTCCGCAAAATCTTGACGAAAATTATAAATAAAATCAACTAACCAGCAAGACTTTAATTCCATGGTAGAATTAATCAATCAACCCCCAAAAACTACCCCTAATTGAAAATTTTACTATATTATACATTTAAAAAATTTTTACTTCGCAAAATCTTAACAAAAATTATAAATAAAATCAACTAACTAGCCAGACTTTTATTCCATGGTAGAATTAATCAATCAACCCCCAAAAACTACCCCTAATTGAAATTTTACCATATAACACATTAAAAAAATTATTACTGCGCAAAATCTTGACGAAAATTATAAATAAAATCAACTGATCAGCCAGACTTTAATTCCATGGTACAATTAATCAATCAACCCCCAAAAACTACCCTTAATTGAAATTTTACCATATTACACATTTTAAAAATTATTACTGCGCAAGATCTTCACGAAAATTAGGAATAAAATCAACTAACTAGCCAAACTTTAATTCCATGCTACAGTTAATTAATCAACATCCAAAAACTACCCCTAATTGAAAATTTTACCATATTACACATTTAAAAAAATTTTACTCCGTAAAATCTTCACAAAAATAATAAATAAAATCAACTAACTAGCCAGAATTTAATTCCATGCTATAGAAGATCAATCAACCCCCAAAAACTACCCCTAATTGATAAATTGACCAAAATAAACAAAAAAAAATTATTACTTTCCAAAATCTTCATCAAAAATATAAATAAAATCAATTAACTAGTGAGACTTAATTTTCTTGCTAAAGTAGATAAATCCACCCCTTAAAAACTACCCCTAATTGAAAAAAATACCACAATACATATTAAAAAAATTATTACTCCGCAAAATCTTTACCAAAATTATAAATAAAATCAACTAACTAGCCAGACTTTAATTCCATGCTACAGTTAATCAATCAACCCCCAGAAACTACCCCTAATTGAAAATTTTACCATATTACACATATAAAATCTTTATTCCGCTAAATCTTCACGAATATCATAAATAAAATCTATAACTAGCCATACTTAATTAACTTGGAAAAGTAGATTAAGCAACTCTTTAAAAACTACCCCTAATTAAAAAATTTACCATATTACACATTTAAAAAAATTTTACTCCGCAAAATCTTCACGAGAATTATAAAGAAAATCAACTAATTCGCCAGACTTAAATTACTTGCTAAAGTAGATTAATCAACCCTCCAAAAACTACCACTAATTGAAATTTTACCATATTACACATTTAAAAAATCATTACTCATCAATCTTTTCACAAAAATTATAAATTTTATCGACTAACTAGTGAATATTTTTCAGAGTAATTATTTTTTAAATGTGAAGATTTTGCGGAGTAAAATTTTTTAAATGTGTAATATGGTAAAATTTCAATTAGGGGTAGTTTTTGGGGGGTTGATTAATTCACTTTAGCAAGTAAATCAAGTCAGGCTAGTTAGTTGATTTTATTCATAATTTTCGTGAAGATTTTGCGGAGTAAAAAGTTTCTAAATGTGTAATATGGTAGAATTTTTAATAAGGGGTAGTTTTTTGGGGCTGATTGATTAACTCTAGCAGGGAATTAAAGTCTGGCTAGTTACTTGATTCTATTTATAATTTTCGTGAAGATTTTGTGTAAAAGAAATTTTTTAAATGTGTAATATGGTGAATTATTTAATTAGGGGTAGTTTTTGAGGGGCTGATTAATCTACTTTAGCAAGTAAATCAAGTCAGGCTAGTTAGTTGATTTTATTCATAATTTTTGTGAACATTTTGCGGAGGAAAAAGTTTTTAAATGTGTGATATGGTAAAATTTTTAATAAGGGGTAGTTTTTTGGGGTTGATTGATTAACTCTAACATGGAATTAAAGTCTGGCTAGTTAGTTAATTTTATTTATAATTTTCGTGAAGATTTTGAGGAGTAAAATTTTTCTTAATGTGTAAAATGGTTAAATTTCAATTAGGGGTAGTTTTTAGAGGATGATTGATTAATTCTACCATAGAATTAAAGTCTGGCTTTCCAGTTGATTTTATTTATAATTTTTGTGAAGATTTTGAGAAGTAAAATTTTTTTAAATGTGTAATATGGTAAATTTTTTAATTAAGGGTAGTTTTTAAGGGGTTAATTAATATACTTTAGCAAGTAAATTAAGTCTGGCTAGTTAGTTGATTCTATTCTTAATTTTCGTGAAGATTTTGCGCATTAATAATTTTTTAAATGTGTAATATGGTAAAATTTTCAATTAGGGGTAGTTTTTGGGGGTTTATTGCTTAATTCTACAATGGAATTAAAGTCTGGCTTGTCAGTTGATTTTATTTATAATTTTAGTGAAGATTTTGCGCATTAATAATTTTTTAAATGTGTTATATGATAAAATTTCAATTAGGGGTAGTTTTTGGGGGGTTGATTAATCTTCTATAGCATGGAATTAAATTCTGGCTAGTTAGTTGATTTTATTCTTAATTTTCGTCAAGATTTTGCGCATTAATAATTTTTTAAATGTGTATTATGGTAAAATTTCAATTAGGGGTAGTTTTTGGGGGTTGATTGATTAATTCTACCATGGAATAAAAGTCTGGCTGATCAGTTGATTTTATTTATAATTTTCGTCAAGATTTTGCGGAGTATTAATTTTTTAAATGTGGAATATAATAAAATTTTCAATAAGGGGTAGTTTTTTGGGGTTGATTGATTAACTCTAGCCTGGAATTAAAGTCTGACTAGTTAGTTGATTTTATTTATAATTTTCGTGAAGATTTTGCGGAGTAATAATTTTTTAAATGTGTAATGTGGTAAATTTTTTTAATTAGGGGTAGTTTTTGAGGGGTGGATTAATCTACATTAGCAAGGAAATTAAGTCTCACTAGTTAATTAATTTTATTTATAATTTTGATGAAGATTTTGGAGAGTAATAATTTTTTTTGTGTTTATTTTGGTCAATTTTTCAAATAGGGGTAGTTTTTTGGGGGTTGAAAAGCATTTTGAGGATCTTAAGGTAATTGAGATTGTTTTTTTATAAAATGGATTTTTTATTTTAGTTATTTATCAGTTTTACCGTTGATAATTAATTATTTTTGTTGAATTTATGGTGGTATGAATTTCATAATTTGTAAATATTTAGAGGGTTGAATTAGGAGTTTGGCTACCCTTAAATAAAAACCAAGAATTATGATCAACTACAATTTTCACGCAGATTAAGAAGATTTTTGGCCGAATTTTTTTACTTACGTTTTGTGATAATTGTCGATGTACAAAAAACGGGCACTTTTTGCGGTCCCTCTTTGCATTTTCGAGGTGCGACGCCACTTAAACTTACCTGTAGAAAAATTAGCTTATCAGAATATAATAAATGAGGTATCATTGGAAAGGTTATTAAATTACCTTTCGATCCATAGGTCACAGAATAAAATTCAACAAAAATTGAGAGTTACAGTCGATTAAAGATGAAATTTCATGACAATTTTGATAATTTTTAGACATTTTAGTAACTTCTACTATTTTTTTCTACATCAAACATTAAAGAATGTTTAGGTTTTAATTTTTTTATTGATAGACTATATCATTACACAAATTTTGAGCCCTTGTGGACCTCGATTGGATAACAAATGACAATTCTACACTAAATTTAGTGAACGAAACTACATTCTTCATTTTTAGTATCCCTTAAACATTTGCAGCAAAAATTGAAGTAATAAAATTTAGTTAAGCTCTAAAGTTATTAAAATCACTAATAAAGGATTTCTGAAATCGTAGATTTCGAATCCAATGTTAGTTTTCTAAATTTCAAAATGGCGGATCCAATATGGCGGACAAGTTTTTAAAAATCGATTAAATTCGTCTTAAATTCGTTACTCGGGGGTTTTCAAGGTCGTTGATTACGAATCTGATGTCGGATTTCGAAAATTGAAAAGGATGGATTCATAATGGTGAACGAGTTTTTTAAAATCCATCGAATTCGCACCTAATGGATTCGCCATTTTTAATTTTTGAAATCTGACATCAGATTCGTAATCAGCGACCCCGAAAACCCCCGAGTAACGAATTGTCCGCCATATTGGATCCGCCATTTTGAAATTTAGAAAACTAACATTGGATTCGAAATCTACGATTTCAGAAATCCTTTATTAATGATTTTAGTAACTTTAGAGCTTAACTAAATTTTATTACTTCAATTTTTGCTGCAAATGTTTAAGGGATACTAAGAATAAAGAATGTATTTTCGTTCACTAAATTTAGTGTAGAATTGTCATTTTTAATCCAATCGAGGTCCACAAGGGCTCAAAATTTGTGTAATGATATAGTCTATCAATAAAAAAATTAAACCCTAAACATTCTTTCCTGTCTGATGTAGAAAAAAATAGTAGAAGTTACTCAAATGTCTAAAAATCATCAAAATTGTCATGAAATTTCATCTTTAATCGACTGTAACTCTCTCAATTTTTGTTGAATTTTATTCTGTGCCCTATGGATCGAAAGGTAATTTAATAACCTTTCCAATGATACCTCATTTATTATATTTTGACAAGCTAATTTTCCTACAGGTAAGTTTAAGTGGCGTCGCACCTCGAAAATGCAAAATTTGAAGCTACAGAAAAACTGCACGAGGGAAAAAAATTAAAACTATGATTTTCTTACTCAAAAAACACCTACTATTCGAAAAAAAATTGTTTTGTTCGATTGGCAAAAAAAAGTTTTTAATTTGTAAACCTGTGTTATTCATTTAATAATTACAGCGAGATTGTCGCTGTCGAATTTTGTCACTCGACCCGAAGGATCGTCGTCTATATCTCACGAAACTCAACAACCGAGTCCAGTAATATTTATTGGTTTATAATCCTGTCTTCAGCCTTACATACTTGTCTATACAAGTGTTTTTACATTTTCGAAATTCTCTTTAAAAATTTTCCTTATTAAACTTAATACTAAATTTTGCGTTTACAGAACGGCTTGAAATTAGGAGTTCTCGCATTTGCCTGGACCACCACCCGTCTAATGGGTTTTCTCGTCAGTGGAAAGGAAATTTGTAGAAAACCTCTCCGAGTACAACCGGTTTATCGACAGTCGAGTTCAAATAGTGTGTACCGGATAATAACACAGTGCAACACATAAAATGTGCACTAAGTTTTGGCTTCAGTTTCTGAAAGTACTTATTGAAACTAGCAAAAACCTATTTCAGTTTTGCTAGATTAGCTCGGATTAGAATTTTATCGAAATATGATTTTTTTAAATTTTCACATTTTTCAGTTTTTTTTTATATGGGCGGGTGGGAACGCTGGCTATTAAATGTTTATTAAAAAAATTTAAAATTATTACCATTTGAAAAGCAATAATTCCTCCTTAATTACTGACAATGAAAAAAAATTTGGTAGAAAATTGTTCGAGTCATGAATGTTTTTTTGTACTTTTTCAAATTTTTCGGTTTTTCTAATATACGAGCGGATGGGAACGCTGACTATTGAAAGTTTATTTTAAAAAATTCGCAATGGCCATAATTTGAAAAGCAATGATCCCTCTTTAATTTCAGATAAAGAAAAAAAAATTTGGTCAAAAATTGTTAGTTATGCATTTTTTTTTACTTTTTCACATTTTTCGATTTTTTGATAAGGCGGGTGGGAACGTAGGCTATTAAAAATATATAAAAAAAAATTCGAATGATCACAATTAGAAGAGCAATAATTAATCAGCGACCCCGCACGGAAAAAATTTCGGCGCTCTATTTGCACAACCTATAGTACAGCGGATGTATTATAGGTTAGGGGTAAATGCTTTCTCTTTTGCCAGCTTCGGGCGTGCTATAACTGGGGACCTATGTTGTCCCCGACGCATGGGATGTATGTTGTTCTTTATAAGAGCCATCAGTTTGACACATTCATTCGCACATTCTCACCGTTAACCTATAAATTCTTTTGTGGTTATTTATCAAAAAAAAATATCAACAATTTGAATTTACTAATATTTCATATTATAATAACAATAATATTTAGTATTATATACTTATTAATTATTACATTATAATAATTATTATTTTATTAACAATAGTAATAATAATATTGATATGCCAATATGTTATTTAGATATTTTTAAAAAATCGTAATTTTTAATGTTTTACAAAAATTTGAATAACTTCTAAAATAATGAACGCTTTTTAATGATCTTAGGCTTATTTTAAAGGTGATTTTCTACATAATGAGAATTAATTATATAAGCTCTAATGTGTAATTTTTTTCTTAGAACATGGAAGTCGTCAAACTTGAACAAAAAAAATTTTAAAAATTTGAAACAATATTATTAACAGAAAAATTATTTTTAAAATTCAAACATATTTTTTTATTAAATTAGCTTGAAAAATCTACATCATATCATGTTTTATATATTTTATATAATAGATTTTAGAACAAAAAAATTATTTTGAATTTCTTGAATTTTTTTGTCTAACTTTAACGACCTGCCTGTAAATTACTCTCATACTGTAGAAAATTACCTTAAAAATAAGCCTAAGATCATTAAAAAGTGTTCATTATTTCAGAAGTTATTCAAATTTTTGTAAAACAATGAAAATGACGATTTCTTAAAAATATCTAAATAAAATATTGTTTAAATGACTTCTGAAAGGTCTTGTGCTATTCAAAATTTTATCATTATTTAACAAATAATAATGTAAATGAAACTTTAATATTTATAGTGATAATTTTTTTTTAAAAAATTGGAAGAAATATTTGACTAAATAAATTTTTTTAGTAAAATTTTCGAATTAGAAAGTTTGTTTATGAATTGCATTAGGCACAAGTTTAATTTCTAATTAGTAATATAAGACAAATTTTTTTATCAATCACTAATTTAAAACAGTAAAATTATTGTTAATTAATTAATTCTTAATTTCGAAATATCTTCTTCACACATTAAGGAACATTCACTCGATGTGGCTTTACATATCCTACAGAAATATGTATCAATAAAACATTCTACACAACCAAAAATCCCATTAACACCCAGATTGTCTCCCAAAACTGAAATTAATTGAAATTTAACACGTGTCAATACGTTTTTAACATTTAATAAAATTCCCTTAGTACTTAAAAAATTTAATTCTTCGACTAAACTTTGAAATACTTTCTCATTTGAACTTTTTTTTTATCTTCTGAATGTAGTAGGGAATAAAAAATAATGCTTTTTAATTTTGAAGCTATGTCTGGGGGAAGGCAAGCAATTGTTGCGTAAACGGATGCAAATTTGTTGGTACCAGCATGACTTCCCAAAACATTTCCTACCTCTAAGTCATCATAAAAAATGTACAAAGGTAACACAATTTCATCAGCAAAGTTTTGAGAGTACTTTTTTCTCCATAAATTAGCTTGAATGATATTTGTTATGATATGAGTTTCCTTATTTAATTTTTTAATGTAATCTAATATTTTTGTAAACAAACCAGGTATTTCCAAAAATAACTTTAAACTTTTCCGTAGGGGAATACATACTCCATACAAATCTTCTGCTACAAGTACATTAAGATTATTTACTATTCGTTCTGTGAAAGTCCTACCAATAACAAATTCATTTACATCAATAAATCCTTTTTTTCTAAAAAATTGAAATGTTTTAGCTTCTGTATCTACTTTTTCAAATAATTTACCATATTTATCAAAACATTCGTTTATTTCAATTAACGTAGAATTAGCAACATTTTCCTTTTCTAACACATTTAAAATGTCTTTTTTTAATGACGGAATATAAACTTTACACGAAAAGTTATTTACAAACGTGATCACGGTGTCTACTATATTCCGTGGTAAATTTACATCTGCAGATAGCGCCAAAACGAATAAAATAATTTCATTCATTATTAAAACTAGATTCATGATGAATATATATATTTTTTGTGCGCTTTTTTAAAAAAAATCAATATTCTGACTCCATTATCTCCGACATTTTTACATATGCTAAGTTTGTTAACCAGCCATTAACTACACTAGTTTCAAAATTTTGAAAATTCAATTTTTTCACATTTCAAAGTATTAACTTTATATTCTTTTAGATTAGGAAAATACAAACAACTTTTCTTTATAACATTTTTTCATAAAAACTTTTTTTTTTAAGTTTTTGGGCCAGACAACAAAATTACTCTTTTGACCATTTTTTGCATTAACAAAATATTACAACAGTTAAAAAAATTATTAACTCAAAAAAACAATTTTATAAACAATTTGAATTATTTATATATTGTACCCTTCTAATTGCAATTAAACTTATAGAAAATGTTCTTAGTAGTTTTCTTCTTGAAGTTGGGCAAAAAAACATGAAGAAATTTTATAATTTTATCAATTTTAGCAACAGTTTAAACAAATAATTGTTATTTAGAAATGAAGTGCTGGCTGCAATAAGGGGACGAACGCGTTGTTGAAAGGGATAATACCAGTCAGGTAGCAGTAAGCGGCTCAAGGTTTGTCACTACTACCTCACTGGCAGTATCCCATCCAAGCCTTGCGTTTGTCCCTTATTTGCAGCTAGCACTTCAAATCACGTATGCAAAAAACTTGATACTTGTATTTTTAAAATATTGTACCTTCTTATTAGGCAAACCATTTTACTGCAAAGATAATTAGTGATTAAAAATATTTTCATATTTTCTAACAGCAAGAACAAAAATTTGCATTAAGTTCACTTAATCTGGCAATTATCAGCAAACAAAAATATGTGATGAGAATGTAATCCTTAAAGTCGTAGTAACTTTAAGAAAAAAAAAATGGTTTCAGGAAACGTATATAGGAAACAGAATAAAGAACGCAAATAATGCACATCGGTCTAGGACAACTGCGAGTAAAGCGAGCTATTTGCGCGCGAAGCGCGTTATAATCCTCGGAGCGCGCCCCGAGGCGCGCTGAAACTTGCGAGTGAAGCAAGCCCCCCGCACGAAGCGCGGATGAGAATGTGTCCGCCCGAAGGGCGGGCAGATTTTTAAACTAATAATTAAACATTTTAAATATTTTTAATATTTATAATCATTTAATAAATATATTTCATCGTTATTTTTCATTTTGAACTCAGTTTAGGCAGTGGCCCACAATTCCCCAACATTTTTAAAAACCATAAAATTGCACTCTTTGGTAAAACTGAAATTTCTTTTAGATAAATGATAATTTTTGTAAACTGACTGTGATATGTGTCAGTCTAGACCTTCTACTGACAAGAAAATTTTTTTTTGGTGTAAGATATTGAGCTGAGAAATAGTGCGTCCCACAATACCCCAATCTCCACTACTAATGTTTTATTTTTATTAATAGAAAAACTGGTTTTTTAAAATGAGAAAGGAGGGATATGAAAAAATAAATGACAAAATAGACAAAATAATATGCTTGACATGCATAATTATAGATTTAGAGTTTTTATAAAATAAAAATTCAAAAAAACAATTAAAAATAATTTTTTTTTGTTTAAACAATTTGTTTTTCTTGGTCATATAATTTTTTATATGTCTCTATATAATAAGTAATATGTGTAAAAATCATTAAAATTCATTCACTTGTCTGTGAGATATATCGGTTTCAATATTAAAAAAAAAATTTGAAAATCCCGTAAATTCCAAAAAGTGGTATTTTTAAAAATTACTTCTAGGCATTGCATTTACATATGGGGCATTTTCAGTAAATGTTTCACTTAACAATTTTTTTTATTAAAACAATTTTTTTCGAATTCTATATGAAAAATAAGTAAATACGTGTTTTTTATTTGATCAAAATTATAAGAGTTATGATTTTTTTAAATTTAACATCTTCGGAAGCAAAGGATATTTGAAACACTTTTAACTCCGTTATACCAAAAGATAAAAAATAATGTAATATATGAAAATGACTTGTTTTCTCTTAAATATTTCAAATATGTAATAAAAAATAACTTTAATAAAGCGAAAACATTAATTAAATTGAAATTTCGTCTAAAATGTGACTTTTCTCAAAAGCAAAGTAATTGATTTTTGATTTTTTTCTTCCATTACAACCACTGATAAATATATAAATTTTTCCCTCTTATGCCAAAGTGGTGTTCTTTAGGGTTCAAATTATATTTAAAATTATGTCAGTAGTTGCACAGAGTTTTATTCGATTTTTACACTTTTTCAAAATTTAACTTTCAAAAACAAAAGAAAACTAATGTTTTGTGGTTAAATTCTCAATTTCCTTCTGTAAAATTTGTGCAACGACTGATATAATTTTAAATATAATTTGAACCCTAAAGAACACCACTTTGGCATAAGTGGGAAAAATTTCTTTATTTTTCAGCGGTTGTAATGAAGGAAAAAAATCGAAAATCGATTACTTCGCTTTTGAGAAAAGTCACATGTTAGACAAAATTTTAATTTATTTAATGTTTTCGCTTTATTAAAGTTATTTTTATTACATATTTGAAATATTCAAGAAAAAACAAGTTATTTTCATATATTACATTATTTTTTATCTTTTGGTATAACGGAGTTAAAAGTGTTTCAAAAATCCTTTGCTTCCGAAGATGTTAAATTTAAAAAAATCATAACTTTTATAATTTTGATCAAATAAAAAAATAAAAAAACACGTATTTACTTATTTTTCATATAGAATTCGAAAAAAATTGTTTTAATACAAAAAAATTTTTGAGTGAATTTTTTACTGAAAATGCCCCATATGGTGTAATCCACGTCAGTTCAACACAAAAAATTTTATTAGGTTTTGGGATTCGGTTGAAATTGGGTAGATTATATCCTCTGGTGGTAATAAATAAAATCCCCAAGCGATTTTAAAAAATTTCAAAAATTGGCGGACATATTGGATTTTTAATTTTTTTGTACTTTTTTTTGAAAAATATATATCTCTGCTTGTTCTTAACGGATTTTAGTTTATGACCTCTTAAATTGTTCGTATTGAAATATACTTTTATTTAAAAAATTAAAATTAAAAAAATTATTTAAATTTTTTTGTTTAAAAAATTAATTTAATTTTTTGAAAAGCCATAGAAAAAATATGCTACCTTCAATTTTGATCATTTTTTTAATATTTGTAGCCATAAATGTGTTGAACTTGTCCTGAAATTTTCATCGTGGGACAGCCAGTAGTTTTTGAGAAAAAAAATAAAACGTAAATCCTCGCATAGCGCTGTAGCGCTCAGTTTTAATGCCGCACGATTGTAAATGGAATTTTAATGAAAGTACGAGTTTTTATTAACTCTAGAACTAAAATATGATTTTTTTATAGACTAACGAAAAACTGGGGTGGTTTGGTACCCCAGATTTGAAACAATTGTAAAAGTTCTCCTTTTTTGTAATTTTTTTAATTTGTCAACAATGTGGCTAATTTGAAAAAATTAAACGGATTTTAAAAGGTAAATAAAGAAAAACTGTAAGACCTCGGAAACTCCCCCGTAAAAAATAGAAACCTCCTTTGTAATAAATGATTTTGATTCTATTTTAAAATCATTTAACATTTGTATATATTGTAAATAATATTTAAATTTTCAAGTTGCCTTAATCAAAATAAAATTGTCTCTATTTACCTTTTAAAATCCGTTTAATTTTTTTAAATTAGCCACATTGTTGACAAATTAAAAAAATTACAAAAAAGGTAACCTTTTACAATTGTTTCAAATCTGGGGTACCAAACCACCCCAGTTTTTCGTTAGTCTATAAAAAAATCATATTTTAGTTCTAAGTTTAATAAAAACTCGTACTGTCATTAAAATTCCATTTACAATCGTGCGGCATTAAAACTGAGCGCTACAGCGCTATGCGAGGATTTACGTTTTATTTTTTTTCTCAAAAACTAGGGGAAGTGCTCCGGTTGTGGGCACCCTCCGGTTGTGGGCACCCCTACGTAAACTTCGACGGCAAGCAGACTTTACTGAACTAAGTATTGCAAGTCGTGTTCGTTGACAATACGGACTTTTCGTATTGATAACGAAACAAATATATGCATTTGTGTAATAGCTGTGAGCATGATAAAGAAAATTTGCATTAAATAAATAAAAAAGTAATTTTGTATTGTTTTCAAAGAGCAACATATGGGTGTAGATTCGTTCAGAAAAAAGGGTTAAATTTTTTCTTTGCAGTGTTGTCATTATATTTTGTGATTTACCTTCGTGTTTAACCAAAATCCTGCATCACAAAATGTGTTGGTCTTTTTAAAAAATGACTGTCATTCCCGGTTGTGGGCACCTTTATGTTAAGGAAGCTCTACCATCTGAGAATGATGAGGACTACTGTCTCATCTATCTAAACTTTCTGCCAAGGAAAGTGACAGCCGCAAACTCCATTAAATGCAATGAACATAGTCGTTCAGTGCATTCGAAGTGCGTTATGTTATGCGTACTAGCTACTGCACATGCAAGCATTATGCTTCTGTTAGCGATGAGCATAGTGTGAAAACGTGTCATCATTTTTGTTCTTTATCCCGGCTAATTCTCTTAAAATAAAGAAACTTTCATTTCTTCTTTATTTGTGTTGGTTTCTTTTAATATTTTTCCATTTTTAGCGGATTTTTCAAGGGTGCCCACAACCGGGTACAAAAATTTTTTTGTCAAAAAATTCCCATTTCACTAAATTTCTAATAAAACTTTTTTATTTAAAGGAATAAATTTAATTCCTTCACTAACAGTCACCTTAGACCTCTAGCTTTAAATTCGTACACATATATATTTGTATAATATGCACATGAAAAAATGTTATGAGGCAAAAACAAAAAGGTGCCCACAACCGGAACACTTCCCTTACTGGCTGTCCCACGATGAAAATTTCAGGACAAGTTCAACACATTTATGGCTACAAATGGTAAAAAAATGATCAAAATTGAAGGTAGCATATTTTTTCTATGGCTTTTCAAAAAATTAAATTAATTTTTTAAACAAAAAATTTAAATAATTTTCTTAATTTTAATTTTCTAAATAAAAGTATATTTCAATACGAACAATTTAAGAGGTCATAAACTAAAATCCGTTAAGAACAAGCAGAGATATATATTTTTCAAAAAAAAGTACAAAAAAATTAAAAATCCAATATGTCCGCCAATTTTTGAAATTTTTTAAAATCGCTTGGGGATTTTATTTATTACTACCAGAGGATATAATTTACCCGATTTCAACCGAATCCCAAAACCTAATAAAATTTTTTGTGTTGAACTGACGTGGAATACACCATATATTTCTTTATCATTTTACTAATTATCATTAAAATCGAAGAACTAGGGGATAACATTGATATTTTAGGCCTGGTTTCACCTAACATGATATGTGGGTGATTCTCCGCGTAGCGCACAATTTGGATTTTACTATTTTTGAAATTTTTTTTTCAAATTAAGTAAAAGTCGATATAGAATTTTAAAGTTCAATATTCAAGAACGAAATATTCGTGATGGGCCAGACAAAATAATTATAATTTTCTTTTTTAAAATAAACACCCATGTAAAATTGATTACACCATGACGCTCTGATTCGACCATGACGCACAAGAAAAACTTATTTTTTAAGCAAATTGTTATCGATTTCAAAAATTCTTTTTTTTCCCTTTTTTTGTTTTCATTTACTTTATACTACTAAACTTGTTTTGAGGTAAAATATAAATAATTATTCATTTTATTGCAAATATATTATGATTCGACCATGACGATTCTGTGATTCCCTATGCAACTTTCATGCTTGTAACACATATAAAAGAGAAAAATAAATTTTTTTATTAATTTCTTTTTTAGTAATTTACTTAGGAGAGTTTATTAATGCTTTTTATTAATGTTAAGTAATTTTTTGATTTGATTTTTTATGTAAATTAGGCAATTTTACAAAGTGATGATACCATGACGCGAAAACGAGGGACAAGAAATATCTACAAAAATAATTTAAAATAAATTTTTATTTCCATAAGTATTTTGTTTTTCTCAATTCTACTAATTTAGACAATAATAAAATGTCAATATTCATTATATTTATTATTATATTTTACTAAAAAAATAACATTTTATATATGAAATGGTAGTGGGGACTGATTACACCATGACGTTTTGGCACCTTAAAACAGATTTTCAAGTAAAATTATAAACTTTTAAATGAAAACGACTATAGACTTTTATTTGTTATCATGGAAATAAGTTATCCACGTTGAATTTATTAGAATATATGAAACTGATTTCTTAAAAAACATGAGGGACATTAAATTGTGCGCTACGCGGAGAATCACCCATATATCATTAGGTGTTACTTTAGAACAGACAGGGAAAAATTTAAGAATGACCTAAAATTAAGATTTTTTTTAATATATGTGAAATAGTACCTCTATTCATCAAAGACTTATGTTGCTCTGTGTGGTTACTTTTAATGGTAATACACTTCTTCAGAAATTCGAGAACGTCAACCCCTCGTTCTCTTGGAGTCATAAACTCAGATTTTGAGAGCTTCCACCATCCGTCTTTGATTATTTATGTTTTTCTTCGCTCCTCTTGTTCAGACAATCGCGTAATTTAACTGCTGTTTCTTTTCCTTTCTCGATAATCTAAGTTAGCGTTTTTTGCAAATCAGATTAATGTGTCTGGAATAAAAAAATTGGATCATAAATAAAATTGAATCATAAATGAGGCATTTCACGTCAGAAATATCACGATTTGCAAAGGGTCTGCCGATTTTCGCAAAACTTCGTGGGATTATAGTTCTATATAAGAGACTTCTTTCCCCCAAATTTAAAAAAAAAATTCAAAATTGTTGAAGATACGCCATTTTGAATTTTAATATTAATTTTATAAAATTTTAAATATCTCGAAATATTGTTTATGGATTTTTATGAAATTTACACATTTTTCAGGTAAAAGTATGTACTTTAGAATGCAAATAAAGTTAATAAAAAAAATTAATTTTTAAATAAAAAAATTTAAAAAAAATTTTTTAAACAATTTTTTGTTTATTTACTCCTCTCTGAGAAAAATGTTATTAACACATTTGGATTCCTTGTGAATTCACCTTTAATTTCATAAAAAAAATTGATGGAGACTCAACTGGTTCCGGAGATATTGAATTTTTTGTAAAAAAAAGCGTCGCCGCGCCATAGCACCATACTGCACAAGTCGCGTAGTACGTTACCGCAGTAGTGCATTGCTGCTGTAACTATGACTATTTTTTACAAAAAATTCAATATCTCCGGAACCAGTTGAGTCTCCATCAATTTTTTTTTTGAAATTAAAGGTGAATTCATAAGAAATCCAAATATGTTAATAACATTTTTCTCAGAGAGGAGTAAATAAACAAAAAATTGTTTAAAAAAATTTTTTTAAATTTTTTTAATTAAAAATTAATTTTTTTTATTAACTTTATTTGCATTTTAAAGTACATACTTTTACCTGAAAAATGTGTAAATTTCATAAAAATCCATAAACAATATTTCGAGAAATTCAAAATTTTATAAAATTAATATTAAAATTCAAAATGGCGTATCTTCAACAATTTTGAATTTTTTTTTTTAAATTTGGGGGAAAGAAGTCTCTTATATAGAACTATAATCCCACGAAGTTTTGCGGAAATCGGCACACCCTTTGCAAATCGTGATATTTCTGACGTGAAATGCCTCAAATGTCAATTCGTTAAAATGCCATAATATCATACCACTGAAGTAAACAAATCGTGGATGATTCCCCACAAATTCATGCCATAAACGATTATTTATTTCCGTATCATTATTTGTCCGTCTCTCTTCTCTAAAAACGGAGAAGTTTTCTGGAGTAGTAATGCGTAACAAATATTTTCGGTAGTACTCAATAAACT
Organism: Leptopilina heterotoma; assembly: GCF_015476425.1. Taxonomy (NCBI): domain Eukaryota; kingdom Metazoa; phylum Arthropoda; class Insecta; order Hymenoptera; family Figitidae; genus Leptopilina; species Leptopilina heterotoma. The sequence continues at coordinate 116,113 of NW_025111050.1, read as the reverse complement.
AGTCCAGAAGAAGAGAAACTGGAACAAGAGTCTGTTATTCCCCAAGAACAGGTACGCGATCTTCTGATTCTAATGATTGCACGAGAAATGTAAACGTTACTTCTATATATTCAGCTGGCAAAAGCATAGAGATATTATAAATTGAGTGGGGAAGATACACGGAGAGAAGATTCAACAGCAAACTACTGTGTACGCACAGCAAAATGCTGTGTATGCACAGCAAATCAACGTGTCAGAGGAGCACTAGACTGCGCATCTACAATTACACTGGAAAATACTGTGTCACTCACATGAAATCTTTGTGCCGACACAGTATTTTTGAGGTTTGTACAGAATAATTCACAGAGGGCGCACTGAATTTCTGATGCTCTTGACACTCTTTCAGTCTGCTAGACTATACACATTACTTTGCTGTTAAATCTTCTATCCGTGTATAGGGCCGACCGTAAGTGACGATAAGACGCTGGAAGAGAAAGAAAGAAAATCTAAACCGTAGCTCTGTCCTTGAGGGGCATGTGTAAATGCGCGAGAAACTGAGCAGCACACCTGATTTTCAAATTATTTTCAGGTACTATAATAATACTAGGTATTGTATTACTTATTGTTATAAATAAACAATAATAATACATTTTAAATAATATTTTAATAATAATAAATTTTTAAATCAATATGTTAAACGATTTTTAATGTAAAATACACTATCGGTCAAAATTGAGAGACCACCCATTTTCAGGTGAATGAAAAACGGTTTAAAACAAAAAATTTATTAAAACTAAAATTTTTTTCTGTTCTTTTTTTGAAACATGATAAAATTTTGAAAAGAACAAGATATTTCAGAAGTCGTGTGGCCAATATTTTATTTAGATATTTTTTAAAAATCGTCATTTTTAATGTTTTACAAAAATTTGAATAACTTTTAAAATAATGAACTCTTTTTAATGATCTAAGCCTTATTTTAAAGTTTAGTTGCTACACTATAAGAATTACGTATAGGCATTAACGTATAATTTTTTTCTTAAAAATTGCAAGCCGTCAAAGTTGGACCAAAAAAATTTGAAACATTCTTATTAACAGAAAAATAATTTTTAAAATTCAAACGAATTTTTTTTATTTAATTTTTATGAAAAATCTACACCATATGCTGTTCTATATATTTTTTAAAATACTTTTTAGTACAGAAAAATTGTTTCAAATTTTTTGAATTTTTTGGTCAAACTTTGACGGCCTGCATTTTCTAAGAAAAAAATTACACGTTAATGGCTATAAGTAATTCTTTAAGTGTAGCAAATAACCTTTAAAATAAGCCTAAGATCATTAAAAAGCGTTCATTATTTTAAAAGTTATTCAAATTTTTGTAAAACATTAAAAATGACCATTTTTTAAAAATATCTAAATAAAATATTGACCACACGACTTCTGAAATATCTTGTTCTTTTTATAATTTTATCATCTTTCAAAAAATAAAAATAAAATTTTTTTAGTTTCCATACATTTTATGTTTTAAAATGTTTTTCAATCACCTAAAAATGGGTCTCTCAATTTTGACCGGTAGTGTATAATAGAACATATAAATTTTTTTATTCAAACAAGAATTAACGTATTTATTCAATATTTTTAAACATCACATTGAATGACAGAGTCTCACATTTTAGTATTACATAATACATATTTATCACATGAATAAAATTTTTAATTCATAAATTAATTTTATAATTAGGTTTTGATTGTTGAACGTTAAATTAACGTTAAATCTTATGATATAAATATTTTCGCGTTTAAAAACTATTAACATTAATAAATAAAAGCTTTGAAGTACATAGTCTCATTTCAGTCACATATTTATCACATGAATTAATATTATATTTTGCAAACTAATTTTTAAATTATTAGTTTTATCTTTTTATATCTTTCCAAATATAAAATTATTGACCTTTGAAAATAGTTAACTTATTATATAACATTCGCACGCGAAATTTTGAATCCCAAAGTTTGTCACTTTCATGTAAAAAATTGTTATGCCTTATTCGGAAAAAATTTATTATAAAGTATCAAATTTATTACACGAATTTAACACCGTAGTGATACCAAGAATAAATAATAATAATGACAACAACGTAAGAAAAGGCAAAGATACAACTAAAAAAACTAAGAAAACAAATTGTATTTATAAAATTAATTGTAAAGATTTTTCTGCTAGTTATGTGGGTGAGTCAAAGAGAATGCTTGGTGTGAGAATTGATAAACACAAAAAATCAAAATATAATGTCATAGCCATTCATAAACGCGAATTCAATCACGATTTCGATTGGAGTGGTTTCTCAATTTTTGACAACGAACCTGTGTGACGGAAGGGACTGCTCTCTGAGATGATTCATATTGGACTACAAAAAAAACCTCTTAATAAAAAAGATGATATAAAATATTTATATAAACAATATTTGAATTTCTTTTCTAATAAATTTTAATTTGTTTTTAAAATTACTTTCTCAGTTAATACCAAATATAAATATCTCTGAGATCGGTCTTTACCATTTGGGTGTATATATGTAAATATGTTGTAGGCCGATAGACTTTCCAGGCCAGTAGCTAAAAGCCTAACTTCTTTTCTTATGGCCAGGCAGTAGACTAAACTAGGCCAGTAGCCAAAGAAATCGCTGATAGCTACTGACCTGATCATTTTTAAGCCGATAAAGAATGCACTGTTTAAACGATTAGTTAAGAGGTAAGGCAACTGTAGATTTTTCAAATCATACATTTTTTTTATTATCGAAAAAAATTTTTTGAACCTTGTAGAATATAGAGCAAAAGGTTTTATACGTGTCTGAAATTGATTTAATTGAAATTTCAAGCCCTTTTACCGAGCGCGCCGAGCCGTTCCGCAACGACTACCTGCGTCTGATGGCTACCTGTTGGGCAGAAACTGCTCAGATAATGATGATACAAATACAGAAGGATGTCTATATGATGCTTTAATTACAGATTCATGGTAACAAATTTTTAAAAGTTAAATTTTTCATTTTTTCATAGGTATGTTGTATATATCTCAAAACTTTAAACGCGTATTTCTCAAAACACGTTTTTTAAAATCGGCACGCAGCATAACTCAAACAATTTCCAATATTTTTAATCGGATTTTTTCTTACATCTTTATAATAACATTTCAAAGAGAATGACGTACAGGATTTTCAATAACTTAATTTAAACATTTGTTACGAACAATTTAGTGCTGTTTTTTTTTGTCAAAAAATGAATCTTTTTTCAAATGCTTGCCAATTTCACAAAAGTAAATATTTTTTAAATCCTTTACGTCATTCTCTAACTATTGTCATGTAGATAAAGAAATTTTTTTTTATTTTGTCCCGATTAAATTTTGCATCCTATGTGCTGCGTGCCGCGGAGCTCTTTTAAAAAAAGGCATCTTATTAAAATGTCCATAACTCCGCCATTTTGTATTTTTTGTTGTTGAAAATTTACATTTTTTTAGTTCAATATATGACTAATAACATACTACATTATTATAATTGTATTCGCTTTCCTTCCAACAAAGAAAATTCTTGAAAACTGGTCTTTTTTTAGCGTTTACAGTGGCCTTACCCCTTAATTGAGTTTATTTGTTACAACACGAAGAGCTTGAGTCGCAACGAGAACTGCATAAAATATGAGCCTTAAAACAGGCACATCTGTTTGTCTGGTACTGTTTATCACTTGTTTTACAGCTACATTTTTTGAAGCCTTGGCCTACACATACGGACTAATGTGCTGCAGCTTCGCGTAAAGATAAATGTTTGTCCGTAATTGGTACGATAAAACGCTAAATTTAATTTTTTTAAGTCAGTCCTTGGGAACAATCCTTTTAAAAATCCGTTTGATGAACCAATTTGGTAAACGTCATTTTTTATTTCGGATATGACACCAACAATGTTCTTAAAATCTAGTGGCCCACGGTCAACAGTTGGAATAACGAGAGACACTGAATCACCGACACTCAGGGGTGGAAATTGTTCTGCAGAAAATGATTTCATTTTCTCTGCTTCCAATTTTTGACGTTTGAAACAGTCATTTTGAACTTCTGCCATCCGCTTTCTTCTCATGCATAATGAGCAAATTAAGTCTTGCTTAAGATTTGTCAAGGGTTTACCACAATCATTATGAAGTTCCATTTCACAAATCGAACATACAAAAGGAATACGGCTTGTTGAATTTCCAATGATGGGTTCTTTATAAACAGAGCTTCTCTCATCCCCGTGGCTGGTTTTTAAAGAATATCCAGTTTTGTTTAAACTAAAAAAATAACTTTTTAGAAGAAAGTAATAATTCATAAATTCCCTGTAGAACGAATTTCGCGCATATTGTTGGAATGATCAACTCAAATGCAATGTTTTTGATGAACAATGTAAAAAAATTTCACCAAAAGATTCAGAGTTATAAGCAATTTAAAAAAAATGTTGTTAGAGTTGAACATGGTTGCTAGAGTTGGGCCACTATAGAAAATCAATGAAATATTTAGGTAAATGATTAAAAATGACCTTCAAATGATAGAATGACACTTGGGAATGAGGAAAGGAACCATGAAATTAAAAGAAAATCCCATATTAGGCATTTTCATATAACTTTAGATAATTTATTCCTTATGAACGAAATCCAAAATTGAAAAAATGAAAAAAGGTTATCAAAAAAAATTTTTTTCCTTTCTTCCCAATGGAAATTAAGTTTTTAACACCTCTTTAACCCTTTGACAGGACCGACAGACTAGCTCAGTCGGATAGATGCCTCGCTTGGCGGTCGTTTAAGGACCAAGGGTATAGTACCCTTGGTTCGCGCCCATTTGGCTTGGTATTTTTCCGGCACGTGAGACAATCTGAGCGGGAGGTTTGACGTCGAGGTATAATGATGTGCACCGTCGATTATTGTCCGGTACACACCATTAGAACTCGACTGTCGATAAACCGGTTGTACTCAGGAGAGGTTTTCTACAGTTTCCCTCTCCACTGGCGAGAAAACCCATTAGACGGGTGGTCCAGGCAAATGCGAGTACTCCTAATTTTCAAGTCGCTCTGTAGGCGCAAAACTTAGTATTAGGAAAATGTATATAAGAAATATTATGTAAGAGAAAAATGTAAACACACTTGTATAGCTAGATAAGCTTAAGACGGGTGTATAAACCAAAATAAAAAAATTAACCCCTTGACAGTCGATGACGTGTATACACATCATGGTGCAGGTGGGCTCAAACTGTCGATGACGTGTATAGACGCAAGCAGATTTTTGGCTACAAAAACACACAAATTTGACCACAAATTAATACTCAGGAGTTTTCTGGGTCGCTGATTACGAATCCGATATCAGACTTTGAAAATTCAAAATGGCGGATCCAATATTGCAGACGACATTTTTAAAAATTCATCGGATTCACTTGAAACTTGTTACTCAGGGGTTTTCGGGGTCGCTGATTACGAATCCGATATCAGATTTTGAAAATTAAAAATATCGGATACAATATGGTGGACAAAATTTTCAAAAATTCGTCGGATTCACTTAAAACTTGTTACTCAGGTGTTTTCGGGGTCGCTGATTACGAATGTAGCATCAGATTTACTTAAAACTTGTCACTTGGAGTTTATTGATATCGTAGATTAAAAATGTAATATCGGTTTGGAAAATGGCGGATCCAAAATAAGATCCAGTAATTTTGTTGATTAACGAATTAAATTAAAACGAATTAAAATTAATCAACAAATTAAAGATACGGACGTTAAAACATTATCAATCAACCAGTAATTTTTATTGATGTCTTAATCTTGATGTTTTAATTTATGTTATTGATGTCGTAGATTAAAATGTAATATCGGTTTTGAAAATGACGGATCCAATTTAAGAACAAAAAAATATAAAAAAACAAAAAAAATAAAGGAGTGTAAAATCTGACCGCATACCTCGATGTGGTACACTCTGGGGTCGTAAGTAACGTAGTATACTAGCAAGCTGACTGCGGAGGTAAAGTTTTGTATTTATTATCGTTTAAAAAGTTTTTCGTAATTAGCGAAAACCCTCTTGTAACGAGTTTAAAATGAATTTGATGAATTTTAGAAAACTTCGTCCGACATATTAGTTCCGCTACTTTGAATTTAAAAAATTTGAAATCAGATTTGTAATCAGCGACCCCGAAAACCACCCGAGTAAAAAATTGCAAGTGAAACGATAAATTTTTAAAAATGTCATCCGCCATATTGGATCCGTCATTTTGAATTTTTAAATTCTGATATCGGATTCGTAATCAGCGAATTCAAATACAATAGTATGCTCGTTTGCGCAAATTTTAGTTTTCTAAAAAGTTGGCAACATTTTGAGCCCACTGATGAGATTTTGGTCTTGACTGCGAAGGGGTTAAGTGAAAAAATGAATTTCTTTTGCAAGTACGCTTTGTAATTGCAAAATTTCCCTCACGGCCCAACTCTGACTCACGCGTCGTTTTGCGTCATACCGCACAGAACACAAACGCGTGACACAAACACCAAATTACTTTAAACATTTTCACATATCATCTGAGTGAAAAATTTCTGTAAATTTATTTTGTTTTAGCACATTTCTTCTACATTTAGTTCTCTTTTTTTGACACCACAAAAAAGTTTTTGTTGGCCCTATATCACAAAGTCACACAATACTCAAATATACGTTCGTATACTTAACTGCGACTCATATGAAAAGATGGCTGACATTAGTAGCATGAATTTATGTAAAAAGATAGTTGGCGCTAGTGCGATAAAACGAAATAAACGCGGTGGCTCAACCCTAAACCCTGTCTAACACTGACAACTCTCCCCTAATAAAAATAATGGAAATAATAATAAAAGTAATAATAAAAAAAATAATAAAAATAAAAATAATAATTTACCATTAAGATGGTGTGTCTACATTATATTCTAAAATTGACTGTATTAAGTCTTCTTCCGTATGCAGTGTATTTAAAATTTCATCGGGTAAGGATGTACTTTACAATCCACATTTGATTGGTTCCAGTACAGCTTCGTAAGGTGATCTTTTTAGTATTCTATGTCAGGATGTATTTTTTTGCCACTACAATACAAAATAGTTATCAATTTAAGTTGATATTACAACTTTAAAAACAATAAATATTAGACATTACAACGTTACAATAATTATATTATTAATTACCTGAACTTCATAACATCCTTCACTCCAATTTTTAGAATTATGATCTAACATTCACGCCCTCAACATGTTCTCAACGTCAGCATTGGCCCTTTCTACACTTCCTTGACTCTGAGGGTGCAGTCCCATGCTGAGCAGAAAACAGAATGCAAAGCACAATTTCGTGAGTGCCAGAGAAATAGTCAGATATCAATATCCTTTCCACTCTCACGAAATTCTGCTTTGCATTGTGTTTGCTGCTCAACATGGGACCGTACCCTGAGGGTGCCTAGGTCGCCATGGACTATTCGTGTATTAGCCCAGAGAGAAACAAGTTCATGGATAACAGCGGCGACAAATTCTCGGCCATTATCGCTTTGAAGTATTTGAGGAGCGCCCCAAGTGAAGAAAATTTTTTGCAGTTCTTGTGCTACGTTAATTGCGTGTTTTGATTTTATCGGACGGAGATGTATAGTTTAGTAACCATTTATATTCGCCATCAGGGCACGATTGGAAGTCTACGAGGTCATGTACTCGCATGTTGAAACCACCCGAAACAATTGGCTTTACAACAATGCCAGTTTTTGGAGCTGCATGCTTTCTGTCACATGTTTGGCAAAACGATACGAACATTTGGCAGGCTAGTTTTGAAATTTTCCACTTATTTTTTGCATAAAACATTATTTTGTCTCTTCCACCATGACCTGTTCGAACATGTGCTTCCAAAAGCTTGTCGTAATAATCTTCGATTGTCAAAATAAATATTAATGGATCACTACTGTCGTTTCTTTTCAAAATTACATGCGAGTTTTTACCAATTTTCACAAGTTCATACGATTTATAATAATGATGATGAGGATTTTTTTTCACGTTATCTTCTACACTTTCCGAGAGACATTATTTAACTACGTTAAATTCGTGTACTTCATTCCATACCGAATTATTGCTACTAGAATTATTTTGATAATAATTAATTAACTTTTTTTTTAAAATTCCGCACGATCCACAATGTTCTCCATTATATTTACAGCGACTAGTTCCAACTATATTAATTTAGAAACTAAAATTTATTTTTAAAATTATTCTACGTGAAAGTGTAAAAACAAAAGGTATTTAATTTCATTATTATACAAATTCTAATATTTACATTTATTAACGCGACTTAATTAATAATATTAACAGTTTCTAACGGCTAATAAATTCTAATAATTTCTAACAGGCCAATAATGTGATATTCGACTAATGGCCTGATTTTTCTAGGCAAATAGACATTGCAAAAACATATAAATTACATTTTATCTACTATCCGGCCGTTAGAAAAGAATTTAGGCTTTTAGCTACTAGCCTGGAAAGTCTATCGGCCTACGATATATATGACGGGTTCCACGTTAAGTGACCCAGGTCAAAATTTTAAATATTTGGGATCGGGTAAAAATTATGCAGAAACAGTAGTCCTATTAGATACAATTAAAAATACCAAATATTATTAATTTATTTAAACAAATATAAAAACTGGAGGGGGTCAAAGTTTAAATTTTTGGTCTAACATGGAATATTTGAAAAATTTGTAGTTTCTTTAAAACAAAACGAAAATACGTTTTCTATTTTGGGTTTTGCTGCTGTTTTTCAACACTTTCTAATGGTGTAAACAAATGTAGAGAAAAAAAATGTTTGACCTTGAAAAATTAAATTAAAAAATAAAATTTCATTTTTTCATCAAATGGACAGTTTTTATTTTTAAAAAAAAATTTTTATCATAAAGGTGAGGTTTTTTCCTAAAAAAAATGTATAGGTCAAAACGTGGGACAAGAACTTTTAACTGGTCAAAATAAACATTTACTTCTGCAATCCACCGCCCCTGCTCGTTGTTGGGCTATATATTGTTTATAACAATTGAAATAGATTATTTTATGCTTTATTAATTATCTGGTGGTCATATTCGATGAATTTAAATTTATTTAGATCATGTGCATCAACGGAATAAGAAAATAAACCTCCTTTTTTAAAAAAGTGTATTAATTTGTTAACTTTGATTTAAAAAAAATTATAAATAATTATAATCTCCAAAATCGGCCTCGAAGGATGTCTTAAGAATTTATTCCTCTTTAACTTAAGACAAAGAACACTCAAATCGGTTAAAAATTGTAAGCTATAGACATTTTTTAATAGTAAATTGTAAAAAAAATTCCACTGTGGGACGGTGCACGGCAGAAGTAAATGCTTAATTTGACCAGTTAAAAGTTCTTGTCCCACGTTTTGACCTATACATTTTTTTAGGAAAAAACCTCACCTTTATGATAAAATTTTTTTAAAAAAAATAAAAACTGCCCATTTGATAAAAAAATGAAATTTTATTTTTTAATTTAATTTTTCAAGGTCAAACAATTTTTTTTCTCAATTTTTCAAGTGGCCGGTTTCACTTATTTTGACCCATATATATATTATATATATTACTTATTGGGTCAAAATTCGTTAAGTGGGCAACTAATTTTCAGTTGGTCAATATTTTTCATAAAATTTATGTTTTTCTGTTTGAAATAATAAATAAAAAATACAAGTTGAACAGTTTTGCAAAATTGGTTTTTTTGTTGTACATATTGTTAAACAAACTTTTTTGCATGAATTTAGAAAAGTTTTTTTTTTTTAATAAAGTAATAGGTAAAATTTAAAGATTTTTGGTATGATTATATAAAGATAACACGATTTTTGATTAACATTTTTCATTTTAAAATTTAACGTAATTTGATACACTGAAAAAAAAGTGTTGTTGAATCAAATATCTCCATGCTATTGAATTCCCCGTCATTGATTCAATGACACATTTACTAATCGAAAAGTATATTGCTTAAAATGAAAAAATGAAACTGTTTAAATTAAAAGTACGGTACTGTAGAATTAATGATATTGTGCAAATTGTTTCTGTAGTTCATCTATACATAGCAACAGAATAATTTATTGCTTCTTTGACATTATTCATTTGAAGCATCTAATAGATAAATTTGAAAAAAATGCATGTAAATTTAAATCAAATGAAAAATTGTTTGCTCTAAAGAAGCGCGCTCTGAAAACGAAAGCATATGCTTTCGTTTCAATGAGTGGTGCTATTGCGGACTGCCTATAGCATATGCTATAAAAATAAGAACACTATGTTTTGAGACATTGACAGGTACTAAATTTATTGAAATACTTACCCACATATATTTATATGTTTATTAAACCTGTCGTTTTTGAGATTCCAATATAAAAAAGTATTATTTAAATTCTTTTAATTAATTAATGACTAGTTAAATATAAATTCCCTATATAAATTCCCTTATATACGCGAAAAATCTCGAGCACGGTATTTAACCACAAAGTAAGTGCCCAACGTTGAGAAGCGGATGTATTACATTGCAGCGCGGCGGTTCTCGTCTATCACGGAAGTTAAGCGTCGTTGGTCGCGGTTACTAAATGGATGGGTGACCGCTTGGGAATAGCCGTATTTTTCTGACTAAAAAAGATAAGTGTGTTTGAATGTGTATGTGTGTGTGTGTGTGTTTAGCCGTTGGAAAAAATGAAAATAATAATAAAGATGTATATGTTAGTGTGAAAAATTGAAAAAAAGATGTGTATAAAAAGTGTTGTGTTAAAGGTGTGAGAATTAATTATAGTATATAAAAAACATGTGAACAAAAATTCCCTTTTTTCAATGTATCGTTGGTATATATTTAACCACATAAAAGAATTGAATTAACAGTATGGTGTTATTCAATCGATAGCAACAACTAAAAAAATTAAGAGTACAAATTTTTGAATCATAAAAATGATGCTTTTAAATTTAAAAGTTATAGTCATTGACTCAAAAGCATATACTGTTAAATTAAAAAATGTTGTTTATTGATTCAAAAGGATTCACCTTCGAATTAACATAGTATGCTGTCAATTTAAGAAATATGCTTTTGTTTCAAAGAAAGTGATACTATCGAATCATTAGAATCGGTGCTTTCAAAACAACAGCATATACGTTAGGCAGCCCGTTATGACACTATTCAATGAATCAAACCCATATGTCATTGATTCAACAGCATTTTTTTCTCCGTGTATAAAATTATAAACAATTTATTTAAACAAATGAAAATAAATGCAACTTCTCGATCTGTTATTTTATTTTTCAAAATTGAATATTGTTCCTTATTCGATGCCCAAGTATTACCAAAAAGAAAAAATTGGTATTTTACATTTGTTCAAAAGAATTTAATAATTATGTTAATAATAAGCATTAAAAAATCATAAAATCTTAAAAATATTTTTTTAGCTTCATTAATTAACAAAATTAATTAAAAAAACCTATTAAAATAATGTTTGAGTGTTTCTGATGTATGAAAAAAGTATAACAATTTATTAAATTGTTTAAACAATTAATTGTTGTTATTTTTTTAAATCTGCATTTAGGGCTGGAAACTTCTATTTTTTTCTCAATAATTGTGTAATTTGTCAAGAGTAAAACATCTGGTAATGCTAAAAAATAAATTTATTAAACATTGTTTAAACAATTAATTGTTATTTTTCTCATAAAGTGTATTTGGGATTAGAAATTTCTAGTTTTTTCTGTATTGTGCATTTTCTTGTAACTACCACATTTAAGTATCAAAGAAAAACAAAGAATTAAATATTTAAACATTGTTTAAACAATTTATTCTATTAATTCTTCAATTTACTGTACTTAAAACTATAAAATCCTAGTTTTTTCTTAATTGTGACATTTTTTATATAACTTAAACACTTAAGTATAATAGAAAAACTAAAAATTTATTATTTAACCATTGTTTAAACAATTTATTAACATTTATTTTATTATTTTTTTTATTTAATTTTTTCAGTTGATTGAATTTAGAAAAAACTAGATATTTCTAGCCCTAAGTACACCTTATGAGAAAAATAACAATTAATTATTTAAACAATGTTTAATTAATTTATTTTTTATTTTTTATCATTACCAGATGTTTTACTCTTGACAAATTGCACAATTATTGAGAAAAAAATAGAAGTTTCCAGCCCTAAATGCAGATTTAAAAAAATAACAACAATTTATTGTTTAAACAATTTAATAAATTGTTATACTTTTTTTATACATCAGAAACACTCAAACATTATTTTAATAGGTTTTTATAATTAATTTTGTTAATTAATGAAGCTAAAAAAATATTTTTAAGATTTTATGATTTTTTAATGCTTATTATTATTAACATAATTATTTACTTCTTTTGAACAAATGTAAAATACCAGTTTTTTCTTTTTGGTAATACTTGGGCATTGAATAAGGAACAATATTCAATTTTGAAAAATAAAATAACAGATCGAGAAGTTGCATTTATTTTCATTTGTTTAAATAAATTGTTTATAATTTTATCAAATTACGTTAAATTTTAAAATGAAAAATGTTAATCAAAAATCGTGTTATCTTTATATAATCATACCAAAAATCATTAAATTTTACCTATTACTTTATTAAAAAAAAAACTTTTCTAAATTCATGCAAAAAAGTTTGTTTAACAATATGTACAACAAAAAAACGAATTTTGCAAAACTGTTCAACTTGTATTTTTTATTTATTATTTCAAACAGAAAAACATAAATTTTATAAAAAATATTGACCAACTGAAAATTAGTTGCCCACTTCACGAATTTTGACCCTATTATTAAATATAATAATCAATAATTCATTCATTCTGTTTGTCCACATCTGAAGTTTGACTTTTGAAAAAAAAGAAAACAAAACCATACGGTTTTGTTTTCTTTCTTTAGAAAATATTGTTTGACAAATAGAAAATATGCAGGTATTTTTCATGATTTATAATAAAATAATATTTGAAATTGGAAAATTAAAAAAAATTTTTAAAGTTATGATTAACAAATAAATTTTGTTTTTTATACGCTTTTTATAAGAAACTTCGTTTGACTGATCTAAATTATACAAATTTGTATGCTTTTTATTTATAAAAAATATTAGAAAATTGTTAATTGTTAAGAATTATGATTAAGAAATAAGAAATATAAGGTAAAGGTCTCAATTATGGGACAATTTACAATTTCGTCCCTATTATAAGACAGTATTACAAAAAATAAAATAAGTACAATTAAAATTGGTCATACGAAATTTCTACTTATTTCAAAAAATTTTACACTTTATAAGAAAAATTATTTGTGTATAGCATTTAATTTACTAAGAAATTTTTAATTGCATTTTAGCTTTTAAATTAAGGTAAGCCAGGTTTTTCGTCAGACTGCCGTCTCACATTAGGTACACTTCCCACACAGCACATGATATTTCCTGAACATTTCACTGAAAGATTGAAATATTTCAGTGCAAGGTTCTTGAAATATTGCTGCAAATTTAAATAAAAAAAAAAATAAATAAATAAATAAATAATAAATTGCCTATATGAAATATTGACGCGAAAGTTTAGAAAATATTTTGGAAATTTCCAACTTTAATTATGCGCTCTGGTCGAACTCAGTTTCTATGGCCTGTAGAGCTCCGCAGTAGTTTTTGGCTTACTATATCCTATGGGTTTTAAAATATTTCAGAAAATTCCTATTGGTTTCAGGTGTTTAACAAATTTCTTAATTTTATGAAATATTTTCAGAATATTGCAGAATCGTCATGTGTAATATTGCAGGAATATTTCAATGAAATATTTTCTAAACTTTCACATCAATATTTCACGTAGGCGGACATTTTCAATTTGCAGCAATATTTCAAGAACCTTGCACTGAAATATTTCAATCTTTCAGTGAAATATTCAGGAAATATTTAGGAAATATCATGTGCTGTGTGGGTTATTATTTGCATGCCCCTATTATTAGACACACAGGAAATATCCCAAGTAGAAATGTAATACTGGCATAGTACTGATCTTGTACTGACTGCCAGTATTGCAGTACTGACTCCAGTACTAAGTCAGTACTGGGAAAACCCTGGCTGGTAACGCTGTCCAGTACTGATTTTTACCGGCGGTCAGTATAAGCTCCTTATTTAATTATTAAAGCATGGGGAGTAATTTATTGAATACTAATAATTATTATTAGTATTAATTATTATTAATTAATTATTAGAATTCCTTTTATTAAAATAAGTTTTAAAAAAATATTTTTCTTATTTTTTCATTATTTATTTAAATCTTATTTATTTAAATTAATGACTAAATTATTATTATTACTGGTTATTAATTATTTAAACTTATACTTTATGTAACACTGTTAAGAATTATACACAAAACACTTAAAACTAAGACGGAAAAATATCGCACGCACGGGGGACCGAACCCTAGACCTCGAGGACGCAAGTCGAATACACATACCGCATAGCCACGCAAGCTCGGGAGTTATCTCGCATAAACTTCCTTTTGAATACATATATCTTTATATACATTTTATCAAGTCATTATGTAGTAATTAATAGATACATCATAATAATATATATACAGCTTTAAAAAATAAAATTTTTTTTATTATTAATAATACGTAATAATTCTAAAAATAATTAATTAATAATAATTTATTATTATATTATTAAAATATATCTATTAGTTAATAATAAATTAATAAAATGTTTGATATTATTGTTGATGAATAATGTTTTTACAAATCTTTGCAAATATTTTAATTGTTAATAAATCAAACGATGTTTAATGTTTAATTACATTATAACAAATTTTGATTGTTTTTTTAACTCCTTCGCAGTACTGATTTAGTGTTAAGCCAGTTTTCTGCCAGTACTGATTTTAGAACTTTTCTAACTCCGACATAGTACTGATTCGGTTTTGGAGTCAGTATACTCCCAGTACTGATCGGGTTCCGAAAGTCAGTACCGACGGTCAGTACTGAGTCAGTACCATGTCGGTGTTTAACTCCGTCCTATCTCCGGACATTTCTACTTGGGATACAGCAAACATAACCTCAAATATTTTCAGTATTTTCGCATTAATTTTCTACCAGAAAAATTAGTTTTATAATTATTTATTAAACCAGAATTTGTTTATTGTATTTTATTCTTTATAATTAATATTCAAATTATTGAGATAAGTCAATAGAATTCTAATTACTTATTGAATTAAATAAATGTCTCATAATAGGTACATTCATTTTGGGACACCCGTACATACAAGAAATCATCGTCCCATAATTAGTGCAGTGCAGAGTTTCAAAATTTAATTAGTAATTAATTAGTTGAATTTTTTAGTACTGCTTAATTAAAAATTTTTTTTCTCGAGTTCCAGTTGACGGATTTTGAAATTAAAATATGGGTTTTTTTCGTCTCGGATTGTACTATTTGAATATATTTTTTGTTTTTAAATTTTTTTATGTTTTATAATTTTTTATATAATTTGTTTATAAAATGTTAATAAACAAATATGTTCTTCACGTCCTAACAAAAAAATTAAAATTTTATTCTATTCCTTAAATGTCTCCGAGTGTAAAACCGTTTCGAGAAAAAAAAACCTCAATTAGAAAAATGTTATTAATTAAAAACTGCAGCTTTCTAGAGCTTTATATGATGACGTTAAACTCGCCCCGCGCACATTGGAATTTTTTACAATTTACTGTTTAAAATTGTCAGGAACCTACAAATTTTATCGGATTTTCATGGATTTGGTCTTAAATTGAAGGGAATAAAATTTCTAAGAGATTCCTCTAAACCAATTTCTGAATTTTAAATTGTTTATATTTTTTTTGTTATTCAAAGTTAATAATAAATTTACAATATTTTTAGAAAAAATCATGTTAATTTTTTTATTTTTTCGTTGCAGATGATTGGAATCAATTTAAATTAGTCTAGCATGACCACCAGACAAATAATAATGTATAATACAATTTATTTAAATTGTTGCAAACAATGTTAATTAACAAATAGATAACTATTGTACTTTTTTATAAAAAATTTTTTTTTTGCAGACAAATTTATGTTTATTTAAGTAATCTATGTCGATTTTGGTAAAATTTATTTTGAATTTAACAATTACCATTGTTATTAACAATTACATGAAAAATAATCTAGTTATCAATAATCAAGTAGAGCCATTTATTTGTTTAAAAAGTAAATAATTTGTTTATAACAAATGTAATTACATTTGTTATAAACAAATTATTAATTGTTTGTGCTAATAAATTTTTAAAGTTTTTGAAAGAATGTACATATTATATAAACATTTTATGTTTAAAAAATGTTTACAAATGTCAAAGAAACTTGATTATTGTTCATGTAATTGCTCATAGCAATGGCAATTGTTAAATTCAAAATAATTTTTACCAAAATCGACATATATTACTTAAATAAACAAAAATTTTTGTGAAAAAAAAATTTTGTATAAAAAAAATTTCTATTTGTTAATTAGTCTGAATTGGCATCTTTCTGCACCCAACCGACGATATATTGATAAATGTATAACTAATTTTAAGAAGAATTTGAACTATTAAAATTTTGAAAAAATCTAAGTTTTTTAAAGTTTCTAATTACATTCATTAAAAATTGAAAGTTTATGAAATTTCAAATTAAAGCCTTTTGAAGTTCATCTATTTTTGAAAATTGTAAACTCAATTCTTTTAAATGGCAATTAATATTGAAATATTTAAATAAAATTATTCAATAAATAATTTATAAATAACAATAATTGTATGATTGTTTTTCAAGAATAAAGTTATTTAAAAAGAAATATTACTGTCGGAAATAGAAAAATTTGAAAGTTTTGTATTAAAATTCTCGGTGATTTCATAGCAAAAAAGAAACAATTTTTGATTTTTTAGGTCAAAAAATTGAGAGTTTCCGGGCAGCGATTTTTTTTGAAATTGTGTAGGATGATTAGGAGACTCACTAGGAGTCATTTCCAAAAATAAAATCCTTGGTCAATTCATAACTCTAATTTTTACATTTATGTTGTTGTCAAGTTGGTCTAGTTTGCATACATATTGTTGATATTTTAAGTTTGTAAAAAAATGTAATTTTTTATGATTTTGAGTTTTGATATTTGCTTTCTGTTGTGTTTGTGACTTTTCTTTTGATATCTGTTATATTAGTTAAATCTTCTATTTAAAAAATATTTGGAAGGGGTTGTAAAAAAAACCCTTAAAATCGTCTTAAAATGGATTTTTAAGTGAAAATTAGTATATATATATATATAATACATATTATATATATATATAATACATATTATATATATATATATTATATATATATATATATATATATATATATATATATATATATATATAATATATATATTTTTTTTAGTATTCATATATTGCTGAAAACGTTGAACGAAAAATTTTTGGTGGACGAAGGAAGCATTTTAATATAATATAAGATTTTTAAAAAATTGTCATTTTCAAGGTCTTACAAAAATTTGAATAACTTCTAAAATAATAAACGCTTTTTAATGATCTTAGGCTTATTTTAAAGGTCATTTGCTACACTAAAAGAATTACTTATAGGCATTAACGTGTAATTTTTTTCTTAAAAAATGCAGGCAGTCAAACTTGAACCAAAAAATTTTTTTAAATTTGAAACATTCTTATTAAGGGGACATTCCAGTTCAAAATGTCAAAAAAATCGATTTTTTTTGTTTTTATTTTCGGATTTCTTATAGTGTCGAGAATTCTTTCCTAAAATATTATTGCAAAATTCGAAGTAAAACAAAAGTTGTACATCCTTATTCTTCGCCATGTCAAAGATATTTTTGTATGCGGATAAGCAATCGAATGATTTAAATGTTTTCTTATTTGCATTTTTTAAAAAAGACAAACAAAAATGTATTTGGTGTTGCTGATCACAAATTAGATTTCAAAATTCAAAATGTCGGATCCAATATGGCGGAAAAGAAAATTTTTTTATTTTAATTTTTTTTCGTCCACTATATTACATCCGACATTTTTAATTTTAAAAAAATGATGTCATATTCGTAATCAGCGACCCCAAAAACCCCCTCGTAACGATTTTCAAGCAAGTCCGATGATTTTTTTTATATTTCGAAACTTAAACAAAAACTTTAAATGCGTTTTTCTTAAAATGTCTTTTTATGATCTGGTAAGAGTGATATCTCGAGTTCTTCTGAAGCGATTTTAAAAAATCAAACGGCTTTTGATTCAGCGTCATCATGCCTATAAGTGGAACCTCAAAAACTGGAAAATTTTTAACTCCCTTTTTTATAAGAGAAATTCTGAATAAAAACACCTTTTTTTGCATATTTTGGGAAAAAAATACTCTAAAAAAAGGGGGGGAAGAAAATTTCACTTTTTTGAGGTTCCACACCTAAAGAAATATCTAACGAAGAGAATGTCACTTCGTTTTTGGTTTTATCTGTTTTAGAAAGTTTGGAATCGATCTTACCACCGAAAATGGGCATTTTTGAAAATGGCGTATATCGCCGCCATTTTGAAATAAAAATGAAATAATTTTTTTTTTACAAACTCTTAAATAAATTAATTGTTACATGTAAAATAAATTTTTTAAATAAATGTCATAGTTATTTTAATAATATATACTAAAAAAAGCCTTATTTTTACCTGTTTTGAACTGGAATGTCCCCTTAACAGAAAAATAATTTTTAAAATTCAAACGTTTTTTTTTTTTAAATTTTCTTGAAGAATCTACACCATATAATGTTTTATATATTTTCTAAAATAGTTTTTAGTACAGAAAAATTGTTACAAATTTTAAAAAAATTTTTGGTTCAAGTTTAACGGCCTGCATTTTTCAAGAAAAAAATTACACGTTAATGCCTATAAGTAATTCTTATAGTGTAGCAAATGACCTTTAAAATAAACCTAAGATCATTAAAAAGCGTTTATTATTTTAGAAGTTATTCAAATTTTTGTAAGACCTTGAAAATGACGATTTTTTAAAAATATCTAAATAAAATATTGGCCAAAAGATTTCTAAAAGATTTTGTTCTTTTCAAAATTCTATCATCTTTCAAAAAATAAAAATATTTTAGTTTGCATACATTTTATGTTTTAAAATGTTTTTTAATCACCTAAAAATAGGTGGTCTCACAATTTTGACCGGTAGTGTTCTTTTAAATAATTTTTTATGCCTATTTTAATTCTAAACCTCTTTGTCAATTAAAAATTTTAAACCCTGTTTTCAAAATTAAACTGTATTTTTCAATTTTTACAAGAATACCACTTTTTTATTTTTTCATAATTTTCATTAGAAAGCGGTGAGGTTTTTCCAATTAATTATGTGTACTTTGAAAATTGATGAACAATGAGTATTCGAAAATTTTTTTTTAATTTTGAAACACTTTTTGATTATTTTATTTAAAGTCCATTGTTGTTAAAAAAATTGTACTAAATAATAATAATGTAATTAATTAGAATAGTCATATAAAAAAATATAATAATAAATATTTTCCTTAAAGTTTTAAACGTTCAATACTAACCAAGTAATTTCTTATCGCCAAAATGTTATGAAATTACTGGAACGAAAAGAAAAATATTGTCATTGCGAACATATATTTATAGTCAAAAATAATTTTTCTAATTAGAAAAAACATTTAGTGAATACAATTAAAGTAAATAAAATTAATCAAAATATATCGTTGCTTATCTGTAGGTTCTAAATCTTAGAAACATAATAAGTATACTACATTGAAAATAAATTATATTATTCAAATAACCGATTACTTGATTATCAAAAAAATACCTATTCTTGAGTTAAATTATTTTTAATTAATTTAATTAAGTGGTATTAGCTTCAATTACTGAAATTATTGATTTAAATACAACTTAATTGACATAATTTGTCCGTCATATTAGATTATCCTTTTTGCATTTTTAAATTTTGACTGCATATTTGTAATCAGAGACCTGAAAAACCCCTAAATAGCGATAGATGGGACGGTAATTTTTTTTTTTAAATTGTCATCCGCCATATTAAATCCGCCCTTTTAAGTTTTGAAATTTTGACCCCTGATTCAAAATCAGCGACTTAAAAAAACCCATAGATAACGATAGATGGGACGATAAATTTTTTTTTTAATTGTCATCCGCCATATTGTATTGGTTATTTTGAATTTTAGCATTCATACATTGGATTCGTAATCAGCGACTTAAAAACCCCCTAGATATCAATAGATGGGACGATAACATTTTTTTAAAAAATTGTCATCCGACATATTGGATCAGCCATTTTGAATTTTCGCATTTTGACCTCGAATTCGTAATCAGCCACCTAAAAAACCCCTAGATAGCGATAGATGTGACGATAACATTTTTTAAAAAAATTTCATCAGCCATATTGGATCCACCATTTTGATTTTTAGCATTCTGACCTTGGATTCGTAATTAGCGACCTAAAATACCCCTAGATTGCAATAGATGAGACAATACAATTTTTTTTATTGTCATCCGCCATTTTAAATTTTAGCATTTTGACCTTGGATTCGTAATCAGACACCTAAAAAACTCCTAAATATCGATAGACGGGACGATAACATTTTTTTAAAAATATTGTCATTCGCCTTTTTTAATTTTAGCATTCTGACCTTGAATTCGTAATCAGCTACCTAAAAAATCCCTAGATAGCGTTAGATAGGACGATAACATTTTTAAAAAAATATTGTTCAAAATGTGACCAAAATAAGAGAAAAGTAATATGAATGTCCGGGAGAGATGGCCAAATGCACTTTTTACAAAATGCAAATTTTGAGATTGTTCCTATGAAAATATTTTATTTAATTTTTCGTTACTTTGAAGTTAAGTGTTCAATGTCTAATTATGTATAAATGTTTAGATATAAATAGCTTTTTTATTTTTGAATTTTCCCAGAATTTTTCACGAAACATTGTCAACTTATTAGTAAGACCCTTCACTAAATGTGAAGCTGAAACCTACCATATCGATCAAGTTTCAAATTCCAGAAGTACCGATATCTTAACCTAGACGTCACCGTCAAAACAATAATAATTGGAAAACAAATTTTAAAGCTATGAAAAAATGAGGGATTAACTCTGCTGGGGCTCGAAACCTAGCTTTTTTATAATTTTTACAGTACTTTCAAAAAACTATGGCCATCTCCCCCGGACTTACCCTAAATAAATAAAGATAATAAATTTGTATCAAGGTTAAAATAAAATTTTAAAATTAAATCACTGGATCAAAAGAATGAAGAAGGAAAATGCACAATCTGCAGTGAACAGCAAGTCGAAAAATTATTCTAATGAAGAACTGCAACACGTCAGGACTTATTTGGAATTTAGAAAAATACCATAGTAATACTTACAAAGATATTTATGGATGCACGATATCAGACTCTTCTAAAAAGAAGGTTATTCTTTTAAACTTTTTTAAAATTAACAAATTATTCTAAAAACATATTATATTTTTTGAAAATCTGGAAATTAAATCTTAATTTTTTCTAAAATTCTTTTTTACTAGTTATTTTTCAACATTTTATTTTTAATAATTTATCTTTATCCACACCATAAATATTTTAGAAGCTAGCTCCGGATTAGTAAAAAATCTCCGAGCAGTATTTCCATTATTCGATGTTCCAGAGCCTTGCATTGGTACCTATATCTAATATTAGTTCTGTTTCCTTTTCAAATTCTTTGAATATTTGATTTTTATCAACTTTCACCATTTCTTTTTCCTCGTTTGATCTTGCTTGCCATTTGCGAAATCTAAGATGATAAGCAATGTGAAGAATGCATTCTAAGAATTGGATCCAAGCGTGTAATGTGGATAGACCAAATTCAAAGTTTTCTTCCGTCACTAATCTTTTTTTCACTTAGTCAAGATTATTCATCCGTTTAGGTGTAGCTCCACAGATATAGCATGTTGCTGCTAAAGGAGTTTCTGTTAGAGTTTGACAGACTTTACCATTTACCATCGTCAATTGCATATCAGCCTTCACCAAAAAAGTACTTTTTTCAGTTACAACTAATTGTTTTATATTACTTTTTAATGCTGATACAATTGAGATTGTTTGCTCTTTTGTTTTTGGTGAAAATTAATATTCCATTAATCTAGAATATAAAGGTGAGGAAAGAACAGGATTTTTCTAAATTATCTGCATTTGATAATTAACTTCTTCATTGTTTTGCAAATTAGGATTTTCAACAGATAACTGTAATGGTACCATGGAGACAGTAAAAATCGACTTATCTGAACATTCTAAATCTTTTTTTTTTTTGCTTAACCCATTAACGCCCAACAGGACGCAAAATGTACCATGATTTCACGACTCTTATTTTGTATGTAATAATTAGTTAAAAATTTTAGGAAATACCATTTCCGACGTAAAATTTATCGCTGTTTCTGAATATAAAGCTAAAATTTGTTTATAATTATCTCAAAAAAATTTATAACAATTTTATTGCAAAAAAACACACTTTTTTATGAAAAAAAATTTTTCAATTATTATTTTGACATGGAAAACTAAAGAATATGGTCTCCAAAGCAAAGAATATCGCGCCCTCGAACTGTCAGCTATAAAAATCTATAATTACTTTTTATTAAATTCAAGATGGCGCATATAAAAATGGCCATTTTTCCAAAATGCAAAAGGCCGAAAAAAATTTTCGGGTAATGTTTTTTAAAAGTTATTAGATTTGATTTAAAATAGTTACTCAAGGGTTTTTGGGGTAGCTGATTACGAATCTGATGTTACTTTTTTAAAAATCAAAATGGCGGATCAAATATGGCAGACACATTTTTTTTATAAAGTGATTGGATTTGCTTGAAAATAGTTACTCGGGGGTTATTGGGGTCGTTGATTAAGAATCTGATATCACTTCTTTAAAATTCAATATGGCGGATCCAATATGGCGGACAATTTTTTAAATAGTAATTGTATTTGCTTGAAAATGGTCATTCTGGGGTTTTTGAGGATGCTGATTACGAATTTAACATCAGAACAATATTAGGTTTATCGTTGCTCTTACCACAAGGAGGTCGACGTGCAAAAAAGCCACTTTTTTTAAATTTTATTTAAAATTTTTTTTTTTGGATTTTGCCTCGAAAAATATAGCCACTATCATGCAAAGTGCAACAAAAGGACATAAAAGTTGTACATTCAATGTGGCATATATATGTGCGTCACTTGTTTTCAATCAAACCACATGTTGTGTTAGTCTCTTTTTTAACATTGTATAAAAAATGTCATAATTATATAAGTGTCATAATTATCGTTAATTCAGATTCAGAAAGCAGAATTAAAATTTTATATTATTTATTTAAGAAAATATTAAAATATCAAAAAAAAAATTTTAAATAAAAAAAAATGTTTTAAATAAAATAAAAAAACTAGCTTTTTGCACGTCGACCTCCTTGTGGTAAGAGCTGGGCAACGTCATTAAAATTTTGTTGACGGCTAACGGATGTGGAGGATAAACATAATATTGTTCTAAAGTCAGATTCGTAATTGACATCCTCAAAAACCGCCGAATGACCATTTTGAAGCAAATCCAATTACTTTTTAAAAAATTGTCTGCAATATTGAATCCACCATTTTTAGTTTTAAAAAAGTGACATCAGATTCGTAATCTGCATCCCCAAAAACCCCCGAGTAACTATTTTCAAGCGAATCTAATCACTTTTTAAAAAATTGTCCGCCATATTGGATCCGCTATTTTGAATTTTAAAGAAGTGACAACAGATTCGTTATTAGCATCCCCAAAAACCCCCGAATGGTCAATTTAAAGCCAATCCAATCAGTTTTTAAAAAGATTAACGGCATATTGGATCCGCCATTTTGAATTTTGAAAAAGTAACATTAGATTCGTAATCAGCGACCCCAAAAACCCGCGAGTAACTATATTTAAGCAAATTCAATCACTTTTTACAAAATATGTCTGCCATATTGGATCCGCCATTTTAAATTTTGAAAAAGTGATATCAGATTCGTAATCAGCGACCCTAAAAACCTCCGAGTAACCATTTTCAAGCAAATTAATTCACTTTTTAAAAAATTGCCCGCCATATTGGATTCGCCATTTTGAAGTTTGAAAAAGTGATATCAGATTCGTAATCAGCGGCCCCAAAAACCCCCGAGTAACTATTTTCAAGCAAATCCAATCACTTTTTAAAAAATATGTCCGCTATATTGGATCCACCATTTTGAATTTTAAAAAAGTAACATCAGATTCGTAATCAGCGACCCCAAAAACCCCCGAGTAACTATTTTCAACAAACTTATTTCTTTTGTTTTTCGGCCTTTTGCATTTTGGACAAATGGCCATTTTCATATCCGCCATTTTGAATTTAATAAAAAGTAATTATTGATTTTTATAGCTGAGAGTTCGAGGACGCGATATTTTGTGCTTTGGAGACCATATTCTTTAATTTTTCATGTCAAAATAATAATTGAAAATTTTTTTTTTCATTAAAAAGTGTGTTTTTTGCAAGAAAAATGTTATAAATTTTTTTGAGATAATTATATACAAATTTTAGCTTCATATTCAGAAAGAGCGATAAATTTTACGTCGGAAATGGTATTTCCTAAAATTTTTAACCTACGTCAAAATGTTCTATGGCGATTTTTTAGCCAAAAAGACAAGCTTTCTAACGCGATATTAAAATTAAAAAAACCTATTTAAATAGCTGCCTCGCAAACCAAAATGTGCCGTCATGGCTGCCTCGCCCCGTTCTCCTCTACTCTAGTAGATCTTCTAGTTTTCTACTTTTATCGACAGTCAAAAAATTACAAAGAATTTGTTTTGCAACTGAAAAAGTTTCCATTTTTTTGTTTAGTAAATATTATTACAGATGATAATTAGTAAAATTAATCTAACCTCTTAATTTTAGAATTTAATTTAACTGAATTATCAAAAAATAAAAAAATCGTAATGAAAAATAATACAGAATTCTTACATAATTTTCACTTCAAAAAAGCCCAAAAATTTAAAAGAAAACCTCATAAAACTTATATTAGATGATAAAATAAAAATAAAAAAATGCTTATAATAAAAGAAAAAACCTAAAAAACTTACCTGATTAAATATAAATCTTAAACTTATTTTATAACAATTATTTATAATACAAGATAACAATTGATAATATAAAGGTAATCTGTAATATTTCTAAAATGTAGAATACTTACCTGGTCGCAAAAAATAATCTGTCAAAATTCGAAGGAATATACAATAAGGTGGTTCAAAAAAAGTAAAATCGGAATTTTAAAGCTCTCACCCCATAGGATTGTTCCATATAAAAAAATACCCCTATTTTTCTTTTGAAAATTAAAAAATATTTAGAGGTCGCTCAAAGTGCTCAAAGTTTCCCATCTAAAATGCATGGGGAAAAAACACTTTTTCGTAGAATTAGTATAGAATCCTTGAAAATTAATATTTTTCATTCAGAAAACTCTGTTTCTCTTTAGAAGACTTCAAAGAATAGTGCTAAATTGTTTATTCAAACATTTTTTAATATTAACTATTTTTTATAGTGTCCCAAAAAACCCCATAAATTTCAAAATTTGGAAAAAATCGTTGAAAATATTTTTTACTATTTTTATCAAAGTTTTTTCCTAGATTAAAAAAGAAAGAAAAATATTGATTTTCAAACATTATTTCATGTCATTGCTAATTTGTTTAAACAAATTATTATTGTTTAATTACAACTTTAAATCTAATTGAGCTACAGAGTTGCAATTTTTTCTCAATTTTGCAATTTTTTAGGCCGATTGTAACCAGTTACTAGCAACAATCTAAAAATAATAATTTTATGAGTTGTTTAAACAATTTACTATTGTTTAATTTTAACTTTTTATCAAATTGAGTTACAGAGTTGCGATTTTTTATCAATTTTGTTACTTTTCAAGCCGAGTGTAACCAGTTACGAACAACAAACTAAGAATAATAATTTTACCAATTATTTAAACAAATTACTATTGTTCAGTATGTTGTCGCTGCACAGTGGGCCAGAATCGCAAGTTTTTGGCCAAAATTAATAATTCTCAAAAAGCGTGAAATTTATCCCTGTTTACTGTTTACCATATTGGATTCACCACTTTTAATTTTTAAAAACTGACATTGGATTCAGATTTAGTCACCTCAAAAACCCCCAAGTATTGAGTTTCAAGTAGATCTAAACAATTTTTAAACTTTTTGGTCGCCATATTGGATCCGCCATTTTGAAATTCTTAAATCCAACATCAAATTCAAATTATGCGATCCAAAATACTATTGTACACTCATGAAATTAAAATTAAATTTGATTTTGTACCTTTTTTTAAAGTGCTTGTATACAGAGTTTACGATGGAAATACTAAAAATTACTTTTTTCAAAAACGGCCCGATGGATTATTTTAATTTTTGTTGCAAAATACTCAGGGAGGTCTCCAGTGTTGGAATCCACAAAAAATCCCATTTCGCAAGATTTTTTATTTAAAGTTCGTTCAAGACCATTGTAATTCCTCTTGCAATCCACAGCTTTGCGATCGACTTCACCGCTCTTAAAGCACGCAGTCGATCTATCCATCATGTTACATTCTCTTGCTAGGTGAATATAGCCGAGACATCGATGACACCTCACTATCATAAGCCTCCTTCTGATCGGGAATGACAAAACCAATTTTTATGCGTCCAAGCACCTCCATCTTTTCAGCCTGATCCTGGTCGGTGATCACAACTGCGAGTTTCATCCCCCGCTTGTTAGGTCCAAGAACCGTCACTTATCTGCTATCTGACGGTTCACTTATGAGACCCGATAGTACCTCCTGCATCTCGTTCTCCTGGGTAAGGCAATCCAAGTCGCGAATCTCCAGAGTAATCTTTCGGTCCGCGTTCTGCACCTTACCCAAATCACCCACAACTCTGGTCACTTCTTCAGTAAACCCGTTTTTGTCTGAGGAACCTCCTATCCTAATAAGGAGGCCTCCCTTCTTGGTTGGTCTTGCTCCAACTACTCAAGTCTGACTTTTCTCTGAGTTTACCTCCTTGCGGACCTTTCCCAGCACCTCGGCAAAAGACCTTCCTTCCGCGACCCTAACGATCATTGTAGATCCTCCAGCCGCCGACTTCGCCGTATTACCATGACTTGTTGGCTTCGGTGTCTTAGAAGGTGCTTCCTTCTTTTTCTTTATCTCCTTTGTCACTTCTGGACTACTTTCACTTTTCTTCCATTTCTTAGAGCACTCTAGCACGACATTTCTAATGACCTTTGCTTGGAATCGCTCTCGTCTTCTTTTCCGATCCTCACGCATCTCTTCCGAAATGGACATACTGTGGTAGAAGCGCGCATCCTGCTCCTTCGCGGCTTCATGCTTCTGTCTAACCTCCTGTACAATTTCTGTCAGGTTCTTTAGACCGTTTTTTAATGGTCTTATTGTCGTTCGTCTGTACCTCGTAGGACTCCAGCATCTTGCGTACCTCCTTATCAATCCTTTTAATGCAAGCCGCCTCCTCCTCTCGCAGCTTAATACAAGTGTCCCTGTCCTGATTATCAATAGCGATAGCATCAGCAGAAGCGTTGCTGAAAACGCTAATGCAGCTGGACACACTTGAATCGCTACCTCTCCTGGGTCCTAGTACACCACTTTCGTCTACTTGTATTCTTTCCAGGATGATCTGTGGAATCTTTAAAGCGTTTTTGCCCTCCGGCATCCACGGGCCACTGGCAATCGCCCCCATGCTATGCGCTTGACGATCGAAACCGGAGAGGGATTTAGCCGAAGTATTATCCTGCAGGTAGTCATTTTTTACCGCTCATTTTCATGATTCGTGCTGTTTTATTCCGTGTCGAGGATCGAGCGAGCCTAAACAGGGTACTACCATCTGGACAAGATGGGCCCTGAACCGCCTGCGTTAGTTACATAGACGTTATAGCATTGCCGGAGCATTGATGCGATGTCTATGATATCCAAGGGCACGTGAACATGTTCGTTCGGACGTGGAGGTCGATGTGTCTCTCCAAGATAGCAGGAAGTTTCCGCAGAGGCAGTGTATCTTGGTATCTCTTCACAGAGTTTACCCTCAGGGACCTTTTTTTTAGTAATAGACTTACCTTTTGCCATAATCCACCAATGGTAATTGCAGAATGTGCTCATTTAATTCATTCTCCACATTGAATCCGCCATTTTGAGTTTTTAAAAATAAAGTTCATATTCGTAATCAGCGAAACCGAAAACCCCCGGGTAACAAAATCCAAGCGAATTCATTGACTGTTGGGCAATTTGAAAATATTGCCCACAATTTTTAATTTTACTGTAGATTTGATGCCGTATTGGTCCGCCATCTTGGAATTTTAAATTCTACTTTACTTTTTCTTGTAACCCTTTAACGCCCAACTCGTGAAAATTCTTTGGTCATTTTCAAGCTACGTAATTATAAATAAAACTGTTGACAAATTATACCAGAGGTACATTTTCTAAAGGATTTGGATTTGCTCTTTCCGATTCCGATGTCAAAAATAAATTTCGTCCAAACCATAATTAAATATGGTGGTTTTAATGTCAAAAAACACAAAAAAAAATTCATTTTTTCAAGTTTGACATTTTTTTCACCTCGAAAAAGTGTAAGAATAAAATTCTATTTTCAACCATCGGTGCATAAAAATTATACCTACACTTTCGAGAAAAGTAAAGTAGAATTTAAAATTTGAAGATGGCGGACAAATATGGCGTCAAATCTATAGTAAAATTTGAAAATTTTAGGCAATATTCTTCATATTGCCCAAAAGTCAATGGATTCGCCTGAGGGGGTTTTCGGGGTCGCTGATAGTGTTAAATTTGAACGAGAAATACGAGAAATGAGCAATCACGAGAAAAATTTGGCGTTTTTTGTTTCAATTCTCATCTCGTCTCATTTAAATGAGCATCTTGCGTTTCTCAAAATTTAGTAAGCAAATAGTGCCACACTTCATTAGTTTGTTAAAAATTAATTTGCAATAATAACTACCAGGTTATATACGCTTTTCGATGACTTGTTACCTAATTTAATTTAATTTTAATTTTTTAATAATATGTACGAAGTATTTTCTAATTTTTAATTAATAAAATATAAAATTGGATGTTGTTAAAAAAAGGTTAATTACAAATATAATATTTGTGTTCGCCAGTATGAAAAGTCCATTTTTCGATGTTATTTTAGGGGATAATCGCAATTTTTCTAAAAATGGTTCTCAAAATATTATAAAGTTAATCAATATTATTGCTCACTAGAACTAAGAAGGCGCGCAACGCGCGCCCACTCCTAGCCGTTTAAGACAAAATAAAACCTTAATTTAACCTAAATTTAAACCTTAATTAAATAAAAACATATTTTGACCGATAGTGTACCTTTATATATATATGCCCTGTACATGGAATTTAAAGTCAACAATGTACCTATATTATATTTTTATTAGGGTTTTTCTTCTATTTAATATTGAAATGCTATTAATATATATTACAAGACTAATTGTGTTCATATAATATCAAATATGTTTTTGTTGGGATTAAATTATTCTGGGATAAATTATTTATTACTATTATATTTACTAGAACCAAAAGGACGCGCGTTGCGCGCCCACTTCTGGTCCTTTCCCACAACAAAAACCTTAATATAATCTTAAATTAAATCTTAATTAAATAAAAACATATGTTTATATTTTAAAAATTATTTCTCTGTTAATAAGATTGTTTAAAAGTTTTTTAATTTTTTAAATGTAAGTTTGACAAATTGAATTTTCTAAAAAAAATTACACGTTAATGCCTATACAAAATTCTCATTCTGGAGAAAATCACCTTTAAAATAAGCATAACATCATTAAAAAGCATTCAGTATTTTAGAAGTTATTAAAATTTTTGTAAAACATTGAAAATTATCATTTTTTAAAAATGTCTAAATAAAATATTAATCAAATGACTTCTAAAAGATCTTGATCAATTCAAAATTTAAACATCTTTTAAAACTTAAAAGATACAAAAATTTTTTTTTCTGTACATAATACATTTTAAAATGTTTTTCATTCTCCTAAAAATGGGTATGGTCTCTAAATTTTAACTGGTAGTGTATATTATATTTTTATTAGAGTTTTTCTTATATTTAATATTGAAATAATATTTATATATATGGGCAATTCCACGGGAAATTTTTCTACGACATTTTAGAATCGGTTAAACATATTTTTTTCTCGTTCTTGATAGAAAAATATTAAATACGTATTTTTTTATTTTTCCATATTTGCCGAAATTTTCGAGTTATGAATTTTCGAAATTTTGGATTTTTAAAAGTAGACATATTTTCAATAGCTTATAACTTTGAAAGTATTGAGTTTGGAAAAAAGTTGTCAAAGGAAGAAAGTTTTGGTGTTTCTTCAACTTTTAAAAGATTTTAAAAAAAATTTTTTTTTCAATTTTTAATAAAAAAAATTTTTTTTTAATAAACAAATTAATTTTTTTTAAATTTGGGCGCAATTTTTTTTTATTTTTTTTTTATTTATTTATACCTACTAATATACAGAAAAATTTCCAAAAAGATTCGAGATGGGCCGACTCATAGTTTTCGTTCTATAAATTTTTTAATTAATTTTTTATAAAAAAAAATTTTTTTCTTAAAAATTAAAAAAATTTTTTTTTTAAATTACATAAAATTTAAAGAAAAACCAAGATTTTCTTTCTGTGACAAGTTTTTTCTAAACTCAAAACTTTCAAAGTTACAAGCTATTAGACTTATAATTCACAGTTTTCGTTCTATAAAAAATTTATGGAACGAAAACTACGAGTCGGCCCATCTCGAATCTTTTTGGAAATTTTTCTGTATATTAGTAGGTATAAATAAATAAAAAAAAATAAAAAAAAATCGCGCCCAAATTTAAAAAAAATTAATTTGTTTATAAAAAAAAATTTTTTTTTTTATTAAAAATTGAAAAAAAAAAAATTTTTTTAAATCTTTTAAAAGTTGAAGAAAAACCAAAACTTTCTTCCTTTGACAACTTTTTTCCAAACTCAATACTTTCAAAGTTATAAGCTATTGAAAATAGGTCTACTTTTAAAAATCCAAAATTTCGAAAATTCATAACTCGAAAATTTCGGCAAATATGGAAAAATAAAAAAATACGTATTTAATATTTTTCTATCAAGAACGAGAAAAAAATATGTTTAACCGATTCTAAAATGTCGTAGAAAAATTTCCCGTGGAATTGCCCATTTATACTACAAAACTAATTGTGTTTATAATGAGGAAATTACAAAGTAAAAACGCTACAGATATTTTCCATCAGTTTATTATATTTTTACTTATATTAGGGCCAAAATAAATGAAACCGGACACTTGAAAAATTATGGCAAAACTCCAAGGATTCATTTAAAGAAAGAAAAATCAGTAACCTTCTATATTATAGAAATTGTGTAGATTTTTCTGCCAAAATACAGGCGAAAATTTTTTTAAATTAACTTAGAGTTTTGCACATCAATACATGGTAATTTAATTTTCCCAAAATATTCAGAACATTCTTGAATTTGCAATTGTTTATAAGAATTGTTAATAACAATTTTAGATTTTAATTTTTTAACAATCTTTTTATTTTATCATTAAAGTATAGACATTAAGCTTTATTTAAAAGAAATTACTTTATTATTATTATTTGTTTCAAAGTAATAATAACATGAAAATAAAATGATCCAGAACTTCAACATCAAATTACTTTAAAAATAAAATTTTTTTTGAAATTGTTTCACTTATTTTGATCTCTGATAAATGATTTATTACCATTTATTAAATCAATTTTAATTAATTGTACACTATCTGCGAAAATTGTGTAAACACTACATGTTAGTGCTACACAGGAAATGAAAAGTGTTGTTTTAACCTGAATTTGTGTTAAAATAACACGCAACAAATTTTACCCTCGTAGGGTAAAAATGTAGGGCAAACTGGGGCGAAAAGTTAAATTTTGCATAAATGATTTTTTTTAGACAATATAATTCGCTTAGATGCAAATATTTATATATCAATATTGTAGGGCAACTTGTCCCCTACAACTTTCAATAAAAAAGTTTCTGATATTTTCTCATACAATACATGTTTTGTCCTTTCTTGAAAATTTTGTTTTTTTTTACTTTTCGCCCCATGCTGGGGCGAAATGTTGAATTCTATTTCTAGCCTACTAAAACTATTTTCTGATAGGTGTTAAGTAGTGGATAAGTTAAAGTATTCATAAACAAGTTATTTAGTTAATAAAAGATCTGTGTTTATTGCACAAAAGCTTTAGAACAGTTATAAAGTTAAAAAAAAAATTTTTCAAAAAAAAAAAAATTTTGGTTTATTTTACGTGAACGGTCTTGTTTTTTGACAGAGTACTTCCCTAATGTCAAATAAGTCATTTTTAAACAAATAAGCCCAAAAAATCAAAAACAAAAGAAATTTAACAACATGTAAAAATACATTTACCTTTTCGCCCCACCATCTAATTTTGAACTGAAATCAAAAATTTTCTTTTTTTGTTTAAGCAACATAAACTTTTGTATAATAAAAAACTGGGTACTTGTTTAAGATTTATTAAAAAAATATTAAACCATGTAAAGTATTCCTGAAATTATATTAATTTTTTAATAAAACAAGGCAAACTCAAGGACGAGATCAAGCATTTTTTAAATGATTCTAGAAAGTTATTTAAATTTCTTTACAAGAAAAAGAATAGTTATTTTTGTATCAAGGGCGCAAAATAGGTGATTGCGACGATGGCGAAAGGAAGGGATCGAGGGGACACAATTTCGCTCCCTCGGCTTCGCCTCGGGCGCGAAATTGTGTCCCCTCGGTCCCTTCCTTTCGCCATCGTCGTAATCACCTTTGCGCCCATGATGCTAACATAATTTTTTGTCCTAACTGCACGGAAAGTATGTCATTGAGGGCACGAACGATTAAACGCTCATATTAGTTAAAAATTAAACTCTCTATAAATGTTAACTCTTTGAAGTCTATAATGATACAAGTTTTAATATAGAAATAAGAAAACAATGTATTCTGGAAATAAAGTAATTGCCAATTTTTATAACCTAAATGTGAACAAAACCAAATCTGTCTTAATTTTTTTTAGAGAAAATCGAAAAAAATTGCATATTTTTCTAGAAAAAATAAAACAAGTTGAAAATGTTTGCATTTTTATAGTCAACATAAAAAGAAACTCGAAAATATCACATTTTAATGCCCGCTTCCCCTACCCTATTAGTTAAAAATTAAACTCTCTATAAATGTTAACTCTTTGAAGTCTATAATGATACAAGTTTTAATATAGAAATAAGAAAACAATGTATTCTGGAAATATAGTAATTGCCAATTTTTATAACCTAAATGTGAACAAAACCAAATCTGTCTTAATTTTTTTTAGAGAAAATCGAAAAAAATTGCATATTTTTCTAGAAAAAATAAAACAAGTTGAAAATGTTTGCATTTTTATAGTCAACATAAAAAGAAACTCGAAAATATCACATTTTAATGCCCGCTTCCCCTACCCCTGGGTTGTAATAAGTCACTTTGCGCCCGCTCTAAGTGCTCGAAATGACATACTTTCCGTGCAGGTAGGACAAAAAAATTATTTTATATCATTAAAAAGTAGTATTTTACACAATTTTTAAAAACTTACCTCCTTATCCTTATTTTTAATCACAAAAATTTTTTTCGTCTAATTTTTTTTAATTTTGAAAAGAGAAAAAAACATGTTCTTCACTTTGGACTTTTATTTTTCTGTATTATATACTGCAAAAATGTGTTAATAAACTGTAAGTACACTGTAAAAAAAGGGAGTTAAATTTTAACTCCCCAGGGGATTCTATAAAAGTCGCACCCATTGGGGAGTTAATACCAGGGGAGTTAAATAAAGAGAGTTAAAACTTTACACCCAAATGCTAACTCCCCAAGGAAAAAATAACTCGCGCGGGTTTTGAATGAAGGGAGTTAGAAATTAACTTTCTTTTGGAGTTGATTTTTAACTCGAAAAATTTCACTCCCAACTCCCGAGTCCGTTAACTCCCTTAATTTTTTACAGTGTATATATATACTTACTTCAAGTATAAAATAGACTACCAA
The DNA here is from genome assembly GCF_015476425.1 of Leptopilina heterotoma. Classification (NCBI taxonomy): domain Eukaryota; kingdom Metazoa; phylum Arthropoda; class Insecta; order Hymenoptera; family Figitidae; genus Leptopilina; species Leptopilina heterotoma. The sequence goes on along the minus strand of NW_025111050.1, from coordinate 81,983 downwards.
TGCTAAAAAATAAAAAACTGGTAGTCTAAAATAGACTACCAGTAACGCTCCTGTATATAATTTGCTTGAATCTCACTCGCACTCATGCATACTACTATTTCATAGTTTCTCTCTCTCTCTCTCTCTCTCTATCTCTGCTCACTGGTCACTCAATAGACTGCCTACTGGTTGAAAGAAACCCTTCAAACAATAGACCAGGTACTCGAGCAGACCTTTCGTTTCTCTTTAAATTATATATATATATATATATATATATATATATATATATATATATATATATATATATTTCAAATATCTTACTGTCTCCTTCGTTCTAGATACTAAATAACATTATCGGTCTCCGTTTATAACGCAGAAAATCTAACGCTATTGCTTTCTTCCTCTTTCGAAAGTAAATAACATTAGAATGTCTCTCTTTACCTAATTTGCATATCTACTGATTTCATATAAGGATTAGTAGTAAAATTAATATAATTTCGGAAATATTTACTTGATTTAATGTTCTTTGGATAATGCTAAAATAAGCATCTAGTTTATTTTTAAAAAATTAATGTTTTTGTTTAAAAAAAGAATATTTAGGGGAGAGTGGTCCTAAGTTGGCCGTGGGCCTAAGTTGGCCACCCTGCATTTCTCAGAGATGGTATACTGGACGAATCTATAATTTTGTGGTATGATATATTGATAAACCATGATATAATTTATGGACCTAATTATAATCTAAGATTCTTCTACGCATTGTGAGGACAATAATATTGTTTTTGACCAAAAAAATTTGATTTTTCTTGTTTTTTCGAGAGCAGCTACAAGAGATAAATAATTAAAAATTTCTAAATAAGTGTGTGCGCTAGTTCCTTTATTTAATGTTGTAATAAGAGGTTCTGTTGATTTTTTAAATAAATTTTTTTTATTAGCGTAATAATTTGAAACTTGTAAAAATCTACAGTGGTCCTAAGTTGGCCACCTATTGTTTTTGTTTGTTTTTATTTATGTTTTATTTCTTTTTTGTGTTTTTTATCACGAGAAAGACCGTAAAAGTGTAACGTAGGAATTAAACAAAGACAAAAAACAAAAAAAGATGGTTTAAAAAACATTAGAAAAAATGAAGTACAAAAACGCCTGTCTCTACAGCCATCCACCATTGTAAATAAATGAAATAAAATATTGCTTCATTTTCTATTCAAAAATAGTTAAATAATGCGTTTTTATTCTCCTAAATGTATCAAATTTGTAAAATTTCTGCGTATTTGAAAAGAATATGCATTTCTTCCTTATACTCAAGCGAAAAAAAGTGGTGGCCAACTTAGGACCAGGGGGTGGCCAACTTAGGACCGCTATTTCTGAAATGTCCAAAATGCAGCTTTTCACGATTTATTGTATTAAGACTACAAAAGTCATTCTATAACGTTCTAAATACCACAAAATTATAGCAAAACGATCTCTGAACACTAATATATACTTGCCGAAGTGATTAAATTTTATTTTGTTACTATTTTCGACCAATTTGCTTAGGCAGCCAACTTAGGACCACTCTCCCCTACTATTAAAATTTAATTCTAAAAGTTACAGATGCAGAAACTATAATCCAATTATTATAACACCTGTTTATTAACTCTCAGAGTTTAATTTTATACCTAAATATTCTTTTTAAAAAAAACAACATAAATATTTTTAAAATAAAATCTGGGTGCTTGAAAGTATTTCAGCAATTTTATTAATTTTAATATTTTAATGTAACAAGGCAAACTCAAGAATTTTTTAACTGATTCTAGAAAGTTACTTAAATTTCTTTATTATAAGTTTAATTGCTGAAAAAATAGATTATGTTTTAGTGATTTAGACGGGAAAGATGTTTATTTATTAATTGCATTTCCGTACAAAGAATATTTTTTATCACTAAAAAGTAGTATTTCACACAATTTTTAAAAACTTACTTATATCCTCTTTATTCTTATTTTTTAATTAAAGGGGGTTGTAGGATGTTGAGGGTGGAAAGGATTTGATTTTGGTAGTCTTTTTTGGTTTCGGCGACCCAAAAAACGTAGGTTTAGACACCGTAATCGACTTTTCGTGAAAATTCGAATTTCGACCACCCACCTTTCGGGTGTTAAGGGGGTTGTAGGGGATTAAGGGAGGGAAGAATTTGTTTTTGATAGTCTTTTTTGGTTTTAGCGACCCAAAAAACATAGGAATAGACACCCTACTCTACTTTTTTTTAAACTGAAATTCCAACCCCCGGGAGCAGGTGTAAGGGGGTGGTAGTGGGAAAATGGCCGATGAAAAAAAATTTTCATGGTCTTATTCGGTTTCAGCGACCTCAAAAACATGGGGATAGGGGGGTGTGACCTCTGGGTTTTGACTTTTTTATTTTTTTGTGTGCCTGTCATATTATTAAGAATTAAGAATGATGAAGAACATTTAGGAAAAAACACCTATTCTTTACTTCTATATTTTGTAATATTCAACATGTATCATGGTTTCATGTATAATACTCGCACTCGACCACGTGGAATAAATTAGAACCTCAAAACTGCGCGCGCACAAAAATTTGAAATTATTTCAGCCAATAGTGACCGTCATCATCGTATTTCAACCACTCGCGACCGTCATCATGTCATTTTTACAACCCATCACGACCTCACTCTCAAACTCCAGCCAAAAAATAGCTGTTTTTCTATCAACCCTCACAGGCTCGAGTTCGATTTTTGAAATGCGCACACAAGGTGGGTCTGAGGGACCCGGATGTTTTAATGCAATAAAAAATAAAATTTAATAGCAAAGTGCTTCATATTTTCCATATTTAGTACAATTTTAATGATATAATTGGATACAAAATTTTAAATATTAAAAAGTAATCAAGTTATAACTAAAATTTGTTTAATAAATTTAATGAGTCATTTTGAATAAATCGAACTACATACTTATTAAGGAAGATTTTTCTAATTTGTATTTTTGTTCTATTAAATTTACTGATGTATTAAGCATATGTTATCACTTATTATGTCAGTTATTGATAAAAATACCATAAATAAATCCAATATTGTATAAAAAATGGAAATTTAAAAATAAGTTTTCATAGCCCGGGTCCCTCGGACCCGGTTGAGCCCTTACGCATGTTCGACTTACAAGGTAATTTTACCAAAGTATTTAATAAATAAAAAATTGTTTATACTGGTGAAAAATGTATGTTTTTACGTCCCCAAGCCTAACGTGAAGTTGATTTTCCAATAATATTTACCTAACCGGAAGTAGATCAAAAAAAATTTCCTTCAGGTCCGAGGGACCCGGCTCGAGCTTGTGAGGGTTAAGGAATCATTGAATTGAAATTTTATTCATTTTTCACTGATTGGGCAATTAAAAATTAACTGAAATTTTTAATATGCGTGACAGAAATTTCTAATAATTTTTTGATTGGACAATCAGTAAAAAACACTGATATTTCTGTAAATTTCAACCGATTTTTAATAAAACTCCACTAATTCAATTCGCCAGAATAAAGTCAGTGATTCTTACTAAAATTTCACTAATCTTAAGTAGAATTTCACTGATTCATATTTAGAGTGTAAATGAAACATTTTTAAAATATATAACAAAGATATTAATGTTTTATCACATTTGAAATAAAGGGCAAAACAGTCCATTTAAGATATTTTTCCAAGTTTGTTATCAACAAGAAAATCCTAAATGCAATAAAAATATTTTAAAAAATTCACGTTATTTATCCGAATACACAATATACATCAAACTTCAGAGCACACATTTTATGCATATTATTAGTAGAGCAAAATTTAAAAATTTAAAAAGTATCCAATTTTAAAAATTAACAATAAAAATATGCGTCTGAGATTTGATCAAGCCTTTTTATAAAATTTTTTTTTCACGTGTAGTTTTTTATTTAGGTCCATTTGAAAAATATAAGAATGTAAGTATAATTACTTATTTTAAAAAGGATGTAAACTTATAATAAGTACTTATACTTATATTTTTATATTCTTTAAATGAACATAAATAAAAAACTACACATAAAAAAATTTTTTTGAATGGAGAGGAATCAAAGTTATCTATTTGTTAATTAATATTGTTTATAACATTTTTAATATGTTATTTTTTAAACAAGAATAACACATATTCTTTAAATGAACATAAATAAAAAAAACGTAAAAAATATTTTTAATGGAGAGGGACAAAAATGAACTATTTGTTAATTAACAATGTTTATAACAATTTAAATAAGTTTTCTTTTAACAAGAAGGACATATATTGTTTACATGAACCTAAATAAAAAAGTAAACGCGAAAAAAAACTTTTTCAGTGAAGAGGAATCAAGGTTATTTATTTGTTAATTAATATTGTTTACAACATTTTAAATAAATTATTTTACGTTTTATTAATTGCCTGGTGGTCATATTGGATTAATTTGAACTGATTTAGATCATGTGCAGTAGTGGAATAAGAAAATAAACATCCTTTTTTAAAAAATTGTATTAATTTGTTAACTTTAATTGAACTAAAAAGTTATAAACAATTAAAATTTTTAAAATCCGACTAGAGGGATGTCTAAAGAATTTATTCCCCTTAAATTTAAATTAAAGAACACTCAAATCGTTCAAAATTGTAGGCTGCAGACATTTTTGAACAGTAAATTGTAAAAAAATCCCACTGCGTCCCGGGACGACGTTTAGGCCTGTCACGCATGGCGCGTGGCGCGCTCAGAGAAAAACCTGAATAACTTTTTACCTAATTAAGAATACTCACTTTTCTTTTTTTTAATTATTCGTGATTAAATAAGGAGTAATATTCAATAAAAAAGTTTTTTAAAATGTTGAAAGAACATGAAAATATTTTTAATTGTTTAAATAAATATTGTTTATAATTTTCACAATTTTTAAAATCGTATATACCCAGTGGGCACTGGGACGTCTAAAAGACGTCCCTTTTTGTCCGCGGACGATTCAGGGACAATGATGGCAATGTCTCTGAGTCATCAAAAAGACAACTAAAAGACGTCTAAAAGACATAAGAAAGGACGTCTAAAGTACGTCTAAAAGACGTCTTTTGGACGTCTAAAAGACATAAAAGGGACGTCTAAAAGACGTCTTTTGGACGTCCTTTTTACATTCCTTCAGATCTTAAATAAACATTTCTTTTATAACATTTTTTAAGTTGAAATTCAGTAATATTGTATTAAATTTATTTTAAGTTTAATTTTATTTTTTCTAAAATGTGGAGAAATAATGAAAAAATTCCTACGAAGCTGGGATCGAACTCGAGTACCTTGGGCTTGAAGCACTGCGCCTTAAGCACCTCAGCCGTTCAAGACAGATATGAACCTCTACAAAGTTAACGATCTCACTTGTCAATGAAATGAATTTAACTTAGAAAAATTCCAATGAATTTCACATTCATAAATTTCTAAGTCCAAGTTGAACTTAGAAAATAATATTTTCTATTTATGGAAATTTTTCTGTTTTCAAATGTTGAATGAAAAAGACGTCTTTTAGACAGCTTAAAGACATCTAATGGCCAAGACATATAGAACATGAATAGGACGTCTTTAAGACGTCTTAAAGACGTCTTTTTGTACAAGTCCAAAAGACGTCCGCAAAAAGACATCCTTAGGACGTCTTTTGAACAAGTGTGCCCACTGGGTAATGACAAATATTTATCAAAAGTAGTATTATTCCTTATTATCCATTTCAAAACTCAAATAGATTCCTTTTATAGAACGATAGATAATTAATAATTTCGAAATTTATACAAAAAAATATTATTAACAATAACTATTGTAAAAATTAAAATTTCGAAAAACTGTTCAACTTGTATTTTTGTTATATCGTATAGAGTAGAAAAAAGTTAAAATTATAGAAAATACTCACCTATCTAAAAATGATGGGTCACTTCACAAATTTTGACACTATTACAAGCTGTAATTTTTGAAAAATTACAATGTTAAAGAGAATGCCCCATATACATATACATATACTCAAGTATAAAATCGTCTACGAGTGCAACAGTAACGCTTTTGTATGTAATTTGCTTGAATCTCACTCGCACTCATGCTTACTACTAATTCATAGTTTCTCTCTCTCTCTATCTCGGCTCACTGGTCACTCAATAGACTGCCTACTGGTTAAAAGAAACCCTTCAAACAATAGGCCAGGTACTCGAGCAGACCTTTCATTTCTCTTTAAATTATATATATTGTAACGCGGCATTTTATTTGCCGCGTACAAATTAATAATTCTTGTCATTAATTGACTTTTAACCTTTTTCTTATTCACGTCAAATTGAGAATCCACCATTATTTTCTCCTTCCGAGAAATATTCTCTTATTAATCCACTTTGTTAAATTATTGTATCAAACCTGTAAAATAGCGAACAGTCAGATCACTGGTCAACACAATGATATTTAAACAATAGAAGTTGATACTCGATTTATCATTTCATGTCATTGCGAGTTTCGGAATTACCAAACATCTGGATTACTGCCGAGAGATTACTTCGTATTTATTACTGGAAATAAATACCGGTCATACGAAGTGACAGAAAGAGGAAGTCCATCGGCGAGGACATCAGCTGTCATAACACTGGCTGCAGCCACCTTGCTAACCGGACGTCGTCGCGCAGTGCCCCTCGCGGAGACTAAACGAACTTTTATGAACTCTTCTCGACAGTCGGTAATTTACCTAATTACTGACTGGCGCGCATCGATTACCATCGGAAAATCTATGTAACAAGTGCGCGTGGGACTCACCACGAAGTGGAGATGCGCGTCGACTTCGGCGTCCCCGTCGGCCATTTAATTCATTCTCATTTTGGCGTCTTTGTGACAGGTCGCAGTAGACCTTTTCTATAATAAAAATTAAATAAAAATTGCATTGTTTGTGCCTTTTGATGAGAGGATGAGCCGTGGGACAATGAGGGGACGTCGGCGTATCTCCGGTGAGTCTCTGAATAATTAAATGTGTTGTCTCCTGACGAACAATCGATTTAAATTTAAAGTGTGTCAATTTTCTTTGTTTCACGACATGTCATTTTTGTAACTTTTGAACAGGTCCCGTCTGGACCTGTAATTTCTTGTGATTAAATCAAAAACTAAAACAAACTAACTGGTGATTTCTCTTACCCCGCGCTCTCCTTGAAAAGATTGAGCTAGCGTAAAATTAAATAAATTTTAGGTTTAAATATTTTTCCATAAAATATCTCTGGCGTTCGGGCATTAATTCAAACAACAAAGTAACGTGTGTTTTATTTAATTAGTTGATCCTGAAGTAAACAAAAATAAATTCTTGAAATAAAATAACCTCATTTAGAGTAATAAAATTCATAGTAATTTCTCAAATAATTATAAAAATAGTAAGACACCCGTTATAAATGGCGACCAACGTAGCGCGCGCGAGGAAATCACCATGATATTCGTGAAACAAAGTAAAATTTCGAATCGTGAAAAATAAATTCAAATGTTAAAGCTAAGAATTGATATTTTGAAATTAAACAAAATAAAATAAATCTAAAAAACAGAAAAATAAATAATTGTGAAAAATATTTCTTGGTCAAAATTCGAAAATTAAAAATTGTCCGTCAAGGACAAATCGAGTAAACAAAAATTAGTGCGTCACTAGGCCAACAACATGGCCCCGTGTATAATATCAATTCTTGGTAAATTCACTGAATGATTACAAAATTGAGAATCACAGTTGAAAGAAAATTTATTCTTTCAATAAATAAAATTGCTGAAATAAATAAATTGATAATTTAAATAAAATTGAACTTAAATATGGATAAATAAATAAAAATAAAAATTATTTTTTTTAATAATATTATTGGTGACAATTTGATAAGATGACATTTATTTGTTTATTATGTTTTTCTATTATGATGAAATATTAGTTCGTATGATTATTTTCTTGTGTAATGAAAATTCCTTGAAAATTTTCCTTAATTGGTCCGACTGCTCTGCAGATTTGTAACGAGTTTAGTATCGATTAAAAATTTTATTTTTGTAATTTTTCTTGAACTCAAAATGATAAAAATTATTTTTTTTCTTATTATTTTGTTTATCGTAAATTAATATCACTGTAATAAACTAAAAAAAATAAATAAATAAATAAATAAATAAATCTTGTGACATCACATCAGTGAATTAATTGAAAACAATATTTTCTTAAATTGACTTGTAATAAAATTGGTCTAAGCTCTTTGGCAGAACGTCGTGAACCAATTCTTATCCATAAATCCCAATAAAAAGAAAAATTTTATTAATTTCGCGAATTAACTAAGAAGTAAATTTAAAAATGAATTTCCCAAATAATATCGGGTCAAATTTATTTGACAATTGGTCAGTTGACCAAATAAAAAATTATTTGGAATCGTTTAAGGTTAATTCACACGGAACCCCTCAAACGCTGAGAGATCGTGCTTCGCGGTTTTTGCGTTTTTCCTCCGGTGATAGATCGGTGGAGTGGCTTCCTTCAGATGAAATTCAATTTGAATTAAGCCCTGTAAACACTGGTTCTGATTCATCAGAACAAGTACACAAAATAATTAAAAATCCTATTTATGAAGGAAATGCAATAGGTTTTTCAACTACGGTTTTGAGTACCCAGAATTCGCCTTTTCACACAATAACCACGACTAGTTCGATTCATTCTTTTGTAACAGTAGGGTCAACCGTAGCAAATTCGGTTTCTTATTCACGAATCTCTGAAACTCCAGGCCCATTAGGATTAACCACTCAAGTGGCTCCACCTTTAGAATTTCTTCAATTTTATAAACCGGGAGTAATGACATCGACTATTGAAAAACCAAAATTTGATTTTTCGTTGCCAAAATATTATGAAAATTTGACCGCGAAAATAGATGGCGCTTCTAGCGACGTCTCCGTAACACAATCGGGTTTAGAGTTTTTGACACCTTTACACACTGACGTAATTAAACAACCGATTAACAATTTTTCACATGACAAGTCAGCCTTTCGAACCCCATTGACTACAAATCGATCGGTTGGGACTATTCCTAAAGTCTCGACTGTTAACTGGTCCAATCCTGGCGAAACCTTTTGCCAGTATCCAGCCAGTTCGAAGCCTGGCCCAAAAATGGCGCTAGATAGCCCCAGGCAAGGGCCCGGTTTTGGCCAGCTAGTAGAGCGGGCTGAATCTAGTTCCAGTTTAATTGAACTAGAATCGAAAATTTCAAATAAACCAAAGCCCAGCGGTATCTCAGCTACCGTTGATGTTGACTCGCCCGTAAACAATATTGAAATAAATGTAAATGACGAAGATAATTCTAACTTTTTTAGACCAATCAGCAACCAGCGCGCAAATAACGCGACATTGAATTTTAATCATGCGCAGTCAAATGAAAATCCATTACAGAATCACCAGCTAGATTCTTTAGCTTCGAATCTCGCTCGTGAACGTATCGTGGCCCCATCTAGGAAGCCCCTAGATTCTATCGTTCGGAAATGGGGTATAAAATTTTCGGGAGATAGTAAGGTTAGCGTTGAGGAATTTCTTGAGCGTGTCGATGACGTCATGGAAATTTCCTCTGTCACCAGTGAAGAAGTCCTTCGCGCCGCGGTACTTTTGCTTGACGGAATCGCGCTTCAATGGTATAGGCAAAATAAATTGAAGTGGTCCTCTTGGGACCAATTTAAAGCTGCCTGTCGCGCTCGGTTCGGTGACGTGAATTATCAATGGCGACTCGAAGATCAGGTGACAAATAGAATCCAAGGCCCAGGTGAATCCACCGCGAATTATCTCACCTGCATGCAAGGATTGTATTGTAAATTTAACCGTGCCGTTACGAGTTCGGAGATGTTAGATAGAATTTACATGAATATGTTGCCGAAATTGAAACAATGTATTAAACGTCGCGAATTTAATAATTTAGAAGAGTTGTCTCTCATTGCATCTGACGTTGAACGTATGTACAGCTCACTCGCAGTTGAGAGAAAGCCTCAAAAACCGGAAGATTCGTTCTTCCTAGAATTTGCCTTTTCGGGTAATAGTAATGAAAATTCAGTAGCTTCGAATAATACCAAAGACTCAGACTCATCAATCGATAAATTAGTAAACCTGGTCAGCGCGATGACTGAACAAATTAATAAAATCTCGAGAGGAAACATAAATTTCCCTTCTGAGTCTAGTTTCAAGAGGCAAAATAACTCTGGTAAACCGAATCAACCCAATAAAAATTCTAAGCCTAAACAGTCAATGAACAATAAAGATAAAATTAAGCGTACAGAATTTCGGGAAGCGGTTCAACAACCGCCGTGTTTTAATTGTCAAGCTAATGACCATTCGTGGGATAATTGTAAATTAGCTTGGAAAAAATTCTGCCACATTTGCGGTAAACCGGAATTCACCAAATATGACTGTAATTCAGATTATTGTCAGGAAAACTAGTTGAGGAGAGCAGCGCTAGGGTCGATGCTTCTCCTTGTTCGTTACCTAGGACCCTGACTAACAATAAATCGAACATGAATTTAACTCTTAACGTAGAATCAGCATTACCATCACCCCATTCAAGTAATTTAGTAATTGAAAATAAAGTAAACTCCTTAATAAATAAAACTGAAATTAAAATAAGTGATAGGAATAGTAATTTTGGTAAGCCTCCGGTTGAGCCACCAGTAAATCAATCTGAATCAAGTTTAACCGATTCAGAAGTAACTTGTAAAATTTCAACTGACACAGTAAGTGTTCAGGAGAAAAATAAAAATAACTTAACTCTAGATTCGGACCTTATATTGAGCCCCGAATCTTATATTAACCTTGATAAACTGTGTGGAATCGGTTCTCAATCGAGACCATACATTAAATTGTTGATTGGTGGTACTGAAGTACAGGCACTGGTTGACACTGGCTCGACTGGAACTTACTTGAATTCTATTGGTAGATCAATTATTGAATCAAATGGTAATAAAATAAATGAACTTGAATCGGGTCACGTAATGTTGGCCAATGGTACGATTGAAACAATCATTGGTGAGGCAACTTTGCCTGTCACTATCGCGGGAGTGACTCGCGATTTAACAATTAAAGTTATTCCAGATTTAACAGATCAATGCGTGTTAGGAATAGATTTCTTAGCAAAGTTTGGGATAGTAATTGACACAAGTGTTCAACAACTTTGGTTAGCGAAAGAACCGATTCTTAGTATCGTGTTTTGTAAACCTAATAAACCAATTAACCTTGAGGAATGTGCAGGCCTCATGACACTCTCTCCTATTGAACAAGTGGAATTAAACTCGATAACTAAACGTTTAGCACGTCCTCTATCAGATAAACTACCAGCCGTTAAGTTGGTTGAACACGTCATTAATACCGAGGATCATTCGTCGATCCGTCAAAATAACCATGGAAATTGGGACTTTTATATAGTCGATCTTCGTTTCGAGTATAACAAGGCGCTTCACAGCACCAATCGAGTCCCTCTACGATCCTTCCGTCGCCTTGTGGAGGGGGAGGTCGAGTTGCCTCCTCCTGATGTCAATGAGTGGTCAACTCGAATGACCGGATTGAATGACCTAAGAGAGAAAATAAATTTGAAACAAGATAAGGCTTTGCTTCACCAAGCCAAATATTATAATCGCCATTATCGGGACCAGCGTTTTGTAATTGAAGATCTGGTCAAGAATTCACTCCATGTTCTCTCCAGTAAACGTGATAAGTGGAAAATTCGAAAAATTAAAAACTTAGAATGTCGTATTAGCTCTTGTAGGGAGGGGAAACACCCCTACTTTAGAATTAAAATGATAAACAATTGATTTAACATGTTCTTATTGTTGTTTTCAAAACCTAAATCCTTCCATAAAAATAATTAACTCCTTTTGATATGAAATCGACAAACTATATTCCATCATTTTGAATGTCACTTTAATTAATAACTTAAAACGTTCTCAATTATTTTTTTTTGGTGAATTGATATTTGGGTTTTAATCGAATTAAATTAAAAATCTAATCACGGAAATGAAAAATATATAATTCTAACATTAAATCTGATGACTATTGTGATCGATCGGTAATCTGACAGAGATAACTCGTTAAAGAGAGCTCATCGGTTCGCCTTCAAGCCCCCCCCCAGGTTCACCCTTGGCAGGAGGGAGTTGTAACGCGGCATTTTATTTGCCGCGTACAAATTAATAATTCTTGTCATTAATTGACTTTTAACCTTTTTCTTATTCACGTCAAATTGAGAATCCACCATTATTTTCTCCTTCCGAGAAATATTCTCTTATTAATCCACTTTGTTAAATTATTGTATCAAACCTGTAAAATAGCGAACAGTCAGATCACTGGTCAACACAATGATATTTAAACAATAGAAGTTGATACTCGATTTATCATTTCATGTCATTGCGAGTTTCGGAATTACCAAACATCTGGATTACTGCCGAGAGATTACTTCGTATTTATTACTGGAAATAAATACCGGTCATACGAAGTGACAGAAAGAGGAAGTCCATCGGCGAGGACATCAGCTGTCATAACACTGGCTGCAGCCACCTTGCTAACCGGACGTCGTCGCGCAGTGCCCCTCGCGGAGACTAAACGAACTTTTATGAACTCTTCTCGACAGTCGGTAATTTACCTAATTACTGACTGGCGCGCATCGATTACCATCGGAAAATCTATGTAACAAGTGCGCGTGGGACTCACCACGAAGTGGAGATGCGCGTCGACTTCGGCGTCCCCGTCGGCCATTTAATTCATTCTCATTTTGGCGTCTTTGTGACAGGTCGCAGTAGACCTTTTCTATAATAAAAATTAAATAAAAATTGCATTGTTTGTGCCTTTTGATGAGAGGATGAGCCGTGGGACAATGAGGGGACGTCGGCGTATCTCCGGTGAGTCTCTGAATAATTAAATGTGTTGTCTCCTGACGAACAATCGATTTAAATTTAAAGTGTGTCAATTTTCTTTGTTTCACGACATGTCATTTTTGTAACTTTTGAACAGGTCCCGTCTGGACCTGTAATTTCTTGTGATTAAATCAAAAACTAAAACAAACTAACTGGTGATTTCTCTTACCCCGCGCTCTCCTTGAAAAGATTGAGCTAGCGTAAAATTAAATAAATTTTAGGTTTGAATATTTTTCCATAAAATATCTCTGGCGTTCGGGCATTAATTCAAACAACAAAGTAACGTGTGTTTTATTTAATTAGTTGATCCTGAAGTAAACAAAAATAAATTCTTAAAATAAAATAACCTCATTTAGAGTAATAAAATTCATAGTAATTTCTCAAATAATTATAAAAATAGTAAGACACCCGTTATAATATATATATATCTTTCAAATATCTTTCTGTCTCCTTCTTTCTAGATACTAAATATCTTTATCGGTCTCTGTTTATAACGCAGAAAATCTAACGCTATTGCTTTCTTCCTCTTTCGAAAGTAAATAACATTAGAATGTCTCTCTTTACCTAATTTGCATATCTACTGATTTCATATAAGGATAGTTATATTCCCATTGCTAGAAGGTTGACTCACCTAAGCTTTTTTGCTCATAACTTATTTAAAAAAAATAATTAATTCATAGGGGACCATCCATAAACCACGTAGCTCCGATTTTTGAACTTTTCGACCCCTCCCCTCCCCCACGTAGCTTAACGTAGCATATTACCGAACCCCCTCCCCCCTACCTAATGGAACGTAGCTTTTTTCTTTTTTTGAATATTAAAATCTCTTTTCTAAAAATAATCAATAAAATCGTATTGAAACATAGTAAACAATATTAAATGTTTTTAAATCACAGTTTATTTTTTTTTACAAGTAAGAGTTTGATACAAGATTAATTCTTAATTTTAATCAATATATGTGACCTGGTCTATGAAAAGGGACCTTACGTGTCAAAAAATCATGTTTTTACTTTTTTGTTGATTCGGATAGGGTTTGAAACACTCTTTAAGATGGTGAAAACCAAAAAGTCATAGGTTGATTAGCAGTTTTTAAAGAAAATTTTTAAAGTCAAAAGAAACAAGAGTAAAAATACGAAAAAACTGAATTATTGTTATTATACAAATTAAAATAACAAAGACGATAATTTTTTATTATTTAGAAAAGTTGACAGTTTCCTTGACAACTGTCAACAGTTGAAATTCAAATTTGATATCATATTCGTAATCAGTGGCTTCAAAAACGTTATTACTGTCTTTTTTACAAAAGACGATTACTTTTTAGAGAAGTTGACAGCTGTCAACTGTCAAATTGTCAATTTAACATCATATTCGTAATCAGCGGCCTCGAAAACCCTTACAAACATGTGTCACTTATTTATACTTATTGTTGCTAGTTAGAAAACTTAGATTATTTTTTCTATGTTTGGGGAGTTTGTTATTAATTTATATAAACAATTATTTAAAAAAAATTTTAATTACTTGTATGTTTTTTATTTTGATACTGTGATCCACGGTGAAAAAAATAAGCCTAAATTGATTAAAAAATATTAATATTTAAAAAAGTTACAAGGGTTTTTCTAAGTTAAACTTTAACTGCTGTTTTCTCAAAAACTTGTTTTCGCACGTAAGGTCCCTTTTCACTGTCCAGGTCACATATATATATATATATATATATATATATATATATATATATATATATATATATATATATATATATATATATATATATATATATATATATATATATATATATATATATATATTTTTTTATCACTATATATTTTTATCAATATATTTGGACGTCCACATGAAAAGGGCCTATATTGTCGGTTCTAGTTTTCGAGATAATCGCAATTTAGTAATTTTAGAGCAAAATCTTAATTTAAAAAAAAAAAAAAGTTTTTCGTATTTTCAAAATTAAGACGGGGGGATGCTTTTAAAAATTTAAAACCTGTTGGTTTTTTATCTTCAAGGTAACCGTTTTTTTCGAAATGAGGTTTTTGGTGTTCTAAACTTTTAAATTCCGTAACTCAGCGAATTTTTAACCAAAAAAGTTCTAAGACCACTCAAAATTTTCCAAATTTTGCCAGGAATACGCCCATATAGATAACTCCACACGGAAAAAGTATCGGCACGTTAGATGTACAGGTTGTATCAAATTTTCTTCTACATTTATTTTGCACGCCATCTGTGCCAGTTTAGCGTATCTGACGTGCATTATGTACGTCTGATATCTCGAAATGGCACCTCAGACGTGCAAAATGAAATGTACTGCTGTTGACACTGTCCTCGGCGCTTCTAATGTCCCGGAATTTTTTCCGTGCAATAGAGCCAAAAAGGGCCCTTTTCATGTGGACGCCCACATATATCTCTCAAATTGACTTTCGAGCTGCCCGCGTAATTTCAAAAAAATGTATGTCAAATAAAAATACAAAGCTACGTTGCTCAGACTCAAAACCCTCCCTCCCTCCATGTGGTCTAACGTAGCACATTACCGAACCCCCTCCCCCCAAAGCAGGCTACGTGGTTTATGGATGGTCCCTATCAACATACCATTGGAAAGAGGATATAAAAAGCTACAAATTTGACCCATAGATAATTTAAATTGTCAAGAAAATAAAATTTTTACATCAAATTTTAAAAATGCTGTAAAATCAACGTTTCGAAATTTAGGCTTGCAGGTTGACCAATCTTGAAAAGTTGATAATAATATGGAAAAACTCAAACAAATTTATTAATTTTCACTTAGGTACATTTAATGTTTCTGAACATAATAATTTTAATGTTTTAAACAATTTATTTATAAATAAAATTTTAAAAAAAATTTTGAAAAATAAAAATTTGTTTTTTGGTTGAAAATTAAACGAAAAACAAAATATGTGAAAAAAAATTAAATTTGGGAAATCGTGTAAATTTACTCCAAATTATCAATTGTATTATAGGTGGGGCAACCAACAAGTCGTAAAGTGAGTCAACCTGCAATTTTGAACTCTATTTTTGAATCGATGAAAAAAATATTAATTCATAATATTTTAAAGAATTATTTTGGATTATCAAAAGTAATTAAAAAACAACTCAGAAAAAACTTGTATCTTAAATTATCTATAAAAATATTTAATTTGCAAGCACATGAAAAAGTCACAATTTTAATTGACTTCAGTCGCCTTTCTCCTACTTTGACTCAAACAATAATAAAACAATTCTTTATTTAACAAATCATCAAAATATTTATTTTCTTTATCACAGTAATAATTACAAAGTGGCTTTTTTAAAAATTCATGAGTTTATTTTAAAAGTAGTAAGTAAGATATAAGATCATTTAAGAAGAATATATTTCTCTTAAGAAAAATTTTTTTAATATAATGTAATTCACAAAATATCGAATAACAGTAATAAAAGAGTCATGATAAGTAAGAACTTTCAAATTCAAATGTGTGCAAAAATATTCATAAAATTTTTTTTCATTTATTTTCTAACTCCTGATTGTATTTTTGAAGCTAATGAACATAAAAAGAAGGAATTGAGAACATTAAGTTGTCTAATCGATTCATCGTTCAATTTATTTCGATGTTTTCGAATAATTAAAGAGCTTCTGGAAAAAACTCTTTCCGATGGGACAGATGTTGCTTGAATAGCTAGAAAATCTCTAGCCATTTGGGAAAGATTTGGAAGCAAATTTTTATTTTCTTTCCACCATTTTAAAATATCAACATTTTTAGGTGGTCTTTTTTGAGAAAAATATAGATCGATTTCGTATCGCCACTGGTTACATTGAGATTCTTTGTTGCTTTGTTTTTGAATTGTTGGAGTTGAGTTTTCAGAATCACTGTCATAAAATGAAAATATATCAATATCATCTGGGTCTTTTTGTGCAATGATTTGATCTTCATCTTGGCATTTATTTAATACAATCTATTAAATAAGTCAATTAGAAAAAATGTTAATTACTTTCCATGGGTAAAAATTGCCAGAAATGCTATCCGACAATCCTTCCACATAGGTAAAGTTAAATTTTTTGAAGTTTAACCATAGAGTGTCCAACGTCCTTCCGACAGGACAAAAAAGATTCACGTGAGTCCCTCCGAAATCGCTTTGTTAAATTAGATGGAATTTACGTAATTTTTTAAACGTTTATGAAGAGAAAGAGAATTGTCCGGACAAAAAATTTTGATTTTTATAGATTTTACATTTAAAGAAAATGTTTTTTTTTACTTTTTAGAAACAGGAAGTTTCAGGACTTTAAAAAATGGTTTAATATTATTATTTTAAAAAGTCAACTTTATGGATTTTTTCGTCTTTTTGTTTACTTCAATCCCAAGGAGTACCAGAAAAGAAAAATTGAATTCCCTTTTTTTAAAAGCCTTATAGAAAAGATCAAAATGAACGAGCGTTTGGATGTTCTATTATTAAAGAAGAGATTTAAAATTTTTTTTTAATATAAGTTAATTAGTATTGTAGTATAATTACTATACAGTAAAATTTTTATATCATTTACCTCAGGAAAAGAACGGTAATATTTGTTTTTGTAAATATTTTCGAACATATTTAAAGAATATCGTAGCATATCTTTCCCCAAGATGTCTTGTTTAACTGTTCCTTTTTATGCCTCGGATCTAAAATCAAAACTACGCAGTAGATCCAATTAGTTTTGTTATTGTGTTTCATTAATTTTTCTTTGGCTGCTTAAGCATATCTTGGGCAGCCAAATTCAGAATGTAAGCGTAGCAGTGAAAATGTTGATTTTCAAAGTCAAAGTTCATTAGGTAGGATAACTCCTTCATGAACGTTGTATTTGACGAAGCATTATCTGTATTGATACCCTGCACCTTTTCCAACAGATTTGAAGATTGAACTTCTTGGTAAAAAGCAGCAGCGATATCACGTCCTGCGTGGTTTCCATTTGAAGGAATAAAGTCAATAAGGAAAGATTGTAAACACCAGTCTTCATCGATAAAATGAATTGTGACTCCGTGGTAAGAGCGTCCAGCAATAATGACATTTTTCCAAAAAATTCGAAAAATCAAAAAAATGCAAATCTTTTATTTTTTGTAAAATGAATGAAAAACTATCCTTAGCTAACTTTTTCAGATAAATACAACCCATTTATACTATAAAATTGGGAAAAAGACATATTTTGAAATTTTTTTTCGTTTTTTTAGATCAACTTTTTTCTAAAAAAATAGTGATTTTTAATCTTTAAGCAAGCTTTTCAGGAAAAGTTATTAAAGTTTTTTATTTAAAGATCAGTATGTAAAGTGAGAAATTTGCTACATTAGACAAAAATAATAAAGCTAAGTGCCATAAAAGAGAAGAAAAAATGTTGAATTTTAAGAAATTCGGTTTTTTGAAATTTTGATAATTTTTGATTTTTTACCAAAGGGTAGAGTCTATTAAATAAGTAAAGTATTTTTAAAGAGCCCAAACATAATGCAGCTACATGTCATAAAACAGAAGAAAAAATGTTGAATTTTAAGAAATTCGGTTTTTCGAAATTTTGATAATTTTTGATTTTTTACCAAAGGGTGGAGACTATTAAATAAGTAAAGTATTTTTGAAGAGCCCAAACATAATGAAGCTAAATGTAATAAAAAAGAAATAAAAATGTTAAATTTTAAGAAATTCGGTTTTACGAATTTTATTTATTTTATTTATATGTGTTTACGGGCACAAAGCCCTTTTGTACAAAGTACTTAACAATATATTAAAACTAATTAACAAGAAGTTAGCGTAGAGAAAGTTCAAACATTATTATTTTGAAAGATTGCTAACTTTAAATTCCTGACAAATTTGCTCATTGGTGTTGTAAAAAAATCTAAATTATTATTAGCAAGTAAGTTTGCTGCTTTACAAATTCTATGAATAGGTGAATTCTCACCATACTCTGTTCTATGGTAACCTAACTTAAACAAACCACTAACTCTCCTCAAATTACGCGATGGTATATAAAAATTAATTAGTTCAAGCAATTCAGGACAAATGAATATTCCATTTACAGTTTTGTATAAAAATAAAAGATCAGAATATAAGAATCTCGTCGATAAATCCTGAATTCTGAAGTGCGATCTCAGCATACCATATTAATGACTATAAAAATCGTGATTTACATTTGCCTTATAGGCTAAAAAACGCAAGAATCTGTTTTGAATCTTCTCCAATCTATCAATGTGGACATCATAGTAAGGCCTCCAGGCAATCGATGCGAACAAAATAGGCGATCTAACTAAAGAAAGATACAAAGTTCAAACAGCTGTTATGTTGTTAAACATCGATGCATTTCTGGTCACAAAACCAAGAGTCCTGAGAGAATTCTCAGCTACATGATCTATATGTTTAGTGAAATCGAAATTAGATTGTAAAATTACTCCAAGGTCACGAACCTCCCCCACTCTATTTAGAATAGTGTTGCCAATATTGTAATTAATTAATTGCGGTGATAAAGATTTTGAAAAAGTGATTACCGAACACTTCTTAACATTTAACAAGAGTTTGTTAGATAAAGACTATTTATATAATTTATCAATGTCTTTTTGAAAGTCCTCGGCATCAGCTGTGGAATTGATAACTTTATATAATTTCATATCATCCGCAAATAAAAGAAATAAAGAATGTTTAAATAAAGATGAGACATCATTTGTAAATAAAATAAATAAAAGTGGTCCGAGGTTCGAACCCTAAGGCACTCCCGATGTATTATCGCCAATATGGCGGACGAGTTTTACACAAATTCATCGAATTCACTTAAAACTTGTCACTCGGGGGGTTTTTGGGGTCGCTGATTACGAATATGAAATTCATTTTTTTAAATTCAAAATGGCAGATTCAAAATGGCGGACTCATTTTTTTAAAATTGATCAAATTTACCTTAAACTTGTTACTCGGAGGTTTTTGAGGTCGCTAACTGCAAATATCAACTTCTTTTTCAAAAATTCAAAATGGCGGATTCAATGTGGCGGACAAGAAACTTTAAATTTCATTCTATTGGCCTAAATCTTGTTATTCGAGGGTTTTTGGGGTCGCTGATTACGAATATGATGATAGTTTTAAAAAAAATTTAATTTTAAATCTCTTGACGGACAGCAAAATTGAAAAAACTCATCTAATTGGTTAGATATATATCCACATTCTGCAATTGCCATTAGTGGACCACGGCAAATGTAAGTCCGATACTAAAAAGAAGGTCCATAGTTTCAGCATCCTACTAAATGTATACATATTGAAGTGCATGTGTAAGATCCCATTACATATACTTTGTATACAGTATACTTAGTAGAGAGTTTACTTTGCCAAAATGTGTATATACGTATCGCCTACCATATATACACTTGATATATTTCTAATTATGTGCATAAACAACACCGGATACCAATTAGATAAGTTTTTCAATTTTGCTGTCCGCCAAGAGATTCGAAATTAAATTTTTTTAAAACTATCATCGGATTTGTAATCAGCGACCCCAAAAACCCCCGAGTTACAAGATTTAAGCCAATAGAATTAAATTTAAAGTTTTTGTCCGCCATTTTAAATTTTTGAAAATGAAGTTCATATTCGTAATCAGCGACACCGAAAACCTCCGAGTAACAAAATTCAGGCGAATCCATTGACTTTTGGACAATATGAAAAATATTGCCTAAAATTTTCAAATTTTACTATAGATTTGACGCCATATTTGTCCGCCATCTTGAAATTTTAAATTTTACTTTACTTTTCTCGAAAGTGTATAATTTTTATGCACCGTTGGTGGAAAATAGAATTTTATTCTTACACTTTTTCAATGTGAAAAAAATGTTAAACTTGAAAAAATGAAATTTTTTTGCGTTTTTTGACATTAAAACCGCTATATTTAATTATGGTTTAAACGAAATTTATTTTTGACACCGGAATCAGAAAGAGCACATCGAAAACCTTGAGAAAATGTACCTCTGGTATATTTAAATTGTCAACAGTTTTATTTATAATTACGTAGCTTGAAAATGACCAAAGAATTTTCACGAATTGCTTGTTAATGGGTTAATATAGTTAACCCTCTGCCTACGCAAGTGACCGTTATCGACAAAAAACGATAATTCGGTAGCCTGGTGGGGAGTATCAGGACACCCCTTTTTCATGAGTGGAAAAATGCTTAAAACGTAGAAAATAAGAATGACAAAAATTTTTCGTATTTTGTTCCTGAAAGCTAATGAAATTATGAAAAGACTGACACCTGATCGAAGAATTTTCGTTGACTATTCTGTCAGATTAGTTAGTTTTCGAGAAATTAAAAAATTACGAAAAGCATGCAAAATTCAGTATTTTTTCTGTATCTGACAGAATAGTCAACGAAAATTCTTCGATCAGGTGTCAGTCTTTTCATAATTTCATTAGCTTTCAGGAAAAAAATACGAAAAATTTTTGTCATTCTTATTTTCTACGTTTTAATCATTTTTCCACTCATGAAAAAAGGGGCGTCCTGATACTCACGGACGGTAGTGTAACTTTAAAATTATCATTATCAACTTGTAGAGCATTAAAAAACGCTTTGATTGATTTATTTTTTAACCTAATTTGATAATAAATTTCGAAATTATTGGTATTTTAAAAACCAAAAATTGTGAAAAATGGCATTTTCTCAACTTTTTTGTTTGAAATTTTTTTTTTAACTATTAAATTATTTTAACTATCTTGTAGGGTATTTAAAAATACATTGATTGACTCAAAATTCAATCACTTTTACCACATTTATAAAAAGTTATTCATATATTTCTATTATTTTTATCTCCATGAGGAAGTAAAGTGTTCATGAAATGAGCATAAAAATTATTAAAAAAATATACAACTTGGCAGCGGTTTTTTAATATCAATTCTATGAGGATTAAGCTTTAAAAAACTGCCTTGGTTGTCCACATTTACTGTATACTTTTTTAATAAAGTGTTTTATTGTAAAAAATGTACCTGTTGTGCAGTTGTTACAAGTAATAATGAGAACGGATATTTTTTCCAAAATTCAGCAGATTCGTTTGAAATGTAAAATATTTGTCAAAAATGTAATTACACTCATTTTTTATGAAAAATTGCATGGTTTTTCTAAATTCGTCTTCAAAATTAATTTTAAAAAATTTTTTTAAGTTTCTTTCATTTCGAAACAATATTAATGCTGCCATCTCTATGAAACTGACACGTACTATTACGTTGAGCCAAAAATTATAAATCTATATATATAAAATCAGACTTTTGTCTGTACATTGCTCAGAACTTTAAAATTCGCACATAATTATTCGTTTTAGGCATCAAGGATTCCAAATATACCAATAAAAAATTTCGTGTATGTATGTATGTGTGTCGGTATGTCCCAGAATCTTTGTTCGCGCATCACTTAAAAACGGCTGAACCATTTGAAACCAAATTTGGCAGAAGGTTAGACCTTGGGCCAAGGAAGGTTTATAGATTTACAGATTTGAAAAATATTAATTAGAACGGGAGATATTCAATTTTTTCGAAAAATTCAAAAACCAAAAATTTTACATTTTTTTAAAAAATGCTTTCAAACTTTCTATAATTGAGTATAACATGTTATTTAGTCACATTTTAGAATAGTTTTGCCAAAAATAATGTCCTATAACTAAGATGTAAGTATAAATTTTTTTTTTAAAAATTCAAAAAATCGAAATTTTTCAAATTTTATATTTTTTAATGAATTGCTTTTAAACTCTCTATAATTGAGTATTACATGTTATTAAGTCAAATTTTAGCATAATTTTTCCAATAATACTGTCCTATAACTAAGATGTAAGTATAAAAATGATTTCGAAAAATTCAAAAAATCACAAATTTCCAAATTTCATATTTTTTAATGGACTGCTTTTAAACTATCTATAATTAATCATTACATGTTATTTAGTCACATATTAGCATAATTTTTCAAAAAATAATATCTTATAACTAAGATTAAAGTATAAAAATGTTTTCAAAAAATTTTAAAAATCACAAATTTTACATGTTTTGATGATTTGCTTTTAAACTCTGTATAATTGAGTGTTACATGTAATTTAGTCATATTTTAGCATAATTTTGCACAAAAAATGATATGACTAAAATGTAAGTATAAAAATATTTTCCATATCAAAAAATCGAAAAAATTATAATTGTTATTAATTACTATCAAGTTTAATTCAGTAGTATTTTTGGGGTTATTTTTATTTTATGAAAGTACTCTTTTTTAAGAAAATATGTTATATACCAGTACCAGTCTTTGACGGGATTTAGTTTACCATAATAGAATTGACATAGTGTCTACCAATTGCGCGGGGAAACCGATAAATAGCCGGGAGTTTAATTTGACCAGGAAAAACCGGGAATTTTCTTATCAAATTAAAAAAGTTTTATTATATTAATTTGATTTTAAAAACTGCTTTTTACTTTAATTTTTATTGTCTAATTGTCTAATTGTGACACAATTATTTATAATTAGACTCTTCTTTGACTCCAAAAGCTGGTGTAAATTTAGGATTAATTTTTAATACATTAATTGCAGTACTACAAACGCACAAAGTACTACAAGTTGCCAAATACTGTTCCTGAATATCAAATTTGATAGAAAAAAATCTGTCACTGATTGAAATAGTAATATTTTCCTCACGAAATAGTTAATGGTAACTAATTATTAGTTTTTCCCAGTAAAATTTAATTCCCGGCTATTTCCCGGTTGGTAGAAACCCTATCAAATGTATTAGCCGAAACTAAAACCCGTCGAAGACGGGTCCGACAGCTAGTCTATATTGATAAAATCAGACTTCTGTCTGTACAATGCTCCAAGCTTGAAAATTTTTATATATTTTTTCGTTTTGAGACATGAGAATTCGAAAAATGTAAAAAAAAAATTTCTGTCTGTCTGTCTGTCTGTATGCAAAACTTTGTTCGCGCATCACTTCAAAACGGTTTAACCGATTAAAGTGAAACTTGGCAGTCTATTAGGTATTAACGTAACTTAAAATCATAGCCTTGTCCGATTAAAAAATATTAACTTAAACGAAAGTTACGACATTTTTTCAAAAAATTCGAAAAATCAAAAAAATGAAAAATTTTTATTTTTTATAAAATGGATGAAAAACTATCCTTAGCTAACTTTTTAGATAAATACAACCCATTTCTATACTAAAATTTCAAAAAAAGACGTATTTTGAAATTTTTTTCGATTTTTCTGATCAAATTTTTTCTACAAAAATGATGATTATTGATTTTTAAACAAGCTTTTTATGGAAAGTTATTAAACTTTTTTTATTTAAAGACCAGTATTTAAAGCAAGAAATTTGCCTCATTGGACCAAAAAAATTGTTTCAATATTCAGTTTTTAAAATCAAGAAAGTTATACAGAAGTTAACAAAAAAATGTTTATATAAATTAAATGTATCACTGCTACTCAAAGGGTTAAATATTAATTAATTCTTGCATTAGGTTGGTATTGATATTTTCTAATTAATTAATTTGTTTTCTTGGTAATTTTAATTTCAATTTTATCATAAAAATAGAAAAAAATAGGAATTTTAAATATAAAATTTAAAAGTTTAAATATTTTTACCCATAAAAATTGAAAATATTAATATCTAATTTTTTTGATTTTACCTACTTATTACTTCTAAATAAGATGTTTTTTGTTTTTACAAATTATGATCCAAGATAATTTAGTAATACTGAAATAAAAATGTTTCATATTTTTTATCGAATTTAATTAACAAGAATTTTTTTTTAGTTTTACAAAGCTCCTGGAGAATAATCCCGAGTAGAAATTTTGACAGGGGCCTGGCCGGGTCCAGACCGGGGTGAAACAGGGAACCCGCCCAGCGCCATGACGAACAGCCCGATTGGACGAGCTACCAGGCCGGGGCCCGGTCGGGTTCCCGGTTTCATGCGGGGTCAGAGCCCTGTTAGGGCAATTTCTGCACGGGATTTAAAAACTTGCCAAAAACAACCAATAGTGATCACCTCCACGTGGTGCTTCTCGGAAAAAAGATAATAAATGGTTTTTTATAGGCTCCAAATGCGAAATTATAAGATTGCAAAACGGGCCCGTCAGCACTGAAAAAATTACATTCTAATTTTAAGAAAAACTTCTTAAATATGCGCCAAGAATATTCCCCACTTAAATTAAGTAGGAAATATTCTTACAATACTAATTTTCTTCTTATTGTAAGAATATTTCCCACATAATCTAAGTGGGGAATATAAGAATATTAAGATTTTAATATTAAGATTTTCTTAAAATTAAAATGTAATTTTTTCAGTGAATGTCTGCAGAAAACTGGCAAAAACTACTGGGCCTATACTGGCATTCAAAACGTCTCGTTGCTGGTAACGGGACTTAGCACGGACCAATAATGGCACATTATTATCAGACTATTAGGCTAAACTTTTCTATTTATGATGGCAAGTAGTAATTGAAAGTATTGGATAAAACTGAATTCTCGGATTTTTGGAAAATCCGTGACAAAAAAATAAAAATCACAACTTTCCTCGCCTCGAATCCTCTTGCAATTTTTTTAAATGGATTCTGATTATTAAGAGAAAAAAATGCTTGCGAGGCGAGGAAACAATAATTTAGTTGAATTTCCAGGAATTTCGGGAAATCCGTGGTCCTTTTGTAATTTTTTTAAAAGGGTGTTAATATTAAAATAAGCAATTAGCTAAAGTAAAAATTTTCGTCGAATAAACGTTGGTATTTTCAGTTTCAGAATATTGGGACGTTGATCGGCTCAGTAATGGCACATTAATAGTAAAAATTTTGTATCTGCAATGATGGCAAAATATAATTGCCAATATTGGGACGTAGTTAATTAATAAAAAATGGAATAATTTATATTAGTTTTTGTATTTTGCCAATACTGGGAAAGTAATGGCAGTAAATATTGGGCCATTAACGTCTGCCGACGTCAAACCGTAATTAACACCACAAGAGTAGTCCCAATAATATCGACCAAGACTAGGTGACAACTTTGCCAGTACTGGGCCGTTATTAAGCCATGATGGTTTTCACATTTGGGCGATTTTAAAAATTCTAAACATTATCTTTTTTCTTTCCTTAAAATTTCGTTTTCTTCTTCATTAATTAATATTAATAATCATCAAGAAAATTAGTCTCAATGTAGTTGGTTAAATACCAATCAATACTCAATATGGAAAACTATAAAAATACTAAGAAACACGTCGAAGACGGGTATCGCAGCTATTAATATATAAGTAGGAATAACAATAACTAATAACCCGTCGAAGACGGGTATCGCAGCTAGTTATTAATAAAAATGGTTATAAAAAATTATTTGTCTTCAATTTAGAATTTTTATAGATGATTTTTGGTATTGTAACAACCGATATTCACTTTGTGCAGTTGTTACAATTTACACGCTGTCACTCAAATGATTCTAGTTAATTAAATAATAGATATAGGCTAAATTAATTATGGCTTTTTAAAACTAGATAATATACCTTTGATTTCATCGTTTGACCAAACAAATTGGAGTTAAATTCTAATCACAGTAACTGTTTTTATCAAAATTGTAACAACTGCACCTAGTCTCCCCTACCGTAAAAAAGGCTAATTTTGCTCAATTTTTCAATTCTTTTTTAAATAACTTCGGGAAACGATGCACCGAAAAAAATAAAATCTCAAAGTGAGAAGAAAATTCCGCTTAACAATTATTTTAACATTTTATTTTTAATATGAGAATATTCATTTTCAAAAAGAAGAATTTTTGTTTATATTTAAAAGTTTTTTAACTAAAAGATGAATTTTAACATTTTTTCTTTAATTGGAATTATTCCTCTCAAATTAAAACAAATTTATACTAGAAAGAAGATTTTTAAGTAGTTTTTTGTTTTTCTGAACGCAGCTTCAAACTGTTTAAAAAGTGACATTTAATGGAAAATATAAAAGAGGAAAATCCTCTTAATTAGAAATGAAAACTTTAGTGCCCATATATAAGAGGAAAAAATTCTGCAAAAGAAGAGGAATAGTTTAAAATTGAAATTATTTTTTTTTCGGTGTATGATAAAACAAACATTGGCACTAAAAATATATAATCTCTAACTCTTTCTCTTTTCTATTACTGCGTAAAGAAATTAAAATATGTTGCAGAAAACTATTTATAAGCCGTTTTGTTGTGAGCGACATTACCCTACTAAAAATCCCTGTATACGATCTTGTACAAGAAAATGCACACGTTCAGCAGCTGAACTTGTACAAGTTCTGGTAAGAACATGTACAATTTCTTGTACCAGGATTTGGAACAAGTTCTTGTATTAGAACTTGTACAAGAAAATGTACGAGTACTTGTAGAAGAAAATAAACTTGCACATGAACCCATACAAGATTTTGTATAAGATCTTGTACAAGATCTTGTACGGGTTCATGTGCAAGTACTTGTACATTTTCTTTAAACATTATTTTTAAGTTGTAAAAATTAAAAACATTAAAGGCTGCGCATTAGTTTTTATAAGCTTTTAGAGCTGCGCAATAGTTTTTGGCTTGCCTAAATGATGATGCTCAAGACCTTATTTCATTGTGTGTATATAAAAATGTGACTAAGATTTTAAGATCTGTTTTTTCTTCTTCTGATATATTGGAAAAAGATTACAAAATCTTTTAAAATATATTAAAAAAAACTTAAAAAAAGAAAACCAAAAATTAAATTTAACACACTGAGCAGTTTTACGACATAAATATAACAATATTTTTTTCATTTTTATAATTATTTTCTTAAATTGTCAGTTTTTTGGAAAACTGTATTATTTCAAGAATTCGTTATAAGCAAAAAAAATTTAAAAGTCAGTTTCAAAACATGCCTTTTTTAAACTCGTATAAGCTATGCTATATTGTAAAATGTTCATAAAACGTTAAGGGTTCATACCACTTTACACGCTTGAAAATGAAGCTATTTTCTAGAATTTTTTTTACGATTTCTATGGATTATATTAATCTGCATTTTTTTTAGTTCAATAAATACACTCTTTAACTTTATAAAAAACCTTATTTTATTTAAAAAATATTATTTGTTTATTTAAAATTTAACAATAATTTTAGACCTGCTAAAAATACCGATGCCAGCTGCGGGATTGATTTCTCAGGTTAGAAAAATCTAAAACACAAAATTCAAATTGATTCATCTTCAGTAGGACTGTGCCTATCGCCCGAACTAGAGTTTTTAATTTTTATGCAAAAATAACAAAATGGCGTCAATTTAAATTTGTTTTTTCGAAAATTAAAGTTTTTTTTGGCAGTTTTTCGGTTTAAAAAAATAGTAAAAATTAATATTTTTAAATAATTCTAGTTCCGGCGATACCCACCCATGTGGCGAAGATTTTCGTAAAAAAAATTTGAGAATCGGTCCAGTAGTTTCCGAGAAAAACATCCCGCAGTATGAAAAAATGTGGTTTTGAGAAAAACGCGTTTAAAGTTTGTGTTTTATACTTACATAGCCGTGTACGCGCTCAAATAGTCTTGAAAAAATATATTTTGAGTGCTGGGATCTTTCTAAAAATTTTACACCACATTTTTGATATATTTTACTTTCGAAATCCAAAATAAAAATTTTTTTGCTTTTTTGAAGATGACAAAGTGGTATGAACCCTTAAGGCAATTACAGATCTTCTTCAAAATAATAAGGATGTTCTTTCTCAAATAGAATTAACATTACCAATTTGTAGAAACTTGTACTACAGTTAGATAAAGGTTTTTAAAAAATGTAGTTAAATTTTTGAGACCTGTGGGTACTTGTAAAAAAAAGTTATAAGCGTCTTTGTTTTTATCTTTTAAGTTTTAACATTGAGTTTTGTGGGAATTGAGTACATTTTCAAACATTTTTACTCACCACAAAGTACTTAACATTAAGAAAATGATAAAACATTTTTTAATACGGGACAGATATATAATGATTAAATATCTGTTAAAAAAGTGTCATTTAGGTACCTGTGTGAGTTGCAGTAAATTAATTTGTATAAATATTTCATGTTTAATGCAGTATATTGAACAGCTGTTTAAACATCTGGCAACATTGCACACAATTTTCAACTCAAAACTAAATGTAAACAAGTCATACCAAACATTTGCAACACGACTAAAGAAATACAGTGTTGCCAGATTTTTCAAAGTACCAAGCAAGTCAGCGACCCTAAAAACTACCGAGTGACAAAATTAAGATCAATTGCATAAAGTAAAAATTTTGTTTCATATTTGATGCGCCATTTTAATTTATTGGAAATTAACTAACTAACCCCCGAGTGACAAAATTAAGGTCAATTGCCTAAATTGTTAAAATGTTTGTCCCACATATTAGATCCGCCATTTTGAATTTATTAAAAATAACATTGAATTCGTAATCAGCGACCTTAAAAGCCTTCGAATAAGAAAACTTAGGCGAATTTAATAACATTTTGGTATTTTGAAAAATAGTGACCAACCCTTTCGAAGTTTCCTTCATATTTGATGCCATATTTGGTCCGCCATCTTTAAATTTTAAATTCTAATTTACGTTTCTTAAAAGTATACAATTTTTGTGCCCCTATGGATAAGAATTGAATTCACGCACGTTTAACCCCTTAGCTGTGTAGTCAAAATAAAGTTTTCGTGACACAAATGTGCTAAATTTTTTTTATTTCTTTTAATACCTGATATCATTTTATTTTATGTTTTTGGGGTCGCTGAATCTAAATATTTGATCAAAATCTAAAATTTCAAAATTGCTGCTTTAAAATAGCTATCAAAAAATTTCAAAGTTTACGGATTTTAAATTTTTTCGTTTGCCATTATAAAGCCGACATTTTGAATTTTTTAATTCTGACCAAAGATTCGAATTCAGCGACCAAAAACTTTAGAATATTCATTGATATTCATATTTCATTTATTACAGAGATTTCCTTTTAGATGCCGCTATAAAGGCCAAACACATTGGTGGCACGAATTATTTTTGCCTCTAGACGTCATACACTGTGAAGGGGTTAATAAGTAAAAAAATTATCAAACTTGGAAAAATGAAATTTCTTTTGTGTTTTTGAAATTAAAACCGCCATTTTTAATTTTTGGGTTGAACGAAATTCTTTTTTTCACACCGAAATCCAAAGGATATATCTCATAAGAAATACACTGTTTCATAAAAAACATACTTGCGGTATAAAATATGATCCGTTTTATTTATAAAAGTATAGGTTGAAATTGCGCAAAGAATTTTCTTATTTTAGGCGTTAATGGGTTAATCATTAAAATAATATTATAATATTAGGGGAGAGTGGGGCAAACCGACCAGGAATCAATAACTCCGAAATGTCGAAATTGTAAAAAGTGTTGTTTAGAGTTTCGAAACAACCATGTGTAGTAAACCTTATTTTAAAACGAATATTTATTCTCAAAATGAGCCTATGGGGTAAACCGGCCATAGGATATTTTCATTGAATCAGAGTTTCATGAAAATTATTATTAATTAGAATGTTTTTTTCTTTAAAATATTTATTTTCAATGAAAAATAATTGTCTTCCAATGAGAATTAGACCCTTTAATACTGTTTCCCTGATAATTTTAAACATTTTTGTTTGTTATTAAAATAGTATATTTTTCATAACAAGGTGCAAAAAAGTGCCCTTTTTTGCACCGCGTTATGAAAAAATTATTTATTTAATTAAAATTTAATCCTGTATTTATTAACATTATTACAACCATTGTTCACATGATTGTTTATGTTTTTTGTTATTGTAGATTATACAAATGCAATATTATAGATAAAAAAAACCTAACTGGCCGGTTTACCCCAGGCAGGAGGTGGGTTAAACCGGCCAGTTTGCAAAATTTTTTAAAGTTTACGCAGAAACTAAACAATTAACTATATTAATCTTCATACTTATTCTGTCTGTCACTGTATGAGAGACAAAGCACGATAAAGAGAAAGAGAGGGAGGGGTCTCTCCTTTTAGTTTAGCGCAGGAAGGAAAGAGGACGAATAGGTTTACAGGAGAGCATAATGTTTTCTCCATTTTCCGTGTTAGGTAGAAAGAGAGGAAAAGAAATTGGTAGGAGAAGGAAAAGTGGGGAATTTCACTTTTAAGCCAAAATACGAAAAGAGCGTCTTATTTCCTTATTGGATAATTATTTTTCTTTTCTTACTCACAGATAGATTAAGGAGTGAAATAGAGGGAGATCAAGAACGAGGTAGGAGTGAGGGGTATAAATTTTAACGGTATTCCATATACTAAATGGACAATTTTTCACCAATTTCTGACCCCCCCGCCACCGGTTGTGGACAATCGTGAACATTTGGCAAACCCTCTCCCCTTTCCACTTGTTCACGTGGACAATTCACATTTGAAAAGTCTGTGAGTATTTTTTTTAATGTTACTCCTGCATTTTAAAAAGTAATAAAGCTCATTTTTGAACATATTTCAAAGCACGAAATTACGAAAATGATTAACGATTAAAATAATAAATATACACTATAATTTAATTAAACACTTTATTTCTTTTAATTATTATATTGCTATATTAACACCATAGTCAGGGAAACAAAATTTTTTCAGTAAAGTCAGGAAAATGTCTATAAAAATTTTTTTTCAGGGAAAGTTAGAAATTTGAGACATTTTTTTCATTTTTTTTTGAGACATTTTTTTCGACTTTTAAACAAACCTTTCAAATTAATATAAATTAGCATCTAATTTTTTTAAAATGCAATATTTTCAGTATTTATAATTACATATTTTCAAAAATCCAAATACATACAAAAATAATATTTTAGAATTATTTTTAACATTTTGGAGAAAACATTTATATTCAAAAATTTTAATTAAAATTCATCAAATAATTAATTAGTTTATTTAAATTATACAAAAAATCTATTAAGAAATTCAATCCTATTTTCAAAAAATTGCTTTAAATTTTTTGTAAAACTAATTCGTATAATTGTTTTATAATGATTATTTAAGATTTAATTATCTTCGAACAATGTAAATAAAATTTTTTGAATATTTATTTTTTGGACTTATTAAAGTTTTTGACAAATTATAGTCTTGTTAATAATTAAAATTCTTAAAAAATTTGATCATTTTTATTAATATTTTTTACTAATTCTATTATTTTTAAAAGATTTTTACAAATTTTAATTGTTTTTGAAGATAATTGAATCTTAAATAATTATTATAAAACGATTATACTAATTACTTTTTAAAAATATTTTAATGTAATTTTTTAAAAATAATTGAATTATTTAAAATAATTCTGAAATATTATTTTTGTATGTATTTAGATTTTTGGAAATATATGTCATTGAAAACACTGAAAATATTGAATTTTAAAAAATTAGAAGCCATTTTTCATCAATTTTTATTTTTAAATTTAATTTATACAATTTTCAAAAATTGTAACAAAATACTTAAAATAAATAAATTATTTTTCAATTAAATTTCACAAAATTTGAACTATTCAAAAAGGTTTTTATTATAGGTATATTTCAAAAATTGAATTATGTCTTATAAAATGATTCAAAAACAATTTTTGAATGATTTGTTTATAGTTACTTTTCGCATTATCAAAATCAAAATAACTTGCACATTTTTACTAAAAATTGTGGTTTTTTATGTATTGTCTCAATTTTCTTAATTTCATGAAAAAAAAATTTTCCTGACATTTTCCTGACTATGGTGTTTATATAACATTATAATAATTATAAAAAAATAAATATTTTAATCAAATTATAGTGTTTATTTATTATGTTAATGATTAACTCAATAACGCCTAAAAAAAGAAAATTCTTATCAAATTTTATTTTATTGAGTGTGCTCTTTTCGATTCTAGTGTGAAAAAAAGAATTTCGCCATTTTAAAGCCGACATTTTGAATTTTTTAATTTTTAATTGACGCAATGAGAAGAATGGAATATAATCCTGATATTCCTGAGCTTTTTATACAAAAACCTTACCGATGGAATCAAGAACCAGTTCATGCAGACGAAATAATAGCTCCTTTGCATAGAATTCCAGCACAAGAACCAGTTCATGCAGACGAAATAATAGCTCCTGTGCCGAGGATGCCAGCACAAGAACCAGTTCATGTTGATGAAATAATAGCTCCTGTGCCGAGGATTCCAGCACAAGAACCAGTTCATGTTGATGAAATAATAGCTCCTGTTCTGAGGATGCCAGCACAAGAACCAGTTCATGCAGATGAAATAATAGCTCCTGTGCAGAGGATATCTTTTGTTTATAATTCAACCGGTGATTCTGCCCCTTGGATCCGTGTAAGAACTCGACCCCGGTTAGAAGTTCCACTTCCACCATTAGAGGAAATGGAAGCACTAGTGGAAGATGAGGTACCGGCTCTTCTGCCTATAGCAGCACCTAGAAATGATCCACCTGTGCCAGCACCTTCGAACTGTGTACTTGACAACTTAAAAATTCAAGATGGCGGATCCAAAATGGCAGAAAAATCAGAGAAAAATACTTGATAAATAGCAAATGCATCATCAATATTCAAAACTTGATTTAAAACATCTGAAAATGACTTTTGGGGGGTTTAAGGGGTCGCAGATTACGAATATGAAGTTTAATTTTAATAATTCAAAATGGCGGATGAAAATATTTTAAAATCGATAAAATTGCATAAAATTACTCACTCATGGGTTTTTGGGGTCGATGATTACTAATATGAAGTTCAATTTTTTAAAATGACTTCTCGGAGGTTTTAGGGGTCACTGATTACGAATATAAAGTTTAATTTAAAAATTCATAATGGCGGATCCAATATTGCGGATAAAATTTTTTGAAAATTGATAAAATCGCATAGAATTACTCACTCGAGGGTTTTTGGGATCGCTGATTACGAATATAAAGTGCAATTTTTAAAATTCAAAATGGCGGATCCAATATGGCGCATAAAAAATTTTGAAAATCGATAAAATTGCATAGAATTACTCACTTGGTGGTTTTTAGGGTCGCTGATTACGAATATAAAGTGTTATTTTTCAAATTCAAAATGACGGATCCAATATGGCGGATAAAATTTTTTGAAAATCGATAAAATGGCATGAAACTACTCACTCGGGGGTTTTTGGGGACGCTGGTACGAATATAAAGTTCAATTTTTAAATTCAAAATGGCTGATAAAAGAATTGTAAAATTAATAATATTACAGGAAATTACTACTGGAAGGAAGATATCGTACTGTGTGGCATATTTTTTGGTTATCTTATAATCTATTTATTTTAAAAAAATCTTGGTAAGTAACTCTTATTCTTTTAATGAACTATTTTCTTGTATTATGCCTAAGCATAAGTCCAATAACGCAACTGAAATTACATCACCTAATCCACAGAGAAGGAAATATTTAACACGTAGTTTTCAATATGAAAAAGACCAAGCAAATAATAACACAGGCCGACAAAATTTGTTTTTGAAGAATCAGACAATACTTTTCCGAAGGTTTTCCACGCGTTGAATCCTCAAAATAGACTCTGCACGTCAGGTTTTCAAGATATTTTAACCTAAAAATGCAAAAAAGATGTTTTAGTTATATTTGATGTCATGTAACATCAAGAGATAATTTTTTCTCTAAAAGGTCAATATTGCACCTAAAAGCGCTACTCTTCCCCTTAATATCCATTTTAAAAATTTAAAAAATCTTTCTTTGTGTCTCAGTAATCGTTCATTGAATTTTCTGAGTTTGGCGAATTCTTCGAAAACCGAGTAGAAACAGACAAAACTTTGATAATAAAGAAGAATATAACTACAGACATATAAATTTTAAATAGTTCTGAGGATTTTCGATATAACTGAATACGAATTCGATGTCAGATATACAAAATTCAAAATGGCAAATTTTAAGCAAATACAATCAATTTTTAATAAAATCTTCTGCCATATTAGGTCGCTTTTTTAAATTTAAAAAATTGAACTTCATATTAGTAATCATCGACCCCAAAAACCCATGAGTGAGTAATTTTATGCAATTTTATCGATTTTAAAATATTTTCATCCGCCATTTTGAATTATTAAAATTAAACTTCATATTCGTAATCTGCGACCCCTAAAACCCCCCAAAAGTCATTTTCAGATGTTTTAAATCAAGTTTTGAATATTGATGATGCATTTGCTATTTATCAAGTATTTTTCTCTGATTTTTCTGCCATTTTGGATCCGCCATCTTGATTTTTTAAGTTGTCAAGTACACAGTTCGAAAGTACAACTATTTTATCCACCTATAGCATACATGAGACTCGCCAAAAAAATTCTTATTGATGTAAAAAGCATGTTTTAAAAAAAATCCTACGATTATTTCGGTATTTTTTCCATTTTGGGCGCCATATTGGTTTCCCTGATTGTCGAAATGCTTTTTTGACCCCGGATTCTGAAAAAGCGGACCTCAATACCCCCTAATACCAAAAGGTTCTTAAAAATCTAATCATTTAGGATAAAAATTCTTACCTTGAACTTCAGTCAAAAATTTTGGACATTTGGGCGTTAATGGATTAATAGCTCTTTTTTTATTTCTTCTTTTTTATTTCTTCTTTTTTTGATTTTATTTTTTTTATGTGTTTCTTAAATGTTTTTTTCTGCAAGATCAGTTTACTAATGATCACTTTTGCATGACCTTTTATTTTGTTCAATGTTTTTTTTAGTTTTCTAACCTCAATTACAATTTCAATTATTAGTTTTCTTTTAATTTCTCCAATTTTTTTACTTTTCTAACCTCAATTAGAATTTTTTAGATTTCAAATCTTAATTACATTATTTTTTATGTTTCTTTTGTTTTCTAACCTCAATTACAATCACAATTTTTTAGTTTTCCTTTTATTTTTCTTATGTTTTTTTTATTAGATTTTAAACCTTAATTACATCTTTTTTTCTATTATTTTTTAGCTTTAATTTTTTTATGTCTGCAATTCTTTTCTTGTTCAGTTTTAAAATCTGAATTACATCTTTTTTTCATTTACTTTTTTAGTTTACATTTTCTAATGTTTCTTTTTTTAATTGTTTTAATTTAAATGTGTTTATTTGAATGTATACATATGTAAAAAAAAGTTTTTTTGTTTTAGTTAGTTGAACATATGTATATTTACTAGTTGTATGTAATACGTCTTTATTTGGCTTCATATTGTATAACATTTTTTCTCTTTAATTTGAATGTGTTTATTTGAATGTATACATATGTAAAAAAAAGTTTTTTGTTTTAGTTAGTTGAACATATGTATATTTCCTGTTTTTGTGTGTAATATATCATTATTTGACTATACATTGTGTTATATTTTATTTGAGATGTTCTTTACTTTATTTTAGATGTTATATTAATGTATGTTTAAATTTATTGTAATTAATATTTAATGATAACATTAATTTAAAATAGATTATTTTTTAATTCCAATATTGACTTGATAATAATTTAATTAATATTGACTTGTTATTACTTTTCTTTTAATTAACGTTGAGTCAACTTAAATTTATTATAAGCTTAATTCGAACTTAAGAAATTAACTAATATTGTTGTATATTTAAAAATTTTGTAATTATTAAACAATATTTAACTTATTGTAATATAGATAAATTAAAGTTATCTTTAATATTACATATTTTGAAATAAGATTGATTTATTTACATTAAAATGTCTATTTATGTATTATATTTAGTATATAACTATTGTTAAAGAGTCCTACAAGGGTGACTAACACACAGTAGAAGCCTCATTCGACTCGTAGCAGTGGAGTGAGCTACCCACAATTGGAAATGAGCTACCGGTGCTACCAATGCCTCGTGAGGATGGTGCAATGCAATACAATACAATACAATACAATAAAAAATTTCGTGTATGTATGTATGTATGTATGTATGTATGTATGTATGTATGTATGTATGTGTGTCGGTATGTCACAGAATCTTTGTTCGCGCATCACTT
Source organism: Leptopilina heterotoma (assembly GCF_015476425.1). NCBI lineage: Eukaryota > Metazoa > Arthropoda > Insecta > Hymenoptera > Figitidae > Leptopilina > Leptopilina heterotoma. The sequence goes on along the minus strand of NW_025111050.1, from coordinate 45,200 downwards.
AAAAACTGCTGAACCATTTGAAACCAAATTTGGCAGAATGTTAGACCTAGGGCCAAGCAAGGTTAATAAATTTACAGATTTGAAAAATATTAATTAGAACAGGAGATATTCAATTTTTTCGAAAAATTCAAAAATTTTCAAATTTTACATTTTTTTAAAAAATGCTTTCAAACTTTCTATAATTGAGTGTAACATGTTATTTAGTCACATTTTAGAATAGTTTTGCCAAAAATAATGTCCTATAACTAAGATGTAAGTATAAATTTTTTTTTTTAAATTCAAAAAATCGAAATTTTTCAAATTTTAAATTTTTTAATAAATTGCTTTTAAACTCTCTATAATTGAGTGTTACATGTTACATAGTCAAATTTTAGCATAATTTTTAAAAAAAAGTACTGTCCTGTAACTAAGACGTAAGTATAAAAATGATTTCGAAAAATTCAAAAAATCGCAAATTTCCAAATTTAATATTTTTTAATGGACTGCTTTTAAACTATCTATAATTAAGTATTACATGTTATTTAGTCACATTTTAGCATAATTTTAAGATTTAAGTATAAAAAAGTTTTCAAATAATTGAAAAAATCGCAAGTTTACAAAGTTTACATTGTTTAATGAATTGCTTTTAAACACTGTATAATTAAGTATTACATGTTATTTAGTCACATTTTCGCATAATTTTGCACAAAAAATGATATGACTAAGATGTAAGTATAAAAATATGTTCGATATCAAAAAATCGAAAAAATTATAATTGTTATTAATTACTATCAAGTTTAATTCAGTAGTATTTTTAAGGTCTTTGATTAAGATTTTGACGTCAAAATAATGCAATTCATAATTATTTATCCAATTCATTCAGTATTCTTTAATTAAAAGAAGTTCAGAGACTTTAAAAATGGAGATGTTTTATAATAAATATTTTATGATAATTTTCCATAATTTTAGATTTTTTGCCAAAGAATGGAGACTATTAAATAAGTAAAATATTTTTAAAGAGCACAAAAATAATAAAGCTAAATGCCATAAAAAAGAAGGAAAAATATTGAATTTTAAGAAATTCGGTTTTTTGAATTTTTGCTAATTTTCCATAATTTTAGATTTTTTACCAATGGGTGGAGACTATTAAACAAGTAGATTATTTTTGAAGAGCACAAAAATATTAAAGCTAAATGTAATAAAAAAGAAGGAAAAATGTTGAATTTTAATATATTCAGTTTTTTGAATTTTTGCTAATTTTCCATAATTTTAAATTTTTTACCAAAGGGTGGAGACTATTAAATATGTAAATTATTTTAAAAGAGCACAAAAATAATGAATCTAAATGCCATAAAAAAGAAGAAAAAATGTTGAATTTTAAGAAATTCGGTTTTTTGAATTTTTGCTAATTTTCCATAATTTTAGATTTTTTACCAATGGGTGGAGACTATTAAACAAGTAGATTATTTTTGAAAAGCAAAAAAATATTAAAGCTAAATGCAATAAAAAAGAAGGAAAAATGTTGAATTTTAAGAAATTAAGTTTTCTGAATTTTTGCTAATTTTCCATAATTTTAACTTTTTTACCACAGGGTGGAGACTATTAAATATGTAAATTATTTTTAAAGAGCACAAAAATAGTGAAGCTAAATGCTATAAAAAAGAAGAAAAAATGTTGAATTTTAAGAAATTCGGTTTTTTGAATTTTGGCTAATTTTCCATAATTTTAGATTTTTTACCAAATGATGGAGACTATTAAACAAGTAAATTATTTTTGAAGAGCACAAAAATATTAAAGCTAAATGCAATAAAAAAGAAGGAAAAAAGTTGAATTTTAAGAAATTCAGTTTTTTGAATTTTTTCTAATTTTCCATAATTTTAAATTTTCTATCAAAGGGTGGAGACTATTAACCCTCCTGCGTACCTATTTTCACCCATAAAATTGTTTCCAAATGCACAAATTTTTCACACTGTTGGATTTTTCTACAATTTGGTACCTAGGGGTTTTTGGGGTCGCTGATTACGAATCTGAGGTTAGATTTAAAAAATTCAAAATGGCGGATCCAATATGTCGGATGAATTTTTAAAAAATTGTTTGATTGTAATGAAACTTAATATCTAGGGGTTTTTGGGGTCGCTGATTACGAATCTGAGGTCAGATTTAAAAAATTCAAAATGGCGGATCCAATATGATGGATGAGTTTTTAAAAAATTCATCAAAATTTCTTGAAAATTTATAATCGGGGGTTTTTGAGGTCGCTGATTACGAATCTAAGATCAAATTAGGAAAATTCAAAATGGCGGATCCAATATGGCGGACGAATTTTTAAAAAATTGTTTGATTTTATTAAAAAAATTTAATGAAACTTTGTGTCTAGGGTTTATAGAGGTCACTAATTACGAAGCTGAGATCAGATTTTAAAAATACAGAAGATCAGAGCCAATATGGCCGCCAGTTTTAGAAATTTTTTAGATTTGTTTTAGATATATTGGTATTTTACGAGTCCTTCATAAACTACGTCTCTGTTATATGAAACAATGTGCATTTTTTAGACTTCCTAAGTTGAGTAGTACTACATAATGATGTTTTATGAATATAACAATTTAACACATATTTAAACAAATAATTATAGATGTTGATTAACTCCTTGCACAAAAGACTTAGAAACATGCTTTTTCCAAATTTTAAAAGTTAACAAGATCAGTATTATTGTAAGATTCATGTTTGTTAATTGCAAAATTGGAGGTATATTATTCAGCTTAGTTAATTTCAAAATTTAAAAAAATTGCATACTTCTAGATGTTTTTTGTAATAAGTTAGTAAACAACAACATTATTTGTTTAAAAAATTAAAGAATCATTAAATTTATGAAAAATCTTCATGTAATATTACACAGCTTAGTTAATTGCAAAATTAGAAAAAAGCTGCACGTTTCTAGATATTTTTTGTAAAAAGTTAGTACATAACAACAATTATTTGTTAAAACAATCAAAGAATTGTTAAATTTATAAAATATTCTTATATTGCCATTTTGAGTTTTAAAAATCTGACCTCAGATTTGTAATCAGCGACCACGAAAACCTCTAGATACCAAGTTTTATTAAAATCAAACAATTTTTTTAAAATTCATCCGCCATATTGGATCCGCCATTTTTAATTTTTTAAATCTGACCTTAGATTCTTAATCAGCGACCTCAAAAACACCCGATTATAAATTTTCAAGAAATTTGGATAAATTTTTGAAAAACTCATCCGCCATATTGGATCCGCCATTTTGGATTTTTTAAATATGACCTTAGATTCGTAATCAGCGACCTCAAAAACCCCTGATTATAAATTTTCAAGAAATTTGGATAAATTTTTGAAAAACTCATCCGCTATATTGGATCCGCCATTTTGGATTTTTTAAATCTGACCTTAGATTCGTAATCAGCGACCTCAAATAACCCCGATTATAAATTTTCAAGAAATTCGGACGAATTTTTGAAAAACTCATCCGCCATATTGGATCCGCCATTCTAAATTTTTTTAATCTGGCTTCAGATTCTTAATCAGCGACCTCAAAAAACCCCGATTATAAATTTTCAAGAAATTTGGATAAATTTTTGAAAGACTCATCCGCCATATTGGATCCGCCATTTTGGATTTTTTAAATATGACCTTAGATTCGTAATCAGCGACATCAAAAACCCCCTATTATAAATTTTCAAGAAATTCGGATGAATTTTTGAAAAACTCATCCGCCATATTGGATCCGCCATTTTAAATTTTTTTAATCTGGCTTCAGATTCTTAATCAGCAACCCCAAAAATCTTTGAGATACCAAGTTTCATTGAAATCAAACAATTTTTTAAGAGAAGTATGTATTTGCAACTTTTATTTTGTGACCTATCCTCTGCTGTTTATAACAAATATTTAATACTTCGTTTATTAACAAATACTTTAATTAGAGACTTTATTATGTATGTATCATTAACTATGAACCTTGCACTGTAAGTTGCACTTTGTCTCGTGTGTTAAAGTTAATTTGTTTAAAAGTTATGAGAAAAAATATTTGGACGAGTATACTCGTCCTCGCGCATTTGGTAACAACTTAGTTTGGACGAGTATACTCGTCACGGTACGCAGGAGGGTTAAATATGTAAATTATTTTAAAAGAGCACAAAAATAGTGAAGCTAAATGCTATAAAAAAGAAGAAAAAATGTTGAATTTTAAGAAATTCGGTTTTTTGAATTTTTGCGAATTGTCCATAATTTTAGATTATTTACCAAAGGGTGGAGAATTTTTAATAAGTAAATTATTTTTGAAGAGCACAAAAATAATGAAGCTAAATGCCATAAAAAAAGAAGAAAAAATGTTGAATTTTAAGAAATTCGGTTTTTTAAATTTTTGCTAATTTTCCATAATTTTAGATTTTTTACCAAAGGGTAGAGATAACAAATTAAGTAAAGAATTTTTGAAGAGCACAAAAATAATGAAGCTAAATGCCATAAAAAAGAAAAAAAAATGTTGAATTTTAAGAAATTCGGTTTTTTAAACTTTGGTAATTTTCCATAATTTTAGATTTTTATCAAAGGGTAGAGATAACAAATTAAGTAAAGTATTTTTAAAGAGCACAAAAATAATGAAGCTAAATGCCATAAAAGAAGAAAAAATGTTAAATTTTAAAAAATTCGGTTTTTTGAATTTTTACTCATTTTCCATAATTTTAGATTTTTTACCAAACATTGAAGACTTTTAAATAAGTACATTATTTTTGAAGAGCACAAGAATAATGAAGCTTAATGACATAAAAGAGAAGAAAAAAATGTTAAATTTTAAGAAATTGGGTTTTTCGAATTTTTGATAATTTTTAGGGTTCCGTACACCTACGGTGTATCGGCGGAACCATATTGGTGAGACTCGTGTGTTCGTAGCCAAATCGTGCCCCCCTCTAGCGGCTAAACTATTTGACCTAAAGAGCTCAAATTTGGTCCAGATATGTATTTTCACTCGTAGATCACAGGAAAAATATAGCTAATGTGATTGGACGCGATGGTCATAGCGTTGTCAAGGAAATAACAAGATTTTTGGCAAAAAATGCATAAAAAGTGACCATTCCCCCCTTAACTTCTAAACTATTCGACATGGAGAGCTGAAATTTTGCATGCTGGTGTATTTTTACTCGAATATTACAGAAAAAATATAGAGAACTTGATATGTAATGATGGCCATAGCGTTGTCAAGGAAAAACTAAAAAATTAAAAAAAAAAAATTTTTTCTTTAACTTTTACATTATTTGACCTAATGAGCTGAAAATTGGTATCCTAGTGTATTATTACAGTCTGACGACAAAAAATTTATTTAAGAAACTTTTTGAAAAAAAATAAAAAAAAAATTTTTTTAAATTTTTTTTTCAAAAAAAAAAAAATTTTAATTTTTTTTAGTTTAAATACGTGGCATTAATTATTTTAAGGAAGAGTTAAATTTTAAGAGAATAAATGAGAGATTGTTTTATGACTTTAATTTCTTAACTAAAAATAAAAAAATATTGGACAAGTGCGAGTTGTACTCACACTGCAATGGCGGGTTCCGTACACAAATATTAAAACAATACTTGCAACATTTATCGGTAATAGGTAGAATTAAAATAAACAATTAAAAAAATATATTAAAATCATTTGATAAAAAAAATAACTAAAAAAAATTAAAGTTTTGTATATCTAATATTGTAAACAAATAATAAGCAGAGGAACTATAATTTTCAAAATTTTGTTGCAAGTATTGTTTTAATATTTGTGTACGGAACCCGCCATTGCAGTGCGAGTACAACTCGCACTTGTCCAATATTTTATTTTTTGCTAAAAGGTGGAGACTATTCAAATAGTAATACAGTCGGGCCTCCGAACTGAACGCTTTCAAACTGTACGCTGTCGCCAAACTGTACGCTGGCTTTAGTTTTTAAGTGCTCCACAGTGTACGGTGGCGCTACTAAATTCAGTGCCGTACACGGAGAGAAAAATCAAGCGTTTGTAGTATGGAGACTTCCTATGCTAATTTTGTATGAACGTCCTGCTAAAGAGGCATGTTTTTATACCTCAGTTGCATGAAACATATACTAAAAAAGCATGGATCTCTTGCAATCGTAGTATACTGACGTCCCATGCGTTACAGGTAGAACTTTTATGCTGATAACGTAGAAATTTATACAAATACAGCAGAAGTTTTACGCATATTGCGCATGTGCATTCTTTTACGAAATAAGTTTAACTGTCCATACTACAAACGCTTGATTTTTCTCTCCGTGTATATTTGAAAATGTTGCCTTTTAAGGAAGAATCTGAGGGACAGTCAAATAAAAAGTTATTCCAATGTCATAATTTCGTAATTTAAAAAAACTAATTAAATTTTAAATTCGTCTTGTTGGAAAGGCGAAGAATTTAATTTTGAATATTTAAAACGATTAAAAGTTTCATTTGAATAAAAATTACAATTTTCTGTCAATAAGAATAAACATTTGTTAAATTTTAGGTTATGTTACTTAAATCATTCATTATTGACAACAAAATTATAATTTTTTATTCAAATATATATTTAAAATTTTCAAAATTTAGAAAATTAAATTCCTTACGCTTTTACCAAAAGGAATTGAAAATTTAATTTGACTTTTTTTAAAATACGAAATTATGACATTGGATTAACTTTTGTTCCGATTGTTTATCAAATTCTTCCTTACAATTAAAAATTTTACTGATTTAATCAAATTATTTTCTTTTCCATAATTTGGATAAATCAGTGGACTTCTTTTAATTTTATGAGGCAATACATTTTGGTTAAAAATTGTTAATTTTTCTAACATTTATAATTTTAAGAATAGTATATATTTTTATGATTTTAATTAATTTTAAATCTAAAATTATGTATATTATAGTCCCAGACGATAAATGAGGAGCAAATTTTCAAAACTTGATAAATTCCTATTTTCTTATTATTTCGAGAAATCGAAATAAATTACTTTCCTGACATAACCACTCAGTTAATTTCAAACTAAAAAATTTGTAATTTTTACTATTTGTAACAAAGTTTTTATATTTAATACGTTCTGTTTTTAATAAAACTTTCACATAATAAAGTAACTTTAAGGTTTTGGTAATTTGTTCTAATAACAAACATAAAAATTAAAAGTCAATTTGGTTATGTCAAAAAGTTTTTAAATTGAAAATTCGCTGTTAATAATTTTTTTTAAATTTAGCAGGGACATGACGATTTGTGAGATATTTAAATTATTAAATTTATGTTTATCTCGATTTTAAAAAAAAATATATTTATCAACTTTTGAAAACTTGCTCCTTAAATATATAAGTGTACAGTCCTGAAAATTAAATAGTGGGGATGAGTTCGTCAGCGTACAGTTTTAAATCAAGTGGAGGGGTTATTTCTGGGGTACCGTACAGTTCTGCGGCCCGACTGTATTATACTACCGAAATAGCTATTGGTAACTAATTATTAATTTTCCGGTCAAATTAAATTTTCGGCTTTTTCTGATTTTCCAGATTGGTAAAAACATTGTTAAATGTATTTGTAGAAACTAAAACCCGTCGAAGACGGGTAGGACAGCTAGTAATATAATATAATATCTCCGCCGCTGGTTGTTCACTGCCGAACATCATTGATGTCTTAGATGTGCTGGGAGAAGTGGGTCCACTGCCAAACATCATTGATTTCTTTGATGTGCTGGGAGAAGTGGTCCCGCTGCCAGACACGACTGGCATCATGGATATGTTTGGAAGACCTTGCCGTGGTGGTGGGGCTTTTTACTAAAGGGCAACCAAACAGCAAGAAAGAATGGATTCACAAATTTCAAAAAAAGTACCCCATGTGAGCAGGCCGGAAACGGGAAATCTCACCATCGGTCCCAAGACTGATGCTCAAGTGCGAGCGGATTGTGGGAGCGCACAATTTCTTGCAGTGCCACGGGTGATCGTGGAAAGATTAGATCCACAGAACATCGTGGAAGGAGAAAGAATAAGAAAAGGGAGCGCGTTGAGCCTTCTGAGTGTGTCAAGCTGCAGTAGCGGAAAGACCGTACATAGCGCTATCCACTCAGAAGTAGACGACGAGGCGATAGAAGAGACTCGCGAGATATGCTCGCGGCTAAGAAAGAAGGAGGCGACTTGCCTCGACAAAATGGAGTGGAAGGTCGCAAAGATGATAAAATCTTGCGACATTTAGAAGAACGTCAACAGGACGGTAAAAGATGGACTCAAAGCCATCGAAATCCTGTTTGTCCAGTCGACCTGTGTTTTTTCGTGCCAAAATTAATACCTGACTTCTGACTGTGGATTCATATAGTGTGGGGTGGTAGTATGAATGTGTATATGTTTCTCACTCGAGATTTTACTGGCTGCGCGTTATAAACAACTTTGAAAGTGCCGAAAAACAGTTTTTTTGATGACTGTTCTTTCCCATAAAATTATATGGGAAAAAGTTGTTATTAAAAGTTATAGAGCTCAGAAATACCTGTAAAATGATGGGTCATTTGTTTAAATTGGTTCATTTGTTTACTTGAAAATTAATTTAAACCACTAAAAATGACAATTTTTTAATTGTTTAATAACTTGAACAAAAGTTAACCAATTCTTTCGGTATTCTCCAAAAATATGCCTCTCAGGGCCCTTAAGATGTATGCAAAATTTGAAGCCAATCGCATATATAGTTTATAAAAAATTCCATTTGTTAACTAAAAACATGGTTTTTTTCAACGGAATTTCTACATTTTTGGCTGTATGAAAATCAGTTTGTTTTTTTGGGTTCTCTTTATAAAATGCCAATCTGTCAATCACAATTTGTGGCAAATTGAATTTTTGCAAAACAACTGGCTTTTTAGGGGGGGGGGGTAATTTTTTGCTGATAAACAAATGATCCCTGTATCAACAATTTTTACTTTAACAATTTGGGATAAACGCCATTTGTTTACTTATTCTTTTCTGCAAATTTTGCAAAAAAAATTTTTGATCTAGGTCAAAAGAAGGGGGAGATAATTATTTTTTTTCAAAAAATTCCTGAGCCTTTATTTGTTGATATTTTTAATTTCTTTTTTTATATTTTTTTAGTTAATTAGTCATACTATTTATAAAAAAATCAATGTAAACATATATGCACTTCTTGTTCTTAAAAAACTTGGTAAAAAGTGTGTGACGTTTGAAGTTGCTCTAGGCAGCGCACTGTGGGCCAGACGACCTACTTCAGTGGCCAAAAGTCACTTTTAGAATTTTATTAAATGAAGTTTACCATTTCAATGAGTAGTAACCAAAGTAGTTATTCTACAAATTTGGTTGTCAAATGATAATATATTTTTAATGTACACTTGCGCAAAGTTTGAAAAAAATTCTAATTTTTATCAAATGTATTTGTAATAAAAGTCATTTGGTTTATAATTATTTAAAAGAATTCACTCTATCTTTTTTCTAATTTTTCTTTCTACATTCGAAGTAATAAAAATAAAAATAGAAGTCAATTCGTTTAAAGTTGTTAAAGTACCACATGGTTTTATTTAAGGGGACATTCCAGTTTAAAATGTCAAAAAAATCGATTTTTTTTGTTTTTATTTTCGGATTTCTTATATTATCAAGAATACTCTTCTAAAATATTATTGAAAAATTCGAAGTAAAACAAAAGTTATACATCCTTATTCTTCGCAATGTCAAAGATGTTTTTGTATGCGAATAAGCAATCGAATGATTTAAATGTTTTCTCATTTGCATTTTTTAGAAAAGACAAACAAAAATGTATTTGGTGTTGCTGATCACAAATTAGATATCAAATTTTCAAAATTCAAAATGGCGGATCCAATATGGCAGAAAAGAAAATTTTTTTATTTTAATTTTTTTTCGTCTACCATATTGCATCTGCCATTTTTAATTTTGAAAAATGATGTCATATTTGTAATCAGCGACCCCAAAAACCTCCCCGTAACGATTTTTAAGCAAATCCAATGATTTTGAAAAAAAATGTCCGTCATATTGGATCCGCCATTTTGAATTTTAAAAATCTGATTCCATATTCGTAATAAGCGACCTCAAAAACCCCCGAGTAACGATTTTCAAGCAAATCCGATGATTTTTTTTATATTTCGAAACTTAAACAAAAACTTTAAATGCGTTTTTCTTAAAATGTCCTTTTTTGATCTGGTAAGAGTGATATCTCGAGTTCTTTTGAAGCGATTTTAAAAAATCGAACGGCTATTGATTTAGCGTCATCATGCCTATAAGTGGAACCTCAAAAAAACACATTTTTTTTGCATATTATGGGGAAAAAGTACTCTATAAAAAAGGGGGGGAAGAAAATTCCACTTTTTTGAGGTTCCACACCTAAAGAAATATCTAACGAAGAGAATGTCACTTCGTTTTTGGTTTTATCTGTTTTAGAAAGTTTGGAATCGATCTTACCACCGAAAATGGGCATTTTTGAAAATGGCGTATATCGCCGCCATTTTTAAATAAAAATGAAAAATTTTTTTTTTACAAATTCTTAAATAAATTATTTATTACATGTAAAAGAAACTTTGTAAATAAATGTCATAGTTATTTTAATAATATATACTAAAAAAGCCTTTTTTTTGCCAGTTTTGAACTGGAGTGTCCCCTTAAGTAATTGTAAAAATTTTCATTAATGTAGTACTTCCGAAAGTAAACTCCCCGAGACTCCACTAGATTTTCAATTCTCTCAACTTCTGATTTCTTTAATAGACCTTAAAGAATAAGAAAAATCCGCCCACTTTTGCCCGAATTCAGATTCTGATATAATATATGCTTACATTAAAGAATTTAGCTATATACCATATATTACACTTATTTAACACCTTATCGTGGACATTGCATCTTTCATGTTATACATGATTTGTAATTTGTATTTTTCAATTAAATCTGGTTAACTTGCAATAAAAATAGGTCAATGTATAATAATATCATAAAAAAACAATTATAAAAATGTCGAAATTAACCAAACGAGAAGTTCTTGACATTATTTCAAGGAATAATGATATAAAAATTACGTCTAATGAAATTTTATCTATAATCAATATGGATGTTAATAATATCTCAGAAGAAGATTTCAAAAAATTAAAAAATTCATTAACTTCATTGAAATGCAAAAATTTGAAAAAATTTGAAAGTGCAAAAAGGATGAAGGATAGATATGAAGCAATGAATTCTAAATGGTTAGATTCTGATTTTTCCACATCAATTTCTGAAATTGATGAAAACAAGCCTCAATCATCTAAATTTGGTCGCCCTGCTATTGAATTATCTAAAAAAATTCACAACGTCGAGAAGTTACTGAAATTAGTGCAGAATTGAAACATGATCCACAGAGAATGATTATGGCATGTCGTTATGCATCGAGGCGTTCTGGAAATTTTAATTTATGTTTTGTACTCGATAATATACTGAAATGTTTAGAGCAACCTAAAAAAATTAGGAAATTAATCAACGAACCCCTAGTTTCAATTGTGAAAAAAACTCCAGAAGAAGCCTTAGCATTTTTATTAGAGAAATTTTTGAGTAAAGATTTGTATCAAAGCATTCGCACAGAAGTTAAATCATGTAGTGCAGATATCTGTCCAACCTACAATGAAGTTAGACTTGCTAAGGAAGAATGTCGCCCTCCAAAAAATTCTCTTTCTCTTTCTGAAAAGATTGTAAGGGTCACCCTTCAATCCTTATTAAACCATACCACAGAAAGAATTGTAAAATTGCAATCTGAAGTTATTATTTAGTACATACAGAAAACAAACTTAGTATTATTAGAAAGCGTGATGATGTTTTCATAGGGGTTTGATGGTTGTTCAGGATTATCTTGGTATAATCAGTTATACAAATCTGCAGCAGAAAATGCGCCACAAAGTGATGGAAATCTGTTTGTTACAACTGCAATTTCTTTACGATTACTATTCAACTCCGATGAAGAAAATATAGTTCTCTATGGAACAACAGAAGATCGCAATCCCCAAAATCATGTCACCCTCTTTGCATTCAATACATTTCAGAAACTGCAGATGTTATTTTGGTGCAAAAAAGTACGTTGAAGAAGAAATTGACAAACTAGAAATTCTTGAAATTGCATTGGATGATAATCGTCGAATTCGAGTTCATTTTTCTCTGTTTTTGACATTAATTGACGGAAAAGTTCTAAACATCATAACAAATACAAAATCAATGCAAAACTGTCCTATTTGTCACGCAACTCCCTCAATGTTTAATAATTTGTCTAATGAAGATAAATGTATTTTTTTACCAAATCCAAACTCGCTCGAATATGGTTTAAGTCCCCTTCATGCATGGATAAAATTTCTGGAAGTTTGTCTGAATATCTCCTACAGAATAAACATAAAAGTCTGGCAGGTAAGAAAAAAAGAGCACAAATTGGAATTTATTAAAAGAAAAAAATATATACAAAACATTTCGTGGGAAAAATTAGGAATTATTGTGGATAAACCAAAACCTGGTGGTTCTGGTAGTACAAATAATGGGAATACCGCTAGAAGAGCTTTTCAATGTCCGGAGTTACTCGCTGAATTGCTTGGACTTAACGTGCAGATGCTTCGGAATTTTAAGAAAATTCTTATTGCTTTATCTTGTCATCTTTCTATTGACGCATTAAAGTTTGATGTTTTATGCAAATCAACAGCGAAAATTTATGTTGAGCACTATCGTTGGTATTTAATGTCAGCATCTTTGCATAAAATTCTTATGCACGGTGGTGATGTGATAAGAACAAGTTTATTACCAATAGGTATGTTAGGCGAGGAAGCATCGGAATCAAGAAATAAATATTACAAGAGCGACAGACAACATCATGCAAGACAAATCAGTCGAGAAGCTAATCTTGAAGATGTATTTTATAGATCCATGGACAGTACAGATCCAATTATAAATAATATTAGTTTTTAATCACGAATGAAAAAGAAAAATAAAATTTCGCTGGCGACAGAAATTGGGGATTTACTTGAAGTTCCACAAGAAACTTCAAACAATGACTATGAAGTGGAAGATGAAGATAAACAGATGGACATATCGGATACTACGGAAACTCTCGAATATTTACAGAACATAGAACTGTCAGCATAGGAAGACTTGGAAGATTATTATATTTGATTTTTATAAGAAAAAGTAGGAGGCAAGGGGACCCACTCAGAAAGCACCCCGAATGTGAGAGGCTAGGGGAACTTACTCAGAAACCTCCCTGAAACGTGGGAGGCAAGGGGATAAACTCAGAAAGCACCCCGAAAGTGAGAGGCTAGGGGAACTCACTCAGAAACCTCCCCGAAACGTGGGAGGCAAGGGGACCCACTCAGAAAGCACCCCGAATGGGGTTTAAATAGCACTGCAACCTTCTCTTGGTATACCCTGGAAAATACAATAACAGTAGGCGAACTGCAGGCAAACAATAAAAAATATTAACTTTTTAAAATTAAAAACTATCACTTTTACTATAAATCAGCAATCCAAAAATCTGATTCAAATATAAATTTAACAATTTTTGCATAATAAGGCCATCATATTGGATCCGCCATTTTGAATTTTGAAAAACTAAGCTCAGATTCGTAATCAACTACCTTAAAAACCCCTGAGAAATAATTTTCAGGCAAATTGTATCAATTTTTAAAAAACTGTCCACCACATTAGATCCTCCATTTTCAATTTTGTAAAAATAAGTTCAGATTCGTAATCAGCGACCCCAAAAACCCCTGAGTATTAATTTTCAGGTCAATTGGATCAAATTTAAAAAAATTGTCTGCCATATTGGATCCGTCATTTTGAATTTTGAAAAACTAAGTTCAGATTCGTAATCAGCGACCCCAAAAACCCCTGAGTAATAATTTTCAGGCAATTTTAAATAAATTTGGAGTTTTGGCCAGCAAACTAGGTCGCCTGGCCCACTGTGCCTTAGCCGGTTTGGAAATTTTTATGCACGCTGAAGACAATATACCCTGCTAACGAAATCTTTTTTGTTTTTTACTTCAGATGATCCTGTTTTGACTTATCCTGTTCACAGAAAATCACATTTTTTAACACTAGACGTATAATTATTAATCGTTTTTATAATTATTAACATTTTTTAATAAAAAAGCAAAACTTTTTCAAATGATAATAATAAATATTCTACAAAAATTGTTATATAAATATATTTATCGATATTTAAAAAAAATCGAAAAAGACCCTGTTTTCGATCTCATGACTACGTATTTCCCTAAATAATTTGTAACATAAAATCTTTATTTTAACAATTGTTTAAAAAAAATATTTTTGTTATCGTCAGAAATAATTATTTAAATAAATATTAAAAATGAGATATTCAATTAGATATTGAATATTTGTTTGTTTTTATATTTAGCTTGATAAATTGCGAAATTGTGAAAAAACTAAATTTTTTAGATGCACTATGAATGCAGTTTGTAAAAACAATAATTTGCTTAAGTAATTGATAATAAAACAATGTATATTATCTATCTACTATTATATTCAACTTGATAATTTGCAAAATTAAGAAATACTGCAACTTTGTAAGTACGATGTGTGAAAGTAAGTAAATGACAATTATTTGTTTAAACAATTGTCGCAATAGTAATTTTATATTAAATTATTATCCTTGATTATATATAACTTGATAAATTGCAAAATTAGGAAAAAACTGAAACTTTCTAGATGCAATGTGTGAAAAGTATAAAATAATAACAATTATTTGTTTAAACAATTGATTCAACAGTAATTTCATATTTAATCTTTATATAATATTCTAATTCTCGTTTGATAAATTGCAAAATTACAAAAAACTGAATTTCTTTTGGTGTACTAAGAAAAATGTTAGTGAATAATAATAATAAATTGTTCAAACAAATAAAAAGGCAATATAACATTAGAAAAATTTACTATTTGACAACATAAAACATTTACAACAAAAATCTTTAATGATTTCCAGCCTTTTTGCAAAATACAAAATAAAACATTGGAAGCACCCCAGTCGTCTCCGTACCTGAATTGACAAACGTTATAAATAAACAATAAAAAGTGATAAAAAAATTTTGTTTTTACATTTTTCGGAAGCTATTTAGATTTTGTTCAGGGACATAAAATAAAAATTAAATTGATGCAAAACTCTAGTAGATATTACAATATTAACATGGTTTGAGCAGGTGAATATTTTGTCCAGCGAATACTAAACTTTAAACGCGTTTTTCTCAAAACGACCATTTTCAAAGTCGGTGAACATCATAACTCAAAAACTACTGCACCAATCTTTACAAAACTTGGCATACTTTTTTAACACATAAAATACCCGACCCCAACGTTTTTCTTTTGTTTATTTATTTTTTTTCCAAGATATAGCAACAAAATGGCGGATTTTTGAGTGAAAATAGCGTTTTTTGCTTCATTTAGTCGCAAAAAATTCAAAATTCAAAAATTTTGAAAAAGGAAAACGTTGGGGTCGGGGAAAATTATTCTCCTAAGCAAATTCACTTCAGTTTTTGAATTTCGTTAATGTGTTAATTAATTATGATGTTCACCGCAAATCATGTTTTTCAGAAAGCGTTTTGGAAAATGCTCCGTCAGCGGCATAATTCTTAATATTTTTAAACAAAAATTTTACAAAATCTTCTTCAAATACTAACTAATTACATGCAAAAAAATTTAACGTATAAACTTTTACCATTTCTTTAATAAAAATCCACATAAAAATGCTTTTTTTCAGCCGTTAGACCCTACCCCCCCCTAAATTCAAACCCCAGGGCTGGGTAGCTTAAAGAAGTTAAACCTTTTTATAGGTTTTTTTCATGAATCTAAAAAAATATTAAAAATAAAAGTTTCTTTGGAAAGGTTATCCCTGATGAAGTTTATGCGTATTCTAAATGCTAATAATGACACTCATAAAAACAAATTTAGATTACTAACAAATAAACAAACTGTAAATTCTCAATGTAACCGAGATAATTGGTTTAAAAACTTGACAAACATTGATATTCCTCCGGAAGTTGTTAAAATTGCATCGTTGGGTCCTAATTTCAGTTTCTCGAATGACATCTCAAAAAAAGATATAATAAATTCTGTGAAAAATTTGGAGTTTTCATTAACTAATCTTGAAATTGGCAATACTTTAAAAAACTTGACCAATAAACATTTATCTAAAAATCAAGATAAATCATTTTCTAAAAAACTACAAAAGCAAAACTTTTTTTAAAAGATAATCCTGAAGTGTTTTTCACTCCAGCAGACAAAGGAAATGTAACAGTCCTTATAAAAAAGTCTGATTACAATGTTAAAATGGCGAACTTGTTTTCCAATGTTTCAACATACGAACTCAAAAAAAAGAACCCCCTTAAAAAACTAAGAAAAGAAACATTAGGGATTCTTAAATACCTAAACGAAAGCGAATTTCTTGATAAGATATACCATCCAAATCAACTGACCTTGACTGACTCTGTGTTGGCTAAAGCGTATGGACTTCAAAAAATACATAAGGAAAATATTCCACTTCGTCGAATTATTTCTTTAATTAATAGCCCCACTCATTTTCTAGCAAAAACATTATAAAATTTCTTGAAAAATTATATTAACTTACCGCGATCACATATCAATAATAGTTTAGAGTTGAAAAACAAATTATGTAACCTTGCTATGGACAATAATTACACATTTCTTTCACTTGATGTAAGTTCTATGTTTACAAACATCTCCTGTGAACTAGTCATTCAGAGCTTAGACCGACGCATCCGCTCTATAAATCAAAATTGTAAAATACCATTCTGTGATATTGTAGACTGTACTAAGTTTGTATTTAATAACACACGTATTTCTCACTCGATAGAAAGTTTTATAGGCAGATTTAACCCATTAACGCCCAACTCGTGAAAATTCTTTGGTCATTTTCAAGCTACGTAATTATAAATAAAACGGTTGACAATTTATACCAGAGGTATATTTTCTAAAGGTTTTGAATGTGCTCTTTCTGATTCCGGTGTCAAAAATAAATTTCGTCCAAACCAAAATTAAGTATGGCGGTTTTAATGTCAAAAAACACCAAAAAAAAATCATTTTTTCAAGTTTGACAATTTTTTCACCTCGAAAAGGTGTAAGAATAAAATTCTATTTTTAACCATCGGTACATAAAAATTATACACTGTCGAGAAAAGTGAAGTAGAATTTAAAATTTTAAAATGGCGGATCCAATATGGCGGACGAGTTTTACAAAAATTGATCAAATTCACTTGAAACTTGTCACTCAGGGGTTTTTGGGGTCGCTGATTACAAATAAGACTAATTTAAATTGATTTCACCGACAGATTAGCTCAGTCGGATAGCTGCCTCGCTTGGCAGTCGTTGAAGAACCAAGGGTATAAGTACCCTTGGTTCGCGCCCATTTGGCTTGGTATTTTTCCGGCACGTGAGACAATCTGAGCGGGAGGTTTGACGTCGAGGTATAATGATGTGCACCGTCGATCATTGTCCGGTACACACCATTAGAACTCGACTGTCGATAAACCGGTTGTACTCAGGAGAGGTTTTCTACAGTTTCCCTCTCTACTGGCGAGAAAACCCATTAGACGGGTGGTCCAGGCAAATGCGAGTACTCCTAATTTCAAGACGTTCTGTAGGCGCAAAACTTAGTATTAGGAAAATGTATGTAAGAAATATTATGTAAGAGAAAATGTAAACACACTTGTATAGCTAGATAAGCTTAAGACGGGTGTATAAACCAAATAAATAAAATAAAAATTGATTTCGATCTTGTGCAATGGAAAAATAAAAAAATAAACATGATTTTTTTTTAAAATATTGTAATTTGTTAACTTTTTGAGTAACAGGATAAAAATAAACAATTAAAAATTCAGAAATCGACTTTGATGGATCTCTTAGTAATTTTAGAACAATAACATCGCAACATCCCACTGTTCATCGCGCTGGAGAGCGCGAGCGGACGGACAAATTTTACTTATTACACTATATCTTTGGCAAATTTTTTCGGACCCTTTTTAGACTTATATCTTTTTTTAGGGGATATCCTAAGCTTTCATTTGAGATTATTAAAAAGAAAATAAAAACTGTCAAACTTGCAAAAAATTGCTAAAAACTATTTATTTTTAAAAATTTTTGCATAAAATTTTTTTTTTATTAAATGAATAAAATATTTTAAAGGTACACAAAAAAGCTTTCTAAACCACTACTTACTTTTTTTATAGAATAATTTAGGTAGAAACTACAAATGTTTAAAAAAGCATGTTCGAGTTTAAGCTGAAATTTCAACCCCCCACCCTTTTCATAGGTATAGGGGAGTTAGACCTGTAAATTTGTGTATTTATTTCCTAA
This sequence comes from Leptopilina heterotoma, assembly GCF_015476425.1. Classification (NCBI taxonomy): domain Eukaryota; kingdom Metazoa; phylum Arthropoda; class Insecta; order Hymenoptera; family Figitidae; genus Leptopilina; species Leptopilina heterotoma. The sequence continues at coordinate 26,879 of NW_025111050.1, read as the reverse complement.
TGCACAAAAGTGGCGATTTCAAATAGCAGACGACAGGGAGTAAGAGTCATTCACTTGTTCGACTTATATGAAAATGGCGGCCGCTTTCTCCCAAGGGCAAAAATAACGCATGGGATCAGCTGTTATGTTTGCCTCTTGGGAGAAAATGGACGCCATTTTCATATGGTCGAACAAATGAGTGACTTTACTCCCTGTCGTCAGCTATCTAAAAGCGCCATTTTTGTGCATGTGGGATAAAAAAGCTTTTCTTTAATAAAAAAATCTCAGTATAAAAAAGTAAAAAAAAGCTCAAATTTTATATACGTCTCCAAAAATGGTGAAAATAAAACTACAAGAGCAGTGTCGTTTTTCAAGACACATATTTTATCTGAATCGGAAATTAATTCTAGAAAGTTCTGAGTACCAATACATTTTAAAATTGGAGTAATTAAATTACTATGTTATTATTACAATTTAATGAAAAAAAGCCGAGATTTGATATTCGACTCCAAAAATGATGAAAATAAAATTACAAGAGAAGTTTCGTTTTTCAAGACACATATTTTTTCTGAATCGGAAATGAATTCTAAAAAGTTTTAAGCACCAATATATTTTAAAATTGGAGTAATTAAATTATTATGTTATTATCACGCAATTAAAAAGCTTTTCTTTAATAAAAAAATCTCAGTATAAAAAAGTAAAAAAAGCTCTAATTTAATGAAAAAAAGCCGAGATTTGATATTCGACTCCAAAAATGATGAAAATAAAATTACAAGAGCAGTGTCGTTTTTCAAGACTCATATTGTTTCTGAAGCGGATATTAATTTTAAAAAGTTCTGAGTACTTATACAATTTAAAATTGGAGTTATTAAATTATTATGCTATTATTACAATTTAATAAAAAAAGCTGAGATTTGATATTCGACTCCAAAAATGATGTAAATAAAATTACAAGATGATTGTCGTTTTTCAAGACACATATTTTTTCTAAATCGGAAATTAATTTAAAAAAGTTCAGAGTACCAATATATTTTAAAATTGGAGTAACTAAATTAGTATGCTATAATTTTACAATTCAAAAGCTCTTATTTAATAATAAAATGCTCCAATGCATTTTATCTTGGAAAAAACCAAGATTTGATGTTTGATTTTAAAAATGGTGAAAAGAAAATAACAAGACCAGTGTCGTTTTTCAAGACACAATTTTTGTAAATCGGAAATTAATTCTCGAAAGTTCTGAGTACCAATATATTTTAGAATTGGAGTGCACCATCAAATTTGTCGTCAAATTAGTTTAAAGTACTCTTTCTTAACACTTAAAGATCATGTGTATCCTGTTGCTTCATTTGCGGTCAGAAATTTTTGTAATACAGTCGGAAAAACGAACAAGTCCAAAGAATCTCTTCAAACAATTAATATTAAATACTTTGGTAGTTCATTTATAATTGATCCCGTTTGGCTGTTAAAACTGAATCTACCTCCAGGATCTGTATCTTATAAAAAAATAGTAAACGGTAGATGTTTGTATACATATGTCTGCAACCAAGGAAAACAAACGATCTAATAACTCTTTTGCTAAATTAATGAACGGTTCCTATGTAAAACTTACAAATTTCTTAGTGCATTATGGAACATTGACAGAATACACAATTGTTCAAACAATTAAAACAAGAAATGCTTATAGCAATGTATACGACATGTTACAAGAAGTTGTCCAAATCACTGATGAATATACAGCGGTATTAACAAACGACATTGATAAAGTTTGCGTATACATGGTAATCGAGGATAGTGAATATTTGTGCGCCGTTCCAAATTTGCACTATTATTAAATTTTGCTATATTTATTATACTAAATATAGTTTATTTTTTTAATGAGGTAAAATTTTTCTAGGAATTCTCTCTAAAATTCATAAGAAAGTTGATTCCTGAAAAACTCTTAAAAATATTTTGATGTGAATTTAAAATAACAAATTTTATTGACCAAATATTAATTGCTCCTACTGTTTTGGTTTAAAATTTATTAATAGACGATTATAATTCAATGCTGTTTAAAGATTTTATAAGAATTAATTCTTACCATTAAAAAAAATGTTCTAAATTGACTAAAAAACAATTTTTTAAGAATTTTTGATTTTTTTATTAAATTATATTATATATAATGTATATTTAAATGACTAATTATCTACATCTGTTATAAGTTTAAAAAAAAATACTTTCCTACGAGTTATTCTAATAATAATTTAATTATGTACGTTAAATTTTTATAAAACTCCCTATGTAGTCATGGATTTTTAAAATAAACATTAAATTTATTTTTGCATATAGAATTTTTTATTACTCTAATAAACTTATATAAAAACATTGTATTTAATTTAATATAAAAAAAATTATTATTAATTTTTAATTAAAAATTTATTTGTTTAAAAATACTAAAAAAATTATGCAAAGAAGTAACAAAATTTTAAGCAAAATAATGTACGACGTGACATAGAGAAATTGAAATAGTAAACGACATATTAAACAATGAAGTAACCGACATAGTAACGTACGTAGTAAACGTCGTAGTATACTATCCCATTTTTCGACGTCGGTTACTTCATAGTAAACGACGTCGTTTACGATGTAGTTTATTGTGTCGGTTACTATGTCGATTACTATGACATTAATTTACATTACATTAATTATTTATTGGAATTAAGTTATCTGAGTTTTATGTAACATAATATTTCTGTTTAATGAATTCTATGACAAATGATATTTATGTTAAATGGTTTTTGTGTGCAATGAAATTTATGTCAAATAATGTGCATATTATGTGGATTTTACGTTAAGTAGTTTTATATTAAATAACTATTTGGTCAAAAAAGATTTCGGAAATAAGCATGCGTTTTAAAAATTCGCTGAGTTACGGAATTTCAAAATTTAGAACGTCAAAATCCTCATTTCGAGAAAAACGGAATTAAAGATTGCGATACCAACTAATTGTTGTATCTCTGGTTCTTTTTATAAGTTATTCAGATAAGAATTTTTTCCAGTTCAGGGCACCTTGAAGGTAAAAAACCAACAGGTTTTAAATTTTTAAACCCCCCATCCTCTTAATTTTGAAAATACGAAAAATCTACAATATGGGCCCTTTTCTAAAAAGGACAGTTTTTCTATTAAAAAATCATTTTTTTACAAGATTAATGATAAGGTCAATTTTATTTTGTAATTTCAAGAAAAAGAATACATATTAAACTTATTAAAAATTTTTTGACAGTCTCTATTATGAAAAAATTGACGCAATATCCAAGTTTTCATTTCGACAATTACAAAAAAAGACTCTAACATCAATATCTCTGGTTCTTCTGAGAAGTTATTCAGATAAGAATTGTTTACAGTCCAGAACACCTTAAAGATGAAAAATCATTAGGTTTTAAATTTTTCCACACCTCCATTTTTAAAATACGGATTACTTTTGAAAATGACCGACAATATGGGCCCTTTTCATTTTTCTAAAGAACCAATGAAATCCAACAGTTAAATTATCGATAAATTAATGAAAACCGCATGATTCGACTTGTTAAAACATGTAGATTGATAATAAAAATAAAAAAATTAAGATTTTGCTCCAAAATTACTAAATTGCGATTATCTCGAAAACTAGAACCGACAATATGGGCCCTTTTCATGTGGACGTCCACATATTATTACTGACTGGTAACAAAAACCTTCTTCTTTCGACATGCTTATTAATTATTTTTCAGATCATCCAACCCAACAGAAAAAGAATATTGTGTACAAGTTAGTTGATAGAGCCATTTCATTGTCCAATAAAAAATTCCATTTTGACAACTTGAAGAAAGTTAAAACAATTTTTAAAAGTAATAGTTATTCTTTAGATTTTATTTTTATTTATTTATTTTTATTTATTTTATTTTTTTTTATTTTATTTATTTATTTTTATTTATTTATTTATTTATTTATTTATTTATTTATTTTTATTTTTATTTTTATTTTTATTTTTATTTTATTTATTTTATTTATTGTCAGTATTTATAAAATCAAATCCCCAAGGTTTCTTTGCCTTTTAACGAAAAATATTTCTTTAAGTTGTCAAATGTTCTCAGGGAGTTTAATTGTACTTCTATTCCCATCGTTAACAAAAACTCTAGTTCAGTCATAAAATTAGGAAAAGATGTGACTAAAAAATGGGATAAAACGAATGTCGTACAATATAAATTTGATTGTAAAGACTGCCCAGCAACATATATAGGCGGGACAAAGCTATCATTACAAACTTGCATTAACGAACATAAAAAAGTGTAAGACTTTTTGAAAAAATCTTTTTATTTTGTGACTTTGGTAATATTAAAAATCATTTCTGCAGAATATTACAAATTTTTAAAAGTAGTGGGCGACCACTTTAGTTGAAATAAAATGAATTGACCCAGTTATTAAATCCTTCTTTATTAATAAAATAAAATCTAAGATGATTTAAGATTAAATGTATTTAATGATTATTATGTGTTTGTAGTATGTACACTGATTTTTTGAATGCGGCGAGTTGCCATTTATGTCCGGACAGGAGTGGTTCCTGTCCAGATATTGTTCATTACTGTCTGGTTTATTAATGTCTATAAGACATTACTGAGTCCTTTCTGGACAGGAATGGTTCCTGTCTAGAAAGCAAAGAGTACTTTCTAAAAGAAAAAAAAAATTTTTGACAGGGATCATTCCTGTCCGGACAGTACCCAGTTATGTTTATTTTTCTCAGTGTACTTCAACTACCAAGTATTTTATAAAATTCTATAGGGGGAGGGGGTTATTGAGAATCTCAATATCTCAGAAATGAAAAAGGACATTTTTTAATTCGATTATTAAAAGTATAGGGGAGACTAGGTGCGGTTGTTACAGTGTGCAGTTGTTACAAATGGAATATCTCAGAGACAGTTAATTATAGCGATGGAGTTCCAAAGGAAAAAATGTTTAGTTTTTATGTGCGAACTTGTTGCAATATGTTTAAAAATTAGATGCAAGCTTTACAAGTAAAAAAATAGCCACATTGGTTTTTAGCGGCCAAAAGAAAATATTTCTGTAGTTGACATTTTTTAAATGATATTCATCATTAAATGATATTCATTTAAATGAAATGACGCATGTGTTCCATTGAGTCAAATTCACAATGAAACAAAAGTAATCCGGTTTACAAAATGTTACCGAAAGTTTTCTTGCCTTATGTTCCCAATCTTTATAAAAAAAATTCATCTTTCCTAAATAAGTACAGTATTCTAACTATCCTAACCAATAATAAGAACATGAATCATAACTTGGTAATTAAAGGAAAAGATATAAGTAAAAAATCTGAAATCATAAACTCGGTATATAAAATAGGATGCAAAAACTGTTCTGCATCTTATGTTGGACAAACGAAAAGAATGGTAGGTGTTCGTATTAATGAGCACAAAATTTCAAAAACAAATGTTGTTGCTGAACATATCAATTCACTTGGTCATGATTTTGATTAGGATGGATTTTTAGTACTAGATAAAGAAGGTTCATTTAAAAAACGCTTAATTTCTGAAATGATCCACATTAACTTACAAAAAAATTCAATTAATAAAAAAGATGACACAGTAAAACTTAGTAGTTATTATACTCATTTTCTTAATGAAAAGAAGCATTTATAATCAGCTGTCTTTTCAGTTTACCTTGACATTTCTCTTTTTTAGTTTTGTTTATCGATGGGGAATTGACCCTGAAAAATTGTACATCGTTCACTCGTACTTGTCTGTATATTTGTTTAGTGTCATATTGTAATCGTAGCGACAAAGATGTACCTATCTTAATTTATAATTTTAATTTTTCTAATTTTCTTTATTTCGGTAAATATTTTATTTTTAATTTTTTATTGTTAATCAAAAAATTGTAAAAAATCTTTTTTAAATATTTTGTTTTTATAATAAATTATAGTTCTGAAGAGGACAGCTGTGCTGTCGAAACGTAAAAAGAATAGAATTTCTTTTATTTTTATTTTCCTTGACTCGGAGTGATCGTTAATTTTCACTATTTATTAAAAATATATTTGTTAAATGTTTGAACCCTCTTATCAAATAACTAATAAATAAAGTAAGAAATGTAATAGATTTCCAATTTGCTAAAAAGTATTTGCTAATGTTTAAATTGTAATAAAAAACTTAGATGCATAGTTTAAGGACCTGAATCAAATCGGAGTTTTTAAGCTAAAAATATCTTAGATAAACATTTAAACCCTGTCATCAACTGACTAATAAATAAGGTAAAAAATGATATACATTGCAAATTAGCTAAAAAGTATTTGTTAATGTTTAAATTGTATTAAAAAACTTAGATGCATAGTTTGGGCACCTGCATCAAATCAGAGTTTTTAAGCTAAAAATATATTTGTTAAATACTTGCACCTTCTTATCAACTAACTAATAAATAAAGTAAAAATTTTTATAAACTGCAATTTAGCTAAAAAGTATTAGCTAATGTTTAAATTGTATTAAGAAAGTTAGATGCATAGTTTGAGGACCTGCATCAAATCGGAGTTTTTAAGCTTAAAATATATATGTTTAATATTTGAACCCTCTTATCAACTAACTAATAAATAAAGTAAGAAATGTTATAGATTGCTATTTAGCTAAAAAGTATTTGCTAATGTTTAAATTGTATTAAGAAAGTTAGATGCATAGTTTGAGGACCTGTATCAAATCAGAGTTTTCAAGTCGAAAATGTATTTGTTAAATATTTGAACCCTTTTAACAACTAACTAATAAATAAAGTAAGAAATGTTATAGATTGCTATTGAGCTAAAAAGTATTTGCTAGTGTTCATATTTTATTAATAAACTTAGATGCATAGTTTGGGCACCTGCATCAAATCAGAGTTTTTAAGCTAAAAATATATTTGTTAAATACTTGAACCATCTTATCAACTAACTAATAAATAAAGTAAGAATTATTATAAATTGCAATTTAGCTAAAAAGTATTTGCTAATGTTTAAATTGTATAAAAATGTTAGATGCATAGTTTGAGGATCTGCATTAAATTGAAGTTTTTAAGCTAAAAATATGTTTGTTAAATATTTAAACTTTGTTATCAACTGACTAATAAATAAAGTAAGAGATGATACAGATTGCAAATTAGCTAAAAAGTATTTGCTAATGTTTAAATTGAATTAAAAAAGCTAGATGAATAGTTTGGGGACCTGCATCAATTCATAGTTTTTAAGCTAAAAATATATTTGTTAAATATTTAAACCCTCCTATCAACTAACTAATAAATAAAGTAAAAAATGTTATAGATTGCAAATTAACTAAAAAGTATTTGCTAATATTTAAATTGTATTAAGAAAGTTAGATGCATAGTTTGAGGACCTGCATCAAATCAGAGTTTTTAAGCTAAAAATATATTTGTTAAATATTTGAACCCTCTTATCAACTCACTAATAAATAAAGTAAGAAATGATATATATTGCAAATTAGCTAAAAAGTATTTGCTAATGTTTAAATTGTAATAAAAAACTTAGATGCATAGTTTGGGGACCTGCATCAAATCGGAGTTTTCAAGCTAAAAATATATTTGTTAAATATTTGAACCCTCTTATCAACTAACTAATAAATAAAGTAAGAAATGTTATAGATTGCTATTTGGCTATAAAGTATTTGCTAGTGTTCAAATTTTATTAATAAACTTAGATGCATAGTTTGGGGAGCTGCCTCAAATCAGAGTTTTTACGCTAAAAATATATTTTTAAAAAATTTGAACCCTCTTATCAACTAACTAATAAATAAAGTAAGAAATTATATAGATTGCAAATTAGCTAAAAAGTATTTGCTAGTGTTTAAATTGTATTAAAAAACTTAGATGCATAGTTTGGGGACCTGCATCAAATCAGACTTTTTAAGCTAGAAATATATTTGTTAAAAATTTGAACCCTCTTATCAACTAACTAATAAATAAAGTAAGAATTGTTATAGATTGCTATTTAGCTAAAAGTATTTTTGCCAGTGTTCAATTTTTATTAATAAACTTAGATGCATAGTTTGGGCACCTACATCAAATCAGAGTTTTCAAGCTAAAAAAATATTTGTTAAATATTTGAACCCTCTTAACAACTAACTGATAAATAAAGTAAGAAATGATATAGATTGCAAATTAGCTAAAAAGTATTTGCTAATGTTTAAATTGTATTTAAAAACTTAGATGCATAGTTTGGGGACCTGCATCAAATCAGACTTTTTAAGCTAAAAATATATCTGTTAAATATTTGAACCCTCTTATAAACTAACTAATAAATAAAGTAAGAATTTTTATAAATTGCAATTTAGCTAAAAAGTATTAGCTAATGTTTAAATTGTATTAGGAAAGTTAGATGCATAGTTTGAGGACCTGCATCAAATCGGAGTTTTTAAGCTAAAAATATATATGTTTAATATTTGAACCCTCTTATCAACTAACTAATAAATAAAGTAAGAAATGATATTGATTGCTATTTAGCTAAAAAGTATTTGCTAATGTTTAAATTGTATTAAGAAAGTTAGATGCATAGTTTGAGGACCTGCATCAAATCAGAGTTTTCAAGTCGAAAATGTATTTGTTAAATATTTGAACCCTCTTAACAACTAACTAATAAATAAAGTAAGAAATAATATAGATTGCTATTTAGCAAAAAAGTATTTGCTATTGTTTAAATTGTATTAAAAAACTTAGATGCATAGTTTGGGGACCTGCATCAAATCAGAGTTTTTAAGCTAAAAATATATTTGTTAAATATTTAAACCCTCTTATAAACTAACTAATAAATAAAGTATAAATTATTATAAATTGCAATTTAGCTAAAAAGTATTTGCTAATGTTTAAATTGTATTAAAATGTTAGATGCATAGTTTGAGGATCTGCATTAAATTGAAGTTTTTAAGCTAAAAATATGTTTGTTAAATATTTAAACTTTGTTATCAACTGACTAATAAATAAAGTAAGAGATGATACAGATTGCAAATTAGCTAAAAAGTATTTGCTAATGTTTAAATTGAATTAAAAAAGCTAGATGAATAGTTTGGGGACCTGCATCAATTCATAGTTTTTAAGCTAAAAATATATTTGTTAAATATTGAAACCCGCTTAAAAACTAACTAATAAATAAATTAAGAAATGTTATAGATTGCTATTTAGCTAAAAAGTAGTTGCTAGTGTTCAAATTTTATTAATAAACTAAGATGCATAGTTTGGGGACCTGCATCAAATCGGAGTTTTTAAGCGAAAAATATCTTAGATAAACATTTAAACTCTGTTATCAACTGACTAATAAATAAGGTAAGAAATGATATAGATTGCAAATTAGCTAAAAAGTATTTGTTAATGTTTAATTTGTAATAAAAAATTTAGATGCATAGTTTGGGGACCTGCATCAAATCAGAGTTTTCAAGTCGAAAATGTATTTGTTAAATATTTGAACCCTCTTAACAACTAACTAATAAATAAAGTAAGAAATGTTATAGATTGCTATTGAGCTAAAAAGTATTTGCTAGTGTTCATATTTTATTAATAAACTTAGATGCATAGTTTGGGGACCTGCATCAAATCAGAGTTTTTAAGTTAAAAATATATTTGTTAAATACTTAAACCCTCTTATCAACTAACTAATAAATAAAGTAAGAAATAATATAGATTGCTATTTAGCAAAAAAGTATTTGCTATTGTTTAAATTGTATTAAAAAACTTAGATGCATAGTTTGGGGACCTGCATCAAATCAGAGTTTTAAGCTAAAAATATATTTGTTAAATATTTAAACCCTCTTATAAACTAACTAATAAATAAAGTATAAATTATTATAAATTGCAATTTAGCTAAAAAGTATTTGCTAATGTTTAAATTGTATTAAAATGTTAGATGCATAGTTTGAGGATCTGCATTAAATTGAAGTTTTTAAGCTAAAAATATGTTTGTTAAATATTTAAACTTTGTTATCAACTGACTAATAAATAAAGTAAGAGATGATACAGATTGCAAATTAGCTAAAAAGTATTTGCTAATGTTTAAATTGAATTAAAAAAGCTAGATGAATAGTTTGGGGACCTGCATCAATTCATAGTTTTTAAGCTAAAAATATATTTGTTAAATATTGAAACCCGCTTAAAAACTAACTAATAAATAAATTAAGAAATGTTATAGATTGCTATTTAGCTAAAAAGTATTTGCTAGTGTTCAAATTTTATTAATAAACTGAGATGCATAGTTTGGGGACCTGCATCAAAACAGAGTTTTTAAGCTAAAAATATCTTAGATAAACATTTAAACCCTCCTATCAACTAACTAATAAATAAAGTAAGAAATGTTATAGATTGCAAATTAACTTAAAAGTATTTGCTAATGTTTAAATTGTATTAAGAAAGTTAGATGCATAGTTTGAGGACCTGCATCAAATCAGAGTTTTTAAGCTAAAAATATATTTGTTAAAAATTTGAACCCTCTTATCAACTAACTAATAAATAAAGTAAGAATTGTTATAGATTGCTATTTAGCTAAAAGTATTTTTGCTAGTGTTCAATTTTTATTAATAAACTTAGATGCATAGTTTGGGCACCTACATCAAATCAGAGTTTTCAAGCTAAAAAAATATTTGTTAAATATTTGAACCCTCTTAACAACTAACTGATAAATAAAGTAAGAAATGATATAGATTGCAAATTAGCTAAAAAGTATTTGCTAATGTTTAAATTGTATTAAAAAACTTAGATGCATAGTTTGGGGACCTGCATCAAATCAGACTTTTTAAGCTAAAAGTATATTTGTTAAAAAATTGAACCCTCTTATCAACTAACTAATAAATAAAGTAAGAAATTATATAGATTGCAAATTAGCTAAAAAGTATTTGCTAATGTTTAAATTGTATTAAAAAATTTAGATGCATAGTTTGGGGACCTGCATCAAATCGGAGTTTTTAAGCTAAAAATATATTTGTTAAATATTTAAACCCTCTTATCAACTAACTAATAAATAAAGTAAGAATTATTATAAATTGCAATTTAGCTAAAAAGTATTTGCTAATGTTTAAATTGTATTAAAATGTTAGATGCATAGTTTGAGGATCTGCATCAAATTGAAGTTTTTAAGCTAAAAATATGTTTGTTAAATATTTGAACTTTGTTATCAACTGACTAATAAATAAAGTAAGAGATGATACAGATTGCAAATTAGCTAAAAAGTATTTGCTAATGTTTAAATTGAATTAAAAAAGCTAGATGAATAGTTTGGGGACCTGCATCAATTCATAGTTTTTAAGCTAAAAATATATTTGTTAAATATTGAAACCCGCTTAAAAACTAACTAATAAATAAATTAAGAAATGTTATAGATTGCTATTTAGCTAAAAAGTAGTTGCTAGTGTTCAAATTTTATTAATAAACTAAGATGCATAGTTTGGGGACCTGCATCAAATCGGAGTTTTTAAGCGAAAAATATCTTAGATAAACATTTAAACCCTGTTATCAACTGACTAATAAATAAGGTAAGAAATGATATAGATTGCAAATTAGCTAAAAAGTATTTGTTAATGTTTAATTTGTAATAAAAAATTTAGATGCATAGTTTGGGGACCTGCATCAAATCAGAGTTTTCAAGCTAAAAATATATTTGTTAAATATTTGAACCCTCTTATCAACTAACTAATAAATAAAGTAAGAAATGATATAGATTGCAAATTAGCTAAAAAGTATTTGCTAATGTTTAAATTGTATTAAAAAATTTAGATGCATAGTTCGGGGACCTGCATCAAATCAGACTTTTTAAGCTAAAAATATATTTGTTAAAAATCTGAACCCTCTTATCAACTAACTAATAAATAAAGTAAGAAATGATAAAGATTGCAAATTAGCTAAAAAGTATTAGCTAATGTTAAAATTGTATTAAAAAAGTTAGATGCATAGTTTAAGGACCTGCATCAAATCGGAGTTTTAAAGCTAAAAATATATATGTTTAATATTTGAACACTCTTATCAACTAACTGATAAATAAAGTAAGAAATAATATAGATTGCAATTTAGCAAAAAAATATTTGCTATTGTTTAAATTGTATTAAAAAACTTAGATGCACAGTTTGGGGACCTGCATCAAATCAGAGTTTTTAAGCTAAAAATATTTGTTAAATATTTGAACCCTCTTATCAACTAACTAATAAATAAATTAAGAAATGTTATAGATTGCTATTTAGCTAAAAAGTATTTGCTAGTGTTCAAATTTTATTAATAAACTAAGATGCATAGTTTGGGGACCTGCATCAAAACAGAGTTTTTAAGGTAAAAATATCTTAGATAAACATTTAAACCCTCCAATCAACTAACTAATAAATAAAGTAAGAAATGTTATAGATTGCAAATTAACTTAAAAGTATTTGCTAATGTTTAAATTGTATTAAGAAAGTTAGATGCATAGTTTGAGGACCTGCATCAAATCAGAGTTTTTAAGCTAAAAATATATTTGTTAATATTTGAACCCTCTTATCAACTAACTAATAAATAAAGTAAGAAATGTTATAGATTGCAAATTAGCTAAAAAGTATTTGCTAGTGTTCAAATTTTATTAATAAACTTAGATGCATAGTTTGGGGAGCTGCCTCAAATCAGAATTTTTACGCTAAAAATATATTTGTTAAATATTTAAACCCTCCTATCAACTAACTAATAAATAAAGTAAGAAATGTTATAGATTGCAAATTAACTAAAAAGTATTTGCTAATATTTAAATTGTATTAAGAAAGTTAGATGCATAGTTTGAGGACCTGCATCAAATCAGAGTTTTTAAGCTAAAAATATATTTGTTAAATATTTGAACCCTCTTATCAACTCACTAATAAATAAAGTAAGAAATGATATATATTGCAAATTAGCTAAAAAGTATTTGCTTATGTTTAAATTGTAATAAAAAACTTAGATGCATAGTTTGGGGACCTGCATTAAATCAGAGTTTTTAAGCTAAAAATATATTGGTTAAATACTTGCACCTTCTTATCAACTAACTAATAAATAAAGTTAGAAATGATATAGATTGCTATTTAGCTAAAAGTATTTTTGCCAGTGTTCAATTTTTATTAATAAACTTAGATGCATAGTTTGGGCACCTACATCAAATCAGAGTTTTCAAGCTAAAAAAATATTTGTTAAATATTTGAACCCTCTTAACAACTAACTGATAAATAAAGTAAGAAATGATATAGATTGCAAATTAGCTAAAAAGTATTTGCTAATGTTTAAATTGTATTAAAAAACTTAGATGCACAGTTTGGGGACCTGCATCAAATCAGAGTTTTTAAGCTAAAAATATTTGTTAAATATTTGAACCCTCTTATCAACTAACTAATAAATAAATTAAGAAATGTTATAGATTGCTATTTAGCTAAAAAGTATTTGCTAGTGTTCAAATTTTATTAATAAACTAAGATGCATAGTTTGGGGACCTGCATCAAAACAGAGTTTTTAAGCTAAAAATATCTTAGATAAACATTTAAACCCTCCAATCAACTAACTAATAAATAAAGTAAGAAATGTTATAGATTGCAAATTAACTTAAAAGTATTTGCTAATGTTTAAATTGTATTAAGAAAGTTAGATGCATAGTTTGAGGACCTGCATCAAATCAGAGTTTTTAAGCTAAAAATATATTTGTTAATATTTGAACCCTCTTATCAACTAACTAATAAATAAAGTAAGAAATGTTATAGATTGCAAATTAGCTAAAAAGTATTTGCTAGTGTTCAAATTTTATTAATAAACTTAGATGCATAGTTTGGGGAGCTGCCTCAAATCAGAATTTTTACGCTAAAAATATATTTGTTAAATATTTAAACCCTCCTATCAACTAACTAATAAATAAAGTAAGAAATGTTATAGATTGCAAATTAACTAAAAAGTATTTGCTAATATTTAAATTGTATTAAGAAAGTTAGATGCATAGTTTGAGGACCTGCATCAAATCAGAGTTTTTAAGCTAAAAATATATTTGTTAAATATTTGAACCCTCTTATCAACTCACTAATAAATAAAGTAAGAAATGATATATATTGCAAATTAGCTAAAAAGTATTTGCTTATGTTTAAATTGTAATAAAAAACTTAGATGCATAGTTTGGGGACCTGCATTAAATCAGAGTTTTTAAGCTAAAAATATATTGGTTAAATACTTGCACCTTCTTATCAACTAACTAATAAATAAAGTTAGAAATGATATAGATTGCTATTTAGCTAAAAGTATTTTTGCCAGTGTTCAATTTTTATTAATAAACTTAGATGCATAGTTTGGGCACCTACATCAAATCAGAGTTTTCAAGCTAAAAAAATATTTGTTAAATATTTGAACCCTCTTAACAACTAACTGATAAATAAAGTAAGAAATGATATAGATGGCAAATTAGCTAAAAAGTATTTGCTAATGTTTAAATTGTATTAAAAAACTTAGATGCATAGTTTGGGGACCTGCATCAAATCGGAGTTTTTAAGCTAAAAATATATTTGTTAAATATTTAAACCCTCTTATCAACTAACTAATAAATAAAGTAAGAATTATTATAAATTGCAATTTAGCTAAAAAGTATTTGCTAATGTTTAAATTGTATTAAAATGTTAGATGCATAGTTTGAGGATCTGCATCAAATTGAAGTTTTTAAGCTAAAAATATGTTTGTTAAATATTTGAACTTTGTTATCAACTGACTAATAAATAAAGTAAGAGATGATACAGATTGCAAATTAGCTAAAAAGTATTTGCTAATGTTTAAATTGAATTAAAAAAGCTAGATGAATAGTTTGGGGACCTGCATCAATTCATAGTTTTTAAGCTAAAAATATATTTGTTAAATATTGAAACCCGCTTAAAAACTAACTAATAAATAAATTAAGAAATGTTATAGATTACTATTTAGCTAAAAAGTAGTTGCTAGTGTTCAAATTTTATTAATAAACTAAGATGCATAGTTTGGGGACCTGCATCAAATCGGAGTTTTTAAGCGAAAAATATCTTAGATAAACATTTAAACCCTGTTATCAACTGACTAATAAATAAGGTAAGAAATGATATAGATTGCAAATTAGCTAAAAAGTATTTGTTAATGTTTAATTTGTAATAAAAAATTTAGATGCATAGTTTGGGGACCTGCATCAAATCAGAGTTTTCAAGCTAAAAATATATTTGTTAAATATTTGAACCCTCTTATCAACTAACTAATAAATAAAGTAAGAAATGTTATAGATTGCAAATTAACTTAAAAGTATTTGCTAATGTTTAAATTGTATTAAGAAAGTTAGATGCATAGTTTGAGGACCTGCATCAAATCAGAGTTTTTAAGCTAAAAATATATTTGTTAATATTTGAACCCTCTTATCAACTAACTAATAAATAAAGTAAGAAATGTTATAGATTGCAAATTAGCTAAAAAGTATTTGCTACTGTTCAAATTTTATTAATAAACTTAGATGCATAGTTTGGGGAGCTGCCTCAAATCAGAATTTTTACGCTAAAAATATATTTGTTAAATATTTAAACCCTCCTATCAACTAACTAATAAATAAAGTAAGAAATGTTATAGATTGCAAATTAACTAAAAAGTATTTGCTAATATTTAAATTGTATTAAGAAAGTTAGATGCATAGTTTGAGGACCTGCATCAAATCAGAGTTTTTAAGCTAAAAATATATTTGTTAAATATTTGAACCCTCTTATCAACTCACTAATAAATAAAGTAAGAAATGATATATATTG
This sequence comes from Leptopilina heterotoma, assembly GCF_015476425.1. NCBI lineage: Eukaryota > Metazoa > Arthropoda > Insecta > Hymenoptera > Figitidae > Leptopilina > Leptopilina heterotoma. The sequence goes on along the minus strand of NW_025111050.1, from coordinate 11,145 downwards.
CAAATTAGCTAAAAAGTATTTGCTAATGTTTAAATTGTAATAAAAAACTTAGATGCATAGTTTGGGGACCTGCATTAAATCAGAGTTTTTAAGCTAAAAATATATTGGTTAAATACTTGCACCTTCTTATCAACTAAGTAATAAATAAAGTTAGAAATGATATAGATTGCTATTTATCAAAAAAGTATATGCTAATGTTTAAATTGTAATAAAAAACTTAGATACATAGTTTAAGGACCTGCACCAAATCGGAGTTTTTAAGCAAAAAATATCTTAGATAAACATTTAAACCCTGTCATCAACTGACTAATAAATAAGGTAAGAAATGATATAGATTGCAAATTAGCTAAAAAGTATTTGTTAATGTTTAAATTGTAATAAAAAACTTAGATGCATAGTTTGGGGACCTGCATCAAATCGGAATTTTCAAGCTAAAAATATATTTGTTAAATATTTGAACCCTCTTATCAACTAACTAATAAATAAAGTAAGAAATGTTATAGATTGCTATTTGGCTATAAAGTATTTGCTAGTGTTCAAATTTTATTAATAAACTTAGATGCATAGTTTGGGGAGCTGCCTCAAATCAGAGTTTTTACGCTAAAAATATATTTTTAAAAAATTTGAACCCTCTTATCAACTAACTAATAAATAAAGTAAGAAATTATATAGATTGCAAATTAGCTAAAAAGTATTTGCTAGTGTTTAAATGGTATTAAAAAACTTAGATGCATAGTTTGGGGACCTGCATCAAATCAGACTTTTTAAGCTAGAAATATATTTGTTAAAAATTTAAACCCTCTTAACAACTAACTAATAAATAAAGTAAGAATTGTTATAGATTGCTATTTAGCTAAAAGTATTTTTGCCAGTGTTCAATTTTTATTAATAAACTTAGATGCATAGTTTGGGAACCTACATCAAATCAGAGTTTTCAAGCTAAAAATATATTTGTTAAATATTTGAACCCTCTTATCAACTCACTAATAAATAAAGTAAGAAATGATATATATTGCAAATTAGCTAAAAAGTATTTGCTTATGTTTAAATTGTAATAAAAAACTTAGATGCATAGTTTGGGGACCTGCATTAAATCAGAGTTTTTAAGCTAAAAATATATTGGTTAAATACTTGCACCTTCTTATCAACTAACTAATAAATAAAGTTAGAAATGATATAGATTGCTATTTAGCTAAAAGTATTTTGCCAGTGTTCAATTTTATTAATAAACTTAGATGCATAGTTTGGGCACCTACATCAAATCAGAGTTTTCAAGCTAAAAAATATTTGTTAAATATTTGAACCCTCTTAACAACTAACTGATAAATAAAGTAAGAAATGATATAGATTGCAAATTAGCTAAAAAGTATTTGCTAATGTTTAAATTGTATTAAAAAACTTAGATGCATAGTTTGGGGACTTGCATCAAATCAGACTTTTTAAGCTAAAAGTATATTTGTTAAAAATTGAACCCTCTTATCAACTAACTAATAAATAAAGTAAGAAATTATATAGATTGCAAATTAGCTAAAAAGTATTTGCTAATGTTTAAATTGTATTAAAAAATTTAGATGCATAGTTTGGGGACCTGCATCAAATCGGAGTTTTTAAGCTAAAAATATATTTGTTAAATATTTAAACCCTCTTATCAACTAACTAATAAATAAAGTAAGAATTATTATAAATTGCAATTTAGCTAAAAAGTATTTGCTAATGTTTAAATTGTATTAAAATGTTAGATGCATAGTTTGAGGATCTGCATCAAATTGAAGTTTTTAAGCTAAAAATATGTTTGTTAAATATTTGAACTTTGTTATCAACTGACTAATAAATAAAGTAAGAGATGATACAGATTGCAAATTAGCTAAAAAGTATTTGCTAATGTTTAAATTGAATTAAAAAAGCTAGATGAATAGTTTGGGGACCTGCATCAATTCATAGTTTTTAAGCTAAAAATATATTTGTTAAATATTGAAACCCGCTTAAAAACTAACTAATAAATAAATTAAGAAATGTTATAGATTACTATTTAGCTAAAAAGTAGTTGCTAGTGTTCAAATTTTATTAATAAACTAAGATGCATAGTTTGGGGACCTGCATCAAATCGGAGTTTTTAAGCGAAAAATATCTTAGATAAACATTTAAACCCTGTTATCAACTGACTAATAAATAAGGTAAGAAATGATATAGATTGCAAATTAGCTAAAAAGTATTTGTTAATGTTTAATTTGTAATAAAAAATTTAGATGCATAGTTTGGGGACCTGCATCAAATCAGAGTTTTCAAGCTAAAAATATATTTGTTAAATATTTGAACCCTCTTATCAACTAACTAATAAATAAAGTAAGAAATGTTATAGATTGCAAATTAACTTAAAAGTATTTGCTAATTGTTAAATTGTATTAAGAAAGTTAGATGCATAGTTTGAGGACCTGCATCAAATCAGAGTTTTTAAGCTAAAAATATATTTGTTAATATTTGAACCCTCTTATCAACTAACTAATAAATAAAGTAAGAAATGTTATAGATTGCAAATTAGCTAAAAAGTATTTGCTACTGTTCAAATTTTATTAATAAACTTAGATGCATAGTTTGGGGAGCTGCCTCAAATCAGAATTTTTACGCTAAAAATATATTTGTTAAATATTTAAACCCTCCTATCAACTAACTAATAAATAAAGTAAGAAATGTTATAGATTGCAAATTAACTAAAAAGTATTTGCTAATATTTAAATTGTATTAAGAAAGTTAGATGCATAGTTTGAGGACCTGCATCAAATCAGAGTTTTTAAGCTAAAAATATATTTGTTAAATATTTGAACCCTCTTATCAACTCACTAATAAATAAAGTAAGAAATGATATACATTGCAAATTAGCTAAAAAGTATTTGCTAATGTTTAAATTGTAATAAAAAACTTAGATGCATAGTTTGGGGACCTGCATTAAATCAGAGTTTTTAAGCTAAAAATATATTTGTTAAATACTTGCACCTTCTTATCAACTAACTAATAAATAAAGTTAGAAATGATATAGATTGCTATTTATCAAAAAAGTATTTGCTAATGTTTAAATTGTAATAAAAAACTTAGATACATAGTTTAAGGACCTGCATCAAATCGGAGTTTTTAAGCAAAAAATATCTTAGATAAACATTTAAACCCTGTCATCAACTGACTAATAAATAAGGTAAGAAATGATATAGATTGCAAATTAGCTAAAAAGTATTTGTTAATGTTTAAATTGTAATAAAAAACTTAGATGCATAGTTTGGGGACCTGCATCAAATCGGAATTTTCAAGCTAAAAATATATTTGTTAAATATTTGAACCCTCTTATCAACTAACTAATAAATAAAGTAAGAAATGTTATAGATTGCTATTTGGCTATAAAGTATTTGCTAGTGTTCAAATTTTATTAATAAACTTAGATGCATAGTTTGGGGAGCTGCCTCAAATCAGAGTTTTTACGCTAAAAATATATTTTTAAAAAATTTGAACCCTCTTATCAACTAACTAATAAATAAAGTAAGAAATTATATAGATTGCAAATTAGCTAAAAAGTATTTGCTAGTGTTTAAATGGTATTAAAAAACTTAGATGCATAGTTTGGGGACCTGCATCAAATCAGACTTTTTAAGCTAGAAATATATTTGTTAAAAATTTAAACCCTCTTAACAACTAACTAATAAATAAAGTAAGAATTGTTATAGATTGCTATTTAGCTAAAAGTATTTTTGCCAGTGTTCAATTTTTATTAATAAACTTAGATGCATAGTTTGGGAACCTACATCAAATCAGAGTTTTCAAGCTAAAAATATATTTGTTAAATATTTGAACCCTCTTATCAACTCACTAATAAATAAAGTAAGAAATGATATATATTGCAAATTAGCTAAAAAGTATTTGCTTATGTTTAAATTGTAATAAAAAACTTAGATGCATAGTTTGGGGACCTGCATTAAATCAGAGTTTTTAAGCTAAAAATATATTGGTTAAATACTTGCACCTTCTTATCAACTAACTAATAAATAAAGTTAGAAATGATATAGATTGCTATTTAGCTAAAAGTATTTTTGCCAGTGTTCAATTTTTATTAATAAACTTAGATGCATAGTTTGGGCACCTACATCAAATCAGAGTTTTCAAGCTAAAAAAATATTTGTTAAATATTTGAACCCTCTTAACAACTAACTGATAAATAAAGTAAGAAATGATATAGATTGCAAATTAGCTAAAAAGTATTTGCTAATGTTTAAATTGTATTAAAAAACTTAGATGCATAGTTTGGGGACTTGCATCAAATCAGACTTTTTAAGCTAAAAGTATATTTGTTAAAAAATTGAACCCTCTTATCAACTAACTAATAAATAAAGTAAGAAATTATATAGATTGCAAATTAGCTAAAAAGTATTTGCTAATGTTTAAATTGTATTAAAAAATTTAGATGCATAGTTTGGGGACCTGCATCAAATCGGAGTTTTTAAGCTAAAAATATATTTGTTAAATATTTAAACCCTCTTATCAACTAACTAATAAATAAAGTAAGAATTATTATAAATTGCAATTTAGCTAAAAAGTATTTGCTAATGTTTAAATTGTATTAAAATGTTAGATGCATAGTTTGAGGATCTGCATCAAATTGAAGTTTTTAAGCTAAAAATATGTTTGTTAAATATTTGAACTTTGTTATCAACTGACTAATAAATAAAGTAAGAGATGATACAGATTGCAAATTAGCTAAAAAGTATTTGCTAATGTTTAAATTGAATTAAAAAAGCTAGATGAATAGTTTGGGGACCTGCATCAATTCATAGTTTTTAAGCTAAAAATATATTTGTTAAATATTGAAACCCGCTTAAAACTAACTAATAAATAAATTAAGAAATGTTATAGATTACTATTTAGCTAAAAAGTAGTTGCTAGTGTTCAAATTTTATTAATAAACTAAGATGCATAGTTTGGGGACCTGCATCAAATCGGAGTTTTTAAGCGAAAAATATCTTAGATAAACATTTAAACCCTGTTATCAACTGACTAATAAATAAGGTAAGAAATGATATAGATTGCAAATTAGCTAAAAAGTATTTGCTAATGTTTAATTTGTAATAAAAAGTTAGATGCATAGTTTGGGGACCTGCATCAAATCAGAGTTTTAAAGCTAAAAATATATTTGTTAAATTTGGAACCCTCTTATCAACTAACTAATAATAAAGAAAGAAATGTATAGATGCAATTAACTCTAAAAAGTATTTGCTAATTGTTAAATGTATTAAAGAAAGTTAGATGCATAGTTTGAGGACCTGCATCAAATCAGAGTTTTAAGCTAAAAATATATTTGTATATTTTGAAACCCTCTTATCAACTAACTAATAATAAAGTAAGAAATGTTATACGATTGCAAATTAGCTAAAAAGTATTTGCTAATGTTCAAATTTATTAATAAACTTAGATGCATAGTTTGGGACCTGCATCAATCGGAGTTTTTAAGCTAAAAATATATTTGTTAAATATTTAACCCTCTTATCAACTAACTAATAAATAAAGTAAGAATTGTATAGATTGCTATTAGCTAAAAAGTATTTGCTAAGTGTTTAAATTGTATTAATAAACTTAGATGCATAGTTTGGGGACCTACATCAAATCAGAGTTTTTAAGCTAAAAATATTTGTTAAATATTTGAACCCTCTTATCAACTAACTATAAATAAAGTAAGAAATGATATAGATTGCAAATTAGCTAAAAAGTATTTGCTAATGTTTAAATTGTATTAATAAACTTAGATGCATAGTTTGGGGACCTGCATCAAATCAGATTTTTTAAGCTAAAAATATATTTGTTAAATAATTGAACCCTCTTATCAACTAACTAATAAATAAAGTAAGAAATGATTATAGATTGCAAATTAGCTAAAAAGTATTAGCTAATGTTTAAATTGTATTAAAAAAGTTAGATGCATAGTTTAAGGACCTGCATCAAATCAGAGTTTTTAAGCTAAAAATATATTTGTTAAATATTTGAACCCTCTTATCAACTAACTAATAAATAAAGTAAGAAATGATATATATTGCAAATTAGCTAAAAAGTATTTGCTAGTGTTCAAATTTTATTAATAAACTTAGATGCATAGTTTGGGGAGCTGCCTCAAATCAGAATTTTTACGCTAAAAATATATTTGTTAAATATTTAAACCCTCCTATCAACTAACTAATAAATAAAGTAAGAAATGTTATAGATTGCAAATTAACTAAAAAGTATTTGCTAATATTTAAATTGTATTAAGAAAGTTAGATGCATAGTTTAAGGACCTGCATCAAATCAGAGTTTTTAAGCTAAAAATATATTTGTTAAATATTTGAACCCTCTTATCAACTCACTAATAAATAAAGTAAGAAATGATATATATTGCAAATTAGCTAAAAAGTATTTGCTAATGTTTAAATTGTAATAAAAAACTTAGATGCATAGTTTGGGGACCTGCATTAAATCAAAGTTTTTAAACTAAAAATATATTGGTTAAATACTTGCACCTTCTTATCAACTAACTAATAAATAAAGTTAGAAATGATATAGATTGCTATTTATCAAAAAAGTATATGCTAATGTTTAAATTGTAATAAAAAACTTAGATACATAGTTTAAGGACCTGCATCAAATCGGAGTTTTTAAGCAAAAAATATCTTAGATAAACATTTAAACCCTGTCATCAACTGACTAATAAATAAGGTAAGAAATGATATAGATTGCAAATTAGCTAAAAAGTATTTGTTAATGTTTAAATTGTAATAAAAAACTTAGATGCATAGTTTGGGGACCTGCATCAAATCGGAGTTTTCAAGCTAAAAATATATTTGTTAAATATTTAAACCCTCTTATCAACTAACTAATAAATAAAGTAAGAAATGTTATAGATTGCTATTTGGCTATAAAGTATTTGCTAGTGTTCAAATTTTATTAATAAACTTAGATGCATAGTTTGGGGAGCTGCCTCAAATCAGAGTTTTTACGCTAAAAATATATTTTTAAAAAATTTGAACCCTCTTATCAACTAACTAATAAATAAAGTAAGAAATTATATAGATTGCAAATTAGCTAAAAAGTATTTGCTAGTGTTTAAATTGTATTAAAAAACTTAGATGCATAGTTTGGGGACCTGCATCAAATCAGACTTTTTAAGCTAGAAATATATTTGTTAAAAATTTGAACCCTCTTATCAACTAACTAATAAATAAAGTAAGAATTGTTATAGATTGCTATTTAGCTAAAAGTATTTTTGCCAGTGTTCAATTTTATTAATAAACTTAGATGCATAGTTTGGGCACCTACATCAAATCAGAGTTTTCAAGCTAAAAAAATATTTGTTAAATATTTGAACCCTCTTAACAACTAACTGATAAATAAAGTAAGAAATGATATAGATTGCAAATTAGCTAAAAAGTATTTGCTAATGTTTAAATTGTATTTAAAAACTTAGATGCATAGTTTGGGGACCTGCATCAAATCAGACTTTTTAAGCTAAAAATATATCTGTTAAATATTGAACCCTCTTATAAACTAACTAATAAATAAAGTAAGAATTTTTATAATTGCAATTTAGCTAAAAAGTATTAGCTAATGTTTAAATTGTATTAGGAAAGTTAGATGCATAGTTTGAGGACCTGCATCAAATCGGAGTTTTTAAGCTAAAAATATATATGTTTAATATTTGAACCCTCTTATCAACTAACTAATAAATAAAGTAAGAAATGATATTGATTGCTATTTAGCTAAAAAGTATTTGCTAATGTTTAAATTGTATTAAGAAAGTTAGATGCATAGTTTGAGGACCTGCATCAAATCAGAGTTTTCAAGTCGAAAATGTATTTGTTAAATATTTGAACCCTCTTAACAACTAACTAATAAATAAAGTAAGAAATAATATAGATTGCTATTAGCAAAAAAGTATTTGCTATTGTTTAAATTGTATTAAAAAAACTTAGATGCATAGTTTGGGGACCTGCATCAAATCAGAGTTTTTAAGCTAAAAATATATTTGTTAAATATTTAAACCCTCTTATAAACTAACTAATAAATAAAGTATAAATTATTATAAATTGCAATTTAGCTAAAAAGTATTTGCTAATGTTTAAATTGTATTAAAATGTTAGATGCATAGTTTGTGGATCTGCATTAAATTGAAGTTTTTAAGCTAAAAATATGTTTGTTAAATATTTAAACTTTGTTATCAACTGACTAATAAATAAAGTAAGAGATGATACAGATTGCAAATTAGCTAAAAAGTATTTGCTAATGTTTAAATTGAATTAAAAAAGCTAGATGAATAGTTTGGGGACCTGCATCAATTCATAGTTTTTAAGCTAAAAATATATTTGTTAAATATTGAAACCCGCTTAAAAACTAACTAATAAATAAATTAAGAAATGTTATAGATTGCTATTTAGCTAAAAAGTATTTGCTAGTGTTCAAATTTTATTAATAAACTAAGATGCATAGTTTGGGGACCTGCATCAAAACAGAGTTTTTAAGCTAAAAATATCTTAGATAAACATTTAAACCCTCCTATCAACTAACTAATAAATAAAGTAAGAAATGTTATAGATTGCAAATTAACTTAAAAGTATTTGCTAATGTTTAAATTGTATTAAGAAAGTTAGATGCATAGTTTGAGGACCTGCATCAAATCAGAGTTTTTAAGCTAAAAATATATTTGTTAAAAATTTGAACCCTCTAATCAACTAACTAATAAATAAAGTAAGAATTGTTATAGATTGCTATTTAGCTAAAAGTATTTTTGCCAGTGTTCAATTTTTATTAATAAACTTAGATGCATAGTTTGGGCACCTACATCAAATCAGAGTTTTCAAGCTAAAAAAATATTTGTTAAATATTTGAACCCTCTTAACAACTAACTGATAAATAAAGTAAGAAATGATATAGATTGCAAATTAGCTAAAAAGTATTTGCTAATGTTTAATTGTATTAAAAAACTTAGATGCATAGTTTGGGGACCTGCATCAAATCAGACTTTTAAGCTAAAAGTATATTTGTTAAAAAATTGAACCCTCTTATCAACTAACTAATAAATAAAGTAAGAAATTATATAGATTGCAAATTAGCTAAAAAGTATTTGCTAATGTTTAAATTGTATTAAAAATTTAGATGCATAGTTTGGGGACCTGCATCAAATCGGAGTTTTTAAGCTAAAAATATATTTGTTAAATATTTAAACCCTCTTATCAACTAACAAATAAATAAAGTAAGAATTATTATAAATTGCAATTTAGCTAAAAAGTATTTGCTAATGTTTAAATTGTATTAAAATGTTAGATGCATAGTTGAGGATCTGCATCAAATTGAAGTTTTTAAGCTAAAAATATGTTTGTTAAATATTTGAACTTTGTTATCAACTGACTAATAAATAAAGTAAGAGATGATACAGATTGCAAATTAGCTAAAAAGTATTTGCTATGTTTAAATTAAATTAAAAAAGCTAGATGAATAGTTTGGGGACCTGCATCAATTCATAGTTTTTAAGCTAAAAATATATTTGTTAAATATTGAAACCCGCTTAAAAACTAACTAATAAATAAATTAAGAAATGTTATAGATTGCTATTTAGCTAAAAAGTAGTTGCTAGTGTTCAAATTTTATTAATAAACTAAGATGCATAGTTTGGGGACCTGCATCAAATCGGAGTTTTTAAGCGAAAAATATCTTAGATAAACATTTAAACCCTGTTATCAACTGACTAATAAATAAGGTAAGAAATGATATAGATTGCAAATTAGCTAAAAAGTATTTGTTAATGTTAATTTGTAATAAAAAATTTAGATGCATAGTTTGGGGACCTGCATCAAATCAGAATTTTCAAGCTAAAAATATATTTGTTAAATATTTGAACCCTCTTATCAACTAACTAATAAATAAAGTAAGAAATGATATAGATTGCGAATTAGCTAAAAAGTATTTGCTAATGTTTAAATTGTATTAAAAAATTTAGATGCATAGTTCGGGGACCTGCATCAAATCAGACTTTTTAAGCTAAAAATATATTTGTTAAAAATCTGAACCCTCTTATCAACTAACTAATAAATAAAGTAAGAAATGATAAAGATTGCAAATTAGCTAAAAAGTATTAGCTAATGTTAAAATTGTATTAAAAAAGTTAGATGCATAGTTTAAGGACCTGCATCAAATCGGAGTTTTTAAGCTAAAAATATATATGTTTAATATTTGAACACTCTTATCAACTAACTAATAAATAAGTAAGAAATAATATAGATTGCAATTTAGCAAAAAATATTTGCTATTGTTTAAATTGTATTAAAAAACTTAGATGCACAGTTTGGGGACCTGCATCAAATCAGAGTTTTTAAGCTAAAAATATTTGTTAAATATTTGAACCCTCTTATCAACTAACTAATAAATAAATTAAGAATGTTATAGATTGCTATTTAGCTAAAAAGTATTGCTAGTGTTCAAATTTTATTAATAAACTAAGATGCATAGTTTGGGGACCTGCATCAAAACAGAGTTTTTAAGCTAAAAATATCTTAGATAAACATTAAAAACCCTCCAATCAACTAACTAATAAATAAAGTAAGAAATGTTATAGATTGCAAATTAACTTAAAAGTATTTGCTAATGTTTAAATTGTATTAAGAAAGTTAGATGCATAGTTTGGGGACCTGCATCAAATCACAGTTTTAAGCTAAAAATATATTTGTTAATATTTGAACCCTCTTATCAACTAACTAATAAATAAAGTAAGAAATGTTATAGATTGCAAATTAGCTAAAAGTATTTGCTAGTGTTCAAATTTTATTAATAAACTTAGATGCATAGTTTGGGGAGCCGCCTCAAATCAGAATTTTTACGCTAAAAAATATATTTGTTAAATATTTAAACCCTCCTATCAACTACTATAAATAAAGTAAGAACATGTTATAGATTGCAAATTAACTAAAAGTATTTGCTAATATTTAAATTGTATTAAGAAAGTTAGATGCATAGTTTGAGGACCTGCATCAAATCAGAGTTTTTAAGCTAAAAATATATTTGTTAAATATTTGAACCCTCTTATCAAACTCACTAATAAATAAAGTAAGAAATGATTATATATTGCAAATTAGCATAAAAATATTTGCC